>NC_142484.1:4695000-5320000 GCF_049115385.1 Moschus berezovskii
TTACCTTCCATCCCTTCTAAACAGGGGCCCGTGACATCTTGGAGAGGCTCAATTGTCCGTGGGCCTGGGTGGGCCCCTCAACCCCGCCCGTGTCCAGGACTGGACCCTGTCTTTCTCCTAAGCGAGAAAAGGAGCTCATGAAAGCTCACGGTGGGGGCGGTGGGGGGGGGCGGATGAAAGCTCCAGAGAGGGGAGCCCCTGGCCTCTGTGACCCAGCCCAGGAGCCTGGGGGTGGAGGTGACCTACCCCCAGGGGGTGGAGGGGAGGCTCCGAAGCATCCAAGTACAGGCGACGCCCCAGGTAAGACCAGGTGCCCAGCACTGGGGCAGGGGGACTTCGGAGGGAAGATTCAACCCTTCCAGGAGGGGCACATCCGAGCCCCTCCCTGCCTCAGCCGCCCCCGAACTCAGGGTGACAAGATGCTCGCCAAGCAGCCTGTCGACAGCTGAGAGAAGTCAGGGATCCACCAAGACCCACAGTCTCTACGCTTGAGCCAAGGGCTGGAAACCTGGGAGCCAACCACCTGGGAGGCCGTGGCCACAGCCGAGAGGACAGAAGATTGAGGGCACCTGGGCTCCAGGCCAGCCCCGGGCCCACACTCTGCCTTGCCACCGCTGGGTGGGTATGGGTTGAGCCTCAGTTTCCCCACCTGCAAGGGACAGTGAGCCCCACCCAAGGAGCTCAGAGATAGAGCCACGTGCCTGCAGGGTAAGTCCTGCACCAGAGTTGGCACAAAGGCTTCCTCCAGCCACCCACCCACCTCCTTTCCCAGTGAAGGAACCAGGGCTCCAGGAAGCCCAGCCCAGCGTCAAGGTCACGGCAGGCAGCCGGCAGGGGCGCACACCCAAGCTGAGACTCCAGCTGCCCCGGGCTCCTCTGAATGGCGGCCAAGACGGGAGAAAGTCACAAGCAGCCCAGCCTGTGCCCCGGAGCTCGCCTCATCACCTGCGTGCCACCGCCCACCTCCTGTGGCGACACATGGAGCCCGCCGCGGCCGTGCTGACCCTTCCGGTCCTGCAGATTGCATCTGACACTGCAGCATTGGCTCTCTGCATCCTCCCCATGATGTGTGGGCTTCCCAGGTGGCTTGGACGATAAAGACCCCGCCTGCCAATGCAGGTAGACACAAGAGACACGCGTTCCATCCCTGGGTCAGGAAGATCCCCTGGAGGAGGGATGCTGGCAACCCATTCCAGCATTCTTGCCGGGAAAACCCCATGGACAGCGGAGCTGGGGGGCTGCACTCCACAGGATCAAACAGAGTCGGTCACGACTGAAGCGACTTAGCAGGCACGCTGACGGATGGGAGGATGGAAACAGAGACAAGCCCAGGAGAAGAGGGGACACCTGCACCCGCTCTGTGACCAGGAGCACGTGACTCAACCTCTCTTGGCCTCAGATACCCCCCCACAGCCAAGGGCGTCTGAGGATTAAACAAGCCAGCACACTGCTACGTCAAGCACTCAGAAAAGCACACGCAGTGAGCAAGCCCCCATTGTTCCTAATGACCGCTGCTACTGATTCTTGGGAGGGTCCCTTGAGGGACATGCAAGGCTGACACCTACTGTGTTCGCGGCTTCCCAGACCTGATGGGAGGCAACTGCACATCATCACCCCTCAGGCCCCCACCCTGAGCCCTGAAACTCACGGATGACCAGACCAAGGCTGGGGAGGCTGCTGCAGGTAGGGCCTCACTTCCCAGGAGACGGGTGGGTCTGAAGCTGGGAGTCAGTGGGTACCCAGCGGCTCCCCGACCCAGCCCAGCCCCGCCCAGCACGCCACTCCCCGGCCCCCGGGCTGGTGAGGGACCCAGCTCAGCAGCAAGAAGCCCGCTGCTTCCTCTGGCAGAAACCTTTCCCTTTACCCACGGGCTGCCAGGAGGCTCAGAGCTGGCCTGAGCATCAGCTGCACACCAATACTGCAGGCCCCGAGGGCAGAGGAGAGAGTAGAAGCATCCCACTGTGGGCAGGGGGAGCCCTGGGGGGCAGTGAGGGGATCCCAGGACTGCGGAGCTGGGGTGTGAGGCCGGAGCCCAGCTCTCCCCGCTTCACGCCCAGGGGCCCTTGGTGGGGGTGCTGCCCACCCACCCCCACCCCACCCCCCGAGACTGGGCAGGGCCCTCGCAGTCCAGCCGGCTGCCCACGGCCAGTCGTGCGGTCTGCACACGGGCCTGAGCCAAGGATGGGCAGCCTGGACCTTCCCGACCAGGACACGCTTCCAGTTGAGCTAGAATCTCACTGAACCCTCTTCCCAGAGAGGATGGATTGGGCAATTCTGACCACCCAGGTTCTCTCTGTAATGTCCCCCTTCCAAAAGGTTGCTTTTTAAAAATTCACGGAGACCTCCCTGATGCTGGGAAGGATTGAGGGCAGGAGGGGAAGGGGCGACAGGAGATGAGATGGTTGGATGGCATCACCGACTCAATGGACATAAGTTTGAACAGACTTCAGGAAACAGTGAAGGACCGGGAAGCCTGGCATGCTGCAATCCATGGGGTGGCCAAGAGTCAGACACGACTTAGCAACTGAACAGCAACCAGTAGTTAAGAATCTGCCTTGCAATGCAAGGGACTTGGGTTTGATCCCTGGTCAGGGAACGAAGGTCCCACATGTCTCAGAGCAACTAAGCCCACACACTACAACTAGCAAATCCACGCTCTCCGACAAAAGATCCCGTGTGACACGACTAAGATCTTGCACGCCTCCACTAAGACCAGACACAGCCAAATAAATAAATAATTTTTTAATTAAAAAAGTAAAAATTGATCCACGACAGCTCTGGGTGTTGCTGCTGCTGCTGCTGCTAAGTCACTTCAGTAGCAAACTGGAAATGGGGAGGAAAGTTCTCTCTGTGTGGTCTCCGCACCGGCAGCGGCATCACCTGGCAACTGTTAGAAGTGCTGGTGCCCAGGCCCCCAGATGGCATGTGGGCGGGGCCCAGGACTGGTGCTAAGCAGGCCTCCTCCAGGGGATTCTGAGGCCCCAGGAGGTCAGAGCCAGTGGGCAAGACCCCTGCCCGACGCCCAGCCCTCGGCAGGCACCAGGCTTCAGAAGCGGGTGCCGCTCGGTGTGGCTGCGGGTATCTGAGGCTCCTATCTCCCCACACGTCTTCGTGCCCGCTAACTGCGATGGAAAAGCAAAGTTGGAAGGAGGGTCTGGCAAGTCTGGCTCACCTGGCGACAGGTGTTGCAGGCCCCAGGCATGGATTAAGCAACTGCTGTGGGATCCAGGGCAGCAGCCGGGACCCACAGGTGTGGGCCGGCTGCCCGGGGTGGCTCCACTTCTGTTTCCCAGGAGAATAACTCGGCCGCATTTTGGGGGGCGGTGGGGGAGGAGCTGGGTGATGTGGCCTCTACCGGCCACTTTGATGTGGGGGGTGTTGCGCGCCCCACGCCCCCTTCTTTGGTTTTTAAGAGCAGCAAAGGTGCCTGCCTTCCCACTTTTTTTGTTTTAAGCGAGGAATCGGTCTAGCGTTTTGATAAGAACCACCAATTATCAGAGAGGCAGGAAACCAAATCCTGGCCATTTTGGTGAAAGACAAGACTCAAAGGAGACCACATGAAAGGCCCACACCCACCTGCCAGGGCTCAGCTCTGAGGTTCCAGCGACAGGTCAGGCCTGCGCTCAGACCCCATCCAGCTGCTGGGGCTGGGGGGCGGCCTGTGGGAGGGGCCCGGGAGAGGACCTCGGTGGCCGCTGTTGCTGGGGCCTGGGCCTGCGGGGCTGGAGGACACTCACTGATGCTGCCCAGGACCCCAGAGGCACACAGCTCGCCCGGCTGGCCCCCACGCCCTTGCCGCCTCCCTCTGCCCTCGGCCAGGGGGCACGCCTGTTCCACACTCACAGCCAAGGTGGCTGCCACTCCCGTTCTCACTCCTGTGGCTCTGGGTGCTCCCCGGCTGGCCACACAATTTCCCTACATAAATAACTGACCTTCTCCTGACCCCACTTCAGTGCAGGTCAGTTGCTCTGTTGTAACCGACTCTTTGTCACCCCTTGTGACCCCATGGACTGCAGCACACCAGGCTTCCCTGTCCATCACCAACTCCTGGAGTTTGCTCAAACTCATTCCATCGAGTCGATGATGCCATCCAACCTTCGCATCCTCTGTCATCCCCTTCTCCTCCTGCCGTCAATCTTTCCCAGAATCAGGGTCTTTTCCAATGAGTCAGCTCTTCCCATCAGGTGGCCAAAGTACTGGAGCTTCAGCTTCAGCATCAGTCCTTCCAATGAATATTCAGGGATTATTTCCTTTAGGATGAACTGGTTGGATCTCCTTGCAGTCCAAGGGACTCTCAAGGGTCCTCTCCAACACCGCAGTTCAAAAGCATCAATTCTTTGGTGCTCAGCTTTCTTTATAGAAAAAAAGAAAGCTGACCACACTGCCCTCCAACGTCACCCCATTCTCGCTGCTCCCCTGGGCAGCCAGATTCCTGGGGGGAGCCGCCCACACCCTGTGTCTTTTACTCCCCTCCTCTTGCCATCTTTCTTCCTTATATTTTAATAGACATGTGGCACATATATACAGGAACACTTGGGGCTTCCCTGGTGGGCCAGGGGTTAAGAATTCGCCTTGCCATGCAGGGGATATGGTTGGATCCCTGGTCAAGGAACTATTAATTAGATCCCACATGCCGCTGAACACCTAAGACCTTGAGCCACAATAACAAGATCCTGCACGCAGCAACTAAGACACAACGCAGCCAAATAGATTTAAAAAATTTTTAAAGAATATTTGGAAATGTGTGTCCATTATACAGCGCTTCTCAGGTGTCTCAGTGGAAAGAATCTGCCTGCCAACACAGGAGCTGCAAGAGATGTGGATTTGATCTCTGCTCTGGGAAGATCCCCTGGAGCAGGGAATGGCCATCCACGCCAGTGTTCTTGCCTGGAGAACTCCATGGACAGAGGAGTCTGGCAGGCTGCACTTAAGTTCAGTTGCATGCCCATGTCATCCAGATGGGCCTCCTCACCTTGCCCCCATCATCCCGGGGCCCTCATATTTCACTTTGAAGTTATCCTAGTGCCCATGTGTACATGCCCATACTATAGTGTTTAACTGTGGTTTTGAATTTTGTAAATAATATGATGCCACGCAGTCTTCTCAACACTGTGCTTCTAAGACTTGGCCATGAGGTGGTTTGTGGCTGGAGTTCACTGGGTTCGGTGCTGTGATATTCCACGGCCTGTGCATGTTCTATTGGGGGTATCGATGTTGTGTACAGCTCTCTGCTGGACTCGCTTTGCCCTTTGGACCTTACCACCTGTCTCACATGGACAGGCTATTTCTCTTGAGTGTGTTCCTAGCAAGAGAATGTTGTTGTTGCTGTTTAGTCGCTAAGTCGTGTCCAACTCTGTGACCCCATGGACTGTAGCCCACCAAGCTCCTCTGTCCATGGGATTCTTCAGGCAAGAATATTGGAGTGGGTGGCCATGGCCTTCTTCAGGGTATCTTCCTGACTCAGGGATCAAACCCAGGTCTCCAGCATTGTAGGCAGAGTCTTTACTGTCTGAGCCACCAGGGAAGCAGGAGAATAACGTCTGTCATATTCCACTAAATAAAGCGAAATGGTTTTCCAAAGAGATGGAGTCCATTTAAATTTCCTCTGCGTATATATAAAAGTTCTAATCATTCAACTGGTGAGACTTGTTCGATTGTGACCTTGTCGTGACCGTGAAATGATGGCACTGTGGTCTCACAGCACATTCTCTGTTCAAGCCTACAATCACGGATTTTAAAGAAATGGTAAGGTTTTCCTATACAAGCCTTGAACATCTCTTGTTCAATTTAAGGAACTTGAAGATTTTGCTCTGATTCAAGCAGTACTTTTTATGGTGTCTTTTAAAATAAACTTAGGACAGTTGGTTGCTAGTGTTTAGAAAAGCAGCGGGCTTCAGTATATTAATCTTACGACGAACCATCTTGCTCAGTTCTTACCACGTTTGATAATTTTAGATTTTCTAGGTAGACAATCACCTTATTTGTGAATAAAGTTACATTTCTTGTAGCTCTATTTATTTACTTCTTTAATTACCTGGAAAGCTCTTTCCTGGAG
Organism: Moschus berezovskii; assembly: GCF_049115385.1. Taxonomy (NCBI): domain Eukaryota; kingdom Metazoa; phylum Chordata; class Mammalia; order Artiodactyla; family Moschidae; genus Moschus; species Moschus berezovskii. Next base: position 4,701,056 of record NC_142484.1, read on the forward strand.
GTTTCTGAGCGGGGTGTCCACAGAGCCCTAGGTAGGGTAAGGACTCTGTGGGGACAGGGGGGAGGTGGCCATGGAGCCTGGTTATTTACAGGGAAATCGATCGAGTGAGTGCACAGCTTAAGGGAGATGGGAATCATTCCGAGAAAAATGCTTAATAGCTGTGGAAGGGGAGAAGTCGGAGATACTGGTTGAAATAAATCAGAGGGATCGGTGTAGTTTAGCGGTCAGTGCAACAGAGAGATGGAGGGATAGAGACACACAGAGACAGGCAGACAGACAGATGAGTGCACCGATTCCCTAGCTCTGGCCACTGAGGGAGTCTGGGTGCACAACACCTCAACAGCAGTGAGCACACCTCAGAACCACACCTTGCTTCCTAAAGCTTTTCTCACTTAAAGGAACAGGGGAACTTGGAGAAATGGCTTGTACCAGGGCTGGGAGAAAGAAGGTACAAGATAGGCCTGAAATACCTTTTCATGCCAGAAAGCAAAGAAATGTTCAAAGGCTAGTAGGGATATAGCTAACGGACACAAAAGCTAGGATGACGGCCTTTTCCCCAGCCAAAATTATGATTTGAGCTTGAAATAAAATCCAGTAGCAGACTGTAACCTACGGAATAAAAGAAACCACGATCCACACAGATGGAAGCAGGGCGGGAGAAGAAAGCTGAGTGAGAAACAGGATACTCACACGGGGTCAAAGCTCCTCCCCACTCATCCATCACAAACGGAGAACGAGTTACTTTATACTAGGCAGCCTAGCATCCACCACCCCAACCAAGTAGGAAGACTGGCCATCAGCTGTGAAAGCAAAAACTGCACACCACCTGCCAGAATGCAGTCCTTCTGCTATATTCCTGCAGAGACCGCAAGGAAACCTCACAAAAACCCAGTTTGGGAGCCATTCTATGATCACTGGCTGCTCTTCAGAACTTTTGAGGTTGGGACTTCCCTGGTGGTCCAGTGAATAAGACTCTGCGCTCCCAAAGCAGGGGGCCTGGGTTTGATCCCCGGTCAGGGAACCAAGACGCCACATACCGCAACTAAGGCTGGCACAGCCAAATAAATAAATATTTAAAAGTGTTGAAGCTGTCTGTCCTGGGAGGTCAAGACATGACCTCAGCACCTCCAGCCGGAAGCTGGGATCAAGGAAGTTCTTGAGCAAGATGCCCAGGTGTGAACCTGGTCCTGCCAACCCCAGCCCTTCCCTACAGATCAGGAAACCAGCTCACAGCCGAAGCTCCAGGCAGCTGGTGGTCCCAAGCTGGGTGGGGCGAGAAGTGAGACGCCCCCCACCCCGCCACACGGGGGCTGCACATACCAGCTGGACAAGACTCCAGTCCCAGATAAGGTTTCACTTCAGCCCTACCTCTTTTGGACAAAGGTTCTGAGGCTGACATCACTTGACGCAGGGAAACGATATTACACAGGTGCTCCAGCCAGTGGTCACAAGGTACCAGCACAGTGGGACCAGCTCCAGTTTTAGTCACTCCCTCCCTGGGCAAAGCCAGCCTCTCTCAACAGCGCTGTCCCCGAGTTCAGCGTGGGTTGTCTGGAGTTATCTGCTGCATGACAGCCTAACTACAGGGGCCTTCTTTGCACACAGGCCATGAAACAGGGAGGTGGTGGACCCTCAGGGCTGGAAGCAGCCCGAGGACAGGGCAGCGGGCACACTGCCCACTAGAACCAGGCCTGGGTGGACAGGCTTGCGACCCAGTGAGGCCGGGCTCCCAGCCTTGTGCCATGAGAGGGTCAAAGAGGAAGCAGGTCTCCAGGGGTCTGGGGAAAACAATGAGCTATCCCCTGGGGATCACGTGTGTATGCATGTTAAGTGACTTTAGTCCTGTCTGACTGTAGCCTGACAGGCACCTCTGTCCATGGGATTTTCCAGGCAAGAATACTGGAGTGGGTTGCCATTCCCTCCTCCAGGGGGTCTTCCCAGCCCAGGAATCAAACCCAGCACTGGCAGGTGGATTCTTTACTGCTGTGCCACCTGGTTAAACCCGGGATCACAGCGTCAAGCTGACAGGCAACTGAACCTGAATCCACCACTAGACAGCGCTCGGACCTTGAGGTGGGGTTGAAGTACAGCCAGCAAACAGGGCAGCCAACCAAGCTGCATGACTTCTAAACCACTGCTCCCCGAAGGTCTCCCCACCCTAAAACCAGTCTTACAGGAAGGCAGACTGCACGAGGAGCAAGCCTGGGAGAGACCTCACTACCCCCAAAAGTGCCCCAAACCTGAGGAGCATCAGATGAATAACCAAAATTTCAGATAAACTCTGGGGTCAGGAACCACAATGCAGCTGAATACACAAAACACTATCAGGTTTAGAACACCTCAAGCACTGGGGTTTGCAGACATTTTAGAAGCTCCTTTTTTTTTAGCTGAACTTTCCTCTCATCCCATTTCCCGAACAAGCTGGGGAAGACTGGGATCACTTCCTGCAGTGGAGTCAGCATCCATGCCCTGGTTTCCCCTCTGGGGCTCATGGCAGACATCACTAATAGATCCCAGCACTCCTTCCCAGGAAGATTCCAATCCTTCTCAACAGACCTTCTGGGAACTACCACCAACCAGCCACTCGGGGTGGCCCTTTAAATGAGAATCCTGTTTATCAACCTGGATCTACGATGGACCAAGTGGCAACGTGGCCTGCCACCCACTGCTCACTTTCCCCTCCTCCCCACTCCAGTCCCGTCACACGCAAAGTAGGGCCACCCCTGACTTATATGTCTTCATGCAAATTAGAGGGTCCCTCTTAGACTGGTTAGGAAAAGGAGTGTGTCAAGGCTGTATATTGTCACCTTGCTTATTTAACTTATATGCAGAGTACATCATGAGGAACGCTGGGCTGGAAGAAGCACAAGCTGGAATCAAGATTTATGGGAGAAATATCAATAACCTCAGATATGCAGATGACACCACCCTTATGGCAGAAAGTGAAGAGGAACTAAAAAGCCTCTTGATGAAAGAGGAGAGTGAAAAGGTTGGCTTGAAACTCAACATTCAGAAAACAAAGATCATGGCATCTGGTCCCATCACTTCATGGGAAATAGATGGAAAAACAGTGGAAACAGTGTCAGACTTTATTTTTTTGGGCTCCAAAATCACTGCAGATGCTGATTGCAGCCATAAAATTAAAAGACGCTTACTCCTTGGAAGGAAAGTTATGACCAACCTTGATAGTATATTAAAAAGCAGAGACATTACTTTGCCAACAAAGGTCCGTCTAGTCAAGGCTATGGTTTTTCCCGTGGTCATGTATGGATGTGAGAGCTGGACTGTGAAGAAAGCTGATCGCCGAAGAATTGATGCTTTTGAACTGTGGTGTTGGAGAAGACTCTTGAGAGTCCCTTATACTGCAAGGAGATCCAACCAGTCCATTCTAAAGGAGATCAATCCTGGGTGTTCATTGGAAGGACTGATGCTAAAGCTGAAACTGCAATACTTTGGCCACCTCATGCAACGAGTTGACTCACTGGAAAAGACTCTGATGCTGGGAAAGGTTGGGGGCGGGAGGAGAAGGGGACGACAGAGAATGAGATGGCTGGATGGCATCACCGACTCTGTGGACATGAGTTTGAGTGAACTCCGGGAGTTGGTGATGGACAGGGAGGCCTGGCGTGCTATGATTCATGGGGTCGCGGAGAGTCGGACACGACTGAGCAACTGAACTGAACTGAACTTATGGGGTAGACAGCCAATGCCAGGACACACCTTTGTAGCTGGGTACTCTTGTGCAGTGCACAACCTATACAACCATACCTGGGGAAGCAAAAGCCCTGGCAAGTTTTCTTAAGCGTTGATTGCAGAGGCATCCACTTCAGAGTATCTCAAACACACTGCCCACCTTTCTGCTCTGAGATTCGTTTTAGAAATCTGATTTTGACAATTGACCTTTGGGGCCACTTTTTTTCTTCCTTCACTTTAAATTCCTGCTCTTATGTTTTAAATCCACCAACCAAAAGTGAGTCCCCTGAAACCCTCAATCCCAATAAAAGCAGAACCCCAGGCCCACGGTCTCTTTCTACCTGTGACCTCTCTGTATGGGCCCAAGTGCAATAGGTAATTTCCAGGTCTTGTAGGTAATAAATCTTTATTATTTTCAAAGTTTCCTGATGTCTGTTGCTGAAAGGCTTCTTGCAAACACAGTAAGAACCACGAGGGCTGGTCTGGCCTCAGCACTGGTTTCCAACTGGCTGAGCCCTGGCAGTCCTGCTCCACAGAAGCAGTCCCATTCCAGTAGGCAACAACCTCGCTTCCTGAGGCCTACTGATAAGAATGACTGGGGTTCTCACCCAGAAAGAAACACTCGATCACACTCACACAAGCCATAAAATAACAGTCCAGATTCTTGTGTAAAACCAGGATCCCAAGCTTAATGCCCCAGAAAGCTGCCAGTCGGCCAGTGTGGGCCTTGCGCGGGCCCCTGGTCCCTGAAGGCCACCAGCAGCGAAGGCACCATGGAAACGGCAGGGCACGAGGCAAAGGCCGCTGCGCCTCCTTTCACACATCAGTGGTCCCTGTGGAGTCACCCGCTGTCTGTATTTAGAAACGGAAGTCCCCCAGAAGCAGCTTGTAAAGCAAAGTGGCGTGAACAGCGCCAGAGGGGCTATGGAGAGGTCCTGCTCGGCTGCGGATCAGGGCCTGTACCCGTCCAGCCTCTGTCCGCACAGCGGGTCTGCCCAAGGGGAAGGGCCCTCCTCTGGGCCGCGGCCGTCTCCTCCCGGGCCGAGAGCCTCCCGAGGCAGCCTGGCCGCCGGCCGCGGCAGCCAGGAAGGTGTCCTGACGTCACCTGCACAGCTGCAGGTGCGGGTGGCGGCTCAGCTTCTCCACCAGCTCCTCCTCCGTGGGCTCCTTCAGGACGTCCCTGTGGAACGGGGGAGACGATGGACGGGGCGCCCTGGGCGCCTGCAGGGGAGCAGTGCGCAGGGACGATGGAGAGGCCTCGTTAGGGCTTCTCGGGACCAGGGGCTGCGCGGAACCACCCGCAGGGGGCTTGGGTCCACCTCTGGGATGTTTACGCGGAGTCCCTCAAAGGCCGGGAGAAGCCCACTCTGTACGGTTGCGACACGCACAGACGTTCAGGGAGGGCGGTGCGGCCGCCTCTCTGAGCCACCAGAGAAACAAGCTCCAGGTTACCATGGGAAAGAGAGACCGAGGTTTTACTTCACCCACCGGCAGGGTCACCTGGACACTAACTGCTCCCGAGGAGGTTTCCCTCCGTACGCTCACGGTGCGAGGAACTCAGCCCCGAGACCGGAGCAGAGACTGCCCCGGAGGTCCCAAGAGGAGCGCTGACCACTGCCACCCTCCCTCTCGCCCCGCCCCGCCCCACCCCGCCCCACCCCACCCCACCCCACCCCACCCCACCCCACCCCACCCCACGCCCCGCCTCTGGCCCCACGCCCCGCCTCCCTCCCTCTCGCCCCTCCTCCCGCCCCACGCTCCGCCCTCCCTCTCGCCCCACCTCCCGCCCCACGCCCCGCCACGCCCCACCCCACCCCCGCCCTCCCTCTCGCCCCGCCCCACCCCACGCCCCGCCCCTCCCTCTCGCCCCACCCACCCTCTCGCCCCGCCCGCCCCCACGCACCTGAACGGGAGCTCCTCAGTCATCTCAGAGGTGTCCTCCAGCTCCTCCGTGAGGGGCTGCAGGTGGCTGCGGCGGTCCCACATGTGAAGAAAGTTCTGGCAGGAGGGAGGGAGCGGCGGGTGGCGGGTAGGCCCGGACCCTGCATGGACCCCTCCCGTGCTGGCCTGGCTGAGAAGCTCCCCTTGGACACAGGGACCCGAGGCCCGAGGCCCGACAAGACCCCCGGCCCCTACAGCAGCGGTTCCCTGAGGGCCCTCCTCCAGCCCCACCCCACAGGTCAAAGGTCAGGAGCCTTCAAGATGAGCTGCCCCGAGGGAGGTCAGAGCCGTACCCCATAGCCCTGGGAACCCAGCACAGGCTCTTCTACCAATTCCAGGTGGACCCCACCTCAGCAAGTTAGAAACTCCAACTGAGAAGAGCCTGGGCCGGGGTGTCCACTACCTCCAAAATCAGAGCCAGGAATAGGTTGACCCAGATGACCGACGACACCAGCCACCACAGCACAAAGTAGACCTCTGACCACCTGTGGAGAACAAGGGGAGGCCGGGGGCGCCCGTGAGCCCAGCACAACCCTCCTGTGGACCCACCGCTCCCTGCCCCACGTCGCTGTTTCCGCCCGAAGCCCCAGGCTGGCCCAGCCTGGCCGTTAGGGGTAGTTGGCCGGGAAGAGCAGGGCTGGGGCTCAGACCCGGCCCAGCGCCAGGGCCATCCGAGCTCTCCAAGCTCCAGGCTGAGCCCCTTCACCCCAGGTCACAGGCCCCCCCAGAAGCCGCCTGCTAACCCACATGCCCTGCGACCCCAGGAGGTCAGACCCAGACGCGCACCCCGCGGTCGGGGCGGCCCAGCTGGGTCACTCACGGGCCCGCGTAGCGCCGGAAGGCGTCCAGGAACACCTGCCAGTTGTTCACAATCATCACGTCCCACAGAGTGACCAGGGCGGCCTGCAGGGGGCAGACGGGGCTTCCAGGAGGCCGCGGGGCACGGGGGCGGCGGGTGGGGTACCGAGGGGCAGGGGGCGCGGGACTCACCGCAAAGTCGTCAAAGTTGTTGGGCCAGTACTCCAGCTGCTCAAAGCTCCCGCAGGGCGCAGATCCGTTGTCAGAGGCCAGGCTGCGGGGAGGGGTGGGAGGGCACAACCCGGTCAGTGTGGGGGCTGCGGTGGGACACACGCCCACGTGCCCAGCCCCACCTCAGCCCCTGCTCCGCATGGACCCAGCGGGCCCTTGAGAAAGGGAGACAAAGAGGACGTGCCCCCCAACCGAGGAGGTGCCGAGGGCAGCGAGGCCAGTGCTGTGGACACACAGGCAGAGGCGGGCCAGGGGAGGGCAGCACAGTTTAGGCCGAGCCCTGGACACCTCTTTTGCAGCAAGCAGCCTGGGCTGCAGGTCCAGAAAGGGGCACGGGGTCAGGGGTCACCCTCAGCACAGATTCTAGAGAGGGCTGCTAGAGCGGGGGTCAGGCGGGAAGAGCAGGGAGACCAAGGAAGAAAGGGGACCCAGGAGGGTCCCTCGTGGGGGGCCGATCCCACACCACCTCCAAGGCCTCACCCGGGCTCCAGCGTCCCCGGAGGCACTCCCCCTATACCTCCAGGACCCAGTTCACCTGTTGTTTCTAGGAGCCACGACAACGCCCCGGAACAGGCTGATGCCAACAATGGCAAAGACATAGTAGATCACCTGGGGAGGCAGGCAGGCCGTCAGCATTGCACACGTGCGGGGGGACCCCACACAGCCAGGTCAAGCCTGCTAGGGGCCACGTGCCAGCAGGGGTTCCTCCCTGGGGACACGGGGACTCTGCTCCCAGGCACCCCTCCTGGCCACCAACCTGTCCCAGAGGGAAGCCCTGGGGATACATGGGGGCCCCAGGGGAGAACTGGGGCTGTGAGCCCTTCTCCGGGGCAGGTGCAGCAGGAGGTGGGCCTCACGGAGAACCGGGCAGCGGGGGCTGCAGAAGGTGTCCCGGGAAGAGGGCCGGGGTGGCCACATCCCTCTGGGAGAAGCCCACCGCCCTCCCCACGTGCATCAGGTGTCCGAGACACACCCCTGGACAGCTGTGTGCCACAGTCAGAGAAGGGGCTGCCGGCTGCCCTGACCCATCGCTAGTATGTCTGGGGGCAGAGGATGAGGCGCACCCCCAGGCTAACCTAGCCGCTCTCTGGGCCTGTTTCCTCCATGAGGCAGACTGAGGCCTGTGGGCAGTGCCTGAAGCAGGTCCCCTGAGAATCCCATGACAGCCCTGGGCACCACGGAGCCCCCTGGCATCCACAACAGCAGGGTTTCATCACCCTCTCTCCTTCCTGCCAGGCCTCGTGCCTAGAGCATCACCCGGGCCCCCTGCTCAAGGCCTGGCTCCAGCAGGGCCATAGGCAGAGCCAGCAGCACCCCGGGGTGGTGGGGGGGGCCTGGCCCAGGGTAGGGGACATTGAGACTCTCTCAACAGAAGTGGCTGAGTTCCCCAAATCCTCAAGCAAGGATGGCTGACCACTCTGGGGCCTCTGTGAGCCCCTGGGGGTCACTGGTACCTCTAACGTTTTTCATCTTCTCAGTGTGGCCCAGGGCCCAGGACACATGAGGGATTCGGAAATGACCAAGAGGCTCTCTGGCCCGGGAGGGCAGTGGGGTCAGGCCGCACCTCCCGCCAGAGCACCCCAGCTCCTCTCTCCAGCGTCCTGCCCTGCCCTGGCTCCCCGGGCCTTGGCCACCTGCTGCCACCCGAACGCAGGGACCCTCCTTCTGAAGGCTGCCACTTCCTGCAGAACTCCGGCTGCCCTCCCAGTGGCCCGGTCTCGCTCCCCCGAGAGGACAGCACAAGTGGCCAGACTCACCACCAGGATCCCGCCAAAGGCCCGCATGTTCTTGATCAGGTCCAGGATGGTGCTGGCCACCAGGGACATCAGCTGAGATGGCAAGAGAGCGGGTGACCATCCTCATCTGTACACACACCCACAGACACCCATGTCACCTGTACACACACACCTCCCCTGTACACACACCCACACATCACCTGTACACACACCTAAACATGCAGCCACACGCGCTTCACCTGCACACACACGCACATCTCACCTGTACACACATGCACACCCGCCTCCCTGTACACATACCCACGCCAACCCTCACACTCTCACAACTATACACACCCACCCACCCCCACACAAACCCCTATATGTGCAGACACCTCCAAGACCACTGGTGAAGCCATGACGTGCAGGGCCTTGGCCCACACTGCCCACCAGCCCACGAAACCTGGTCTGGAGGCTCCTGAGAAAGGCCGACCTGGAGCTGGCCAGTCAGCCCTGGGTGACAGGGTTTGAGGTATGGGGCCTCAGAGACCCAGTCGGGGATCCTGGTACATGTGAATCTAAGCCCCAGAGACCAGCTTTCCAAGCAGCCAGTTTCCCCACTTGGTAAGTCAGGAGAAACAGCACCGGACGCTAGCAGGCGGAAACTCTGCTGTACGTGTGGACACATGTGATTATATGCATCTGTATGCATGCGTGTGTACATATATGTAGATGATCATATGTGTGTGAGCACATACACACGTGTATACACACACTTGTGCTTGTATTGTGCCCGACTGTATGATTATGTGTGCGTGTGTGGTTACATGCATTTGTGTGTGATTGTGTGTGCAGTTTCATACAAATGCACGTGTTGGTGTGTGCACGTGTGTGTGTGAGATGACGTGTGTGATTATATGGGGGTGTGATTACGTGCACGTGCGTATGACTTTGTGTGTGCTCTGGGCGTGTGTGGTCACGTGCCTGTGTGCACTGCGCGTGTAGGGTCACACAGGTGTGTGTACGTATGGAGGGCTCAGGGCCACAGTCCTCCTCTGCACCCAGGACCCCCTTCAGATGGGAAATACCAGTGGGTGAGGATGGGTCACCCCCGGCCAGGCCAGGAGCACGGCTTGGCGGGACACACACAGGGGAAGGACCTGGCCACTCAGAAAGGGGGAAGGTAGGTGTCCTCGGGTTCTTTTCTCCTGAGAAGTGCTTGGGAGAGCAGACAGGAGAGACACACCCGCCCCCTGGCGGGCAGGGGCTGGGCCTGCACACCCTGACCCACCCCCCGCCCGAAAGTTGGGGCTACTCCTGGCGGGAACGTTACGAGAAACCAGGGCTCAGAGACGGTGGTCATAAGCCACTCCACTCCTGCACTGGGGGTCCTCGGAGGGGGCACCAGTAGCCGCCGGCAGCCTGTGCCAAGGCTGTTCAGAAACTCAGGATGCCTGGGGGTACTCTGGCTCCCCACAAGGCCAGGGATCCCGAGGAGCACAAGACCTCCCCCAGGTCCCACCCACACCCGTGCTTGCTGTCTGGGCTGGATGCCCTTATGCTCCCAACCGCCTCCAATATCACCCAGCCAAGACGCAAGGTTGGGGTGTATGCAGGGGGACCCCAGGTACTTGGGGGGGGACAGTGCTTAGCCCCGGTCCCTGCCCACCAGGCGCGCCCGCCCCCAGAGCGAGGCCCGGTGGGCACGGGCTATACCTTCATGCTGGGGATGATGCGCAGGAAGCGGAAGACAATGAGCACGTTCACCAGCCGTGTCATGTCCCACAGCGACAGCAGGCCCAGCATCGCCGGCTTCCTGCAGAGACACACGGAGACGGGTTGGCCGGCAAGGAGATGCCAGGAGACGTGTGGTCCAGAGACAGAGATGCAGGGAGAGCCAACAGGGGTGCCAGGAAGTCGCACCACAGGTGCCACCGACTGGAAAAGCCCCGTCGAGACGGGAGGGCAGAGCCTGAGCCGCCCACGCCTGCGACCCAGGGCTCTCATGGCAACACCCCCCAGGGCACAACCCCCTACGCGGTGCAGGGCAACATGACGGGAGAACCCTGGGGTTCCAGACGCCCAGCTCCAGTCCCAGCAGAGTGGGCAGAGACGTGGCCCCGGACCTGTCTCCTAGCCTCTGACCTTGCCCCTGGCTGTGACCCCGTCCCCTGGGTGTCCCTCATGGGCCTTACTGTGCTCTCGTTTCTATTTAAATTTCACCCATTCTCACCCAGGACGCACCCCTCACCACCTCCCACCAGAAACACCCTGTGGTTTTCAGTGCGCATAAAAAACACAGAGAGCTGGCCCCACAGCCACCGGGCAGCTCCAAGGCTCCACTGCTCCCGCCTCCATCCTCCTCGACACAGACCCCTCCCCAGACCCCAAGGGGCAGGACTCATCCAGCCCATCCTCGTCAGACGACTCCCAAGCACTAAGACGGAGGCAGCCCAGCCTACGGACCAAGAGGCCCCCTGAGGGCGCGAGGTCAGCACACGAGTTCACCAGGGCAGCTGCTTTGGGCAGCAAAACCCCCAAGGCTGCCACACGCCACGCCGCAAGGCACCCTAGGACCCCTGGCCAAATGTCCATACCTCCGCGTGGCCAGAACTGGGGGCAGTGTGAGTTCAGCGAGCCCTGAGCCACCCTGACGTCTATGGGGAGGTGAACTGACACCCAGGTTGGGAAGTGATGGGGGGACCTCTCTGCTTCTGGCCCCCAGCACACCTGGGCCCCAGGTCCCATCGCAGGTGCACCTCCAGAGCCTCCCACCCCAGCTCTGGGAACACGATCGTCCTGAGGGCGGCCATAAGGCCTTTAAGGCAGAGTCCCCAAGAGCGGAGAAGGCACCTGACCCCACAGGCCGCGGCGGGGCAGGAGCTGTGGCCACTCGCCCGTGAGTCAGGCCTTCGGCCCTAGAGCGGCCCACACCAGCGGCTGGAGGCCGGACGCACACCCTTCCCCAGGGCGCTAGCCAGGCCTCCCCGGGTTCTCCGTGACACATACCAGCCCCGGTGTGGGAAGCCGTACACAGCCAGAGTGGAGATCTCCAAAACCTTTAATCACAAAAGAGAAGAAGGCTCGCTACGGCAGGCCCACCGGTGGCTCTAACACGCGGGCCCCAAGGGGACCTGGGGAGAAACCACAGCCGGTCCTGCCCCTCTGCTGGTGCCACGTGGGGACGTCCCACTGCTGAGAAGGATGCCCTGGCCTCAGGAGTGGGGCTGCACGTGCTAAGGACAGGGCTGGGACAGGGCCTTGGAGTTCCGGGCTCTGGAGAAACCGCGGTCAAGGATGGACCGGAAGGCCCTCCTCTCAGCTGCCTCCCTGCTGCTGCCAGGGGCCCACGGCTCCGATCCGTCAAACACAAGTACGTATCGCACTAATATTGCTGCTGTGACGTGCACACCAGGAGCGACCCCTCACTCCCCCGGGATCTGGGGAAACACTTCCCAAGACCCCCAGTGCCTGAGACCCTGCCCGTCCTTCACACACGCCAAGGCCCCACTGTCCTTGGCGGGGCTGGGCTGGCTGGCGGGGTCTGCAGGTACCTTGCAGGCGTCCCTGGGGTGTCAGGAGAGGCAGCCTGCCCTCACCCTGCCCCAGCCCCGACAGCCCACAGAGGCAGCGGAAACTAGCCTCCTGTAGCCCCCCGCCAGGCAGCTGAGCCCAGGGGAGCCAGCCCCTTTGTCACCGGAGGCAGGAGCCCCAGGCCCTGTGGCCCCCTGGGGTCCAGGGGCAGCTGAGAGACCCTGTGCACAGACCGAGTACACGCCGCCCACCCGAGAGGCTGCGCCTCGGCCGTCCCAGACTTTACCAGCAGGACGGTGGTGAGGAGCCCGTCGAACACATTGCTGGAGTAGGACAGGTAGCCCTGCGGGCCCAGAGAGAACACCTTGAGCAGCATCTCCAGCAAGTAGTACAGGATAAAGATGCAGTTGAGAATCTGAAAGGGAGAAGCACACCCGGCGTTTGGTCCCAGAGCCACCCGTGGGTCCCGCCCGGCTCCCCAACCTCCCCCAACGTCCCCACCCACAACGGGACCAATGAGATCCATGTGCCTCTGTCCACAGGGCCCCGTGGGTCCCACCCAGCTCCCCAACGTCCCCACCCACAACGAGACCAATGAGATCCATGCGCCTCTGTCCACAGGGCCCCGTGGGTCCAGCCAGCTCCCCAACGTCCCCACCCACAACGGGACCAATGAGATCCATGCGCCTCTGTCCACAGGGCCCCGTGGGTCCCGCCCGGCTCCCCAACCTCCCCCAACGTCCCCACCCACAACGGGACCAATGAGATCCATGCGCCTCTGTCCACAGGGCCCTGTGGGTCCCGCCCAGCTCCCCAACGTCCCCACCCACAACAGGACCAATGAGATCCATGTGCCTCTGTCCACAGGGCCCCGTGGGTCCCACCCTGCTGCACATGGTGAAACCCGCGGTGCACAGACACTCCCTCCCACAAAGGGGCCACGTGACCATCCCCTCCCACTTCTCTGCTACTCCCCACACCCCTCTGGGTGGCTCTTCCCGAGCCCCCTACCCCCAGACGCAGGCATCTCAGCTCCCGCTTCTTGGTCCACATTCTCTCCTCGGGGGACCTGTACCCCAGGCTCGGCTTCAACCACAACTGGCATACCTGCAGCCCCCAATCCAGGCTCCCCCGGCCATCGGACAGGCTCTCGACCCCCAGGCCCTACGTCTCCCTACTCCACAGACTGCTGTGAAGCACCAGGATGGCCCTGCCTCCCAGGGACCCGGGCCTGAGGTGGGGAGGCTGTGCCCTCTGCCCCCTCAGGACGCCCCATCACCCTGGATGACAGCCCTGCAGCTGCGGAGCTCACCCCCAGCACGAAGTCATCACGGTCCTTGGGCAGCACATGGGCGTCCAGCACCAGGAACACCTGCAGAGCCAGAGCGGTCGGCGGCTCAGCCCGGGGGCCGGTAAGAGGGCCGGCGGCAGTGACGCCAGGGCAAACCCGCACTCACGCAGATGGTCACGAGGTTTCCAAGGGCCATGAGGTTGCCCAGGTAGTCAAAGTAATGGTGGCCGAAGAGGAACTGGGTGCTCCGCAGGAACGGAGACCGGTACTCGGGCCGTGGCGGGTGCTGGGGGGGGACACGCACACTCAGAAACAGGAAGGAGCCGGCCTCGGCCACGGGGGACCGAGACGCCCAACCCCCGTCTCCTGGACTCAGTCTTCCCACCTCGCCTCCCAACCCAGACTCTCCAGCCTCAGGAAAACCCCTCAGACACGGTGTCAGTTTTAGGCACAAAGATGATTGTCACGGTCGTCTAACAATGAGAGACGTGGAAGCAACCCAGAAGGGCACTGATGCTGCAAGCAGCCCGAGACGGACAACACGCAGTCGTCTTAAACGTATGCCAAGTGTCACGTGAAAATACTCGTATAAACTACTTGCTAATAACTATGAAAACTTAGCTCAGAACGGAGGTAATGCACACACTGTCACCAGGCTGGAGTGGGGCCTGATAAGAGGAGGGCAGCTGCGCAAAAAATACAACGTGAGGATGCCCGTGAGACCCTGCACTCCCACACCACCCTGCTCCCCTCACCAGAGACCCACGCCAACCTGTCCTCTCCAGAGACCCCGCCAACCTGCCCCCCAGAGACCCATGCCAACCCCCTGCCCCTCCAGGGACCCACGCCAACCTGCCCCCCAGAGACCCACGCCAACCCCCTGCCCCCCCAGGGACCCACGCCAACCCCCTCCCCCTCAGGGACCCACACCAACCCCCTCCCCCCAAGAGATCCACGCCAACCTGCCCCCCCAGGGACCCACGCCAACCTGCCCCCCAGAGACCCACGCCAACCCCCTGCCCCCCCAGGGACCCACGCCAACCTGCCCCCCCAGGGACCCACGCCAACCCCCTCTCCCCCAGGGACCCACACCAACCCCCTCTCCCCCAGGGACCCACACCAACACCCTCCCCCCAAGAGATCCACACCAACCTGCCCCCCCAGAGACCCACACCAACCTGCCCCCCCCAGAGACCCATGCCAACCTGCCCTGCCCAGAGACCCACGCCAACCTGCCCCCCAGAGACCCACACCAACCTGCCCCCCACAGGGACCCACGCCAACCCCCTTCCCCCCCAGGGACCCATGCCACCCTGCTCCCCAGAGACCCACACCAACCTGCCCCCCCCAGGGACCCACGCCAACCTGCCCCCCAGAGACCCACACCAACCCCGCCCCCCACAGAGACCCACACCAACCCCCTCCCCCCCAGGGACCCACACCAACCCCCTCCCCCCAAGAGATCCACACCAACCTGCCCCCCTAGAGACCCACACCAACCTGCCCCGCCCAGAGACCCTCACCAACCCCCTCCCCCACAGGGACCCACGCCAACCTGCCCCCCCAGAGACCCATACCAACCTGCCCCCCCCAGGGACCCACGCCAACCTGCCCCTCCCAGAGAGGCCCCGCCTGTTCACAAGGACAGAGGCGCAGAGCGGTCACTGCAGCACGAGATGGACCATCCCACTGGCGGGCTACTCAGTGCCTGTGGCCACTTGATTCAAATTTAAATCTGATCAAACTGAGCACTTGGCTCCTCTGTCACAATAACCACACCTCAAGTGGGGGAAGGACACCTGTGGAGCTCTGACCCAGCCCCACACTCAGACGCACGGTCCCCTGGTGACGTGCAGCCACAGCCTGACCCCTAAGAACGTGCTCTACGTGGGTACTGGTGCCAAGACCGCCGGCCGGCCCCAGTGCCCAATTCCCTCTGCACCCCACACGCTCTGCTCAAGGCCAGCGCCTGCTGCACCCTAGACGGCGGCATCCTGCTTGCCTAGTGACCGCAGACCAGCTCCAGCCAAGGTAAGCCAGCAAACAGCTCTGTCCCCCTGGGGTCTGGATCCCAACTTCTCCAAAGGCATTTGGACCCTGGCCTTGGGGAAGGGGTCCACTCCCAGGTCTGTTCTTCCCCAGGCATCCTCCTCCACCCTCGGGGACCCCAGAGCTTCCCCTTATGTTACAGTGACTTTCCTATCACAGTTAATACTTTCGATGTTAAATTTCTATGTGATTTCTGTCTCCTGCCTGAATCCAGACTGATACATTGGCCAAAAGAGACTTCAGCATTATCCGTTACATTAAATTATTACAAGAAGAATGAATTCATATATCACATCATTATTAAGAAATAACAAACCTTGAAATGAGTTCCGTGAATTGATTTCTTGGAAGGTGGACAGCTTGGTGTGTTTTTCTATTTTTCTCTACTATCTATAATGAATGTTTTTAACCTCAAAAGCATCTTATTAAAAGAAAAACAGGGACTTCCCTGGTGGTCCAGTTGTTAGGACTCCAGGCTTCCACTGTAGGAGTCACGGGATCAATCCCTGGTCAGGGAACTAAGTTCCCACATGCCATGTGATGCAGCCAAAAAAAGTAAAAGAGAAACAGGCTTTCAGAAGCTGGCATGGTACCTTCTCTGCAGCCAATTAGCATGAACTGACCAGCACTGGACCAAGGCCTGGTTGATGGACAGAAGGGGACCATACGTGGAAGGACTCTCATGAAGGCTCATGATTTCCTGCTATCAGCCACCTAGAGAACGCCTCTCTTCAGAAGTGATTCCAAAATCACAGCCTGTCAGGGCACCTGGGACAAGCCCTCACATGCTAACAATCCTTGAAGCGCCTGCCTGCCCGCTTGCAAACAGCACTGGTGGCGGGGGGGGGAGGATGTCATAAAACCATGACAAGGACATCACACCCACAAACTTCTAGGACCCAAACTCCCACCTCAAATCATAGTTCTGTACTTTAGATCTAGGGCATATGGGAAGAGAGAGCATCTCATGAACCACATTAGGAAAGGTGTGGCCAGAGGAGGGTGTGGTCAGAGAGGGGGTGTGGTCCGTGGAGGGGCATGGCCAGATAGGGTGTGGTGAGGAGGGGGCGTGGTCAGTGGACGGTGTGGTCATAGAGGCGCGACCAGCAGAGGGTGTGGCCAGAGGGGCGTGGCCTGCATGTGCGACAGTCATCAGCCACCACAACCACAGCACCTCCTTTGGATATCAGATCCCGACTCAAGACAAAGGGACAGTTGGTCCTGGACAACCTGGACCCAGTAGCATCCTACAGGCCAGCTGGCAAGTGCCCAGGGAGGGTCTGGTTGGCCCAGGGAACCCTGAGAAAGGAGCCCACATTCCCAACATTTTCTCACCCAGGTCAGGCTGCACCCAGAAAAGGGCTGGATCACAGCAAATCAAGAGCTGCCTCCTGGGCCCGGCAAACCTGCCCCAGGACCATCATCTAGAAAGGTGTTTCTGGATTTACTATCCTTTGAAAACCATCGTCACGGTTTCTATAAAACCTGCGCCTGATGGCATATACTTACTATTTCCTTTGAGTCACCTGGACACAGACGGTATAATGTATGTTAACATAGCAAGTGTCTGCCTGTCTGTCCCTATAACCATCTCCTGTACCCCATGGGTCTTGCAATGAGGATGCTCCTGACCACCCAGGGGCCGAGGGTACAGTACCCACAGCTCCAGGCCAAACAGGACTTGCCTGTGGGGGACCTGGAAAGGACTCATGTTCTCAGGGAAAACCACCTCTGACTGGGGCCTGAGGCCATGGAGGTTGACCACAGACCTGGAGAAGACACTTGTGAGCTAAGGTGCATCCCCCAAAATTTATATTTTGGGGGCCTAACCCCCAGGACCTCATATGTGACTGTATTTGGAAACTGGATCTTTCAAGAGGCAATTAAGTTAAAATGAGGTCACTGGGGTGGGTCCTAATCCGACAGGACTGCTCACCTTATAAGAAGGGGAGATCAGGAGACAGACACACAACAGAGGGAAAACGACATGAAGACACAGGAAGAAGTCGGCCATCCACACTCCAAGGAGAGGAACCAGCCCTGCCCACGCCTGGATCTCAGATTCCAGCCTCCAGAACTGGAGACAATAAGCCCTGGTATTTAAGTACCTCCAGACTTCGCAGACACACACACAGGCTGTGATACTTGTTACAGCAGCTGAGCTGACTGACTCAACGGTGACACTGAGCTCCGAGGGATCCAATCAACAGGGGACGACTGACTCCACCTCTTCAATCCCCATCCGAGCCCAGCTCGGCCCTGTCAAGGCCAGGTGGCTAGAGTGACTGGAGCGGCAGCCCCCTCCGCTGCCCCACAGTCTGCCTGGGAACAGCTCGGCTGTCTCCCTGCACCTCCTCCCCTGCCACCTCCCATTAACCTGCCACATAAAATGCAGGCGGGTCAGGGTCCTGTGGACACAGTGTTAAGCTGGATGCTGAAGCCTACCTGCTAACTTTAAAAATCAGTGTCAGGGACAACAGACAAAGGTTTCGGGCAAACTCAGGAACATCCCAAGTTAGGACGTGTGAGAAGAGAAGTCTATCATGAAGAATGGAGAAAACTGGGAAGTTCCCCTGGGTCAGGACTACAGTCCCTGTGGTCTGGGAATTTCATGAGGTCACAAAACCTCCCGTTTCCAAGAGCCACACCAGCTCTGCTCCCACGAACACCCTAGGGGCCAGAGTCCCTGGGAAGTGAGTCCCAGCGCTGGTCACTACCCAGGTGATCAACACCAAGAGACACCGAGGACTTCCCCGCTAACCCCAGGTGCCCCTGGCCTGGCCACAGTTACCTCTTTAATCACCCGCTTATCAAACTCGTCAAAGAGTTTCTGAAACTCGTCAGTTGACAGCAGGCCACCACTGCGGGAATGCAGCTTCTGCAAAGCAGAAACGCACAGGTGTGCTGGGCAGCCAGGTCAAGGGCAGGAAGGGAGCCGCCCCCAGGCCCACCAGGACCAGACCAGCCGGGCTAATCTGAAATGACACCCACGTGACCTAGGGAGCCCAGAGGCACAGGTGGAGTGAGGCGGGGAACCAGTACCTCTGTGATGGCCTGTTTGTGGTCACTGTCCAGCTGGACTTTCTGGAGCACTTGCAAGAAATCCTCAGGCTTCACCCCAAGTCTGTGGGGAAGATGCCCTCAGTGAGCCCAGCCAACTCAGCACCCTCAGGCGCCCTGACCGCTGGCCCGAGCAGCCTGGGCAGTGACAGGTTCTCCAGGAAGCAGCGCTTGATGGTTCTCCTGTCTCCAAAATCCTGAGACCCCCTGGTCCTGCCTTAGAGAGGAGCAGCTGAGGATGCTAGAGCGAGCGTGCGACCCACAGGCCTCGGGGCCACTGAGCGGTGGGGACCGGAGCTGCCCTGTGACACCGCCTCCAAACTGCCACAGGGTGGGGGGCAGAGTGGACATGTGTCCCAGGCTTTTCTCGTCCTGGACCCCAAGTCACAGCTCAGGTGTGGGAAGGGCGCCCAGGGGACAGGCCGGAGTGCATGGCCCCCACCAGACTGGGATCTCAAGCAGGTCACGAAGACACGAGCTCACTTGGACACCAGGACCATGGAACCCACCCAGGGACACTTGACTACAAAGGAGCCTTGCGACCCACTGCCAGCAGGGAGCTCAGGAAACAACCCCCATGAACACCCCTCCCAGAGCAGCCTCAGGGGAGGGGCAGGAGCCCCCGCTCTCACCGCTCAGGGCGGCCTTCTCCCTCTGCTATCATGGACGAGAGGACCTTGTAGGCAGCCCGGGTCCCCAGCCGTCTCCGCAACAGTGAGGTCTGGAGAGACATCTGAAAAGGGGATGAGGCTGAGGGGCTTGGCCCAGCCCTGGTCCTGGCCACCCTGCCCCTCACCCCAGATAGCCCCGGCTCACTCACAGCCCAGAGAGCAGCCCCTCACCCTGTGGGCATCGGGGGGCAGTCACAGACAACAAGGGCCAGGCCCTGCCGGCAGCTGCTGCTGTGAAATTCACTAAGGTACGCATCCCTTCTCAGTGGACTTGGGGTCCCTGGCCCACCTACATGGGGGGTGGGGGGTGTGGTCACTGCCCCAGGAGCTTCAGCCTTCTTGCGGTTTCCCCCCAGAGGAGGTGGGGCCGGGAAGGGGCCGGGGCGGCTGTGGGCCCAGCACCCTGGGGGGCAGAGAGGGAGGATGGACCCAGTACCCCTCACCCACAGAAGGGAGGCGGGGGCAGTGCCGAGACCACCACAGGCCCTGCCCTCCCACCCACATCCACACCCACACAGCCCCGGGGCCACCCTGCCCGCCCGCTCCCTGCCAGGCCTCCAGGCGCAGCTCCAGGCACAGCCGGGCAGGGGGGCAGGTCCGCTCACCATCAGGTAGCCCCGGAACTGGTTGTAGATGATGGCCGTCATCAGGTTCATCAGAAACAAGCTCCCTTGGGAGAGGAAAGGCCACGGTCAGCAGGGACCAAACGGTCAGCGAGGACCATGCAGGCAGGGGGCAGAGTCTGGAGGAGCGGCAGCATCGGGGCCCAGCCTGTCAGCAGCAAGCCGGCTGAGTGAGCGGGGCAGGGACCCGAGGACCTCCTGCACGGATGGGGGCGCCGCCCGGCCTGCCCGGCAGGCACTGAGGACAGGTCACTGGTGGCCACAGAGTGAAAACTACAGAGGTCACACAGAGGGGAGGTCACGGGGCTGGCGAACACACCCAGAACCTTGCCCCAGGTGACCCCTGCAGACCCGCCCAGACTCACCGATCAGCGTATAGGCTATGAAGAAGACGGCGTAGGCGCGGTTCCTGGAATACACAGGAATCATCACTGAAAGAAATCAGAGAAAACACTCATGGTCCCAACGTCCAGCTGACCCCCTCCATCATCTTATACCACCGTCTTTTCAACAGAAAGGAGGGCCCTGAGCTGGTGGGCCTGGAAGGCCTTCTTGCCCAAATTCTGCCGCCGCACACCTCTGCTTGCACACCTGTGGGAACACTGCCTTCGGAGGATGCTCATGCTGTGCACGTCCCTGTGAGTACTCCCTGCAAAGCCCAGCCCTCCCTCAGTGACTGGAGGACTCATAGGTCATGTGGGGGCAGTGCCCAGGGTCCCAGGCACAGCTCTCGCCAGGTATGGAAGCCAGTGGCTGACCTCTTGGGAGGGTCTCTATAATTGGTGACCACCCCCAGCCCAAGACGAAAGGCCCCAGCCAGGCTGGCCAGGCCACAGCTGAGCCCAAGGGCCGCAACCCCCTCACCTCCTGGCCACACGCCCAGCCCGAGCAGACAGAGGCCCATCAGCAACCCTGACCAGTCAATGTCGCAGCCACTGAGACCCTCGGGCCCCACACACAGTGGGGCTGAGCCTCAAAGAAGAGGAGGCCACCAGGGGCCCGCTAAGCCCAGGTCGGTCCATCACCACAAAGAAGGGCGCCCACCTCTGGCTTCTCAGGACTCAGAAAATGAGCGGAAGAGGAGAAGGAACAGAGAAAGAAAACTAGAAAGAAAGGGGAAGGAGAGGGTGGGCAGTGGGAGAGAGAAGGGACACTAGCAAAAGGGGAAAAGAAAAGCAGGGACGAGGCGGCGGGGGCCCCACCTTTAATCCCCAGCTCTCGACAAACGGCTGCAGGGGCCCCCACGCCTCAGTCTAGCCCCATGCCCCTGCCCTCCCCCAGTCCTGCCCGGCCCCGGCCCCCGCACCGTCGGGATTGTTGGCGGTCGTAAGCAGCACCAGGAGGGTGGTCAGCGCCTCAGGCAGGTTGAAGAAGTAGGTCAGCCGCTCCCGGTCCTGCCCGGCATCCTGCAGATGCAGAGGCACTGAGGAGCCACTGGGCCTCGGGCCGCAAAGCCCAGGCCCCAGACCCAACAAGCCCGGACCTCCCACCACGGCTGCGCAGCCTCAGAGCCCATCTCTCCATCTCCTCCCAGTGGGCTCCGAGCTCCAGGCCAGGCAGACCGCACCCAACAGCCAGTGTCCAGGGACACCCCACACGGACACCAGCCACTGGGGCAGGCCTGCTCAGAGCCACAGTGAGCAGCCTGGCACCAGCCTGGCAGGCAGCATCACAGCCTGGGCTGAAAGGGCCCAGATGGGGCCAGCCAGCCCGCTCCCAGCCGGACTCCAGGGGCCGTGTGTGTGCCCTGGACACAGTGTGGGTGGGAGGCGCCCACCCAGGCACAGAAAACCACCTCATCACTCAGGGAGCCTCACACGGCCACTCTCCCAGCTGCCACCCGAGGGCCAGCCCTCCACAGACACCTTGGGACCCTCCATGTTCCCAGGTCAGAGGTCCATCCCTCGCCCCACTCCCAGAGGGGCACCCTCGCCCACCCCACCTGTCGTGCGCTCCATAAACAGCAGCAACACTGGACAGACACGTGGGTCCTGAGATACTGTTACTGGTCCCACCTCCCAGCCGAGCTGCCCCTGCCACCCAGACTCACACACACAGACACACAGACACCCCCATGCATGCACACACGGAGACAGAAACACACACAGACAAAACACACAAAGAGTTACACAGACACACACACACACAGACACCCCCATGCATGCACACACGGAGATAAACACACACAGCACACACACACACCCTCATGCATGCAGAGATAGAAACACACACACAGCACACACCGTTACACACACAGACACCCCCATGCATGCACATACAGAGATAGAAACACACACAGAGACATACACAGTTTCACACACACACACACACACACAGACACCCTCATGTGTGTACACACAGAGATGGAAACACACACACATGGCACACACACAGAGTTACACAGATACACACACAGACACCCCCATGCGTGCACACATGGAGATAGAAACACACACACAGAGTTACACAGACACACACACACACACCCATGCATGCACACACAGCGACAGAAACACACACACACGGCACACACACAGAGTTACACAGATGACACCTCCACACAGCAAGAAGCTGCCGGGGGCCAGGAAGCAGAGGGGCTGGGAGGGGAGGCGTCCAGGCGGGAAGGGGTCCCCTCTGGAGAAACAGGCAGGGGCTGGGAGGGGCCGCCCTGATGGCCAGTCTGACAGGCCTCCATCTAAGAGGGGCGCAGAGAAGGAGGGTCAGTGAACGGCCGGGGAGGGTAGGGCTTGGAGGGGGCAGCCGGAGCTGGGAGGCCAGGGGCAGAGATGCCCGGCAGGACGCGGCGCGAGGGCTGAGGCCACAATGGACCTCGGGGACCTGGCGGGCAGGCAGCCTAACCGGGACCTGCCTCTGCCGACCTAGAACCAGCCGGTGGACTGATGGGCAGCAGCACTATGGGTCACCTGGCGGGGTGCTGCCTGGCAGAGCAGAGCAGAGAGCACTGTACCTTCTCGCCGGTGAAAAGCAGCATTCCAAACACGGTGAAGAGACACAGGTGGACGGCCAGCAGCAGCCCAACGCTGGGGGGAGTGGGGAGAGCGGCACTCAGCGCCGGGCGGACGGGGTCCCAGCTCCGCTGACCCGACCCAGCAGGGAGTTCCCTGCCCTGGGCCAGGTCCCTCCTCTGCCCCCACCCGACCACCTGCTCAGCCGCTCAGTGGACTCTGACAGGAGACGTGCAACCCTAGCAAACCTGTCCCAGGAGAGACAGTTCCAAGGACCCCCGGGACTCGCAGAGGAGAAAAGCCACTGCCATCACCCTGGGCCAGTGGTGACGGGTCAGCCACATGAGTCGTGGGGGTGGGGGTGAGGGGGCAGGGTGGGAGGCCAGGGACGGAGGGAAGTGAGCGGTCACAGCCAAGGCAGGAAGTGTATGCAGGATGGAGCAGGGGGCAGGGGTCAAGGCAAGGCCATTAAGAGGGCTGCCTCAGGTGCGAGACAGACAGCCCTAAATGCCTGCCTGCCCACAAGCCCCCCTGGCCACAGGAAGGGAGCCCCAGCCCCCAGCAGGGAGCAGAAATCCCCACCCCACCCTGCCAGCCCACCTGACTCCGCGCCCACCTGACCCCACGCCCACCTGACCGCCGCACCCACCTGACCCCATGCCCACGTGGCCCAGCACCCACCTGACCCAGCCTCCACTGACCCCAGTGCCCACCTGACCCCAGGGCCCACCTGACCCAGCGCCCACCTGACCCCAGGGCCCACCTGACCCCGCGCCCACCTGACCACAAGGCCCACCTGACCCCATGCCCACTGACCCTGTGCCCATGTGGCCCAGCACCCACCTGACTCAGCCTCCACTGACCCCAGCGCCCACCTGACCCCAGCACCCATCTGACCCCAGGGCCCACCTGACCCCGCGCCCACCAGACCCCGGGGCCCACCTGACCCCATGCCCACCTGACCCCATGCCCAAATGGCCCAGCACCCACCTGACCCAGCCTCCACTGACCCCAGCGCCCACCTGACCCCAGCACCCACCTGACCCCAGGGCCCACCTGACCCAGCACCCACCTGACCCCAGCGCCCACCTGACCCCGCGCCCACCTGAACCCCGTGCCCACCTGACCCCACGCCCACCTGACCCAACGCCCACCTGACCCCAGGGCCCACCTGACCCCGCGCCCACCTGACCCCAGGGCCCACCTGACCCAGCACCCACCTGACCCCAGGGCCCACCTGACCCAGCACCCACCTGACCCCAGCGCCCACCTGACCCCGCACCCACCTGACCCCGCACCCACCTGACCCCAGGGCCCACCTGACCCCGCACCCACCTGAACCCAGTGCCCACCTGACCCCGCGCCCACGTGACCCAACGCCCACCTGGCTCCAGCGCCCACCTGACCCCAGGGCCCACCTGACCCCGCGCCCACCTGACCCAATGCCCACCTGACCCCAGGGCCCACCTGACGCTGCACCCACCTGAACCCAGTGCCCACCTGACCCCGCGCCCACCTGACTCAACGCCCACCTGGCCCCAGTGTCCACCTGACCCCAGTGCCCACCTGACCCAGCGCCCACCTGTTCCAGCACCCACCTGACCCCAGCGCCCACCTGACCCCAGCGCCCACCTGACCCAGCATCCACGCAGCCCAGCACCCACCTGGGCCCAAGCCCCCACCTGACCCCATGCCCACCTGACACCGCGCCCACCTGACCCAGCACCCACCTGGCTCCAGCGCCCACCTGACCCCATGCCCACCTGACCCCAGCGCCCACGCTACCCAGCACCCACCTGGCCCCAGCGCCCACCTGACCCCATGCCCACCTGACCCCAGCGCCCACGCTACCCAGCACCCACCTGGCCCCAGCGCCCACCTGACCCCATGCCCACCTGACCCCAGCACCCACCTGGCCCCAGCGCCCACCTGACCCCATGCCCACCTGACCCCAGCGCCCACCTGGCCATCTCCGGCAGCGAGCGCCTGATGCACTTGAGCGTCTTCTTCATCATGGAGGAATTCTGCATCAGGAAGAAGGGGCGCAGCAGCCGGCGCACCCGCAGGGGCTGCAAGAGACCCGCACCCGGGACCCTGAGTGCAGCCCCCAGGACGGGCCCAGGGACCCGATGCCCTGCGAGGACGGCCCCGGCCCCAGCTGTCCCCAGGCGGCCCGCTAGCCCGACCTTGACTTCCACGTCCCTCAGAGCTCAGGGCCCCCAGGCCCCCAGACGCACCAGCACCGGGCCGGGGGGGACCAGCCTGTCTCCCCAGCCCCCTACCCCCACTCTCGCAGAGGGCGGGCGCCCCTGGACCTGTCTGGGAAGCCGCTGTCCTGCTTCTGGGGGCCGTCCCAGGCCTCCGCAATCTGTGGCCCCTAGCACCTCGTGTTCTCTGGGTCACAGCCTCCCACACAGACCAGACGGGCAGTAACCGAGCAGGAACCCTGAAGCGCCACACTCACACACACACACCTCCATACTCACACACACACCCGCACGGCCACACTCACATGTGCACACATACCCGCACACCTTCACGCTCACACAAACACACTCTGCACCGCCCCGCTCACACGTGCATACACTCTGCACCTCCATGCTCACACACACACACTCTGCACTGCCACGCTCACACGTGCATACACTCTGCACCTCCATGCTCACACACACACTCTGCACCGCCCCGCTCACACACACCCCCACACTGCCACACTCACACACGCACCCGCAGCGTCACACTCACACACGTGCACACATCCACACCTCCACGCTCACACACACACAACCTGCACCTCCACACTCATACTCATGCACACACACGCACACACACACACACCTCCACACTCACACACGTACACACCTCCACACTCACACACACGCACACACCACCCCCACCCCCCACGTGCTCACACACACACACACCTCCAAGCTCACACACACACACACACACATCCACACACACCCCGCCCTCTCCCCTCCTGTCACACCCGAGGCCCTCCTCCCTGTGCTCAGGGCCCGGGCCCCTCAGAGGCGCCCAGAGCTCTTACCCATCCCCGTGCACACACGCACCGCGAGCTGCAACACCTTCCACTCATAGCAGAAACGCCACACTCCCCTTTGCTCCTCTGTCCCTTGTCCCTGTCCCAGCCGATCCACCCTCCTGCCCAAGGGCACTGGACTGGCCCGCAGTGACCGCCAAGGCTCTGAGCCCAAGATCACCTTCTGTCCGCCTGCCTGGCCCGCAGGCACCTCCCCTTGCCTGACACCAGGGTCACCCGCTCTGTGCCCGACCACGTACTGGACCCTGAGCCCCTCTTCCCCTCGCACCGGCCTCATGGCCCAGGGAACTGGTCTGTCCTTATAGTATTAAGGGTCCCTCCAACATTCAATCTACAACCCAAGCTGATGGTCTCCCCTCCCTGCCCAAGCCCTCCACAGCTGCCTGGAAGCCCAGGGCACCCACCCCTCACCTCCGGCTGGCAGGCGTGCTGGGCACCCTCACCCCCACCTCTGCTCAGCTGGCCGCCTGCCCCCTGCACCTTGGGTGGATGGGGATGAAAGTCATGTCTGGGGCCAACAGCATGGACCTCCCCACCCTGGCCACTGGCACAGCCCAGCGCCGGCCCCCATGTGGCCCCTGGGGGGACTCGCCAGCCCCTCCCCAAGCAAGGCAGTCAGCTGTCCTCAGCAGACAGGCAGGCGGGCGGGCGTGGACTCTGCCCCCTGCCTCTCCTACCTCTCCCAGGACCACCCCCGAGGAGGGTGTTTTCGAACCACAACTGTCCGTGAAGAGGACTGGGGGCTGGTGGGCAGGGCGCAGAGCTCCAGTTACCACGGCGGGCTTGGGGAGCTGCCACCCAGAGGAACAGGGAGGTCTGTATGGGCTCCCCCAAGGGACATCCAGGACAAGCAACAGTCCCAAAACTCCAGGAATAAAGAGGCAGGATCGCCATGGACTTGGGCCCCTCAGGAGTGAAGGTCCCTGTGTACAGAGACCCAGGGGTGTGGGGCTGGGGCAGGGAGACTGCAAGTGTGAGTTCGGGTCCCCGGCCCCCCAGCACACAAGCCACGCGGTCCTCCCTGCTGGTTACACGGACAATGTCTCTGCGTAGTAAGGGCCCTCGTGCCTCTCTCTTCCCTAATTTCACGGAGGACCCAGAATGTTCAGTGGCACTTGATGGACACAGTGACCACTGCTCGGAAATGCAGCCGGCGGTGGCTGGGCTGGTCTCTGCCCCGTCTGGGGAAGGGGCGAGCCTTCTCCTTGGTGGGAAGCGGGCGGCAGCTCCTCAGGGAGGAGGGTGCTCACGCAGGGACGTGGAGGAGGCACGGGGGGGGGGCGCGGCAGGGGGCACAGAGCCCTCCCCCCACCCTGCAGCCCTGCTGTGAGCTGGGGACCCACCCTGACACCCCTGACACCTGCATCAGCTGCCCTGCTGGGCGGGAGGGCGGCGAGAGGTGCTCCCGCTGGCAGCACCTGGGATCGGCCTCCAGCACCCCCAGAACTAATCACCGCTGCGCCTCTTGGAGGCACCAGCAACCTCCAGAGGGTGGGAGCCCCTCCCCTGAGCTCCACAGCCCCAATCTCTCCTTTACTCCCCCAGCCCCTATGCGGGGGGGCAGGAGGGCTGCTGCCTTCAGAGCTGGGGTCGCCAGTCCCCTTCTCACTTCCTTGGTTACTCAAGCCCTGTCTGAGCTCCTACAGTAAATTCTCTGGACCAAAGCACCTGACAGGGTTTCTGTGTCCCCAACCGGCCCTGAGGGCTACAGACACCACCAAACGAAGTCTGAGAGCATCTATCGAATCACAGGACGGTGCCTCTGGGTGTTCGGGCAGACAGAGACATCTGGGGGCGCCTGGGGACAGGATTGCAGATGGCAGGCGGGACTGGGACCCTGGAACTCGCCCCCAGGGCCTCGCGCCTTCCCTGCGCCTGAAGGTGGGGACAAGGCTCTGGCCTGTGGGTGACTGAGCGGGATGGCGCAGAGCTGGGCCAGAGGGACGCCAGGCCCCAGGGCTCTCCCGCGCCCCCCTCCAGAGCCCCGTGCCCCCTCCAAGCCGCCTGACCACCCACCTCCTGGCAAACGAGACTCAGCGACACGATCCAGTCCAGCAGATACACAACCAGCACCAGAAGGTAGGCCAGCAGCCAGGGGTTCCTCCGGAACTGGGCCCACCCGATCAGGTAGCTCTGCAAGACAGACAGCGGCTGAGCGGGGGCAGCCAGTGCGAGGCCTGCCCGTGTGCCTCGGGGAGCCGCGCGGTCCCCGCGTGACTTGGAGCAGGAAGCTGGGCGCCGGGCGGGCGGGGGGGCCACACGCTTCGCCCCGCCTGCTCGTGACCACGGGCACGGCGCTGACCCGCTGCAGCCTGTCCTCACGGCATCCTGCCTGTCCGGTCACCCCTGCGGCTTGTGCGTGGGGACAGTTCCGGAAAGACCAGGAACCAGAGCAGCGACCCAGGGGCCGGCCTTGGGAGGGTGGGTTTGCCATTTGGGTGGCCAGCGCCTAACTTTCTATCACTGACCCCCCAGAGGTCACCGCTTACAGATAAAACCCACACTCTCTCCCACCTTCCGAGACTTCCCAAACGGACCAGCTGTTCAAAAAAGGCCAATGAAAACTCACCAGTTTCAGTTCCAGGTTAAAAGCCCCAGACCTCCTAACCACATTATAAGCTAAAAAAGGAGAAATAGGACACTGCCTGGGGCTCTCGGTCACACACACATTGAGGCTCACCCATGCCCCTCGGGGTCAGACCACAGAGGCTGAACCACCCCCTGAAGGGCCCGCAGGCAGGGTGTAGCTGGCTCAGCCCTGGACATGCCCATGGGGCCAGGGCTGGCGCAGTGGTGTCACCACTGTTTATCAGAAGTGATGGGAGGCATGGCCAGGAGCTGGGTCTCACTGGCGAGTCCCTGTGGCTCTGCTGCCCTGACACAGCCCAGCTCACTCATCAGGGCAGGGCCCACCCCTGGCTTCTGGAAGGATCCGGGTCACGGAAGCCAGGCTGGCACACTGGCCACACCGGCCCCTCCCCTCTGGGCTTCTCCTCGGTCCACGGGGGCAGTGAGGGCTGTGGAAAGACCCCTCCAGGGCCCTCTTGTTTAGCAGGGGTCTCTCCCCGGGTGGCACCGTGGACCCTCAGCTGCACCCTCCCCGGGTCCCGCGAGCCCTTGCACCCTCCATGGCTCGGCCGACCCCCATCAATGGTCTGGGGTCAGGGGTAGGGAGGGCCATCCAAGAGGCAGGTCTGTGCCCCGCGGGTCAAAGTGCACAGTGGGAACAGGCGGCTGGCTCCGGGAGGGAGAAGAATGAACCCGGGAAGCCGCGGCCGGGCGGGAGGGCAAGGTGGGCGAGGTGCCCCTCACCTTCACGGAGACATCGGCCGCGAAGACCAGCAGGCAGACAGCCTCGATGCCCTCGGTCAGCCCGCAGGGCGCCTCCCAGGGGGCTGGGCGGTAGCGCACGTCCGAGGTGCGCGTGAGTGAGGAAGGGGTCTCAACGAAGGCCAAAGCCAGGATCAAGAAAATGGTGAAGCTCAGAATCCTGGAAAAGGAACCGAAACTGGTCAGAAGGCATGAGCCCGCCACGCTCGGGGCCCAAAGAGCAGACCAACAGGCGGGACACCCGGAACGCAGCAGGGCAGACTCCGCGGGTCCAAAGGCCGGTACCCACACTTCCTGCTCCGGGGCCACCCGTGTGTGGTCTGACCACACACACCAGGTCCACACTCAGGTGCCACGGCTGGCCGGAAGATTCTGGAAAGGAGCCCTCACCACAGAGGGGCCCTTTCTGCCTCTGCTCCAGTAAGGAGGGGAGACGGCGGCTCCTCGTCCAACCCAGGAGGGGAGCCTGCCTGCCCCCCGGAACCCGCCAGGCCCAGCCGCAGGAGCCCTGCGGGGCGCGTGCCCACTCACCACTGGCTGCTGCTGGAGTAGTACCTCCTGTAGAGCCACAGGGACCTGGCGTCCATGCGGTGGTTGATGGAGCGATACTGGAAGTGGAGGCCACATGGGGTGGTGAGGGTCCCCTCAGCACCTCTCAGCACAGCCAGCCCGTGCAGGGCGGCCCCTCACCCCACGGCACGGCCACGGCGGGGACACGGCCCGGGGACCACAGAGTCGGCTCCACAGGGACTGGGGGCTCAGGGCCACCCAGCAGGGTCGGACCCTTCCAAGCTACGAGGTTTCCCGGCAGAGAGAGAACGCCCGAGGGCCGGACCCCAGGGCCAGCTGGTGGACGGACACTGGCCTGCTGGATGCACAGCTGTGCACACAGCTGTGTCTGCCCGTGAGACTCTCCTCACTTCTGAGCAAGGCCGACTCCATCCCACCTCAGCTGGGTCACCCTGCGGGATGCCCCCAGCCTCATCCCCATAGGGGGCACTGCCGGCTTCCACAGTCTATCTCCTGATTAACCCGGGTTGTCGTCTGCAGGCAAAGGAAGGTCGTGCCACCTCTGGGCATCTTTCAAAGAACCCAAAACAGTATGGCACATGACAGGCCCTGGGCAGATGGTGAATCAGCGAAATGAGTGACCAGGGACCAGAAAGGCACCTGGCACACATCTCCTAAGGAGGGTTGGAGGGGACCAAGCCCCAGATCCCGGTCAGCTCGGGGACGATGACCACACAGCCCAGCAACCGCACCCTGGCCCCAGGACAGCAGGGGTGAAGGGGCCAGTGGGGCAGTGCCGCCCAGCCCCCACGAGCCCCAGAGCAAGCGCAGGCCCACCCACCTGGATGGCATCTTCGATGAGGACCACAGCCTGGTCCAAGCATAGATCCCGCCTGGCCACCACACCTGCAGGAAGAGGGGACACGGTGGGTGAGAAGCAGGATCAGGAGACGCTCACCCACCCCAGGACTGCTGGGGAGAGCAAGGCAGGGACCCGGCTGCAACCTTTCTGAGGCTCTGGAATGAGATGCCTTTTGCCTGGCGGCATGGATGGGGCAGGGTCTGAATGACAGGCTCCACGCCCAGGACAGGAGCGGCCCCCACTGTGCCCACTGCCCTCTGTCCAATGAGGGTGTTAACAGCCGCCCCACTGGGCCCCCAAGGCGAGTGCAGGACCCCCAGGGCCAGCCTGGCACACGGAGTGTGTTCATGGTCCCCCTCCCCACCCCGTAACACCGCCAGCCTCCGGGCGGCCTTTGTCAGGACACCGCGGCCCAGCTGCCTCCACTGTGAGACAGGGTGGTGCTCCTAGCCTGCCCTCCACCAAACAAGGGCACAGGTCTCACACTGACACATCTAGAAGCCCAAGGTGCTGCGTGACCCTCCTCCACATACGGAGACCTAAGGAGGGCCTTCTGGGGTCATCATGTCCCCCACCCCCGGCTCGTGTCACGGGCCCACAGGGTCAGGCGGCCGCAGCTGAGTCACCCTCAGGGCAGGAGCCGAGGGAGCCTTCGCCAACCAGAGACGGGGATCCTCGGGGGCCAGGGAGGACCGACTAAGAGGGGTCTTCGAGCTGGACGAGTCGGGCGGCTCCAACCTCAGCCCAGCACCCCAGTCCCCCCATCAGGTAGCCTCGGGCTGCGCACCTGGTCGGTCCCCTTGGCCGGGCGTGCTGCCTGCCACCTGGCGAGCATGGCCGCCGCTCCGGCTCTGCACGGGACTGCTCCCTGACACAGGGGTGTGAGAAAGGTGTGAGGAGCTGTAGCCCAGGCCAACGGGGAGGCCCCCGGAGAGGCCGCGGGGGTGGGCGGGGTGCAGACCATGTACCCAGGACAGCAGAGCCAGCACGCAGCCCCCAGCAGCTCGCAGGGCCTTGAGACAAGCTGAACTGACCGGTCACCGTTCCTGTTGAAGATTTTCTCTCACATCTGACCCCTGGAGGTCAGCGGCTGCCAAAACCCCCCTTCACAGGTACCGAGAGAAGACAGAGAGGCAGCAAGGTGCCCGGGAAAAGGGACGCTGGGCACCTGGGCGGAGCTCCAGGCCACTGCCGACGCTTGTCTGCCGTCCCCGAGGAGGCTGTGCCCGTCCTCAGGGCCCGTGCAGCGGGGTCAAGGGACCAATGGGGGACACGAGGGACCGTGGACAGAGACAGGGGACGGGACTCTCCCATCGCCTTCCCATGTCACCAAGAAAAAGCACCATGGCCGTCGGAACCTCGGGGTGCCCCCACGAACAACCCCCATTTTCACCCCCAGGGGCCCAGGGGTTCCCCAGGGGAGGCTCTGAGGGCGACAACTGCTGCTTCCCCGGAAAGCCTCCTGGGCACGCTGTGATCTGAGGGCGCTCGGTTTTGCTCCCTGCTATGTCCACTGAGCCCAGGCTGGCATGGGGCCCGGGACACAGCGGCTGGGGACGCCTGTCGACCCATAGCCAAGGGGTGCCCAGGGAGGCAGAACGGTCTGAGGGCCCCCATGTCATGAAAACCCAGGTGAAAGACGAAGCTCGGCCTGAGGGAACCCGAGGAGACAAGCTTCCTACATAAGACAGGCAACCAGAGGCCCCGGAGCTCGCTCCAGGACCCGGACTAGGGGCCGCTGAAGGGGCTCGCCCAACTCCAGCCACCCAGCCTTTGAAGCACCAGACCTCCCGAGGGCCCTCCCACCCTGTCCCCCGCTGCAGCAGCCTTCCACCTGCACCTCACAGCTCTCCCTGGGTCCCCCCCACCCCAGGAGAGAGTCCACACTCTGCCCGCCCAACTCCTCCCCTGCCGCTTCCTCCAGCCTGTGCCCTCCTCGCCACTCACCCTGAACCTGGCTCCACCAAGGCCAAGCTCTCCAAAGCCTCCATGCCCTCGCCCAGGTCCATCGGCTCTGCCAGGAGCACCATCCTGCAGCTTGGTGGTCTAGGGGACTCACTGCCCCGGGGTGGGGTGCGGGGGAGGGGGCAATCACCTGTCCACACTCCTGTCTCCCCACTGGGCACACCAGGGTAGGATGCCAGAGGACAAGAGGGCTCAAACACCGTGTCGCACGTCAGCCCTGAGCTGGTCCCCCTGCCCCAGGCCTCCCCTCCCCAACATCCCGGAATAAATCCCCTCTCCTGCTGGCTCCAGCTCCCCTCACCCCCTGGCTGGGCCTGTGTGACCCTGGGCGAGTCCCCTCACCTTGCCGTGCTCAGTTCCTGCAGGCCCTACACACAGGACTGATGTGCAGGCTGAATGGGTTACTGTAGCTAACGTGCTATGCACAGTAACCCCTTCATCAACACTTGCTATCAGTATTCTTCTCAAAGCCCCTTCTATAGCACAGCAGTCCCTTGTCCTCTGACTTTTCCATAACCAGGAAGAAGGTCATTCCCTGACCCGGAAGGGGAAGAGAAAACGACTATCCCCACCTTGCAGTTGTTGTCCATGAGGAGGGGCTGCATCGGGACCTGACCACAGGGGCCCACTAGGGCCCGAGGGGCACCCAGCAGCAGCCTTCCCCCACCTTGTTCAGGGTCCTATCAAGTAGCCCCGCACGGGAGCTGGGGGGAAAGTCAGTGAGGGTGTCCAGAGCCTGGCTGGACAGCCTGGCCAGGGAGACCCAGAACACAGAGTGTCTTGTCTGTGTTCTCAGAAGCCCTCACCAAGGCCACAGGGTCGGGACAAAGAGCCCTCCCCAGAGTCCCCCACACACACCAGCCACACTGCCTGCCCCAGTTCATATCTCTACAGTGAGGGTCTCATCTGCCTGGCCATGCGTTCTCCCGGGGCCGGACCTGCAGTGATCACAGTTCTCTGCTCAGAATGGCTATCGGCACCAGTGAGCACCAGCTCTGCCACTTGGCCGGGCACCGAGACTCTCTGAATCCTCACAAGGCCCCCTCCAGGGCAGCCCTAGTGACCACCTCCGTTTTACCGAGACTCAGGTTGGCATCATCGACTCAGTGGACATGAGTCTGAGCCAATTCCAGGAGATGGCGAAGGACAGGGAAGCCTGGAGTGCTGTAGTCCACGGGGTCAGAAAGAGTCAGACACGGCTGAGTGACTGAACAACAGAAGGGTTACACCTGCCAAGGTCACACAGCCGGGAAGTGGCAGCAGCAGAAAGGCACCTGGACCTCCAGACACAAGGTCTGCTCCCCCTGAACACTACCATGTCCTATGTCCCTTTTCCGGGGCCCTGAGAGGCCTGGCACAGGCTGGATGGAGAACTGTCCTGGGATAGGCTCCGATGTGGGCAGGTGTCATGTTTCCTATCTCCGGTCAGGCACCCACCCCAACAGTTGGACACACAGTACAGACCCCCCGCAAGCAGGAGCCCAGGTGGCCCCTTAAGGAGCACCCCGTGCGGGACAGCAGCAGCTGCGACAGGTCCCAGGGCTGTGATCTTGCAGTTGTGGACATCCTCAGGGTCTCAGTTTCCCCCTCCATAAAAGGAGGCTGAGGCCCTTCCTTCCCAAACCCAGCACCCAGTGCCCTGGGGACCTGACAGGGACGGAAGGCCTCCACCCTCCCAGGCCTCCCCAGGAATTAGCAGTCTTTCTGCGGACAAACAGGAAGGGCAGGCCAGAGCTGCAGAGGGCAGAGGCAGGAAGCAGCCCCGGTTTGGGAAGCCTCACAATTCACTCCCAGCTGGATTCGAATTTCACCTCGGCCACTTCCCGGCTGTGTGACCTTGGGCAGGTGAACGCCCCTCTCTGAGCCTCACTTTCCCCATAAGAACTGGGGAAAACTGAAGTGCTTCCTCCTAGGAGTCACCTAGGCGATCCACAGGAAGTACGAGGCCCCGGACCCACGGAGGGGACTGGGGGGTGGGGCGGGGGATGGGGCTGGCTGCCCCCGGGCTGAGCGAGGCCTCTCTGTCCAGCCGGTCGGTGGAGCAGGGCGAGACCACCCCCCCTCTCCCAGCGACCCCGCGCCCCTAGCTCCACGCCCAGGCCGGGATCGGGGTCCGCCGGGCTCAGCCGCCCAGCCCTCCGCAAGGCCCGATCGGACCCCGGCCGGGGGTGGGGGGCGCGCCCGCAGCGACAGCAGGGACGCGACACGGGCCGCCGGGACCCCGACGCGCCGCCCCCGCGCGGCCCGGCCCCTCCCCAGCCCGCGGCTCACCAGGGCCCTCTTGGACGCTGCTGCAAGAGGGTACGCCCCTTGGGCAGTCGCGGCTGCTGCCGCCGCGGGCCCGGCTCAGAAGGGGCTCCGATTCTTCCCGGGTGTCCGCCATAGGGTCTCGGCCAGCCACCCGGACCGCGCAGAGGCGCTAAACGCGAGCTCCACCGCGCAGGCGCAGTGCCCCCGCCCCGGGGTTCGGGCGGAGGCGGGGACAGCACTGTGATGAAGGGGTGTCCCTTCCCACCAGCCAGTAAGGATGGAGAGCTTGCTCGTGGAGGCGGGACTTACCCGACCACACGCCCCCTGGTGGGCGGGGCTAGGCTTCCTGGTGGGAGGGGCTATTAAGGCCTTCCAGGGGCAGGGAGAAGCGCGTTCCTAACGGGTGGTCGGGCCGGCTCAGTCCACCCCACGTGGGCACGGGTTAGGAATGCTTATTCTTAGGCCGGCTCGACCCGCCTTCATTGAAAGAGCCGATGCTGAAGTTGAAACTCCCAATACTTTGGCCACCTGATGCGAAGAACTGACTCATTGGAAAAAACCCTGATGCTGGGAAAGATTGAAGGTGGGAGAAGGGGACGTCAGAGGATGAGATGGTTGGATGACATCACCGACTCAACAGACGTGAGTTTGAGTAGGCTTTGGGAGTTGGTGATGGACAGAGAAGCCTGGCGTGCTGCAGTCCAAGAGGTTGCACAGAGCCGGACACAACTGAATAGTATCTGATTAGTATTCTTAATTACATCAGCAAAGTCTCTTTTGCCATCTAACCCACCACAACCACAAGCATGACAGGGAGGGGAGGTCATGGGACCCAAAATTCTGCCTCCCACAGAGTTCTGAAAGATCAATAAGGAAGATTAAATTCCCCATAGGTGGTGTTGTTCAGTCGCTAAGTCATGTCTGATGCTTTGTGACCCCATGGACTGCAGCACACCAGGCTTCCCTGTCCTTCATTATCTAGAGTTTGCTCAAATTCCTGCCATTGAAGTTGGTGGTGCCATCTCATCTTCTGTCCCCCACTTTTCCTTCCCTCAATCTTTCCCAGCATCACGGTCATGGGAAAGGGGCAAAGGATAAGAACCAGAAGCTCACAAAAGAAGAAATATGAATAATGAGCGCTTGAAGCAAAGCTCCACCTCATTAAAGATACACAAATTTCAATAACAGTGAAATCAGTGAGCCCGTCACTTGGCAAGTATTTAAAAGATGGTACAGCCCTGGAGGGCAAGACTGTGGTTATCCCAGGATGGTAGAGAGAAATTGCAGGATGTGTTTGTGGGTTTGGTTTGGGTTTTGTTTTGTTTTTTAATCAGTTTGTATCTTCAAACCTGGGAAAGAGTAAGATATTTTTATTCTGAAAAAGCAAATAATTGATGCACACAACTCTGGGCTTCCCTGTTGGCTCAGACAGTAAAGAATCTGCCTATACTGCCGAAGACCCGGGTTTGTTCCCTGGGTCAGGAAGATCCCCTGGAGAAGGGAATGGTAATCCACTCCAGTATTCTTGCCTGGAGAATCCCATGGACAAAGGAGTCTGGTGGGCTACAGACCATGAAGTTGCAAAGAGTCAAACACAACTAAGCAACTAACACTTTGCAAAAATGGCCCATCCCCCAAAGACTTGTCTTTATTGCAATTAAAGAATTCCTTTGATGTTTATACAAACTCATGAGGCCAGAGTGGAATGCAGTGCTGAGTAAGCATTTACGTGGATTTTTTGGTGCAAGCAAGGCTGGTTTAGAGCTGAGCACAGGGTTAACAGAAGGACCTCTAGCAAAAGGGGAAATAGGAACAAGGCTTCTCAGACACCATGTATGTCCTTGGTACAACCAAACTGTCCCTGGGGCGCAGACAGCCTCTGGGCCATGTCCATTACTAGCTTTCAGTTAGTCGGTCAGCCTTATGCTTTGAGGTGACTGTGGGGAGACTAAAGCCTGGGAGGGTCCTCTGGGTAGACTGGTGGTCCCATGTGTGGACCTCCTGGGACCTGGGGCCCTGGCTAAGAGGGGGACAGGGCCAAGGGAGCAGTGCTGGCCTGGGAGTGAAACCAGAGAGACAGCAGCCTGGTCTCGAAGTGACTCCTTCGGGTCAGTCATGGCCCTTCTGGGTGCCTCAGTTTCCTCTTCTGTGAAATAAGATCAAAACAAAACCAAGACAGCTGTGAAGCTTGAAGGGGATTGCATTGGCCCTCAGGAGTCCCTGGGCACTCACAGCTCCCCGCCCCCCCCCACCGGTCAATGGCAATGTGACCTTGGCTGAGGTCCAGCCCTTGGGTGAGCTGCCTCCTCCAAGTCCAGCCACTCTGGGAGGTTGACCAGGAGCCATCACTCAGCCAGTCCTGCCCAGCAAGTGTACTGATCACCTGCTGTGCTGCAGACACCAGGCTGGGTGCTAGGATACAGTAGTGAACAAAACAGGCGCTTGGGACGCTGACATTCTGACTGCTGCTTCTGCTGCTGGACTATCTGAGAGCATGTCACACCCGCCTCTGCCTGGCTCCCCATCTATAAAGTGGGGAGAGACTTACAGCAGCCTCACATGGCTGTTAGACTTCCCTGGTGGCTCAGACGGTAAAGAATTCGCCTCCCATGCTGCTGCTGCTAAGTCACTTCAGTCGTGTCCGACTCTGTGTGACCCCATAGACAGAAGCCCACCAGGCTCCCCCGTCCCTGGGATTCTCCAGGCAAGAACACTGGAGTGGGTTGCCATTTCCTTCTCCAATGTGTGAAAGTGAAAAGTGAAAGTGAAGTCGCTCAGTCGTGTCTGACCCTTAGCGACCCCATGGACTGCAGCCTACCAGGCTCCTCCATCCATGGGATTTTCCAGGCAGGAGTACTGGAGTGGCTTGCCATTGCCTTCTCTGCGCCTCCCATGCAGGAGACCGGAATTCAATCCCTGTATCAGGAAGATCCCCTGGAGAAGACAATGGCAACCCACTCCAGTATTCTTGCCTGGAGAATCCCATGGACAGAGGAGCCTGGCAGGACACAGTCCTTGGGATCACAAAGAGTTGGACACGACTGAGCGACTATCATACACGCGTGACTGTTGAGAAGGTTCAAACAAGGTGACACATGTCAGGCGCTGGACAAAGGGAGGCACTCAGTGACGAGGGCCAGCCGGACCTCTGAGCTCCCTGTCTCTCTATCCAGTGGAGGAGGCCAACAGAAAAGGAAAAAAGGGTGCTGTGATGGCGTTCCCCAAACTTGGAGGGAGGGAGGCAGACTCAGCAGGCTCTCTCCACACCCCCCGAAAAAGGCCATGGGATGAGGAAACTGAGGCCAGAGGTGACAAAGCTCTGCCAGGATCTCCTGCTGTCTGTGGATGAGGTTGTAGGAGGTCACCAGGCTTCTTACGAGCTCTGTCCGTGTGTCCTTCTGGTGCCCCAGGCTGGGAAGCAAGCCTGCAGGAGACCCGGAGTGTCAGCTGACACCCCTGCCCCCATTTTCCTCTCTCCTTCCTCTTCCTGCCATGGACCTGCTGGCCTTCAGCCTCAGCCTGATGCTGAGCAGGGCCCTGTGGGTCTCCAGGACGTGGAGGTCTTTTCGTTCCCCATTTCTTATAGGCAAGACTCCAGCCTGCACTACCTGAGTTCCAAAGGGCAGAACGGTTAGTAATCAAAGGAGAAGACCAGTGAAACCACCTGAGGCAAAACTAAAGGACCAGAGAGATTCATCAAGATTACTGAGACCCTCAGTTCAGTCCAGTTCAGTTCAGTTCAGTCGCTCAGTCGTGTCCGACTCTCCGCGACCCCATGAATCACAGCACGCCAGGCCTCCCTGTCCATCACCAACTCCCGGAGTTCACTCAAACTCATGTCCATCGAGTCGGTGATGCCATCCAGCCATCTCATCCTCTGTCGTCCCCGTCTCCTCCTGCCCCCAACCCCTCCCAGCATCAGAGTCTTTTCCAGTGAGTCAACTCGTCGCATGAGGTGGCCAAAGTATTGGAGTTTCAGCTTTAGCATCAGTCCTTCCAATGAACACCCAGGATTGATCTCCTTTAGAATGGACTGGTTGGATCTCCTTGCAGTCCAAGGGCCTCTCAAGAGTCTGCACATACCCTAATCTTGTCAGCGACCCACCCTTTTAAACTCTGCAGAACCATGACCATTACTGCCTTGTTCCTTATCACATCCCCATGTCTGACTGTAACCTCTCCCTACTCACCAGGGAGGTGGGCACAGTTCTCGAGGCCCTAGCCTACTGTGCCCCCCTTTGCATGGCAAGGTAAGAAAGCCACTCTCTCCTTCTCCATGGCTGTCTCCATGTCTCTGTTTGGCCTTGGTGCTTAGAGAGCCAAGGTTTTGGCAACAAGCCCACAAAAGGGAGGTGACTCTGCCACACTGAGAAGCTGACCTAGAGCCAGGGCTCCCAGATCCTTGGGCCCCTCAAACACTGGACACTGGGCTAGAGCCGAGAGGCCACAGAGTCAGTCACACCCCCCGCCCCGCCCAACAGGGATGCTCTGTCCCTGTAGGCTGTGATGTGGGGAGAAGCCAGAGAGGGGTGATAACCTGGATGCATCCCCACCAGCTCAGTGGAGCAGAGCTCAGCCAGGGAAGAGGCAGCCCTTGCTTCCCCCAGACACAGCCTGGAGTTACCCCTTACATTGAACACGCCTGCTGTGGCCTCTGTGACCATCCAGTCAACATCTCAGTGCTCACCCAACTTCAGTCATCATCGGCCTCCTCCCAGTTCCTGCCACGCCATACCCATCTGTATGCTTATTTATCTTACAGGTGTCTTCAAACTGATTTAAATGGGTTGCTTTTTCCCTGTTCAGAGTCATCACGAGCAACAAATGTCCCAATTTCATGTGCTGCTTATGGGCTTCCCTGGTGGCTCAGAGGTAAAGAATCTCCAGAAGACACAGGTTTGATCCCTGGGTCAAGAAGATTCCCCTGGAGAAGGAAATGGCAACCCACTCCAGTATTCTTGCCTGGGAAATCCCACCAGGCTCCTCAGTCCATGGGGTCACAAAGAGTCAGGCACGATTTAGTGACTAAACAACAATGAGAAGCAATAAATGTCCCAATTTCACATGTTGCGTATGTGTTTCCAAAGACACATTCAGTGAAATATGTATAATGGCCATCTACAGCTGTGTAAGAAATAACCCCGAAATGTCACATGTTAAAGCCGCGTCTGCTGTCTCCCAGCTTTTCCAAGGCTGGAGTCTGAAGGCAACTTAGCTGGCTGCCTCCCTGCATCTGTTGCAGGCTGTGATCAAGGTGCAGCAGAGGCCGCAGACACCTGCAGGGGCCTGGCTCACTCAGTGCTTAATGGACCAGGGTCTCAGTTCCCTGGCTGATGGCCTTTCCATAGGGCTGCCAATGACAGGGCAACCGGCTTCATCAGGACAGGAAAGTGAGAAAAGCCAGAGAGGACTCACATGATGGAAATCACCATCTTCTAGAACCTAATCTCAGAGGCAACACCCATCACTCCTACTGTGTTCTGTTGGTTAGAACGAGTCACCAGATCCAGC
The DNA here is from genome assembly GCF_049115385.1 of Moschus berezovskii. NCBI lineage: Eukaryota > Metazoa > Chordata > Mammalia > Artiodactyla > Moschidae > Moschus > Moschus berezovskii. The sequence continues at coordinate 4,741,117 of NC_142484.1, forward strand.
CCACCTGAGTCCAGGAGCGCAGGACCCACTCAGGATGGAATGCAGACCGGAGAGTCAGGCCACCCAAGAGGACAGGCCACGTCAGACCAGGCCTGGGGCAGGGCCAAGGGGGCCTTGGCATGGACCCGGGTGACCCTCCAAAGCCATAAAGCAGCAGCTTCTCCCCTGCAAACAAGGTCGACCCAGAAGAAGCCACAGGCAGTCACAGAATCCCTGCTTTGCAAAGCAGACAAGAAAGAGCGTCCTTGTCATAAACTCCATTTCCTGCCCTGCCCCCAGGCGAGAAAACAGCCAGCCATGAGAGTCGTCAGGGGCCAGCGTCCTCCTGTCTCCAGCCACCCCCTCCCCACACATGCCATAAATGAATGAGGAACCCACCCACCGTCCAAAGCTGCCTCTCCAGTGTGGCTCTCGTCGTCTGCTTCCCTTGGAGCCTGCAGTGGAAGAAGGCGTCCTCTTGGTGGGGACAGCGACTTTGGGTCAGCCCGGGCATCCCTCATGCCGTACCAGGGCCACTGTTGGAGGCTCACACTGTCAACAGAGAACTTTCTCTCCCACAGGTCACACCAAACTTGGTTTGAATGACAGAAATGCCCCCTCGGCTTCTGTATGCATACTTGCAGCCCTGCAACGAGTTCCATGTCTCACTTCCACACTGATTTACAGAGAAATAATGGAACCTCAGCCCTAATGAACCTGAAGCTCCAATACTTTGGCAGCCTGATGCGGAGAGCTGACTCATTGGAAAAGACCCTGATGCTGGGAAAGATTGAGGGCGGGAGGAGAAGGGGACGACAGAGGATGAGATGGTTGGATGGCATCACTGACTCAATGGACATGAGTTTGAGCAAGCTCCGGGAGAGAGTGAAGGACAGGGAAGCCTGGCGTGCTGCAGTCCATGGGGTCACCAAGAATCGGACACGACTCAGAGACTGAACAGCAACAATAAATGGAGCTGCCCTGGGGAAGCCACCAAGACATGGAGGAGACCCGAGAAGGGCCCAGACGCCCTCCCAGCCGGTTGCTATGACCAGTGCCCTGGGCCTGCTCCTGACACTGCCTGGCCACATTCATGTCCTTCCTGGATGACCAGGCCAATGGTCACCATGGGGCTGGGTCTCCCCTGTCCACTGCAGGAGCAGAAAGCAGACCCCCTGGTCTGTGCGTGCGTGTGTGCGCGTGCTCAGCCACTCAGTCGCGCCCGCTCTATGACGCCGCGGACTGTGCCCCCAGGCCCCTCTGTCCATGGCTTGTGTGTCCACAAAGCCAGTGTAGCTTCATGCTTTCATTCATTCGGTCACTCGTCCCTCCATGCATCTATTGAGCGCCTTCTGCATGCCAGGGATCATCCCTGTTGATTGAATAAGACAAAAACTGCTCTTCAGAACAGTTTCAAATGATTTCTAAAAGCACAGAGAAAGGGCTTCCCTGATGGTTCAGTGGTTAAGACTCAGCACTTCCAAAGCAAGGGACACCGGTTCAATCCCTGTTCAGGAAACTAAGATTGCATATGCAAGTAAGGCAACACCAAAAACAAAAAAGCAAGTAGAAAAACATTTAAATCACCCGTCCTCAAAGGGAAAAATCATTCAGCTCTGAATTCACATCCTTGTCCACAACCACCATCCTGAGCTCAAGTAGCCCCACCTCCTCACCAAGCCTCAGTCTCTATTTCCATAAAATGGAAACAATGAGAGTGGCCACTCCCATTTGCAGAGAAAAAGGACATACAACGGGGCCTCAGACCCGGTTCCTGCTCCTCCCCTGCCTCCCTCCTCCACCATCTCTGGGAGAAACGTAACTCAGTGTTTTAAGGTCACAAAGAATTCTCAAGGCCCTTGTCATACTTCATTCCTGAAATGACCACCAAGATTAGCAAAGCAACGATCCTACCTTTGCACTTGGGGAAACTGAGGCTCAGAGAGGTCACGTGCTTTGTCTACAACCACACAGTGAGTGAGGGACTCAGTGGACATCAAGCCTGCCTGAGCCTGGGAAGAGAGTATGTCAGCTGAGCATGGGGCCAAAAGCTGGGGCACTGGTGAGCAAGACATCATGTGTGCCCTGGGGACCAGCCCCTGGGAAAACCATCTGCTTCCCAGGCTGGGCATAGGCTGCACTGGCTATTTTGAGCTCTCCCACACATGACACAAACAGCAGGAATCTGGGGAGACCCGGGTCGTTGCTCGCGTTGGGAACCGAGAGGCTTGGGGTGGCAGCCAAGGGAAGGGCTGTGGGTGATGAGGGTCAGCAGGGCAGGGACAGGAGGGCAAAGCCCAGAAGCCTTTGCGGTTGGGGTGCCTGCTGGAGAGAAGGCCCGTGGGGAGCCCGAATGAGAGCCTGGGAGACGGGGAGGCCGTGTCAGGCTGGGAGGAATCCAAGGCCTTTCCAGGGCAGGCGAGCACACCCAGGTCCCCCTGGGCTGGGAGCCCGAGACACGGTTTGGACGGTGGGTTGAGACAATGATGCTTTTGAACTGTGGTGTTGGAGAAGACTCTTGAGAGTCCCTGGACTGCAAGGAGATCCAGCCAGTCCATCCTAAAGGAAATCAGTCCTGAATATTCATTGGAAGGACTGATGCTGAAGCTGAAACTCCAATGCTTTGGCCACCTGACTGACTCGATTGAGAAGACCGTGATGCTGGGAAAGGTCGAAGGTGGGAGGAGAAGGGGACGACGGAGGGTGAGATGGCTGGATGGCATCACCGACGCGATGGACCTGAGTTTGAGTAGGCTCTGGGAGTTGGCGGGCATGTTGTGTTCTTGGTCGCTCAGTTGTATCTGACTCTTTTGGACCCCATGGACTGCAGCCCGCCAGGCTTCTCTGTCCACGGGATTTTCCAGGCAAGAGTATTAGAGTGGGTTGCCATTTCTTCCTCCAGGGGATCTTCCTGACCCAGGGATCAAACCCAGGTCTCCTTCGTCTCCTGCATTGGCAAGCAGATGCTTTACCACTGCCCTACCTGGGAAGCCCCCACAAGGGCATATTATTTAGCCATAAAAAAGAAAGACAATAATTATGCTAAGTGGAAGAATCAGATGCATAAGACCTTGTACTGTAGGATTCCATTCATGTGAGACGTCCAAAAGGGAAACCGACAGAGAGGAGACAGGCAGGTTGGTGACTGCCAGGGCCTGGGGCAAGGGAGAATGGGGAGAGACTGCTGATGGATCGGAGGTTTCTTTTGTGGGTGATGAGAGTGTTCTGAAATTAGAGGGTGATGGTGGTTGCACAACCTTGTGAACATATTAAAAACCTTTGAATTGTGTACTTTAAAGGGGTGAGTTTTATGGTTTGTGTATGTGTCTGTGTGTGTGTGTGTGTGGTCAGTCGTGTCTGACTCTTTTCAACCCCATGAACTTTAGTCTGCCAGGCTTCTCTGTACATGGGATTTTTATGGTAAGAAAATTCATTAAATCTGAATTCTAGGGACTTCCATGGTGGTCCAGTGACTAAGACTCTGTGCTCTTAGGGGGTTCGATGCCTGGTCAGGGAACTAGATCCCACAGGCCACAGCTGAGCTTGCATGTCACAGTTAAAAGATCCTGCATGCCACCACGAAGACTAAAGTTCCCACATACCTAAAGTAAGGCTTGGCTCCACTCAATAAATCAATTAATTAAAACATAATAAACCAAAACAAACAAACAAAAATCTCAATTCTAAAAAAAGCTACAGAGAGAGGCCATCTTTGCATGAGACGGTCTGGGAGGGCCTCTGGGAGGAGGTGACATTTTAGCTGGGGTCTGAAGGATGAGGAGGAGTTGGCCACGGGTCAGGGCAGGAGAGGGCATGGCATTTAAGGGGAGCGACAGCGGGCTGGGGACAGTATGCTGGAGGGGAGGGACCGAGGTCGAGTGAGGGGCGGCAGCAGACCCCACAGGGTTTGGCATCCAAGCTACGGGGCAGCTTCTTCTGAGAGCAACAGGGTGCATCTGGAGGGTCTGAAGCTCGGGAGACAGACACGATGAGATTTACTCTTTTCAAGTGTGGTGGTTGGAGGGGGTGGATTAGATGGGGAGGAGGCAGACATCTCCCCCCAGCAGAAGACCAGATGCCCCGTAGGAATCCCTTGGGACTGGAGGTGACCCAGTACAAATATGTCTCAATGCCACACCTTAAAAGGTAAGGTGAGCGGGAGACTGTGGGAGAGGGACGGAGCAGACTCTGCAGCCTCTGGAAGCAGCCCGGACTTTGAACTTGCTGCCAGGCCAACTGCCCAGGCTCCTCTTGGGGCGTGGGCCCAAGGGACAGAGGCCACCAGGACCAGGGAGCCGGTCCTGGACAGGGTGGGACCGGGAGGCATCCAGGCTGAGGAGGGCGGGTCCTGCCAGGGATCTAAGCCAGGCCAGCAGACCTGGCAGGTCATGGTCAAGGTCTGTTCTGTGGGTGGAGGGGAAGTACCCACACGACTCAGGAACACGTGAGCTCCTCGGAGAGCTGGCAATGTCCAGGCAACCGGAGCTGGGAAGGAAACTTCTCTGCCCTTCAGAGCTGGCTGAGGGTTCTGCACTGGACCCATTCATCCTGCATCGAGCGGCTTTGGGACGTGTGCCTGTCCTCTGGCAGGGCTGCAGGGGAGGGCTTCCTGGAGGAGGTGACATTTGAATGGGCCCCTGAAAATGATGGAAATCCTCCAGGGACCAGCAAGTAGGGGGAGCTCATGAGCACAGAGGTTGGAAAAGGCCTGTATCAACCCGAGAACTGAGCAACTGGGAACCGCCCCAACCGTGTGGGGCAGAGGTTGGAAAGTTGGGGGGACTCCTCCTGAAGAGTCATCACCCTGGGGTCTCTCTGCCAAGAAGCCCCTCCAGCTGGGCTGACCTGAGATGGGCCAGTGACTCCGTAACTGGCCAGATCCCTTTGACTCTCCTTGTTCTGCTTGTCCACCTGCCTCCGCTCCCCGAGGCCCTTCCCCACGTGAGGCTGCAGGTGGCACGGGTGACCACAGAGGTGAGGGAACCCCGAGTTTCTGCTGGGAGGGATTTGGGGCAGTTCAGAGCCAGGAGGGCAAGCATTCACCTGGGATGGCTCTAACCATCTCAGGGAGAGGCCCCTTTGCAGACTCCCTGGTAGGGAGTTCCCCGCAGAGAGAGGCCTTCAAGGCAGGCCGTCTCGCCCTCCCTGTGGTCAGCGAGCCCACAGGCACGGAAGCGGGGAGGGCCGCAGCACCAGCACGGGGACCAGGGCTCAGGCGGGAGCTGGAATCCAGCCTGCTCGCCCTCCTCAGTCACACCGAGGGCTGTGATGGTGGCCCTGCCCACAGCTTTCTCCACTGGGGCTGGCAGTCTGGCAGTGGGGGCCCAGAAAGACCCAGATCCCTGTGGGCCTCCTGCTCTGCTCTGCGGCACTGCTTGTTTCTACTGAAGAGCCCGCTTCATGGTGCCATCAACCCAGGACTTGCAGAACAGATGCTTCTGCTACTGCTGTTTTTCACCCACTCAGTCGTGTCCGACTCTTTGCGACCCCACGGACTGCAACATGCCTGGCTCCTCTGTCCCTCACCATCTCCAGGAGTTTGCTCAAACTCAGGTCCACTGAGTCAGTGAGGCTATCCAACCATCTCACCCTCTGCCTCTCCCTTCTCCTTTTGCCTTCAATCTTTCCCAGCATCGCGGTCTTTTCCAGTGAACTGGCTTTTTGCATCAGGTGGCCAAAGGACTGGAGCTTCGGCTTCAGCATCAGTCCTTACAGTGAATATTCAAGGTTGATTTCCTTTAGCATTGACTGGTTTGATCTCCTTGCTGTCCAAGGTCAAGAGTCTTCCCCAGCATCACAGTTTGAAAGCATCAGTTCTTTAGTACCATTTCTATTTCAAGTGGACTTGAAGGCAGTTTGGGGAAGATGAAACAGTGATGCTATCATGTTTTGATCTCCCCCAATTCCTTTATAAAATGAACAGAGCACCAGGAAGAAAGACTTCAGGCTTGAATGATATGCCGGTATCGCCTGAGAATAGACAGCAGAAATTCTGCAGCTCCAGGGAGGTGGTCCTGAAGGGAGCGGGGACAGAATGTCAGACATGCACCTGGTTGCTCCTTTCATTTGTAAGGAGAGAAGGTCAGAGATGTGGGCCCACACTGACTTGTCAGCAGGGCTTAACAGATGGTCAGGGACTCCAAAGGAACAAGATTGGACAACGGGTCACAGGATGTCAGGAGAAGAGGCCTAAGGAAGAACCTCTCGAAGTGGGTGCAAGGCAGCCGGACAGGTGTCTGTGTCCCATGTTAAGTGCTGACCAGAGGCCACCTTCACGGAGGAGGCTCTATGTCACCAGAGCGACAAGATGATCTGTCTGACGGCATCAGTTAGCCTGTGTCCCCAGCAACCCTGCTTTGCCTGGGCCCAGCAACCCAAGCTTCTCTGCACTGAAGCTGACCAGCACCCCCCTCATTGCTGTGGGCCCAGCTATGCCATCAGAAGACATCATTCCCCAGGTGACTGCCAGCCAACTAGTGGCAGGTTGATTTGACTGGACCACTTCCATCATGGAAGGGGCAGTGATTCGATTTTCCTGAAATAATCACTTACTCTGAACAGGAATTTGCCTTCCCTGCCTGCAAGGTTTCTGAGGAAACCTCCATCTGTGGACATCTGAAAACTCCTTGGCCATTATTATATGCCCATAACACACTGCTTCTCAACAAAAAACTCACTTTACAAATGAAGGGCATCATCAGGATTAAGCCTACTGGCTCCTCTGTCTCACCAGGTTCCCCGTCGTCCTAAGCATCGCTGAATGAAGGGATGGCCCTTTACTGGCTGAGTGATGATGCTTTGCTGTTTCCAGAATACCATTTATGCTCTGAAAGAAAAGATGAAGTAGGGGGTTACTGTACTAGAAGGTATGACTGGTCCTGGTTCCAAGGGGGAACGCCACAGAGAGCCTACGCCTGGAGTCCAGAAGATTCTCTGGGGCATCCCTGAGAACTCTCATGTCCTGCAGAACAGACCTAGGGGAAACCTAAATGACCCATGAAGGGCATAGATCCTTCAGGAATGAAGTGTTGGTCACCCCACCAGCAAAGAACCAGGATGAACTGAGATGGGGCAAAGAGAATGGGTATAGAATAAATAGAGGAAAAAGAAGGTGTATCCACTTAGTTGGAATTGCAGGACTAATGCTGTCTGTGTTTACTCCCCAGATCGGTTGATAGTCCAACGACTAAAGTGGGTTAATAGCAGCTCAAGGGGCTTCCCTGGTGGTCCAGTGGCTAAGACATTGCACTCCCAATGCAGGGGCCCAGGTTCAACCCCTGGTCAGGGAACTAAATGCCATTTGCCAAAACTGAAGATCCTGTTATAGCAAGGAAGACCCAGAACAACTGAATAATTAAGTAATTTTTTTTAATTTAAAAAATACAGTGGTTCAACCAATATCTGGTATTTTAAGTTACAAGATATAGAAAGGGATTGCAGCTCAGCTAGAAAACACTGCTTAGAGGTGGAACTTTGCATCTCCTTTTTTGGAAGGAGAATTAGTGTGTCTTTGATTGTACAGGGGACATGGGGTTCTGTTAGGTAGAAAGATATTATTATTTTCTGTATTCAAAAGTTAAATTAAGGGATCCCCTCACACCCATTAGAATAGCTACTGTGAAAAAAAAAAGTATAGAAAATAACCAGTGTTGGTGAGGATGTGGAATAATTGGAATAACTTTGTGCAGTGTTGGTGGTAATGTAATGTGGGGAGCGAAATGGTCCCCCAAAAAAATTAGAAATAGAATGATCACGTGATCCAGCAATTCTGATTCTGGTTATTTCCTCAAGAGAGTGGAAAGCAAGCTCTCGAACAGGTATTTGCAACCCAAACATGGAATCAATTCAAGTGTCCATGGACAGATGAATGGATAAACAAAATGTGGTCCATCCATACAATGGAATGTCATTCTGCCTTAAAGAGGAGGGAAGTTCTGACACATGCTACCACGCAGATGAATCTCACACACATAATGCTAAGTGAAATAAGCCAGTCACCAAAGGACCAATGCTGCACGAGTCCACTCATGAGGTCCCTAGAGTCGCCACATTCATGGAGACAGAAACTAAGATGCTGGGGGCCAGGGGCTGGGGAAGGGATGGGGAGCTCATGCTTAATGGGGACAGAGCTCCAGTTTGACTAGATAAAGAGTTTTGGAGATGATGGAGGAGACGGCTGCCCAGCACCGTGAATGTACTTAAGGCCACAGAACTGTACATTTAAAACTGGTTAAAAGGGGGACTTCCCTGGTGGTCCAGTGGATAAGAATCTACCTGCCAAGGCAGGGGACATGGACAGGTTCGATCCTGGGTCCGGGAGGACTCCGTGCACCGCCTCCACCGAGCCCACGTGTTGCAACTACTGAAGCCCGCGCGCCTAAAGCCCCGCGGCGACGAGAGAAGCCACCGCAACTGGAGAAAGCCCACTCAAAGCAGCAAAGATCCAGAACAGCCAAAACTTTAAAGATTTATTTTAAAGGGCAATTAAAAATGGCAAGTTTTCTGTTAGATGCATTTTACCATTATTTATTTTAAAAGATACTGGAATTTTATTTTTTTTTAATTTTTAATGACTTGAAATACACATACGTATCAATCAGCATAATCTGTTCAGCTGGCTCAGGCCTGGGGGGGTAAATTCCAGTTCGAGCAGCTGTACAAGGAGCTAAACAATTCTGAGTGTTGTCTGGAAAACAGCTACTTCTGCCAGAGAGTTTCAGAAACATGGACTCCCACAAAGAGGAGACATCAGAGCACTCAGACTGGAGAACAACTCCCCGATTCTCCACTAGACCCATGGAGAACTGTGACTAATTCCATGTGGGGGTCAAGGCATATTTTTGTCCTGTGTGTCCACATGCACCAACAGCGGGCCCAGCGGAAACGCAGAAAGTGACCCCGGTACTTAGTGCAACGTCATCCCTCGCCTGCCTCCCTCCTGGCCCCCCCCAAGTCAAGAGTGGGTTTACACCAGCACCCCCCTCCACCCCGACTGCCAGCCTGTCCCCTCCCCCTCAAGTCACCCTCTCTGGGGCACCTGCAAACATCTCGCTGCCGCCATGGTAACCCGCAGAGGGAGGCTGGGGCTGGTGAGCCGAGGACCCGACGGCTCAAAGCCGGGCAGAAGCAACGGAGTTCTCAAGAGCCTTTTCCCTCCTGTCTCACTTCCGCACCTCTGGGCACTGCTTTCTGCGACCACCTCTCACACAGACTGCTTGCGCCCCCCCAAGAAGTTAAGAATAGTTAAAGGGGAGGGGTGGGCTGTGCTGGGCTGTCTGCCCCACCCCACTGCATCCTCCCTAGGTGACGCTGGACCAAGCGCTTCCCCCGTGTCTGCACCCACACCAGTAGGTGAGTGTCTGGTGTTCAGACCGGTAGTGACTGCTTCTCGAATCCTGTGGTCCCAGCCTTCGAGATGTCCATGGTCCAGCCCCACCCACTCTCCTGCATGAAACCCCTCATTTCCCTGATGATGTGATGTGTCTGTTTCCTGATCTAACTCAGAGACAGAGAAACAGACAGAGAAATGCCACAGGGGACTGTTGCTGTTCAGTCGCTCAGTCAGGTCTGACTCTTTGTGACTCCATGGACTGCAGCCCCCCAGGCTTCTCGGTCCACGGAATTTCCCAGGCAAGCATACTGGAGTGGGTTGCTATTTCCTTCTCCGGGGGATCTTCCTGATCCAGGTATTGAACTCACGTTTCCTGCATTGGCAGGTGGATTCTTTACTACTGCACCAACAGGGAAGTCGCACAGCAAGGGAACCTGTAACTTAAAATAGGAAAAAGAAGCAGATCAACCCGTGCACCTAGTTGATTCTGATTCACACACACAATCCTATCAATAAATCAATAAATGTGGACACTGGATATTTGTTGATTTTAAGAAATTATCCCTTCATGACTTTTAGAAACGATCATGACAGACTTTTAAAATGAAAATGGGGTCTTTAAAAGGTTTCCTTATTTTTCAATCCCGTGCTGAAATGGCCACAGATCAAATGACGTGATGACTGGGGTTTGCTCCCAGGATACAGGTGTGGAGGGGAGGGGTATAGATGAGCAGAGGGGGACCAGAGCTGGTGTTGAGACTGGCCAAGGAGTTTGAGGCAGGCAAGCGTGACGATGCTGAGGGTCCCCACGGGCTAGCCCGCATTAAGGAGTCTGATGAGTGAGCAGAACGCACCCTCGGACAGTGCGGAGGCTGTGGTACCAGCAAGGAGTCCAAGTGGGACACACCACGGGCCTGCCCCAGGGCAGTGCCACACAGAGGGAGAGAAGCAGACAAAAGTAGGAAATGTCTGGGGGGCAGGAAAGTGAGGAACTGGGTGGAGAGCTTCAAACTAGGAGGATGGGAGACAGCCAAGGCCCCACTCCTGGGACACCCCGTCTCAGGGCCCAGGAGGGGGTTCTGCCCTGGGCTTGCGGGGGTCTGGAGGCCCCACCCACCTCCCCAGCTTCGTCATATACCCCTCCCCCTCCTGCCCTCCCACCACTGTTTCCATTCTTCCACCACAGCAAACTCTTTCCAGCCTCAGGGCCTTTGCACCTGCTGTTCTTGACCCCAGACTGTTCCTGTGAACTCCAGTGAGTAACCAGCTCCTCTCCCTCCCCTCCTCTGGCGCTGGCTAGAGCAGAAAGAGCTTCCAGACTGGCCTTGATGAAAAGGCTTTTCTACCACTCTTCCCTAGCTTCCTATAGCTGTTGTAACCAGTGGGTGGCTGTAACCACAAACTGGGTGACTTAAGACAACATGCACTTATTCTCTCTCTCTCTTTTTTTTTGGCTGCCACAGGGCCTGTGGGATTGAACCCACTGCAGTGGGAGCACCAGGGGCGTCGCCACACATTTGTTCTCTTGTAATTCTAGAGCTCAGAAGGCTAAAATCAAAGTGTGGGCAGAGCTGGAGACCCTAGGGGACAATCCATTTCCCTGCCTCTTTCAGCTTCTAGAGGATAATGCATCCTTGCCCCGTGGCCCCTTTCTCACACCCCTCCAACCTCCTTCTTTGCTCATCACATCTCCTGCCGGATCTCCTGACTGTCTCCTGTCATGACATCTCACGCTGACCCTCCTGCCTCCCTCCTATGAGGACCCTTGAGATCATAGAGGGCCCTCCCAGATAAACTGAGTAAGCGCCCCATCTCAGTATCCTTAGCTTCATCATATCTGCCAAGTCTCTTTTGCCACATAAGTTCCTCTAGTCTCAGGATCTGGGGATTAGGACATATGTCAGCATCTTTAGGGGGCATTATCCGGACTCCATCACACCTTCTCTTCTCCTACCACATCATTTTCTATCACCACACCTGTTTGTTATCCTACCTGCACTGATTCCAGTTGGAATTCCTGAGTTCACATGTTTCTGTTTATCCCCTGTTCTTCTCTCCCTTCATGTCTGATTTCTCCACAGTTGTTTCCCCAACACCAACATTGTTGGTGTTCAGTAAATACGTGTTGAATGAAGGTAAGAATGGACGGATGATGATGATGGATAGATGATGTATGCATGCATGCATGGATGGATGGATGGATGGTGGATGCCCGTATGGATAAACAGATGATGGATGGATGGGTGGTTGATGGGTGGTGGCTGGATGTCAGACGCATGATGGATGGGTGGTTGATGGGTGGTGGCTGGATGAACAGGTAGGATGGTGGGTGCATGACTGACACACGATCAGCCTTCCCCACGGGGGACACGGGAGAATGCAGGCTTCTGCAGATTCCCCACATGCACATTCCAGCACAGACGCTCCAGCTGGAGAAAGGAGACGGGAGGGAGGAAGCGTCCTCCTCTCTCTTCCCCATCAGGAAAACCAGCTAGATCTTGGAGAGCCTTTTCCAATCTCAAGGGGTAAAACCAAAGGGCCTCAGGAACTAACCTGGGAGACCCAGCCCATGCACACATTTGCCTCATCTCCTACAGGAGCTTAGCTAAGGGAGGGGGGGCTGGACCCTAAACAGCCAACCTGTCACCACCAAGAGGGATGCAGCTCGGACACATGAATTCACAACGTGTAAAAACCGTGAGAACTTCACACCACATCAAAGAATCGAGACACAAAAGACCCATGTGAGTCTATTTCCACAAAATGTCCAGAACGGGTAAATTTACAGAGATTAGATGAGTGGTGACCAGGGCCTGGGGTGTGGGCGGCTGGGGAGACTGCTAACGAGCATGAGCTTCTTCTGTTCTTCTGAACATTGACAACAATGTTCTGTAATTAGACTGTGGTCACGGTTCACGACTCTGTGAATCCAGTGAAACCACTGAATCATAGACTTTAAAGAGGTGAATTGTCTAGTGACTGCAGCCGTAAAGTTAAAAGACGCTTGTTCCTTGGAAAGAAAGTTATGACAAACCTAGACAGCAGAAGTGAATTGTTTGGTGACTACAGCCATCAAATTAAAAGACGCTTGCTCCCTGGAAGGAAAGTTACGACAAACCTAGACAGCATATTTAAAAGCAGAGACATCACTTGGTCCACAAAGCTTTGTTTTTTCCAGCAGTCATGTATGGATGTGAGAGCTGGACCATAAGGAAGGCCGGCTGATGAAGAATTATGCCTTCAAACTGTGGTGCTGGAGGAGACTCTTGAAGGTCCCCTGGCCTGCAAGGAGATCAAACCAGTCAATCCTAAAGGAAATCAACCCTGAATATTCATTGGAAGGACTGATGCTGAAGCCGCAGCTCCAATACTCTGGTCACCTGAGGCGAAGAGCTGACTCTTTGGGAAAGACCCTGATGCTGGGAAAGATTGAAGGCAAAAGTAGAAGAGGGCAGCAGAGGATGAGATGGTTGGATGGCATCACCGACTCAATGAACATGAATTTGAGCAAACCCTGGGAGATAGTGGAGGAGAGAGAAGCCTGGCATGTTGCAGTCCATGGGGTCACAAAGAGTCAGACACAACTGAGCGACTGAACAACAGCATTGTTTGGTGTGTGAAGTGTATCTCAAAAGACCTGTTGAGAAAAGAGAAGCACCAGCCTATCAGAGCTGGAGTGGAAGGTGGGGAGAGGGCGTCTCAAATCCTACCACCTTCCTCCACGGTACAACTGGGAAGGAGGCTCAGTTTCTCCTGGTTCGTCAGAGGCAGGGCAGGCCCAGAGCACGGGCCTCTGGAGCTCCCCTCCCATCTGGACACCTCCGTGCCCAGGGCTGGAGTTGTAGATACAGACAGCCCCCAGCATCCCAGCTCGGGTCCTGCCATCGGATGGGGCAGGGGTCCAGGAGTTACAATGGACGCTCCCGGGGTCTGAGTTTCCTCATTTCCGGAGTCTGGGCACCCTGCACACAGGGATCTTTATCTGGTCCTTCCTCAGTGGATTCCCAGGTTTTAGAACAGTCCAGGCACATAGTAGGCGCTCAGTACACGTGTGTTGCCTGAGCGTGTCGAAAGGGCGGTGCTGTGAGGATGAAGTCATTCTCTGCTGGCTCAGGGAACCAGCTGTAACTGTCATCATCGTCACTGCCTTTGTCCCCTGAGCAGATGAGACAAAGGGAGGCAGAAAAGTGAGAACAGGACAAGGAGGGTGAAATCCTGGGCCAGGAAGGGCCATTCAGAGCGGCCTAGCCTGGGGGCCTTATCCACATCTCTGCCCTCCCTTCCTCCCCCTGGCCTCACCAGCCCCCGTTTACTCGGGCAGCTTGCGTCCTGCCCCAGGGCTTTTGCTCTTGCAGTTTCCTCTGCCGGAGATGCCTTCCTCCCCTTCTCAACTGAGTCACTCCTTCCCCAGTTTCCCCGTGGGCTCCATCATCACCTCCTCCAAGAAGCCATCCTGATTTCTCTGGTGTGCCCAGCCCCAGTGCTTTCTATCTGGTTGTGGTTTTACATGGGTCTGGGTCCTCTGATTCTGGTCTGCCTCCCAGCTTGACAGCAGCTCCCGCCAGCTCATCAGCTCACAGCACAGTGCCTGGTGCCTGGCAGGCGCTCTGATGGGCGTGCGGGCCTGCCTGGGGTCTCTGCACCTTCCCTGTGGGCCCGGAGGAGCCAAACCCCCATCCAGGGAGCATCTGGCAGTGAGAGACCACAGGAGGGCCCAGCAGAGGAGGTCCTGCCTGCACCCTTGTAGGGGGCTAGGGCAGGCTTTAAACCTGAAGCCCACCGCACAGGACCAGTAAAATTAAGTCCTGTTCTCCTGGGAGAGGCGGAGAACACTGGGTGGCAGGGTGGTGGCTTGTTCCAAGTGTGAGGACAGAAGAGGAGGGTTGGAAGTGTCGGGACCGTGTCTCAATCTCCACGTGCCCAGCACTGGGCCAGTCACCTCCAAGTCGCCCTAAGCTTCGCTGAAGGGGGCGGGGCCTCGCTGAAGGGGCGGGGCCTCGCTGAAGGGGGCGGGGGATGAATGACACATTTCTGGGGTCGTGGGCACCCTGATTCCCTCCTCACTGCAGCTCCAGGAGTCATTATTTTCCCCAGGAGCCCAAGGGTCACCCAAGACCGGAGGCAGCCAGGGGCGCCCCACATGTGACCGGGGTTCCCTCCAGGTCCCTGGGGAGCCCGTCCTCCAGGCCGGAGGACGCAGCACACCCAGGCAACAGATGGCTTTCCCATTTACAAGCACCTCTCCTTAGTTTCGAGAGAAACAGATTTCCATACCAAATAAGGCGGTGGACTTCAGAGCCGCTGCCCACTTCACACAATTCCTTTTAAGAGTCCAAACGCAATTACACTTGGAACTTGCCTGGGTTGGCCCCCCACCCCCACCCCCTGGCCTCTGCGTGTAAACAAGCAGCCCAGCTGGGCCCCAGCTGGCCGACCTGGAGAGGCGGGGAGGGTCCCCAGCCTCTCCTCCCCCTCCTCCTCCGGCGTGGCCGTGAACTGCAGCATCCTCAACTCCTCCACCCACCCCTCCCTAAAAGCAAAGCCCCCACCCCAGGCCTGCCGGACCCAGTAGGGAACAGTGCACGCCCCCTCGGAGGCTCGTAGTGGGCAGGGACATCGTGCTCCTCTGGGCGCGGGGGTGCTGCAGGCCCAGGGCAGGTGCAGGAGAGCTCTGTTCTCTTTCCGAGGCCCGCCAAGGAAGCCCCCAGCCTGGGCACCGTGTGTTCCGCAGAGGCTGTGCTCAGAATTCCCCCGGGCTCCCCCGGGCCATGAGAAAGTCGGTCCAGGGCAGCGGAGCCTTCCCTGGTGGCTGCCTGGGAAAGCCGCTTCTCACCCTCCCGGTCCTCAAGGCCACCCCACTCTGGGCCCTGCGCCGCCGCCCCCCACCCCCAGGCTTTGGCTAGGTGCCCCAGGACTCCGCGGGGGGCTCGCCCGGGTTGGGGAAGGCTGACTCATCCTCCCACCAAGCGGCGCAAGCACCAGGCACTGCAGCCCCGCCAATTTCCCCGCTCCGACCCGGCCCCAGGCGAGCGCTGTGATTTTCCACTTGCGCCATCTGATTGCCATTAGGGATGGGGAAAGGGAATTCCTGGCTCCAGAAGCCCGCAGGGGGGCCCTGGGCAGATTCCGGGCTGGAAGGGGGTGTGAGGTACCACCTGGTGTCACTGCTGTGCAGCCACCCGGTCGGCCTCTCCGAAGTCCCTGCGCCGCCCCACCCTGGAGCCCTCGCCCTGCTGCCTCCTTGGCTGCTCCGCTATCAGTCCCCGGGTACAGGTGGGGGTTCACTCCACCCCCCCACCCCCACCCGCAGGCTTGCATGCCCAGAGATGTCCCGGGAGGGGCCAAGGGACGGCACCGGGCAAGCAGAGAGCCTGGCGCTCCCGCTCTGCGTGCAGTGGGCAGCCCCTCGGAGCTGCAGATTCGCAGCTGGACTCGGGCCGCAGTGCTCGGGCCAACGTGACGTCACCAGGCGGCGAGCTGAGTTCCCAGTGGGGCTGGGCCTGGGGCGGGGGGGTTTGGGGAGGGGGGTCCGGAGCGGGGCATTCCTTCCCAAAGCCTCATCCCAGCTCGGCCCCTCCCGCTCCTCCCCGACCCCGCCCCCTCCTGGCGGGCCTGGAATTGGGTTTGGGGCGGGTTACACTTCCAAAGCTGTCTCCTCCGGCAGGCAGGCGAGGCTCTCCTGCACTCCAAGTTCGCCTTTCCTGAGCCTCCGGGCAGTGCCCCGGGCTGGCCTGCCCGCCCCTGTGGTCCAGGACCAGAGGTGGCATCGCGGGAGGAGCCCTCTGCCAAGGGGAGGCCTCCAAGGATCAGGCCCACAGCTGCAGGTAGTGCCACCCGCCCGGGGCCCAGGGGAGGGCATCTCGGGAGCCGGGGCTGCAGGGTGAAGGCCTGGGCAGGGAAAGGGAGAGAGGTGGGCACCTTCGAGGCTGGCAGCCCCTGGAAATCACATGGCCCCAGGCAGGAGCCGCCCCGGAGACCCCCAAAGCAGTGCTGTCAGCATCCGAGGCCCCAGGAGGGCTGCTTGAGAGTCCCCGTCTTGTGCAGCAGGGCCTGGCACTCCGACCCCCAAGCTGTCCTCTGCTTCCAGCTCCTGCTCTGTCCTCCGGGGGGTGGGGGCTTCCTCTCCCCCCTCCCCCACTCTTGCCAGCCTCCAGCCGTCCAAGTGAGTTTTCTGGAAGGGCAGGAAGGGGAACACCCAACAGGCAGCATCCCACTGCTGTCATGCAAGCAGACTGCGCTTCCGGCAGCTCGGGGAGGTCCCTGGGGTGGACAGCAAGGGATAAGCCGCGGAGAAGGAGGCTATTCAGCCACGGAGGCTGGGCGGCTGCGTCCCACCTTCTTCCAGGCGGGCGGTGCCTGGTGGGGTGTTGGCGTTGGGCGAAGCTGTCTGTTCCTGAGGCATTCCAAAAGGTCTCCCCTGTGTCCGAGGGGAGGGACAGCCGCAAGCCCACCCCAGAGCTGGCTGTCTCAGACCCAGCCCAGGCGGCAGCCCCCAGACAAGGAGACAAGAGGCCAGGAAGATAGATAGCAGAACTGGAGGCTGCTGGTTCCCGCCAAGCCAGGCCTCCTGGAGCAAAGCCCTGCATAGCCGGCCGGGCCGGGCTCGGAGACCCAGGCATGGTGGGTGGAAGTGAGAGGTGCGGGGCTTCCTGGGGCCTCCGGAGGCAGACAGGTGGCAGGAAGACGATCCCTGGACTCCTGCTTTGAGTGGAGGGTCCACGGTGAGCTGAACTGGCAGATTTTCTTTTGTCTGCGTTAGCCCAAGCTAGCCCTGTCATAGGCCGGATCCCAGTGTGAGGAGCACACGCACTCACGCACGTCCCTCACACATGTCACACACATGTCTTTCCACGGCCCACGTGGGGTTCAACTCAGCTCTCAGGTCCCTCCATACGAGTGCAATAGCTTTTCAGATGGCCCGTGGCAGGGCGGCGAGGGCTCAGACACACACAGCGACAGCCACCCCTCGAGTCAACACTGTGCCCAGCCGCATTGCGGGCAGGTCCCAGCCAGCAATCCTGCGGGGCAACTGTGTGCTGGGGCGGGGGGTGGGGGGGCATCTAGCCTGGCCGGAGGGGAACAGGGGAGGCCCTCTAAGTCAGGGCATCGAGCCTGGGGCCCAGGCCTCGGGGTGGTGTGGGTCTGGAAGGATGAGCAGAGGAGTAGGGACAGTGGAGGAAGACGGGCTGAGGCCGGCACTCAAGGCTGCAGGCACCCGGAGAGTTTAAACAAGTCCCAGCGTGTGGAGGAGGTGGAGATCTGTGCGTGGCAAGTGGAGTCAAGACGGCCCCGGGGGCGGGGGTAGGGGCACAGTTATATGCAAGCCTGCGACCCCTCCCCTGCCCGGCTCCCTCGCTATCTGCACACCCACACTGCTCAGGCCTCACGAGCTGGCTCACGCAAAAGGGCTCCCACCCCGCGCGCAGCCAGCGGCTGCAAGCCCCGCCGTCCGCGCCCGCCCGCCCGCCCCCGGCCCCGCCGGCGGCCCCTCCAGGCGACCCCGCGCCGGGGCTCCCGGAGGCCGGTGGTTAAAGAGGGCGGGCGGCTCGCGAGAACCGCCTCTCCGCGCAGCCAATGACCGGCGCCCGCCCGGGCCCGCCCTCCCGGCCCGGGGCGGAGGGGCGCGTGGCTGCCTCGACCGGCGGCGGCGGCCGGGCGGGAATCCGGGGGAGCAAGGAGGAGGAGGAGGAGGGCCCCCCGCAAGGCCCCTCCTCCACTCACAGCCTCAGTTTCCCGGCTGCAGGGTGGGAGGGATGGGTGCTTGCCAAGTTGGGGCTGAGCTCAAGTTGGGGGCCGCGGTCAATCTCGTGTCAAGTCCACCAATGAACTCTGCCCGGCAAGTTCAGGATGGACAAGTCTCACGCCACCCCTCGCTTCTCCCAGCCGCCCCCCACCCCAACCCCCACCTGAAGTCCTGGCCGAGTCCAGCTGCTCCCTCTCCAACCTGGAGCTAGGGCCACCCTAGCGACTTCAGGGCTGGCCCCTCCAGCCTCCCTGCCTCTTCAGCCCATCTAGGCTCTGCAGACACAAATCTGCAAAGCCGTAGTGTCCCCCCCACAGCTCCCCCAGGAAGGTGACCTCACCTCCCTGCCCTCATCACAGGGCAGTGACTACACCTGCCTCCTCGCTGGTACCCAGGACCAGACAGGAGGACGGGTGTCCGCGAGCAGGCTCTCACTGACCCAGGGTTGATGGTGGGTGATGACAGCGATGCTGCCGGTGACCGGGCTGCCTCCTCCTCCTCCAGGAAGTCTTCCCTGCCAGAAATGATCTTTTATCTCCCACGTTCCCTCCTGGGACTAACTGCCCGGAACCCCTGTCCCACCCCTGGCTGGACACAAAGGTGGTGCCCAAGAAGTGTGTACAGGTGAACAAGCATATCCCCAGATGCCATCTAACTCCAGAAATGTCAGGCAGAGCTGGGAAGGAGAAAGACTTCCCTAGGAGGTGTCACTAGGGTATCAGCAGTGGGGGGTGAATGAGGACCCCTCCCCCCGGGAAGGCAGGGGCGGTGCACACGGATGCCACCCGCTCTGGACTCAGCAGGAAGCCCCGTGCCTCCCACAAAGCCCTGCCTCTGGGGAACCAGGGGGTGGTTCATGGACCTGCCCTCCAACGGGACAGCCCTATGGGCCTGGAGAGAGGTCTGCCCAGGCATGGAGGACACCACCCCCCTGATGCGACCCTTTCTGCCGTGCCCGGTGGGTTGTGCAGGCCAGTGAGCTGTGAGTGGAGCCCTGAGGAACGTGGACTGGCCAGGCCTGGAGATGGCTGGAAACTGCTCCTGGGAGGCCCACCCCACCAACTGGAACAAGGCAAGTGCCTCCATCAGCTCCGTACAGAGGGGGCTCCTCTGCCAGGGTCTGCAGGATGGGTGTGATGGGAGGGGCACACCGCCCCGGTATGTCCTGCTCACACACACTCTGCCACCCAGAACCCATCCTCTAGCTCAGGACAGACAGGACTCCTCTGGGCTGTGTGGCCTGGCGCTGCTTACCAGGTCCCTTGGATCCCCAGTGCCTTCATCACTGGACACCCTCAAATCCTGTCCTGTGTTACCAACCTCCAGAGGTCTCGTTCTCTCTTCCTGTGGAGATGGGGCAGTCAGCTATTTCCCATGGCTAGGCCCTGCCAGGAGGCCCTACAAGGCTGGCTCCAAAGGGGCCCCGATGTCACATGCTCCATGGGGCACTGGCCCACCCTGCCAGTGTCACCCAGGGTCTGGTCGCCACGGCTTACCTCCCGCATGCAGGCAGCATCCTGCAGTTGAGACTCTGATAGTCCATCAGGCTGACCCACCCCTTCTGCCCTTGCCCCTCCGGTCCCTACTTCTCTGAGGCCCTTGGAAACTCTGGAGTTCCTTCTGAATCCTGGGCAAAACCCTCTCAAGTTGGAAGGACCTCTTGAGTTTACCGGGTGCAACATTTGAGGAAACCAAGGCTCACGCCAGTGTAGTGACTCAACAGGGGTGAGTCCAGAGGCCTGACAGAGCCCGGACTCCTGCCCAGGACCTGAGCCCTAGCCCCAGGCACCTCCCCGCCGTGCCTGCAACCCCCTCCTGCCTCTGATGGTGACCGCTGTGGGGTGGCCGCCATGGGAAGCAGAGATGGGACTGGCTCCAGAGTCTCCAGAAACCCCCAGAGAAGCGGCAGAGCCCAGGGAGGGGACCAGGCTCCAGGCAGGCATTTTACAAGGTGGTATGTGGCCGGGATGGCAGCTCACGCCCAGTGACTCACCGGCCCTCCCGCTCTGACTCTGCAGAGAGGATTGCAGACGTCTTCCAGCCTGCGAGAGGCTCTGAGTGATCTGGTCTGTCAGCTGCAGCCCCTGCTGCCTGGTTCCCTGGGGCGCAGCGCTGGTCCTTCACAGACTCCTTTAGTCAGTGGTCTTGTAGATTACGCCTTCCCTCCCCAGCTAAGAGGAGGTTCTTAGGAGGCCACTCTGTGGCCTGGAGTGGTCAGAACCACCAACAGGAAAGGCTGAAATTAGAGCAGGCTAAGGCGTTTGATGGGCTTCCCATGTGGTGCAGTGGTAAAGAATCTGCCGGCCAATACAAGAGATGCAGTTTCTATCCCTGGGTCGGGAAGATCCCTTGGAGGAGGAAATGGCAACCCACTCCAGTATTCTTGCCTGGAAAATCTCATAGACAGAGGAGCTGTCTATGGCGAGCTGCAGTCCATGGGGTCGCAAAGAGTCAGACATGACTGAGCACACACACGCAGAGCACGAGGGGTTTGAGAGCTGACAGACAGACAGATGTGGAGTCATCAGTAAATGTATTTAGCGAATGCTGGGTAGTGGCTAGGACCCCCATGCCCTGAGCTCATGGGGTCAACCCAGAGTCTACCAGCACTCTGCAGTCCCTGCTTGCAGATGCCTCTTGACCGGAGCCAGGCCGAAAGTGCTCTCCCTTTGTTATGGGGTGTCAGACCCAGAAAGCCATCTTTCAGGACCCAGCTTTCTGCCAGAGCTGGGGGGCCATCTGGAAAGCAGCAGAGTGGGCTTGATCTGACAACCTTCTGGGTTTTTGTTTGTTTGTTTTGCTTTTGTTTTGGAGGGAGAGTCATGAGCAGTGGGAACTGATACCCAGCAGGTGTTTAGAGGGAGGCAAGGTTCAGGCTTTGTGGGAAAGAGCACTGGGATGGATTAGTGATGTCTGCCAGGGTATGGCAAGGGGAGTGATGGTGTTCTGGGCAGCCTCGGCCACTTGGGACAAGAGGTCAAAATCGATAGCCTGAGAACAGAATCCAGCATTTAGATGTGTTGTGCTTGGCCCACACAGTGTGTGTTTTTTTAGATGTGAACGTTTAAAGATTGGGATAAAGAACATTTAAAGATCTAGGCTTCCTAGATGGCTCAGTGGTAAAGAATCCACCTGCCAGTGAAACGCAACAGATGCAGCTTGGATCCCTGTGTCAGGAAGATCCCCTGGAGTAGGAAATGGCAACCCACTCCAGTATTCCTGCCTGGAGAGTCCCATGGACAGAGGAGCCTGGCGGGCTGGAGTCCACGGGGTCACAAAGAGTCGAACATGATTGAGTGACTGAGCACACACACGCAGAGTTTACAGCCTCGAGTTCTGACTTCTCTGGGGAGTGGGGGAAAGATGATCCGTCAGTCTGCCAGTGCCCCCCGGAGCCCGCCGGCTGGAGCAGGGCAGCTGCCCACTTGCTCAGGACAGGTGCCCTCTGGTTTGCCATTGTCCCCCACCACTCACTGGTTTCTTGCACCTGGCCCACCTTCATCCATTTCTACGCCAGCCGAGACCCTGCAGCCAAGACTGACATTTAGCCAGATGGACTCACACAGCCAGACCAAGTGTCAAACCACCGAAGCGCTCCCCCACAGCTCTATAAATAGCCACTGCCTTCAGCGTCTCCCCCTCTAGGGACCCCCTGGCCAGACCCAGTTCCCTTATGATCCAGAAAACCAAAGGGTCACCCAGACCCAGCAGGGGACCACCCTGATTCCCCAGGTCTCTCTGATCCCACTGTGGGTCAAGGTTCACTTTTGTTTTGGTGAACTTACAAGTGATTTTGCTCTTTTAAATAAATGTTTTCATGTCTTAGTATGAAAAATCGCAAGTTTTGTAAATTTGCATAAACCTTTATCGACTCGTTAGTCTGTTGTCACTTGTACTTTCTATCTAGAATCTTTTTTTAAAACCTTTTCTTTTGTTCTGGGGTACAGCCACAAACTAATGCTGTGACTGTTTCAGGTGAACAGCGAGAAGGATTCAGCCAAACATATACATATACACATACAAGTATCTGTTCTCCCCGAACTCCCCTCTCATCCGGGCTGCCGCATAACACTGAGCAGAGTCCCATGTGCTATATTGTTGGTTACACATTTTAAATATAGCAGTGTGTACATGTCCATGCCAAACGCCCTAACCACCCCTTCTCTCCCAGCAGCCACCAGTTCGTTCTTGAAGTCTGTGAGTCTCTTTCTGTTTTATAAGTGCACTGAAGATACTTTCTTTCCTAAAGCTATTTGAAAGTAAATTACAGGGACTTTCCTGGTGATCCAGTGGCTAAGACTCCAAGCTCTCAACGCAGGGGGCCCAGGTTCGATCCCCAGTCAGGGAACTAGATCCCACATGCCGCAATTAAGAGATCACATGTCACAGTTAAAGACGCCATATGCCACAGAGCGGCGATCCTATGCACCAGAAGTAAGACTCAGAACAGCCAAATAAATATTTTAAAAATTTTTTTAAATACAGTAAATTACAGATTCCAATGCCCTTTGTCTCCAAACAGCCTGTATCTTCTTGAGATCAAGGACCCTCCCGTGCAGCGACAGTGCATTTTCTGTACTGCGTTCTCAGTGCATCGCTGTTTAGAAAGTGCAGCATGGGTCCAGTACCATTATCCAGACATGGTTCGTGTTCACACTTCCCCAGTCATTCCCGTAATGGCCTCCACAGCGATGGCTAGACCCACGATACCATCCAGGCTTACAGCCCTGCAGTGATTGGCCATGCCTCTTTAGTTTCCTTCAGTGTAGAAAGGCTCCTCGGTTTTCTTGCACAATATGGACATTTTCTGGGCAGTGGGATGGCTGTCAGGTCCCTTGCTGAGGGACTGATTATTTTCACTGTTTTCGCCGTCACTCCGGTAGGCTGCCAGCTCCAGACTCTGGGGCACAGAGTGGGAGCACTCTGTGTTATCAGGGGTGTCTTCTGCTCCAGTTGGAGCCAATTAGTTGCTCCAAAGCCAAGTCTGTCCTCAGGAACAACACACCTGGAAGCAGGTGCAGGTTTGGGGGTGGAGCCTGCATACATGCATGCTTAGTCGCTCACTCGTGTCTGACTCTTTGCTACTCCATGAACTATGGCCCGCCAGGCTCCTCCGTCCATGGGATTTCCCAGGCAAGAATACTGGAGTGGGTTGCCATTTCCTTCCCTAGGGAACCTTCCCCACCCAGAGATCAAAACCTGGGTCTCCTGCATTGAAGGCAGATTCTGAGCCAGCAGGAAGCCCTGGGGGTGGAGCCTAGCACACCTGGATGCAGGCGCGGGTGTGGGGGTGGAGAGCAGCCAGCATCACTGCGGCTCCCCCTCCGCACCTGCACAGATGTGTCCGGGCGTGAGCGAGGCCCCCGAGCTCTACAGCCGTGGCTTCCTGACCATCGAGCAGATCACCGTGCTGCCGCCGCCGGCCGTCATGAACTACATCTTCCTGCTCCTCTGTCTGTGCGGCCTGGTGGGCAACGGGCTGGTCCTCTGGTTTTTCGGCTTCTCCATCAAGAGGAGCCCCTTCTCCGTCTACTTCCTGCACCTGGCCAGCGCGGACGTCGGCTACCTCCTTAGTAAGGCCGTGTTCTCCATTCTGAACACGGGGGGCTTCCTGGGCCCCTTTGCCGACTACGTCCGCGCCGTGTCCCGGATCGTGGGGCTTTGCATGGTCCTCAGCGGCGTCAGCCTCCTGCCAGCCATCAGCTCGGAGCGCTGCCTGTCGGTCATCTTCCCCTCCTGGTACTGGCGCCGTCGGCCCAAGCGCCTGTCGGCCGTGGTGTGCTCGCTGCTCTGGGCCCTGTCACTGCTGGTTACCTGCGTCCACAACTACTTCTGCGTGTTCCTGGGCCGCCAGGCGTCCGGGGCGGGCTGCAGGCACATGGACGCCTTCCTGGGCATCCTGCTGTTCCTGGTCTTCTGCCCGCTCATGGTGCTGCCCTGCCTGGCGCTCATCCTGCGCGTGGAGTGCCGGGCCCGGCGGCGCCAGCGCTCGGCCAAGCTCAACCACGTCATCCTGGCCGTGATCTCGGTGTTTCTTGTGTCCTCCATCTACCTGGGCATCGACTGGTTCCTCTTCTGGGTCTTCCGGATCCCGGCGCCCTTCCCCGAGTACGTCACCGACCTGTGCCTCTGCATCAACAGCTGCGCCAAGCCCGTGGTCTACTTCCTGGCCGGCAGGGACAAGTCGCAGCGCCTGTGGGAGCCTCTCAGGGTGGTCTTCCAGCGGGCCCTGCGGGACGGGGCCGAGCCGGGGGAGGTGGGAGGCGGCACGCCCAACACAGTCACCCTGGAGATGCAGTGTCCCTCGGGGAACGCCTCCTGAGCGGCTGGGCGCCCGCAGGCAAGGCGGGGCCCACATGACCTCCAGAGACCCTTGACAGAGGGTCATGAGCTGGCAGCAGCCCTGGGGCCCAAGCGCAGGGAGAGAAAGCTACTCCCACCTGTGAGCCACCTTCTCCCAGGGCACAGGCTCCCCTGGGCAGGGGGGCAGCGAGACAGACAGCCCCCGTGACCCTGCCAGGCTCCCCCAGTCACCCCCTCCTTCCCTGAGCCGCAGTATAGAAGTCAACCCCAGGCCATGGGCCAGATGTGGGGTTCTTCCTGGCCCCAGGGTGGTCAGGAAGGGAGAGGAGGCCATCACCCAGCCCTGTCCACCTCCTGCACCATGAGGCAGCCCTCCCCAAGAAGGACTCGGCCAGCACCATCGCCCATTGGGCCAGCAGCTTCCTCCTGCCGTGAGGACACCTCCTGGCTCCGTTCTGTCCTCTTAAGGTGACCTTGTGAGCTGCAGGGGAGAGCGGCCCCTTAACCCCCTCAGGGTCCCATCTTTCTGAAGATGATGTTCCCGCCTCTGGGGAGCCCTTGGGCAGCCCAAATGGCGGGGCTTCTGTCCTGCTGAGTGGCTGGACACAGAAAGGACCCTCAGCCGGCTTGGGTGACTCACTCTCTTCTCGGACTCCGTGCCAGCTGTTGGGTCCAAGCCGCCGTCTGCCTGGCCTGCAGGGCTCCGGTGGGCCGTCTGAAAGTGGGCGCTGGCTCTCCCTAGCCACCCCACCCTACCTGCAAGCACGGTGGCCCAGCTTGGTCAACGGAGGTTTTATGAAAGACAGTAAATGTGTATCAATAAACGCTTTCTATCTTTCACTGAGGAAGGCTTCCTGCCCTCTGTCCTGTCCGTGGGCTTGTGCCCACAGTGCGGACCCCACGGGCATCCAAGGCCCAGGTGGGCTGCCCTTCCGTGCTCCCCTCCCTGCACAGCCTGCTCTGTGCCCCAGGTCTCGTGCCCTGGCTCCTGGTGGGCCTGTCTGCACCCCCAGTTGCTCCCTCTCTGGGGACGGTGTCCACTGCTCTGCTGAGGGGAGCGTGATCCCCATGCTACCCTCTGTTGGCTAACCCCAGTGCCCTTTCCATCCACCCAAGGCCCCCATGTTCCCTCTGGAAACTTAGCTTTCATCACACCTCCTGAGTTCCAGGCTCTGTGCTGGCTGATATGGCCCGGCCCGGGAAGAACACAGTGTGTCCACACGGAGCTCCCCTACCCCTCGCCCCAGGGGCCGCAGCATCTTCTGCTGTATGCCCCTCCCACCTTCCAGAACTCTCTGTCCTGGGGTCTCTGAGGCCGGGCTGGCGTCCCTGTGCCTGGCGCCTCCCGACTTCCCAGCCAGAGCTGAGAGCCCCTCCCAGGAGACAGCCTCCACTCGGGCCAGGCCGGCCAGCTCCCTGACTGCCCCTTGCCCCTGACAGCCCGTGGGAGACAACCATTTTGGATGCAACCTGGGACCCCCACCCCTTTGTGGGAAGATCTGGGGAAACCGCTCACCGCACAGGCCCTGGGGAGAGACCAAGGGCAGAGGCATCGGGGACCCTTGGAGCAGAGCACCCCTTTTCTGTGGAGATGGCGGGGGGGAGGGCAGGGAAGCCAATGGAGGGAACTGCCCTTCAAGGGAGCACTTCCGCCCTGCGGCTGGCATTCTGCCTGCAGACCCTGGACGCCCTCTGCCTCACCCTGGTGATGCCGGAGCCCAGGCCGCAACACCCCCTCAGGCTGGCTGACCCCCAAGTACGTGGCCCCGAAGACCGGCCCCCTCAGGCCTCCACTCCCGAGCTCCCTGTTCTCAAAGCCCCAGCCGCCTCTCCAGCAAGGGCCCTGCTCTGTGTGGCCCAGAGGCCAAGGTTTCAGCAGCTCTGGTGTTGGGGCTGGTGCCCGCGTCCCCTGTCCCAGCCCCTGGGTTTCACCCTCCCCCAGCCTCCCCTCCACACACCAGATGGAACCCCGGGAGAGCAGAGCTGGAGGCCAGCACCGCTAACATTTCTGAGGACCCAGAGAAACCATGTGGGGTCCTGACAACACGCATGGGAGGACCGGGCCCGGGACTTGGACCCGTCACTTGGAAAGCTCAGGCCTCCACGCAGCAGGAAGGCCTCTAGGCCTGCAGGTGCCCAAGGAGGCCGACCAGGGCTGGCTCCTCAGGGCACAGTGCATCCCTGGGGTTCACCTCTTCTCAGGAGCCCCCACCCCAGCCCTCAAGCCCTGAGTCCCCCGTAGGAAGCTGTCCCCAACTCACCCAGGAACTCAACCAGGGCATCCCTGCCGGCTGCCTCGATACAGAACCCAGGCCTGGTGGGTGGATAGGCGACCTTGGCCCACAGCAGGGCCTGGAGGTCAGGGCAGGGCTGCAGCTGTATATTTGAACACACGTGTGCCCTTAGCAGGTGCTAAGCCAAAAAGTGTGGGGGGATGCAAATTCCAGGACTGAGGCCTCTCCCAGCCCTTGGCCCCTTCTCCCTACAATCTTGCCAAGAAGCCAAGCCTCCCTACCGCCCCAGCCCCCTGCCACCCCACCCCACCCCAGGAAGCTTTTGTGCATAACCTGCCCACACCCCACCACTTCGCTTCTGTGCTGATGGGTCTGTGCTAAAGGTGGGTAAAGACACAGACACCCACTAGCAGTCACCTCAGCCCTGGACCACTCTCCTCCTCCCTCCTTTGGTGTTTAATTATTAAAAGGGGCCTCCAGAATCCACTGCAGTGGTGGGGTGATATGCCTCAGCTATCCTCACCCCCAGAAACAGCCCAGCCCAGCCCCCAGCAGTCCCCCCCACCAAGTCTCCTTCTTTCTGGGTGTTCCATAAAGGCAGGAAGGCGAGGGTCCACCAAGCATCACAGATTTCCACCCTGAAACTGCCTGGGGCAAGAGGTCTGATGGGTCTCCCCTGACAACTGCTATCAACAGAGTCATAGAATTGGGAAGTGCAGTCTCCACACACACTAGGCAGCTTCTAGGTGGCTGGACAAAGAAAGAATCCTTGTCTCTCTGCGCCCCCCCAAGGCCCCCACCCCGTAGGATAAGCGTGGTGGAGGGAGGGGGAGGGGTGGCCTCGGGCAGGACAGACCTCCCCACTTTTTCCTACTTCCTGTCGCCGCTGTCTCTACACACATGAGCAGGGGGCCACTTCCCACGAATCATGGGACTTCGGCGGCCAGTGCCCTGGTTTTCCCGCATTACCGGCAGACTCTGGAGGGGAGGGGAGTGGCCACTGAAGGGGGGACGTTCATGGGAACAGGCAATCCCAGCCCTGCTGGTCAGGGCAACGACTACTGTTTATTTCTTTATAGTTTTAATTGGAGGATGATTGCTTCACAGTGATGTATTAGTTTCTGCTCTACATCAGTGTGAATGAACTATAAGTACAGCTATATCTCCTCCCTCTTGAGGCTCCTTCCCACCCCTCATCCGATATCCCGTCATTTATTGAGGACCTCCTGTGTGCAGCTGGCCCTGGACTGAGCTCCATGAATCAATAACCTTTAATCTTCAGGACAGGACTCTGCGGTACAGACAATTCGCGGCCGTTGTAGACTCCGGGGCTCAGAAATGGGTTTGCCCATTGAAGATCAGTCCGGCCAGGTGGACAGCCCTCTCTGGAGCCCCAGTCACCGTCCGGCACAGTGGTTTTCTTGTTTCCTTGGAAGCTCAGACCTCTGAACCTCTGTGTTTTCCATCGGCCAAGCACTGGGAGTTGAGGTTCAGGGGTGATAGCCAGACATAGCAAGCCCATCACAACCCAACTACACCCTGGACCAGCCTTGTTTTATTCCACGGTCACTAGTAACCAAAGGTGGGGACAGCTCAGTTTCAGGCTGTGGATGTCTGGAATGAAGTGGGGGATGCGAAGGCATGCGTGTTCAGCAGACAGTGCGGTGAACAGCCTGGAAGCTGACATCTCCTCTGTCTCATCTTCCATCCTAAGAAGAGGAAATGGAACGCCTCTCTAGCATCTGCCCAGCTTTCCCGTATCTCCTGCCAGTGTGGTTTTGAGATAAATTTGGGTTTGTATTTCATGCCAGAATTTTCTGAAGCCCAAGAGCTTTTCTGCAAAGCTTAGTACAAAAGCCTCAGCCAAGAGGATTCCTCTGTCCTGAGAACCAAGAGCTCCCTTTCGAAGGCAAGATGGAGAGATGAGTCCATTCATGATCCAGCCTCTCAATGCTTGGGGAGAAGCCCCGGTCCAAGGAAGCCTGTCCCTAAGCGGGTTGGCTACAAGGTCAGGGAGCTCTGCAAACCTATTGCAGAGTCTTCCAGAACCAAGACAATCGAGAACATGAGTACGAAAATATCACATTCTCGGCCAGTTGGGGCTGGAGAGTAGCCAGTAGGGGTTTGGAGAAAACAACAGGGCACAGTTCATAAAATTAAAACTCATGGAAAACTCTGCTTCAGTGAGTCAGAACGCCAGCACCAAGTTTCCTGGCGACTCAGGAGAAGGTTTCCCTACTCAGGCAGATTTTTGTTTTTTAATCTTTGTAATTATCTAATGGCAGTCTAATGGACGCATTAATACAGTAAGTTGCATCCGTTTAATGTAGAGTTCAATAATCTTTGACACATGTGTGTATGTTTACATCATCACCAAATCAATATACAGAATGTTTCTATCCCCCGCAAAGAACATTTCCATCACCAGCCCCTCAAATTTTCCTAGGTCACCCAGCCCATCATCCCCGGCCTCTGCCTCAACCCTGAGGCAACCACTCACCTCTGCCTTATGCAACTGTAGATTCTAGATTACGATTAGTTTCATAAGCAGAATTTTTATCAGCCAGAACTTTCAGTGACAAGTAACAGGAACCCCAGCTTCCCAGGTCGCTCAGTGGTAAAGAATCCACCTGCCAATGGAGGAGATGCAGGTTTGATCCCTGGATTGGAAAAATCCCCTGGAGAAGAAAATAGCAACCTGCCCCAGTATTCTTGCCTGGGAAATCCCATGGAAAGAGGAGCCTGGCGGGCGACAGTCCATGGGGTCACAAAGAGTCGGACATGACTTGGCAGCTGAGCACGCACGCAACAGAAACGCCCCAGTTTAATCGGCTGAGGGGGAGGCGTGGGTGGTATAGGTGGGGCATATGCTTGTGTTTAAAGGAACTCCCTGATTCACGTACCAGCAAAAGCCCACAGGTGATTTTCAATACAGACGTAGCTGGATCCGGGCCTCAGATGATGTTCCTGAGGTTATTTCTCTTCTCCTCTGCTCCTCCCATTTGGTCTACATGGCCTTTGTTCTCAGTGAATCAACTAAACGGCAGGTAACTAGCAGTTCCTAGTTGACATTTGACAAAGTCAGCAATCTCAGCAGAAAGGGAGCATCCCTTTGCTGGTAATTCTGACAAAGTCCCGACCCTCATGCTCCCTGGGCAGGCCCCAGTCACCTGCCCTCCCCTCTAGTGGGAGGCCCTGGGGAGTAAGGGGGTGCCCACCTCGCTGAAACCCAACAGACAGAGTGGGAAAGAGGTCAGTGAAAGTCACTCAGTCGTGTCTGACTCTTTGCGACCCCGTGGACTGTGTCCACGGGATTCTCCAGGCTAGAACACTGGAGGGGGTAGCCTTTCCCTTCTCTAGGGAATCTTCCCAACCCAGGGATCAAACCCAGGTCTCCTGCATTACAGGCGGATTCTTTACCTGCTGAGCCACCAGGGAAGCCCAGGAAAGAGGTGAGCTCAAATAAAAAGCATGGAAAGGAGACGCCAGCATGTAAGGTGCCAAAGACAGACCACGGCCCACCACCCGCACACCCACTTCTTTCATTATAAAACATTATGGTTTTATGATGTTCCTATCACAGATCTGTAGTTCTATTATTCATAGCAGAAAGCGCACTCCCCTTTCCCATCCAGAGGAGAGACAAACTAAAGTCAATCCCAGAGACACCTGCCCGGCACTGAGCCCAGGATCTGGGAGAGTTGCATCCAGAGGCACTTCCTCTAAGATTGGTACGCAGTCCTAGTGATGGGTACCATGCATCCCATCCAAATGATGATGGTCACTCTCAAGACACACAATTCCAAAATAAAAACGACACACAATTCAGGGATTTCCCTGGTGGTCCAGTGATTAAGAATCCACCTTGCAACGCAGGGGATGAAGGTTCAATCCCCGGTCGAGGAACTAAGATCCCATATGCCTCAGGACAACTAAACCTACATGATGCAACTAAAACCCAATGCAGCCAAATAAATATGTGTTTGTAAATATATGAAAAAAAGACACACAACTCACAGTGGACAGGACAAAGGGAATAACTATGATTTTTTTTTTTTAATCCCATCTGGAAAGGAGATGGGGACGACAGAGGATGAGATGGTTGGATGGCATCACCGACTCAAGTGACATTTGTCTGAGTAAACTCCGGGAGTTGGTGATGGACAGGGAGGCCTGGCGTGCTGCATTCCATGGGGTCGCAAATAGTCAGACACGACTGAGCGACTGAACTGAACTGGAAAGGAGAAAGCAGAAACAAAACACAATGGTACTGGTCCATAGCATATTCTACGCTGGACAGGAAGTATTAAGGACTGGCAACCGGGGAGGTTCTTGGTCAGCCAATAAGCATGGCCCCCAGAACCCAAGGTGCCCCTGTCAGCCCACCTCTGGTCCCCTGAGTGTGGGCTGGACCAGGTAACTCCCTTCTGACCGACAGAATGGAGTGGAAGGCATGAGATGGTGATTCCCACCTTGCCAGCAGATTCTCCCCTTTGCTAGCTTTGAGGACGCAAGCTGCCATGTTGGGAGCTGCCATACTGGGGAGACCTCAATGGTGAGGAGCAGTTGGCAGCTTCTGGTTAACGATCAGCAACAGTCCAACGGTTTGCAAGGAACTCGGTCCCATCAACACACTGGCAGTTTGGAAGCCAGTCACTCCCCAGCTCAGCCTTCAGATGAGACGCCTCCAGAGACCACTTCCGGATGGCCCCACGGGAGCAAGGCTGCCCTCTGAACACCTTCAGGGTGTTTGGTTCCTTTGCTCTCGGTCAGTTCCATGAGCTGGAAACCAGAAGCAGATTCTTCTGAGCTGAATCATGCTCCTTGAATCCAAACCCAGGCCCACAATGTTCTAGCCCTCGGGCACCGTCCGGAGGCTCAGCCAGCCCTCTGGCCTCAGCTGAGTGGCCTCCGTGAGACCTCAGAGCCCTGGAGGGCAGAGCTGACCTGCCTCCCGAGACACAACATGGGGCTCCCTCACAGTCAACCCCCAGGACGCCCAGAGAGGTCCCCTAAAACCACACATATCTCCAGCTGACAGGCTGTAGAACTCAGACTTGAAAGCAAGGTCCTGGAGGCCAGGTCCTGCGCGCCTTCTCCCCCACCCCACCCTCCACACAGAGAGCACTGGGCGAGCCCATCAACCAGAGCATCTCTGCACGGACGTAATGGGCTCCCTCCACACTCTCAGCCGACAAGGGCCCTCTTCCTTCCACAGCCCCGCCCTAACCCCCAGCCCCCAAGGGACTGGCCGATACCCTGAGGTCACCGTGGCTGTCCCAAACAGCCTTCAGGAAGGGGAGCATGGCCGGGACGGTGGAGGAGAGGGGTGACCCCCCAAAAACGGTCTTCGTGGGCCCCCAGTCTCGTGTTCCATTTCCCCCAGACAGGGAGCCGGGGAGGCCACGCCCAACCAGGCCCGTTAGTCCCGACATCTGAGCGTTCGCGCCACTGGGTGGGGCGGCTGCCCTTCCTGCATTTATACCTCAAGCTCCCCACCCTGCTCTTCTGAGGGAGCCGGGAGAAGGTTCTCCTGGGGCCCCAGGGGCCAGGAACCTCTGAGGCCAGGGTGTGGGGCAGAAGACAGTTCAGAGCATCCCTGCTGAGCCAGGACGAGGGCAGGCAAACCCTGGGGGCTGGGCCCAAGGGGCGCGGCTGAGACTCCAAGCGCCGGAGCGAGGAGGGGACCGCCACCTTCCCTGGAGGACTGAGCACGGCAGGAGCAGGTGAGAGCCCCTGGTTTCTCTTCTCTGGGTGGAGGCAGGACAGGCTGCCCCTCCGAGCCCTCATCTTCTAGATAAAATGACCTCGTGAAGCCTCCCTTCAAAATATTTAAACAGGCGATGGGTTCTTATCGCTCTCCGGGGCCATCAACGGTAATGGAAAATCAGGACAAAGGTGAGACCAGGTGCTGGGGAAACCCAACTTAAAGAGAAGACATACAGTCGACTTTTGAACAATCAGCTTATGAAACAGCCGGGTAGTGTATTAGGCACTGGAAAAAAAAACCTTCAAGGATACACTCACAGCAAACGGTATGACCCAGGGTAAGGACGGGGCAATACCTTATTTTTTCTTTACCATTTGAATCTTTAAAAGTAAGACTGCTTTGGTATCTAATCTATGTAATTTTTTAAAACAATGTTTAAAGTGCAGTGAGAAATAGACAATGTCATAACAGTTGTGGGAAATAACACATTTCCGAAAGTCTTCCATGGAAGAGACAAAAATTCAAACGAGGTTTTCAAGGACAGGAAGGAAAACCACAGCTAACTCGGCAGATTTTGTGCCTTATTTTATTTTATTTTTGTTCTCGCTGCACGCCATGCAGGGTCTGGTCAGGAATCGAACCCATGCCCCTTGCAGTGGAAGCTCAGAGTCTTAACCACTGGACCGCCTGGGTAGTCCCCGTTCTATATTTTAAACCGTCATCCGTCAACAAGCTGTGAGTGAGCCTTTACTCCTGCATTGCGTTGGGGACCGGAAGGCTGTGGAGCGGGGTCAAGTCGGACCAAGGCCAACCTGGGAGAGGAAGGTAGATACACCTACTGAACCAGTGAGTGAGGCCGGGCGGAGGCACGCAGGATGAGGGTGTCCAGGGAGCCCACAGCATGGCACTGAGTCTAGCGGTCACTCCCCATTCACTGAGCTCACACTGCGCGCCGGGGTCTGACTCAGGGGCCACCAAGACACAAACCTCCCCCCATGCGAGGAGAAGCCATGCATGGACACCGCCCGGTCCATTTTCAAGCCGCGCGTGTGTGCTGTTTCCTTTTATTAGGAAGTAGTCACAGCTCAGTATTTCTCTTCACTGGGGCGTGAGTCCGCTCTTCTGCCGTAACCAAGTACCCCAAACAGAGGGCATGAAGGAACACCTGTATTTTCTAACCATTCTGGAGGCTGGAAGTCTGAGATCAAGACGCCAGCCAGTTGGGCGCTTGGTGAGAGCTCTCTTCCTGACTTGCGGACAGGCTCGCTGCCGCTGTGTCCTGCGTGGCATGGGGAGAGAAAGAGGAGGGAAGGGGGCAAGGGAGGGAGGGAGAACTCTGGCATCGCTTCTTAAAAGGACACGAGTCATGGCACTTCCCTGGTTAAGTGGTTAAGACTCTGCGCTCCCAGTGCAGGGGAGCAGATCTAATTCCTGGTCGGGGAACTAAGATCCCACATGCCGAGTGGTGCACCCAAAAAACAAAATCGATCTTTTATTAAAAGAGACACCAACCTTACTGGATCGAGGCCCGGCCCTTACGGTCTCCTTTGACCTTAATTACCTCCTTAAAGGCCCATCTGCAAACAGTCACGTTGGGGATAGGGTTTCAACAGATGAGTCTGAGGGAGGACACAACTCAGTCCGCAATCAGTGGGAATAAGGGCCCCTCCTCCCTTCAAACCCCTCTACTTTCCCTCGGTCTCACTATTTGACCTCCCTTCTAGTTTCACTGAAGGGCTTCCCAGCTGGCTCAGTGGGTAAAGGTGGCTGCGGCAGGGGCAGGGCGGGAGACCTGGGTTGGATCCCTGGATTTGGAAGATTCCCCTGGAGATGGAAGTGGCAACCCACTCTGGTATTCTTGGCTGGGAAATCCCATGGACAGAGGAGCCTGGCGGGCTACAGTCCATGGGGTCAATAAAGAGTCGGACACAATTTAGTGACTAAACCACCAGCACCACCATTTTCACTGAAAAAGAAGGTGCCTGAAAAAGAGCAACGGCTTTTTCCCTCTTGTGTCCTGCCAGTGGCCTGAGTCTCTGCTTCTCTCTGGGCTGGCACCCCAGTCCCCAACCGGGCCAGGCCAGCCCCTGGGCAGTGCCTCGTCCCATGGCCTCTCACCTCCCCTGCAGCTCTCCTGACCGTCAGCGCCCCTGCCGCTGCCCCCTGCCTGCTGAATCACTCCCATCCACATACAACCAAGTAGTAATCTTTTTTTTTTTTATTTAAATAAATGCAACCTCTGCCTCTGGATCTCATTTCTCCGCCTTCTTCCCACCCTCTCACCCAATAAGACAAACGCCTTCAGAAGGTCCCTCGCACTCCCTGGGCCCACAGCAGGCTCCTCGGTGCACCTGGGGGTCTCTGGGGCTGAGTGTTGCCCCCGGGGAGGGGTTTTCTGGGATCAGCAGTCCCTCCCACCCCTGCCCATTCCAGACCTTTCTCCTGCTCTGTTAGCTGTGAGCTCTAAGCTCCTGGGTCAGGGCTGTCACCAACTCTGGGACAGCCAGCCCACTGGAAGCTGCGTTCTCCTTGCTGACCCATCACTTGCCCTCAGAGCCTCCTCCCAGGAGGACAGCACGTGCCTGTCTTCTTGTCCTGCGCCTCCAGCAGCTCTGCCCCATCTACTCTCCATCAGCGTTTGCAGAGTGGATACCTGACAGTCAGGAAGGAGCAGGTGCTCTGAGGGTCCCTGACCCGGATCAGGCAGGGGAAGGTGGGGTGGGGGTCTGCCCACTGTGTGCATCTCCCCCCCACCTCCCCGCTCAGCAAGGGGGAGGATGTGGTCCTGGGAGAGCAGCCCAACCCAGCTCACAGAGTGTGGCTTGCATGAATCTGCGTTCTCGGAGCCCTGCGGGCAGCGACCCGGCGGCAGCGCCCTAGGCTGGCGGCATGGAGGAGGGGCTGGGGGGTGGGATCTGAGCCCCCTTCGCCTGGCCTCTCCCAGCTGCCCGTGGACCTCAGAACCTCCCAGCCCCACCCACGCTCCGAGTCCCCGGCGTCTCGTTAGTCACCCCCACCCCTGTTCCAGCACCATGCCCGGTGGTCGGGGCGTTGGTCTGATTCTGTGTTTTCCCCTCTGGCAGTAGACTGTGAGTTCTGTGAGGATGGGCTCTGTCCGTCAGTCATTGCTGTAGGTGGGCTCTGCTTGTGCGCTTGTGTGCACTTAAATACACGTGCGTGCGTATTGTGTGCGTGCACATGTGCTGTTTGTGTGTGTCTGCATTTACCTATGTGTCTTTACGCGGTCTATATGTATACGCTGCTATATGTGTTTGCTATGGTATGTGTATGTGCCTATATATATATGCCTATATATGTGCTATTGGGCTTCCCTGGAGGCTCAGATGGCAGAGAATCTGCCTACAACACAGAAGACCTACACCCTGGATCTCTGGATCAGGAAGAGCCCCTGGAGAAGGGAATGGCTACCCACTCCAGTATTCTTGCCTGGAGAATCCCATGGACAGAGAAGCCTGGCAGGTTACATGCAGTCTATGGGGTCTCAAGAGTCGGGCATGACTGAAGGACTAAGCACATACACACACATATCATATATATATAAACTGTGTGTGTTATATGTAGGGAGAGGTTTTGTGTGATATACACGTATATACACTATTGTATATGTGTAGTACACGGTATAAATTTGATAAATGTTATTTAAACTTGTGTTGAACCTAAAGGAAAGACTTCTGACCGTAGCCATCGGGAATCTGTGGAGGTTGGTATCTGTGTGGTGGGTGACATCCGCTCACTCTGGATACAAAGAAACCTGGGAGAAAACATAACCCCCTCCCTCTCACCCAAATAGAATACAGAGCTGAAAGACGAAGGACAGGAAGGGAAACCTCCAGGTGCCCCAGGAAACTTGCAGTTAGAGCTGATGCCCACAATACATCAGATGGGTAGAGGCTCTGGGGACAGAGGTTAGGTGTGTCTGGGGCAAGGAAGGAGAGAGGGGCTGAGGGTTAGCCTTGGAGCTGCATAAGTGGAAGAAAGAACTTGATCAGGGGACCTCCATGAGGCCAGAACCTGGGAGGACACTGCTGCTTAACAAAAGCAGAGTTTACCCAGATGCGGTTAGCACCTTCTTGCTGCCCAAGGTTCAGCAGGGGGTAGGCAGTGAGTGGAGCTAGGCACCAGTTTGAGTAACCAAGCCCCAAATTGTTACCATTTACAGGCGTAGAATCTGAATTTACACCAAATCTCCAAGCCAAGAAATCCAACAAAAACCAGATCTTGGACCAGAGAAATCCTTTGCAAGCCCAAAAGAAGCCAACGCCAAACATCTGGGCAGCAAAAGTTTGGCAACCTAGGGGGTCTCCCATGAGAAGTCACAGTATCCCTGTAGAGGAAAATCTGTAACTGCAAAGCACATGTGAAATGAATAGGGAGATTAGGAAACGTTCATTAAAAGATGACATCAGATCAAACAGACTTCAAGACTAAAAAAGCAATAAGGATGCAGAGGGCCATTACATAAAAGGTACAATTCACCAGGATGATATAATAATCTTGGGTTGCATACACTAAACACGGTGAAGGAAATAGAAAATAGGTGAAGGAAAGAGAAAAACAACAAAACTACAATCATAATTGGTTAATATTTATAGAAGATAAATTAATTGGGATATAGATCATTTAAACAATGCAATTTTGAAAGCTTTATCAAATGAACACATAAAGTACTAAACCAAATAAGTAAACAAAATGGCCATGCTACCAAATAAGTCTCAACAAATGTCAAATAACTGACCACATTATCTGACCATGATGTTAGAAATCAATATCAAAAGATAGTCAAAGTATGCGTTGTAAAAGGTATTTCTAAATAATTCACGGAAACTTAAATTTTAAATGTTTTAAAATGCAAACTATTTAGATATTAACAACAATGAAAACACTACATAAGTCAGGAAACATCCAAGGACATACTTACTAGCATGTTTATAAACGTAAATATCTGTTAGAAAAAGAACAATATTTGAAAATTAATAACCAAAGAATTCAACACAAGAAGCTGAAAAAAATCACAAGGTAAACAAAGAAAGTGGAAGAAATAAAAGGATAAACTAAGGGAATGGGAAGAAAAGAAACAACAGAGTTGATTTGTTTTTAAATAGTTCCCAAAAACAGACCTCTGGCAAACTGATAAAGAAAAGGAAAAAAGAACAAGTCACTAATCTTAAATGATGAATAGAATCAAGGTTTTTAAAAACACTGAAAGATTACTGTGCGAAGTATTATACCAATAACTGTGGGACAAGAAACTATGAACAATTTTCTAGAAAAATAACATAACTTACCCTAACTCGAGAAGAGCTTAAAAATCTAAATAAACCTAAAACATTAAATAAATTGTAGTTGTAGTTTTTTTCCTAAAGCCATGTGTATCCACTAACACTCATATAAAAATCACCGGACCAGATGGCTTTACCTTCTGCCAGATCTTCAAAGAAGGATAATCCTTACATGATACAAATTATTCTAGAGGATAGAGAAAAAGAGCTCTTTCTTCATGTCATTTTATGAAGCCTGTATAATCTTACAGCTTTGAAACAAAAACAGACAAGGATAGTACCAGAAAGGAAAATTATGGGTCAATTTTACTTATGAACATGGGTGAAAATTTTCTAAATAAAATCAGAGCACCAAGAGGGGGAAAAAAATTAAAAAAACAGAGCAAAGTGGAAATGGTTTATCCTGGAAATATAAGGACAAGTGAACACCAGAAAATGTATCAATACATATTCACCACATAAATAGACAAGGGAGAAAAAAGAAAAAATTATTAAGTACATATCACAGAAAAAAAACTGTGATAAATTCCATCACTCATTTATTAAAAAAAAAAAAAAACTTTTTGAAAACTAGAGGAGAACTTTCTCACCTTGAAAAAAGATAGTACCAAAAACTTAGAGCAAACATCGTATCTAATGGAGAAATTTTAAACGCATTCTCTTTAGGATTAGGAAGAATAAAGCATGCCTGATTCCAGTCTTTGTTAAACATAATACTAGGTGTCTGGGCTGTGCTATAAGACATGAAAGAGAAATTAGAAATATGAGGAGAGATGCATCAGTTCAGTTCAGTTCAGTCGCTCAGTCGTGTCCGACTCTCCGCGACCCCATGAATTACAGCACGCCAGGCCTCCCTGTCCATCACCAATCAAAATATTCAACCAAGTGATAGATATGATAAACTAAAGGAAGTCATTTGTCCGATTAATAAAAATTAGTATCACCCCAGTTTTCTGCCTGAGCTACTCTCTGGAAAGTGGTGCAGGAAGCGGGGGAAGCCAGGCGGAGCATGCTGGTCTCCCTGAGTTAAAGAGACAGAAGTCAGACTGTGGGGAGATAGATGTGGCTGGAATTTGTGAGATGGGGTACCAGAGAGAAGAAAACCAGCTCCTTGGAGAAAGAACTCCAGAAATCTGCAGAAGGTGCCCTCGAGTCCTTCTCTAAAATCTTGGCTGTGGAGAGTAGGATGAAGCTGTCAGGTGAGACTCTCGGGGATCACACAAAGCCAAGCATTCTTTAGTTTTTGTTGCTGTTTTTCTCTATCAAAAGCAGTATTTATTTTTTTCCAAACTCTAAACTTTTCCTTTTGTATCGGGGTATAACTGATTAACACCATTGTGGTAATTTCAGGTGAACAGTGAAGAGACTCAGCTAGCCATGTATACTTCAAAAACAATAACAGTGTGTTAATAGAACCAGACAAACCAATGACAGAGAACAGAGAGCTCAAAAACAGTCCCATTGGTAAATAGGGATACGCTAGAAACATACTGCTGACTAAAAAAAAACAGCACAGATTCTAAATCACAGCGTTTGTGTAAATTAAAAATACTTATGGGAAGCCACCTGTTCCAAAAGATAGTCAGATGTCCAAGGATGTAGATTAAACAGGTTAGAACTGATGTGAGTTGGGGGAGGGGAGGGGAGGTGGAATGAGGGTGGAATACAATTAAAGGATTGTATTTGTTTTTCAGTGGCTGGAGGATCCTGGTGTGCCATAAAATCAGCATGTAATTAAACTATTCTTTGTACCTGAGGTCCAGTTTAAAAAACTGTAGTTCACAGAATTTGAAGATTATGTGTGAAAAAAATGACACTATCAATAGATGTAGAAAAGCCTTTGATAAAAGTCAATTTATCTCTTCATGATGGAAAAGAACCTAAACTCAAGATAGAAGAGACCCTTTTAGCTTGACAAAAGACATCTCTAATAACTCTGAGTCTGCAATGGTGGACGAGCCGGTAGATCCAGGCAGGGTGGGAGCCACGGGGAGCAACTGTTGCCTATTGCAAAAAGAAAATTGGGGTAGGGGCTCCAAGCAATGCAAAATTTCACACTGGTCCATCTCCCTTCCATGCTGCTGCTGCTGCTGCTAAGTCACTTCAATCGTGTCCAACTCTGTGTGACCCCACAGACGGAAGCCCACCAGGCTCCCCCATCCCTGGGATTCTCCAGGCAAGAACACTGGAGTGGGTTGCCATTTCCTTCTCCAATGTGTGAAAGTGAAAAGTGAAAGTGAAGTCACTCAGTCGTGTCCGACCCTTAGCGACTCCACAGACTGCAGCCTACCAGGCTCCTCCATCCATGGGATTTTCTAGGCAAGAGTACTGGAGTGGCTTGCCATTGCCTTCTCCGTCTCCCTTCCATAGGATGAACCAAACTCTGTACTGCGCCCTGGTCCTGGTAGCCATGGGGAGCAGCCCCGAGGTGAAGGAGCTGGGCACCGCCCACTGGGTGCCGAGTGCGATGATCCTGTTCACCTGCGTGGGTGCCGTTGTGGGCAACGGCCCAGAGGTCTGGTTACTGGGCTCCCAGGGGCAGAGGAGCCCCTTCAGCGTCTACGTCCTCCACGTGGGCGTGGCAGACCTCCTCTTCCTCCTCTGCATGGCCTCCAAGGTCATCCTGAATTGCTTCCCGCTGGGCGACACAGGCCACATGGCCCTGGAGATGGTGAGCAGGGGGACGTACTTCACCTACACGGCCAGCCTGAGCCTGCTGACCGCCATCAGCACGCAGCGCTGCCTCTCCGTCCTCTTCCCCATCTGGTACAAGTGTCACCGGCCCCAGCACCTGTTGGCCGTGGTGTGCGCCCTGCTGTGGGCGCTGTCCCTCCTGCTGAACACGCTGGCCACCTTCTTCTGCAGTGATTTCTGGGGCTGGGATAAGCAGCAGGGCTTCACGATGGACTTGGTCATCAGCATCCACCTCATGGGGGTCTTCACGCCCCTGATGGCCGGGTCCAGCCTCATCCTGTGTGTGCGGGTGCAGAGGAGCTCCGCAGCAACCCACCGGCGGCCCACGCGGCTGTGCGTGACCATCCTGGTCTGCGTCTTGGTGTCCCTCGTCTTCGCCCTGCCCCTTGGCATCCATTGGTTCCTCATCGACTGGCTGGACCTGCCCCAGCAGACGAAGACTCTCTTCAGCCTGTTTGCCCGCCTCTCCTCGGCCATGAACAGCAGCGCTAACCGGTCATCTACTTCCTGGTGGGCAGGCGGAAGAGCCAGGGTCTGCGGGAGCCCCTGGGGGCCATGCTGCGCAGGGCGCTGAGGGAGGAGCAGGAGCTGGAGGGGAGGGAGACACCCTTGTCCACCAGCACCACCAACCCGGGGACCTGAGGGCTCAGCACCCTGGACACCCGCCTGCCTGGCTGGCTGGCGGTTGGGAGCCCAGAAGGCTTTTTGCATCTCATCCTGTGGGGGTCTCTTTCCCACCCTCCAAGGCTCCCCACTGACTGTCATGTCCAAGACCTCACCATGCAACTCAGTTGGGAAGATGAAGTAATTTTGTTGTTGTTGTTGTTCAGGGAGGATCTTCTGATCAGAAGGCAGGTGGGAGCTTTCAGCCCTGGTCTGTCTGATGCTATTTACCTAAATAGCCTCTACAGGTAGATGGCACGCATCCCATTTGGTGAGAAGGTCCCTTCTCCCAGCCTCCTCCCTCCAAGAGGGCATCTTGGTACAGGAAGTAGGATGTAATTCATGTGACTTAGCTATCCCTCGCTGGTCTCTGGG
Organism: Moschus berezovskii; assembly: GCF_049115385.1. Classification (NCBI taxonomy): domain Eukaryota; kingdom Metazoa; phylum Chordata; class Mammalia; order Artiodactyla; family Moschidae; genus Moschus; species Moschus berezovskii. The sequence goes on from NC_142484.1 coordinate 4,782,449, forward strand.
CATGTGCAGCTGGCCCCAGGGTGATGCCCCTGTTCCACTCCCCGCCGGGTGTCCAGCTGACCCCCTCCCTTCGTGCAGGCTGCAGCCCATCAACTGAGTCGCCACTGCTGACTGCCGATGATGAAGTGGCTCTGTCCTCCACGTGGCCAGCACCTGACCACTGGCCTTTGTCTTCTGGTCACCTTGCCCCCTTGGCGGGTCTGATCGCTTTCCTCCATGAGGCCGCACTGGAGCTGGAGAGTCCCTGCCCGGCCTCACAGGAGTTGAGGGGACAGTTGTTGAGGGGACTGTGCTCCAGGAGAGGGGAGGCAGCTGGAGACAGCTGCCTCCCAGAGCCCCATGTGTCCCGTAGAAGAAAAGTCTTTACCCTGATTGCACCCCTCGACTTGCCCCAAACACTTCCCCCTTTCTGGGGCCAAAGCTCCAAGAGGGAAAACCTGGGGGCAGTGCCCTTCTCCCCACTTCCCTTTCTTCCCACTGTCTCCTGGGTCCAGAACCGGAGTGGATGCCTCTCTTACTTTGCACTCATCACACCCTCTGCTACTGTCCAGTATCCAGGATTTCTGGACAGGAAATGGAAAGGCCGGCTCCCAGGACCCTGGCGCTGCCTATTCTGTGCATCAGAAGTGGAAGAACACCTTGTTCTTTCTCTTGGCCTCCTTACGAAGCCGTTCCCAAGCTCCTCCTGAAAGATGGAGGCTTTGAGCCAGCTGGCACGATGGTCAGATCCTCAGAAAGGAAGAGAAAGGCTTGTTGATCATCTATAAAAAGCACCGTGTGGCAGCAAACCTCCCAGTCGGTACAGCTGGGAGTCCCGGGAACTTGGGGCCCATCATCCTGGCCCCGCTGTGGGTCCCCAGCCAGTCCTGGCCTCCCCCCGGGTTCCCCATCCCGTCCTGGCCTCCCGTGGGCCTCCCCCCATCCCGGCCTCGCCCTGGAGCTCACTGAAGGAGCCAGGGATGGACAGCCCCCGGAGCCAGGTGTGCTCTCCATGTCCGATTCCTGGGTCACCTGCTTTCCCATCTCAGCTCGGATCCCCAGATCTGTGTGTCCCAGGGGAACACGAGGGGTGGGAAGCTCTTTAGCAGTCATTCCAGGCACCTTATGGAGCACCCCGCACCAGCATGGCCTTGCATGCCGTAAGCACTTAGTAAGCACTCATTTGGCTCATAAGAATAACTAACACCTGTGTAGTGCTGCACAGCAGTGGGGCTCAGAGAGGTCACTGTTTTATCCAGAGTCACACAGCCAGTGAATAGAAAGGCTATGATTCAGGACTTCCCTGGTAGTCCAATGGTTAAGACTCCACACTTTCACTTCAGGGGGCACAGGGTCAATCCCTGGTCAAGGAACTAAGATCCCACATACTATGAAGCCGAAAAGAAGAAAGGAAAGAAGGCTATGATTCAACACTTATCTTTTGACCCAAACCACATTCTCCATGCACGCCTCCTCTGACCTGGACGGGGACCAAGTGGCCCATCCAAAACAGATGGTTGGTGATGAAGGGTACCTCACCTCTCGGGGTAAGTGGCCACCACAGGGCCCCTCAGCTTCATGTGGAAGAAGAGGAGCCATAGAAATTGTTCACACCATTATATTTCGATAAAATTTACTATATTCTACACCAGTTAAGACCACAGGCTGTCTCTACGCCAACTCTTCCTTCATCACTTGCCACTTCAGGCCACGTGATGCTGGTATCAGGGGAGGTCCGGGAAGGCTGGGCTGGTGGCACCTGCAGTGTGGGCTTCATGGGAATCTATGAGGTTCACAGTCCCCACTTCTAGGTATAGTTGGGTCAGTGCAAGCCGTCTCAGCAAAGGAATGTCTTTCAGGGGTATTGCCACTACCCTCTGTGTCAGCTTGGCTGGTTTCATGGAGAAAAATGCAGGCCCAGAGTTGTAAGGACATCTGAATGTCGCCAGAAGTGAGTGGGTCATGGCTGGTGGAGAAGAAACAGGTTTGAAATACACATAACAAGAAGCTAGTCTATGGGGCGGTTCCGTTCTCATGAACGCCTGGTCGGAACAACCCTCATCAAGAAATCTGCTTGAAATTGCAGCACATATCATTGTAAAATACACTATACATTTATCTCTAGAGGAGACGTGCTAAAAAGGAATTTCTGAGACATCCTGTCTTTGCAGATACAATTATGGAGCAAAAGGACACACTGCCAAAATGTCTGTGTGGAGCTGCATGCGGTATGCATCCCAGCTACCGATACTGTGAAATAAATCTGATCACGAGGAAAAACCAAGTTCTCGTTCTGTTTTCCCTACAGAAAATGTTACAGAAGGTCCAAGAACAAGAACTCAGGGTCACACGGGCAGGGAGGGGGCTGAATTGGCCCCCATCACACATATGCTGTGCACACTGGTTGAATCATGTGCTTAGTGGCTCAGTCGTGTCCGACTCTTTGCAACCCCATGGACTTAGCCCACCAGGCTCCTCTGTCCATGGGGATTCTCCAGGCAAGAATACTGAAGGGGGTTCTTCCCAACCCAGGGATCCAGGGGTTCTTCCCAACCCAGGGATCCAACCCAGGTCTCCCACACTGCAGTCAGATTTTTCACCATCTGAGCCACCAAGGAAGCCCAGTCAAATCATGAAGTCACTCTAATTCCCCCTGTTGGTGTCTTTGAAGTGGAGATGATACCAGTCCTGTCTCACGGGTTCACGAGGGTTCATTGAGATGACTGTGCCCCGTTCAGCAGTATGCGACTCACAGAGAGGATGCAGTAAGTGGTCACTATTTTCATGCGCCAGGTATTTTGGACGATCAGGAAGCGGTGCACCCAGCTTCCAGTCTGGTTGCTAGGACCCTGCAATTTCCTACTGTCCCACTTGGCAGGACACCATGGTTAATCAAGGAGATCTCCCCTCCAGAGACTGCAGGAGTTCCTTGAGTCTCCTCCTGTTAAGTCCTCACCATCCCAGAGCCTCTGAGGGCTGGTTCCAGCACCTACGCTGACCAGGTCCCTCAGTCCCAGGGCACGGCATTGAGACAGGGGCAGGAGAGGCATTTGCAAGTCATCCATTCCCACAATGGCAACCTGACATTTAACTTAGATCTTGACCCCGACTGCCCTGTTTTCAAGCCGGTTCTCCAGTCTGGGTGTTGACTGCGCGAGCTCTCTGATCTGCTTCCAGTTAATTTCCTCTGTTGCCTGGCCACAAGAGGTTTTTGTTGCCTGCACCAAGGAGCACTAACTTACCTGAGAACTCCTGTCAGAGAGGCAGCAGATCTTCCGGTGGATAATGCAGGACACTGGGAACTGAGACCTGGATGAGGCGGTAAGGCTGATAAAGCCCAAGCCCAAAGCTCCCCCATGGGTGGGCTCCACCTAAGTCCTGGGGGCGGCCCCGCCCTGTGCCCAGGATGTCGTATGTTCATGGAATTTACAGGCTGGTGTATTTTGACCAGGTCTGGTTGTTCCTGCTGCCACCTTTCCTTGTCTCTGTCCCCTCATGGCAGTGGCATTGCAGTGGCCACTGATGGACGTTTAGGGAAACTGGTGGCTCAGACGGCAAAGAATCTGCCTGAAATGCAGGAGAACCGGGTTCAATCCTTGGATCGGGAAGATCCCCTAAAGAAGGGAATCACTACCCACTCCAGTCTTCTTGCCTGGAGAAATCCCACGGACAGAGGAACCTGGCGAGCTACAGTCCATGGGGTCGCAAAGAGTCGGACACGACTGAGCAACTCAGCTGTAAGCACGTGCATTTACCTAGTTCACGATCACTTCTATGTAATGATGGTTCCCGAGTCTGATTAATGGGTTTACCAGGGTCAGGACATGAACACTCTGGGTGGGGGAGGAGAAATGCACAGCCAGGAGGCAGGCAATGGGAGACTCTTTCAATTATCAGATCCATAGCATTTTAAGTGGAAGAATCTGTTCCCAGGGATGCTGAAATGTGGCAAACAGCTATCAAGCCTCCTAGATCCCATCAGAGGTGAAAAGCTCGCCCACATGGCTGTTGACTTCTGCAGTATTTCCAGTGGTTATAGGTGTTCTTTCCAAGTTCACCCTGTAAATGGAATATTTCAACACAGACCCAGCCTGGCTTTTCCTCTTAAAGAGCCACCATACCAAGACGAGCTCCCATCACAAAGCTGTTCAGGCCTGACGTCACGGGATGGTGACATTTTCAAGACTCCAAGATGTATTTTTGAAGACTGGACAAGGAAGAAAAAAACAAATTGTAAATGACAAAAAAAAGATTGTTCAAATGTGGAACATTTCCACTCCCATGCCAAAAAAAAAAAAGACTGAAAAATTATAAACTCATGGCTTAAATAGATATGAAAGGGACCTTCTTTAAGTTCATATTAAAAGTAATGAAAAGTAGTGAAAGTGTTATTTGCTCAGTCGTGTCTGACTCTTTACTATCCCATGGCATGTAGCCTACCAGGCTCCTCTGTCCATGGAATTCTCCAGGCAAGAATAACAGAGTGGATATTCATTCCCTTCTCCAGGGGATCTTCCCAACCCAGGGATCAAACACAGGTCTCCTGCATTGCAGGCAGATTCTTTACTGTGAGCAACCAGGGAAGCCCCAAAAGTAATGAACTATGGAACAAAGCATAAATAATGAAGTGGATAGAAGTTAGTTTGAAATTGATAGCTGAATTATAATGAAAAGTAATTCACTAAGAGGAAGAAATCATTTTAGGATGGAAGAAAGGAATAGCTCTTAGATTTTGATAACCTGGTTGATGAAGAGGAATGTGTCTTAAAAACACATTGGGAGCAGAAATAGAAGCACAGGTGCAGAGAACAGACGTACGGACGCTAGGGAGGGAAGGTGTGGGTGGGACGAACTGCGAGACTGGGGCTGAGGCAAATATACACTACTATTGGAGGAGGCAATGGCACCCACTCCAGTGTTCTTGCTGGAGAATCCCAGGGATGGGGGAGCCTGGCGGGCTGCCGTCTATGGGATCGCACAGAGTCAGACACGACTGAAGCGACTTAGCAGCAGCAGCAGCAGCATACACCACTATGTATAAAATAGATAGCTAATGAGAACCTGCTGTACAGCACAGGGAACTCTGCTCAGTGCCCTGTGGTGACCTAAATGGGAGGACATCCAAAAAAAGAGGGGATGTGTGTATACATACAGCTGATCCACGCTGCTGTACAGCAGAAACTAACAACATTGCCAAGCAACAATGAAGTGAAAGTGAAAGTCACTCAGTCGGGTCTGACTCTTTGCAACCCCATGGACTGTAACCCGCCAGGCTCCTCTGTCTATGGAACTTTCCACGCAAGAATGTTGGAGTGGGTTGCCATTCCCTTTACCAGGGGATCGTCCCAACCCAGGGATCGAATCCAGGTCTCCTGCACTGAGAGCAGATTCTTTACCATCTGAGCTACCAGAAAAGCCAACCATCTATATACCGATAAAATAAAATAATTCTAAAAAAAGAACGCATTGGGAAATAGTTAACTTTCGTGCTGGTTTAGCATCATTGAAGGCTGCTTAAACTCATAAGTCACCACGACAGCAAGAACACTGACAACGTTCACAAGTGCCATCAATTCAAACTTTCAGACCAATCACCACACAAGGAATCTTGAAATGCCCTTGAAATCATCACACACGTATGGAAAAAAACTTGACAGAGAATTTCCCAGATTTGATCACAATCCTGAAAGTGTATAGGACGTCACCAATAATGAACAGCAAGGCTAAGAACCATTTTTAAAATATTTTTTTATTTGGCTGCATCAGGTCATGGTTTCGGCGTGCAGGCTCAGTGTCCCCTGTGGCCTGTGGGATCTTACCTCCCTGGCTAGGGATCAAACCCATATCCCCTAAACTGGAAAGTGGATTCTTAACCACTGGGTCACCGGGGAAGTCCCAAGAAACATTTCAAACTATTTACTATTACAAAACAAATGATCAACCATGCTAAACAAAAAGTTGAATTATCTTTCAGCTCTATGTGGAAAATAATCAAAACTCTTGACTATGAAAAGGCTATCACAGAGTGTGCAGCCAAAAAAGGTAGGAAAAAGACGTTGCAGATGTTTTCCTATGTTTGGTATTATATGTGGTACTTGTCAGCTTTTTAAAATCGGTGATTTGCTGTGATTTCTTTTCTCCTAAACAAATGCTCCTTGAATCTAATTTTGCTGTTAAAACTCTGTAGTTTTTTCTTAAAGAATGCCTCTCTTTATCGATAAACTTGGGGGCCCACAAAATTTGCCCCTGGATAGAAGGCAGAGTAATTCCCATTCAGTTTCTGGGATGGTCAGCAGGACCTCTGGTCCACGTAGGACGGCCTGAGCGGTGACCACAGAACTGTCGCCATGACTACGCACAAAGAGTAGGAGGAGCCCCGTGAGAAGAGTGGGCGGAGCCCCACAAAGTGGGAGGAGACTCTTAAAGAGTGGGAGAGGCCCTAGGACCGCCGCTAGGGTTCTGGGAGCTGGGGGTGCTGGGAGGCTGCTTCTAACAGCACTGGGTACCTTCAGTTCAGTTCAGTCGCTCAGTCGTGTCCGACTCTTTGCGACCCCACTTAAGTCGACTCAAATCCCTAATTTCTTGTTTTGAAATCTGGACTGAAACTCAGGTCCTTTCCATACCAATGCTAAAAAATAAAAAAAATTTTAGTAGCCTGGAGGCTGACACAGATTTGGAAAACAAACAAACCGAACAGAACTCACAATGTGTTTCTGCAATTTGCTGAATTAAAACATCTGTTGAATTCACAACTTCACAGGTCTGTTATCCACTCAACAAACATTTATGATCATTTACCATGAGCCAGGCATTGCTTCTAAGAGGCTGCACATCTGTCCGTGGAAAAAGAGATATTGAGAAGGTTCCAGAAGACACAGGGCATATCTCAACCCTGAAGAGCCAAGCTCCCTGGAACCACCCACAACTTCTCTGGCTGGAAGGTCCCCCCTCCTTCTGTCTGAGGCCACCCCACCATTCCTTGAGGAGCTGCTCACGACCCCAGGGAGCTCTGCTAAGGAAACTCCTTTCGACCCTCTCCTGCCTCTCCCCTATAATCCTCCTTACCTTGAACCAGGTCCCACCCGAGCTAGGGCGGGTGGAGAGAACAGCAGAAATTCCATACCCCAAATGAGAAAACCTATGGGTGACTTTTGTGGGAATGGGCTTGGGGCGTGCATAAGGGTCCAGGGCACAAAGTTACTCAAGCCCAAGTGGAATGGGTCGATCAGCATGTGTTTACAGAAACCGCATGAGGTGGGATGTGGTCCCGGGAGCCTGAGGACCGTGAACTTGAGTCTGAAACTCACCCAGGCATGGGGCTGGGAGGTCAGAGTCCTCTGGTTAATGTAGACGGAGGGACCTGAAGGCCACAGAAAGCAGAAGGACATCTGGTGTGGGAGTCCCACCCTGCCCCCGCCACAGCCCCAGAGAGGACCCAGAAGGACATGAGACTCCCAGGGAGAAGGCAGTGCCCGGACATTCCGAGAGGCTGGGCGTGAAGGGGACGAGTGACTCGGGAGAAGGGTGCGGTGTGCCGGGGCGCTTGCTCTGGGGGTGGTCCCTCACCGGGTCCCCGTTCATAGTGAACCAGGACTCCTGCAGAGGAGTGGCCTCCCAGGCTTTTTTTTCTTCAGGTTGCACAATGTGATTATTTTTAAGGAATACAACGTGGTGATTTATTTAACACCGGCACACGCTGTGGAATGATTACTGCGGTGAACTGACACCCTCACATCCTGATTGCATGGTGTGTGTGGTGGCAATACGTGCTGTCTACTCTCGTGCAAGATGGTATCGTTAACTCCGGCCCCCGTGCCGGGCAGCAGACCCCCAGACCTTATTCATCTATGACAGATTTTCCCCCCATTTCCCCATCCCCAGACCCTGGCCACCATCATTCTACTCTCTGCTCCTTTTCTTTCTTTTTTTAATTTTTATTACTTTTTTTTGGCCACGGCATGTGGGATCTTAGTTCCCCAACCTGGGCTCGAACCCACTCCCCCTGCACTGGAAGCTCAGCGTCTCAACCACTGGCCCACCAGGGAAGCCCCCTACCCTCTGCTTCTGTGAGTTCGGTTTTTCTAGATCCCACGTACAAGTCAGAGAGGTGTCCCCGGCTCGGCCTCTTCTGACCCTGGAGCAGCTCCTTTATCTTTCCAGCCCCATCTCTGGGCACCAGTCAATTCCTGGTCTCCCTAACCTGCTTCTAATCCATGTCTTTCTTTTTTCTCTTTTCCCCTTAAGTCAGACAGGGTTGATGATGACCATCCTAACCGAACAATCTGAACAGATGTGTACTGTTGTCATTCAGGTAACTGCACAGGTGAAGATGCTTTAGGCAGCGAGTGAATGAAACTGAGGGTAATAGATAAAAGGGAGAAGGAGTTTGCTGGATCTTGTAACTAAAAACACCCCAGTGTTATGACTTCAGGTGTGGGTGGATCCAGGTGTCGCTGAGAACTTGTTTCTCTAATTGGCTCTGATACCTGCTGTGAACCCTGGGATGGGGTCTCCCTGATGCTGGCACGATGGGCCCCAGCCTCTCAGACTTCCATCCCACCTGCTCATCACCCCAGGCGGGGGAGGGGGGTGGGAAACGCCTTTTCTTCAGTGTTTCTCATAAAACTCCTGGAATGGACTCCTGTTGGATAAACTGGATTCTAGTCTTTCATGTACCTTTTCCCAAACTAATTACGTCGCCAAGGGGATGGAATTCGCTGACTCTCTGAATCTGAAGGACATTATACTCATGGGGAGCCAGATGTGAGGTTGGAATTCCCCCTGAAACCCCCCAGGGCTCATATTTGGGAGCGAGAGCTCACAGATGCTAGTTGGCCTGGCTCAGAGTTGGGCCGGCCGCCAACTCCCTGAAAAGCACGGTTGCCCCACACAGCACGTGCATTCTAGCATCTCCGTGTTCCAATCAGTCAAAGCCAAACTGTGGTCCTTCCCACGACACGGCAGGCATTGACTCCCTGCAACCCCCAGCCCTCAGCTTCTGGCTGCGTCTGTGTGACATTCTGGGGAGGGACACAGCAGGAGATTGAACTGAGCCTGACCTTCCTGGGAGTGCCGAGGAATGCAATAAACTGTCCAAACCACCACGGATGTGCTGCCCAGGCAACCGCAGGAGGGACAGAGAAAGTGTCGTGAAAATCGGGGCCATCCTGTAAGTTCACTGCAACTAAGACACAAGTGCGTCTGTCCGCTCACAGTAAGACGACGCACAGCAGCTGGAGTGTTCGCCCCGGGAACACGGAGCTGGAAATCCACGCCACGGGGCCACCTCCCCACCGTCTGGGTGACGTGGTGGTTGCTGAATAACCAGACATACCAATTCTGCATTTGTGAATCAGTGAGCTCCTTTGGGATGTGACCGCTCTTTCCCCAACAGGGTTCACCTGGCCACCTGACCTGTCCCCCGGGTCACAGCTGATGGGACATATGACTCTTACGGTCCAGACAGCGTCCAGCTTCTCTGGTGGGATTTCCCTGGTCAACTGGCAGGACCCCGGCCTCTGCGGGAACCTAGGCCTGAAATGGGCTTTCCGGGTGGCACGGTAGTTAAGATTCCGCCTGCCAGCGCAGGAGATGTGGGAGACCAGGGTTTGACCCCTGGGCTGGGAAGATCTCCCGGAGAAGAGAAAAGCAACCCAGTCCAGGATTCTTGCCTGGGAAATCCTATGGACAGAGGAACCTTGGGGGCTACAGTCCATGGGGTTGCAAAGAGTTGGACATGACTGAGAGACTGAGCACTTGTGCGGCACACACACACACACACACACACACACACAAGTCCATGGGGTTGCAAAGAGTTGGACATGACTGAGAGACTGAGCACTTGTGCGGCACACACACACACACACACAAGTCCATGGGGTTTCAAAGAGTTGGACGTGACTGAGAGACTGATCACTTGCACACACACACACACACACACACACACAAGTCCATGGGGTTGCAAAGAGTTGGACGTGACTGAGAGACTGATCACTTGCGCACACACACACACACACACACACCTGGAACAGGAGTCAGTGCTCCCTACGGGCCCTGGTCACATGACTCTCGGTCGCCCTCATGCTAACCCCTGGCAGAAAGGACCTCTCTCTGCACAGCTGTATGATTCCCATTTTCAGAAAATTCAGCTTCCAGGATCCTGGTTTTACCCGTCTGACACTTTACTCCAAAGCCCCAGGAGCCTCTGAAATCCAGACCTTTTCTACCCATTCTTCCAAGGCTCTGTGATGAGCTGAACTGTGTGCCCTGCACAATCCGTATGTCAAAGCCCTGACCCCGAACAGTTCAGGATGAAACTGTATTTGGGGTTTAGGTGTCCTAAGAGGAAATTAAGGTGAAGTGACGTCATTAGGGGTGGGGCTCTAACTCCATAGGATCGGTATCCTTATAAGAAGAGGAGGTCAGGACACAGACACACACAGGCGGATGACCCTGTGAGGACGTGGGGAGGAGATGACCTTCTGTACACCCAGGAGAGAGGCTTCAGGAGGGATCCAGCCCCACTGGCACCCTGATCTCGGGCTTCCGGTCTCCAAGCCTGGGAGACAATAATTTCCCATTGTTACAGCTGCCCAGGCAAGCCCACACAGACTCCATCCCCAGTCCATGTACAGTGTCAGCAAAACACACAAATAGAGTGAGACAAAAAAGGTTTTCACAACCCCTTGCCACCTGGTATCAAAGGTTGCTGCTGTCCACTGGGCGCTGGGAGATGCTCCTTGCCCATGGCCCATACAGACCCCACCAACCCCATATGTCAGGCTGGCCATATGGAGCATTCCAATGCTGGGGAGTGGTTTTTGCATCACCTAGGAATCTGTCCATTCCCAGCGGTAGGACCCATGTAAACTAGATCAAACCCACTCCTTCCAGAGGCTCACGGGCACTCCCAGTCAAAACATGCAGGGCAAGTTTGCTTCAGGCATGGCTGGATCTAGGCATGATCGGGAATCTGCTTCTCCTGGTCCTTCCCCTTTGACTTCTTTTATGGACTTCTTTTCAGGCCAACTCCAGGTGTGTGGGTGAGCCTGCCACCAGCACCTCTAGTCTCTATCTACTTCCTCCTGAGGACCAAAGAGTTTCCCAATGCCCCAGGAAAACGATGGACTTAGCTTGAGTCAATGCCCACTCCTGAAACCACAGGCTTAGGCAGGAGGTGCAATGGGCGGTAGCTGGCCCAGGACTCATGTCAACCTATGAACCCACCTGAAACAGAGAGGTAAGGGGAAACCTAGGTGGTCTTCTCAGAGGAAGAAGGAATTAGCCCTGAGCAGGAAAAATTAACTGATTTCCCTACAGTGACTGGGGTTAGTGGGAGCCCCTTAGTCTCCAAGGAATCCACATTACTGGTACCGCATCATCAGAAGTCCCAGCCCTTCCTTCTGTGCACTCCTCATCAATGCCCAGCACCCTTACCTTTACCACCACCTGCTGTCAGCATGCTTCCCACCATCCCAGGCTTCCCGCTTCTCCAGCCAGGGACCACGACCAGGAAAACTCACACAGGATGCTCAATCACCCACCAGCCAGCGACACCAGGATACTGAACACTCCGGTTTCCTATGGCTGCAGTAACAAATAACCACAAACTTAGTGGCTTAAAGCAACTCACATTTATCATCTTATGATTCTGGATGTCAGATGTCTGAAAGGGATCTTCAGGGCTAAAGTCAACATCTGTGATCCCTCTGGAGGCCCCAGGGGGATATCCACTGCCTTGCATTTTCCAGCTTCTAGATGCCTGGCTTGTGACCCTGCAGCATCCCATCATCCTCTGCTTCTGGCGTCACGTGTCCTCCGACTCTGACCCTCCGGCTTCCTTCTTTTAAGGATGCTTGTGGTTACATTTGAAAGTGAAAGTGTTAGTCACTCAGTCGTGTCCAACTCTTTGTGACCCATGGACTGCAGCCCACCAGGCTCCCCTGTCCATGGGATTCTCCAGGCAAAAATACTGGAGTGGGTTGCCATTGCCTTCTCCAGGGGACTCTTCCTGATCCAGGGATCGAATCTGGGTTGACTGCATTGCAGGCAGATTCTTTACCATCTGAGCCACCAGGGAAGCCCTGGTTACATTCGAGGCCCATCCTGATATCTCCATCTCATGACTCTTAATTTTTTTTCAATATTTATTTGGTTGTGCTGGGTCTTAGGCTCGGCATTCAGGATCTCTAGTTGTGGCAAGTTGGATCTAGTTCCCCGGCCAGGAATTGAACCTGGGCCCCCTGCATTGGGAACTCAGAGTCTTAGCCACTGGACCACTAAGGGAAGTCCCTCACAACCCTTAATTTAATCACACCTGTTGTGGCAGAGCGCGGGTTGGAAAGTAATTCCTAGACACTGAGTCTTTCAGAAGGGAGTAAGTTTACTAAGAGCAGGGGGCAGAGATAATGAAGGAACTTCCAAGGCAGCCCGTTGACCTCCAGACAGGCCAGGGAGTGTCAAAAATTTTCGTGGGTTAGTAGCCAATTTTTATAGCCTCAAGACAAAGAAAATTCCTACTGAAAGGTTGGCACTAAGTGATTGGTTAGGGTGCTATAAGGATCAGGGAGGTGGCTTAGACAGTGAAGACTCTGCCTGCAATGCAGGAAACCAGGTTTGATCCCTGAGTCAGGAGGATCCCCTGGAGAAGGGAATGGCAACCGACTCCACCATTCTTACCTGGGAAATCCCATGGACAGAGGAGCCTGATAGGCTACACTCCATGGGGTCACAAAAGACTTGGACATGACGGAGTGACTGACACTGTCCACGTTCACTTTCTAGGGCGCTGTGAGGTGACTACTGGGATGGGCATTTTCGCCTAACTTGGGGTCAGGGTGGCTGCTAGTGATGATCGTGGTGGAGGGCTTTTGGCAACAGTAGGCTTCGAAGGTGACCTTGGCTCTAGGCTCCGCTTCTGTGGCCTTGGTGTCAGGCCTCGCACCTGTGGCTTGGGGACAGGACTCCACAACCCCTGCAGAGTCCCTTTCGCCGTGTAAGGTAACACCCCCGGGTCTGGGAATCAGGACTCTGTATTCATTTCCTCGGGCTGCCATAACAAAGCACCACAAACTGGGGTGCTTAGAAAAAGGAGACATGAACCATCTCACAGCTCTCCAGAGGCCAGAAGTCCGGGATCAGGCGCTGGCAAGGCCGTGCTCGCTCTGCAAGCACTGGGAGAGTGTCCTCTCGGCCTGCAGTGGTCCCTGCAGATGTCCGTGTTCCGTGGTCGCAGCCCTATCACGTCTCCCTCCCAGGTACGTGTGTCCAGACTCCCCCTTCTTATAGAGACACCAGTCGTGTTGGATTAGGGCCCACCCTGATGATCTCATCTTCACTTGGTTGCATCTGCAAAGACTCTAGTCCAAATAAGGTCACAGTCTGAGGTCTTGGGGTTAGGACTCCACCAGCCCTTCTTTGGGAGGACACAATCCATTCCATAACAGACATGGACCTCTTTGGGGCCATGATTCTGCCTCCTCCAGCTCCACCCCCAAGGACTGGCCGGCATTTAAGGCAGGAGAAGCACTGGGCACCTTGAGCAGATGCTGCCTCGCCCCCCAGCTCCCGTCACAGCACAACCTCAAACGCCGATTCTCACGGGAGGTGACAGAACCGAGGGAGTGATCGTCAGACCCGGGGCAGACGAGGAGAGGCCGCCAACCACAGTTGGACCACTGGCAGAGCTGGCTCGTGGTCCCAGGGCTCCAACTCCAGGTTCTGACCTCTGCACTCGGGGACCCTGCTTAGAAGGGATTTCGAGAACTGGAAATAGCCACAGTCAGGAGCCCTTGGCCTCTGCCAGCCCAGCCACACGCCCCAGGCTTCAGCTTGTGATGTTCTTGAGAGCTCGGTGGTCAGCTGTCCCGGACACAGGGACCCCTGCTCGTAAATCCTGCCCTCCCCTGGACAGGAGCTGGTGAGGTTGTGGCCCGGAACAGCCCGCTTCCCTCTGCCTCTCAGCTCCGCACATTGGACCTTTGAGGTCATCTTCCTGCCTCTTGGAGGACACGGATTCTGATCCTAGTGGTAGGACTTCCAGGAGCATCAGGAGACTGCCCCCAAGCTGGCCCTGCCCGGCAGTCCCAGGCCAAGAGCAGCAGCTGAGGCCCCAGGTTCCAGCTCATGGGTGGGCTGGGCCCCCTCCCCCAAAGGACAGGATGCTGGAGCCGGCAGCAGGCAAGAGGACTCCCAGGGGGCGCCACAGTCCCAGGTCCAAGGCTGGACTAGCCACATTCCCCCTGCTGCTGCTGCTGCTGCGTCACTTCAGTCGTGTCTGACTCTGTGTGACCCCATAGAAGCCCACCAGGGTCCCCCATCCCTGGGATTCTCCAGGCAAGAACACTGGAGTGGGTTGCCATTTCCTTCTCCAATGTGTGAAAGTGAAGTCGCTCAGTCGTGTCCGACCCTTAGCGACCCCACGGACTGCAGCCCACCAGGCTCCTCCGTCCGTGGGAGTTTCTAGGCAAGAGTACTGGAGTGGGCTGCCATTGCCTTCTCCGCACATTCCCCCTGGGTGACCCCAGCTCGCTCCTCTGTCGGCACCTCTTCTGCCCATGGGAACAACCAGCCACTCACCACATCCCTGAGGACCAACTGTCCCATCCAGGGTACCCATGTATGGGACATGCCAACCTGAATCCCTCCCCCACCTGTTCATTTCCATCCTGCAGACGCAATAAACTTCTTTTCAAAGGGAAAAATGCAAAGTGGAGAAAGTACATTTTTCCTTCATTCACTTTTATGGTAAAAAAAAAAACCTGATTTGTGAAAAATGAAAATAAAAGCTAATTTGGGGCAATTTTTGTTCTCCTTTTAGACCTCGCTAGGGTAGCTCAGCAGTAAAAGAATTCACCTGCGATGTAGGAGCCACAGGAGGGATGGTTTCAATCCCTGGGTCAGGAAGATTCCTCGGAGGAAGAAATGGCAACCCACTCCAGTATTCTTGCCTGGAGAATCCCATGGACAGGAGCCTAACAGACTACAGTCCATGGAGTCAAAAAGAGTCGGACACAGCTGAGCAGTTAACACTTTTCCCAGATGGCACTAGTGGTAAAGAACCCACCTGCCAATGCAGGAGACATAAGAGACATGGGCTTGATTCCTGGGTCGGGAAGATCCCCAGTATTCTTGCCTGGAAAATCCATGGACAGAGGTGCCTGGCAGGCTACAGTCCATGGGATCTCAGGGAGATGACTGAGCACTCACAGAGACTTCACTAGTACAAACGATGGACATAGAATCCCTTCCACCCAGTGGGCTTCCCTGAGGCGGTTGTGACACCGAGCAGGACCTCGGGGGAGCCTGAAGCTGCCTGGGCCTGGTGATGCTTATTGCAGCAGCCCGTCGTGCCTGGCTCGACCCAGACTCAGGCTTTGAACTCCAAGGCTAGCCCTTCTCCCTTCCCAGCAGGCCTGGGACAATGAACACAGACTCTGTGTCCCCGAGACCTTCCTGAGTGGACGACGCTGTGTCTGAGACCCCTCCCTCACCTCCAGCCTCCCTCTGCCGAGCAGCCCAGCTGAATGGAACCAAGGTGACCCCACGCTGGCCACCTTTCCTCCCACAGCCACATCTGGGCACAGGAGACACTTGCCCCAATGCAGGAGACCCCAAGGATGATGGCCAAAGCCTTCTTCAGGCACGCTAAGTTCCCCAGCGTGAGTCGCACCCAGGCCACCATCACTCTGGGCCCCCGGAGTCTCATGAGTGATAATGAGACACGATGCATGTTGGATTAACACCCCCCCCCCACCCATGATCTCATCTTCACTTGGCTACATCTGCAAAGACTCTAGTTACAACTTCTTCTAGATCACCAA
Organism: Moschus berezovskii; assembly: GCF_049115385.1. Classification (NCBI taxonomy): domain Eukaryota; kingdom Metazoa; phylum Chordata; class Mammalia; order Artiodactyla; family Moschidae; genus Moschus; species Moschus berezovskii. The sequence goes on from NC_142484.1 coordinate 4,798,249, forward strand.
CTCGGATCATTGTCCCTGATGGCCAAGCTGAATGGGCTGTGACTGGGCTCCGACCTGGAGCTTGGTTAGCAGCCGAATCCTCAGCCCCTAGAGTGAGAAGTCATATTGCCGGTGTTACAGATGAGGAAACTGAAGCAGGGGGGCTTCGCGGTCTTCCCACGGGGTTAAGAAACAAAGGCTGGGTGCCCACGTCCCCGAGATCCCCGTCATTCTCTGCCCTCTCTCAGTTCAGGGCCAGGTGACACGGCAGTTTGTGGGGCTCCAGGCACCCACCCAGCGCGGCTCCTCCCACCCTCCAGGCTTGCTGGCCCATCCCGTCCTTCTGCAGCTCCGTGCAGGCCCACCCTCACCTGATCCTCAACATCAGGATCAGCCTCAGGACTTCAGCTCCAGGAGGGTCCGACACCAGGGCTCACAGAAGGATCATCACCTGTCACCATGAGGCCCAAGAAGATGACAGGCCACGTGACACCTGACGGTTTGAAATGTCTCCCCTGCTCATCTCAGTCCCCCTCGGGGCCCCAGCCTGGAGCTCTGTCCCCATGGGAGGGGTCCAAAGCAAGGACCGCAATTCCATTTTGAAGTCGGCTCTTGTAGCAAAGGTGTTACCCAAGCTTTTAATTCACAAGGTGGGGATCTTTTGGATTAAAAAAATGGAAGTCCCCAAAATTCAGCCCCAAAAGTTTATGCCATACATGAGGTGTTAGGAATATCTGGGGAGGTTGCCACTGGCCAGTCCAAGGATCTGATGAAGCACATCAGAAATGGGTGAATTCCTGAGTCTCCTGTGAAAACCAGCCATGTGCTTCCCTGGTCACACTGGAGGGGTATGACGACTCATTCATCCGAAAACTGATGAGGGAACAGAAGGAGTGTGCATTTAAACCAGCGTTCCTGTTGCTGCTGTTCAGTGGCTAAGTTGTGTCCAACTCTTTATGACCCCATGGACTGCAACGCACCAGGCTCCTCCGTCCTCCACTGTCTCCCAGAGCCTGCTCAGATTCACGTCCACCGAGTCAGTGATGCCATCCAACCGTCTCACCCTCTGTCGTCCCCGTCTCCTCCTGCCGTCAGTCTTTGCCAGCATCAGGCTCTTTTCCAGTGAGTCGGCTCTTCCCCTCAGGCGGCCAAAGTGTCGGAGCGTCAGCTGCAGCTTCAGTCCTTCCAGTGAGTATTCAGGGTTGATTTCCTTTAGGGTTAACTGGTGTGATCAAAGCAATGTCTCTGCTTTTTAATATACTCTCTAGGTTTGCCATAGTGTTCCTTCCAAGGAGGAAGCATCTTTTAAGTTTCATGGCTACAGTCACCATCTGCCGTGATTTTCAAGAAAAGAAAATCTGTCACTGTTTCCACTTTCTCCCCATCTATTTGTCATAAAGTGATGGGAGCGGATGCCATGATCTTAGTGTTTTGAATGGTGAGTTTCAAGCCAGCTTTTTCACTCTCCTCTTTCACCCTCATCAAGAGGCTTTTTAGTTCTTCTTCATTTTCTGCGAACAGAGCGTAAGGACCACATTTTAGGCGATGCAGGAAGTTGTTTACTGGAAAGCAGAGCTTCAGAATGACCAGGTTAAGACACCATCCATCTGCAGCTCCTAATGAAATAATGGATCAAGGATGCTCAGAGGCTGTGGAAACCACTCGGAGAAGAGCAGAGTGGAGCAGCCGGCAGGCAAAGGGGAGGGTGGGCCCTGCTGGGGTCTCAGCTCCATCCCCGAGGACAGCAGGACCAACCAGGGGGTTGGATGCTGGGAACGAATTGGCATTCGTTCCGTTGGCTATGCCGCTGCACTGGGAGGTGCATAAAAGCATTGTATGAGTGAAATGATACAATACCTGGGATTTACTTTAAAACATTCCAGAAGAAAAGACAAAAAGGGGGGTACTGGGACTGATTAAACAAGAACAGCAGAACGGTGACAACTGTTGAACCTGGGAGACGGGAACTTGAGGGCTTGCTACACGCGTCTCTCTATTGCACATGGCTTTAAAATTCCATCATAAAAATGCAACATGAGAAAAGAAACAGAACAATAGTTGGAGGTCCAGGCAGTGGCCTGGATGGACGAAAGTGAGCATCCAAGGCCTGGAGGGAGGGGGGACAGGCAGAGGCAAGAGCGTGTGGCTGAGGGGCAACGCCAACCCCAGCCCAGGAGCCACCTGAGAGCTGGGCAGCACCCCCAGCCCGTCCGGATGCCCTCTGAGGGGGGCACAGCCATCTCCTCTGGACGCTCCCAGGGAGGATGGCTCATGTGCACTGAGAACTTGGGCCTCCAGGGAGAGCTTCAGGGTAAAGCCAGGCATTGTCACCCAGCCCACTCCCTTTGGCCTCCGAGTCTGCCCGCCCCCCATTATGGGGCCCAGGAGGGATGCGGCAGGCAGACCGCATAACCCTGGGTTAGGAAGCCCAGGGCCCGGGAGGTCTCCCAGTGCAGGGAGCAGGCACCATTCCCTTATCCATAAGGGAACTGCCCTTCCCACTCCTCAGAGTGAGGCAAGCGAAGGCTCTTGGCGGATTCCAAGGACAGCAGAGGGGAGATAAAACGGGGGAAGGAGGATGAGTCAAATTCAGCTCAAGATTCACCTTCCACCGGAGAGAACTGAAAACACACATCCACAAAACTCACACGTGGGTGTTCATAGCAGCAAGCTTCATAAGAGCCACACTGCTGCTGCTGCTGCTAAGTCGCTTCAGTCATGTTCGACTCTGTGTGACCCCATAGATGGCAGTCCACCAGGCTCCCCCATCCCTGGGACTCTCCAGGCAAGAATACTGGAGTGGGTTGCCACTGCCTTTTCCAAGAGCCACACTACATATGTGTAATTCATAAATCCACAACACATATTCATTGTAACCAGTGTCCATCAGTAGATTATGGATCAACTGTGACCCGTCCACACTGTGGAATATTACTCAGCCATGAAGAAGGAATGGCACTCTGGGGCTTCCCTGGTGGCTCAGTGGTAAAGAATCCACCTGCCAATGCGGGAGACATGGGTTTGATCCCTGATCTCTGAAGATCCCTCATGCCACAGACCAACTAAGCCGGAGCACCACAACTACTGAACCTGTGCTCTGGAACCCGGGAGCCACAACTGTTGAGCCCAAGGGCCCCAGAACTCGTGCTCCACAACAAGAGAGCTACTGCAATGAGAAGCCCAGGCACAGCAACTAGAGAGTAGTCCCTGCTTGCCACAACTAGAGAAAAGCCCACATAGCTGTGAAGGCCCAGCACGCCCCCGCCCCCAGAAAAGGGAATGGCCCTCTGACACAGGCTACAAGCCAGATGGCCCTTGAAGACAGCATTTTCAGTGCACAAGGCCAGACAAACGGAAGGCCACATATCCTACGATTCTGTGTATATGAAATGTCCAGTACAGGCACCACCCCTAAGACAAAGCGGGGTTGGAGGGTGGGGGAGTGTTGTTATTGGGAAGGGTTTTTTTTTGGGGGGGTGATGAAATATTCTGAAATCAGATGGTGTGGTTGCACACCTGTGTGAATTGACTAAAAATTACTGCACTGTCATGCTTTTAGGGGTGAATTTTATGGTATGTGGATGAGAGCTCAATTTTTCACAAAAACAAGCCCATGTGAACAGGTGCCCAGGAAGCCCACCCTGCTGCTGGGGATCACTGGAGCGAGGCCCCGCCCCCTTACCCAGAAAGCACCCCGGCTCGTGCGCGCTGAGCGCTGCCTGACCCATCCCGGGCCTTTATCACACCTCTGTCTTCCCCTCCCGTCTTGCGTCATGCTGCTGCTCAAACACACCCAGAGCTCTTCTGACCCAGAGCTCTTCATCTTCCCTTTTCTTGGCATGGAACTCACTTCCCCCGCTGAGCTCGGTATAATTGGCTCGCTCATACCATTAAGATCTCAGCACGGACCCCTGGGCGGGGGAGGGCTTGCCGCAGTACACTCTAGAGCAGCAGCGCCCTGAGCTCCGCTGTACCACCTGCGCCCCTCGGCATCTTCTTGTGTCTTTGCCCATCTATTGCCTGAAGCTTCTTCAAGGCTGGATTCCCAGCACCCGGCACGGTCCCTGGAGCCCAGCTGGAGCCTCCTAAATGCATGTTGATGAATGAATGAGTGAACATTGAACATATTGATATTCAGTATGTGATACGGTCAATATCGAATATTGACTCACATCGAAGGGATTTTTTTTTTTTGCACGATATGAGGCTTGTGGGACCTTAGTTCCCCGACCTGGGATCAAACCTGGGCCCTCGGCAGTGAAAGCTCAGAGTCCTAACCACTAGACTGCCAAGGGATACCTCATCATCTAGAGAAGGCTTGGTTCCATTCAGGACTTCCACATCCTAAGAGGAAGATTTTTCAGCACCCTTATTACAAGTCAAATGGGGTCAAATTCCTCTCTCCTGTCCATGCAGTTGTCAAGGTTAAGGGTGTCCCCAGGGGGATCTTGGCCCCATCTGGCTGGTGACAAGCAGAATCCAAGGGGCGTGATCAGAAAGATCGCCTTGTTATTCCTCCTCTGACTCTTCAATGTTGACTTAGAGGGGTCAGTTCTTCCCCAGCTTTGGAGGAAAACTTGGCCAGGCCCCAACTTCCCTGGACAAACAACAAAGTCTGGTTTCAGAAATGAGACGTCAAGTCTGCTGTCACAGACCTTGTGGGCGGTGAGGAAGGGGCTTCTGGAAAGTTCTGACTGGATGGGCACCATCATGGATGGATTCACCTTCTCTGGGCCCAAGGAGGGTTCACAGCTGACCCCTTCTCTGCAGAACACTCACCTGCCCTTCAAAGGCTGCTGCTTGCTCCTTGGAAGGAAAGCTATGACAAACCTAGACAGTGTATTAAAATGCAGAGACTTTGCTGACTAAGGTCCATATCGTCAAAGCTGTGTTTTTTCCAGTAATTGTGTATGGATGTGAGAGTTGGACTATAAAGAAAGTTGAGCGCTGAAGAATTGATGCTTTTGAAGTGTAATGTTGGAAAATACTCTTGAGAGTCCCTTGGACTGCAAGGTGATCAAACCAGTCAATCCTAAAAGAAATCAGTCCTGAATATTCATTGGAGGGACTGATGCTGAAGCTGAAACTCTAATACTTTGGCCACCTGATGCAAAGAACCAATTCATTGGAAAAGACCTTGATGCTAGGAAAGATTGAGGGCAAAATGATAAGGGGACGGCAGAGGATGAGATGGTTGGATGGCATCACTGACTCAATGGACATGAATCTAAGCAAATTCTGGGAGATAGTGAAGGACAGGGGAGCCTGGCATGCTGCAGGCCATGGGGTCACAGAGTCAGACAAGACTGAGCAACTGAACAGCAACCGGGAACCGTGGCAAGTGGCCCGTCTGCTTGGAAGACACTGCATTTGCAGCAACACGCAGGCGCCAACTGTCCCATGAGGTGGACATTGCCACCACAAGGAAACGTCATCACACAGAGTTAGCAGCTCGCCAAGGCACACCCTGGGGCGCCTGTCGAGCTGGGGGTGGGGCTGGCTCCTGACTTCCTCCCTCACCCCCGAGGAGCCTGCGTCTGGGGCTACCATGTGCCATGCTGACAGGCATCCCCATCCCAACACACAGGACCCCCTTCTGGAGCAGGGTGGGCCTCTGTGCGTCCCCGGTGAGAGGCAGGACCCCTGGCCAGGGGTGCGGTCGCTGCCCATCAGAGGTTTGCCTCAAAGAAATCCTCCTGTCCCCCTCCCCCAAGCAAACCTGCCACCTCCCCCGGCCTCCCTTGAAGCCTCTGTGGAACTTCCTGTTACACATAGAGGAACCGGCCAAGGGGACAGAAGTCACCCAGAGTCACGCAACAGCTGGGGTTGAACCGGGCTTAAACCTTCTTGGGGGTTCCCTATCCAGGTCTGTCTTTCCACCTCCTGCAGGGAGGAGCTTCAGAGATCCAGAAGTTTCCACGCAGGTGCTCCACTGGCCCCGACCCTGCAGGGTGAGGCTCGTGGTCTCCTGGCTCCCGGAGGCACTGGCCTCTCAGTGGACCCCAGAGCTCCCAGCCGGAGACCCTCCCAAAGCCCGGTGCCCCGAACCTTCCCTGCGGAGGCCGGGCGGGGTGAGGGGCTGGCTGCCAGTGCTCCTCCGTGTCCCCACCCTCCTGTGGGGCCTCCTGGGCAGTCCATTAGCCCTCAGCCTCGGGCTCCTGCAGGGAGAGGCCTAATGCAGCTGGTCCCCCAAGGGCCCTGCTTCCTGTAGACGGATTGGGCGTCTCTCCTCCTCAGAGGAGGCAGAGCCTGGGGTGGATCCCAGGGAACAGCCCGTCGGACTCCGCGAGCCTGCAGCCGGACCCGCCGCCGGAGAAGCCAAAGGGCCAGGCCCCAGGGAGCCGGGTCCTCCTCCAGGCGCGGACAGTGCGGGTGAGCCAGGTGAGAGGCCGCTGCTTCAAGCCCGAGGTCAGACCTTACCCCGCATGGCAAGCGCACCCCGAGCAAGGCCGCTCCTTCTGGGGCCAGGGTTCAGGCGGACCCGAGGTGCCATGAGCCCCGCACTGGAACAGCCCCGCCCTGGGTGCCTGGGTGTCGTCTGTCCGGCCCCCAGCAAGGGCCTCCAGGTCAAGGTGAACACAGACAGTCCTCACTGAGCGTACCGGGGATGGGAGGGACTCTCATGGCCCAGACACCTCCTCTCGTCGGACAGATGACTATGGGAGACCCCCGCGTGCCAGGTGCCCAGCTCTGCCATCCAGGGGTGGGCGTCCAGGCCGAGAATAGCTGTCAGGGGGCTGAGGCTGGCCGGCCCCCCTGTCCCCTGATATCCCTGCCCCACCCGATGACCATGGCCCAAAGGACCTGAGTGGCCCTCTCAGCAGACAGGGAGGGGTCTCCAGGGGCTGGAGGAGGGTCACGACTCCAGGGTGGGCACTGGACAGTCAGGGGTACATGTGCTGGTGTCTGAGCCAAAGGTGGGGGCCCCAGCAGGGGAGGAGGGCGCCCAGAGGCAGCGCAGGGGCGGGAGGACTGTCCTGGTGGAATGCGGCATCCCATGGTTCCTGATCCCTCCGAAGCCTTCAGCAGCCAACCCCACGCTGTCCTCCACACGCATCTGCAGGGGGACACTCAGGTGGTGGACTCAGGGTCCCTTATAAGGAGAGGTAAAGGGCGCACGGCCTGGGGCCACGGCTGCTGCCCCTCCGCCAGCAGCCCCTTCAGCCCCAAGCAGCATCTCTAGGCCCTGACTCTGGGGGAAGGTGGGAGGGCGTCTGGGTCCCTCGGGACTGGGAAGGGGCCTCATTCAGGTCCCATCCCCACCCTCACCCAGGCTGAGGAGGCCTCAGTGACCAGTTCGAGAATAAACAACATGATCAGTAATATGAATATCACTGGGGCTTCCCAGGTGGCGCTAGAGGTAAAGAACCCGTCCGCCAATGTGGGAGATGATAAGAGAGGCGGGTTCCATCCCTGGGTCGGGAAGATCCCCTGGAGGAGGACATGGCAACCCACTCCAGCATTCTTGCCTGGAGAATTCCCATGGACAGAGGAGCCTGGTGGGCTACAATCCATGGGGTCGCAAAGAGTTGACACGCCTGAGCGACTGAGCATGCATGAATATTGGTTAGAAGCGATACAATCCATTACACCGTTAGTTCAGAGAGAAACAACCTTTGTAAAATAAAGCAGCAGCTGCCCCGGGGACCAATTCCCTGATTCCACACCCAGAGCCCTGACGTGTGAGTCGAGGTCCCGGGGGACCCTGCCCCCGCGTCTGGGTCTGAGGAGGCAGCTGAGCCCTGTGAGTGAGGACAGTGTCCCCAGTGGGCGCCGCAGGCCGGGAGAGCAAGGGCATGTGGTGCTTCCAGTCCCGGGCTGTGGAGTCCGCCCCAGGTCCCGGCCGGGCCCCGAGGACGCTGAGCTTTGCCACCCTGGGTCTCTGAGCCCCGCTTGCCCAGGTGGAGGGAGAGGGGGTCAGACCAGGCAGTCAGTGGACGAAAGGAGTGAAAGGCAGCCCCGGCTGGAGGGACGCGCAGGCCCATCAGAGTGTGGACAAGCTCAGGGCTGGGGCGCCCCGGGCCGTCAGTCAGACGGCGGGTGTGTGCGCAGATCGCGCCCTCCCCGGGCCCAGCGCAGTGCTCACGGCGACGAGCTCTGGGGTCTGGCGGGAGACGAGCCCTGCAGTGACTGCAGAGGGGCCGGGCTGGCCCCGGGGCGCACTCTGGCACCTGGAAGGTCAGGGGTCAGGGGGCTCACCGAGTGTGCTGTGTGTCCCACTCGGGCCCCCCACCATGATGGGGTGCCAGGCCCAGGGATCCCTGATCCCAGGAAGGAGCAGTGCCCACCACCTCTCCCAGAGGGCACCTCACAGTGACCAGCCATGCACAGCCACTCTGCCCACCCACGCTGACTGCTGCAGGGCCGGGAGCTGGCCACTCAGAGGCTCCGAGGGACCCGCCCCTAGTAGGGTGGAGGCCAGGCCTGCACCGGTCACCGACGGCCAAGCCTGGGGACTCGGAGCCTTGCCCCGAGCTTGGCCACCCTCATGGCCAGCAACAGAAACAGACCCTGGCCTGCCCCAGAGCCAGGAGCACGTAACCTGAATTAGGCATGAGCGAACGTGGCCTGGTGTGGCCAGCGACAGCTCCAAAGAGTGGCAACCAGAGGACGTCCAGTCACCACCTGGCCAAGTCGGAGGTCTCCTGCCCTGGCCTTGTCCCTGGGGGGTGGGGGGGTGCCTGAGCCGCCGGAGCCCCAGCTGTCTTCCCCCTGTTGGCAGGGATGGAGAACACTCTCAACAGCAGCGGCTCCAGGAGCAGCAGTCCAGGCCCCACCCCGGCGCCCCCCGACACGGTGCGGGAGGTGCTGGACGCGCTGGTCATGTTCACCTGCGTGGGCGGCATCGTGGGCAATGGCCTGGTGGTCTGGCTGCTGAGCTCCCGGTGGCGGAGGGGCCCACTGGGCATCTACCTGCTCCACCTGGCCGTGGCCGACCTCCTCTTCGTCCTCTGCTTGGCCGCACTGACCGTCCTGAGCGCCAGCTCCTGGGGGGCCCGCCTGCACCCCCTGGGCCCCCGGGCGGTGAGGAGCGCCGGGTACCTGGCCTACACAGTGAGCCTGAGCCTACTCACGGCCGCCAGTGCCCAGTCCTGCCTCCCCGGCCTCTTCCCCACCTGGAACCGGGGCCGCAGGCACCGGCGCCTGTCGGCCACAGTGTGTTGCGCGCTCTGGCTGCTGGCCGTCCTGCTGATCGTGCCAGCCTGGTACTTCCACGACGAAGCCGGGCGTCCCCACCCGTGGCCGGGATCCAAGGCGGAGACCGTCTTGCACTTCTTCACCCTGGTCAGCTTCACGCCCGTCATGGCCCTGTCCGGCATGGCCCTCTGCATCCAGGTGCAGAGGAGCTCGCGCCCGTGGCAGCGGCCGCTCCCGCGGCTCTACATGGCCGTCCTGCTCTGCGTCTTCATGTTCCTCGCCTGTGCCCTGCCCCTCGGCATCTCCGGGTTCCTGCTCTACTGGCTGGACCTGCCCCAGCGCGCGAAGACTCTCTTCGGCCACCTCACCTGCCTCTCTCTGTCCGTGAGCAGCAGCAGCAAACCTATGATCTACTTCCTGGTGGGCAGCGGGGGCCACCTGAGCCTGCGGGAGCCCCAGGGAGCCGTGCTCAGCAGGGTGCTGCAGGAGGAGCCCAAGCTGGAGGAGGGCGAGACGCCCTCCACCAACCCCAGCGACGAGGTGAGGGTCTGAGAGCCTCTGGGGCCCTGCCCGGAGCCGCCCACCCTATGCCAGCCATGTGAGCCCTGCACCGCGCCTCCCTGCCCCGTGGCTCCCTGCCTGGCTCCCTCCCTTTCCCGCGCCCAGCATCCTGTGGTCACTCCAGAGGAAAACAGCTGCTCTGTACCAGGTCCCAGGGGGGTGAGCATGCAGGGCAGTGAGGAGGAAGCTGAGGTCCCGGGCCCAGGAACATAGAAACTCTTGACAGCAGTCAGGTGAACAGCACAGAGCTGTTAGCCACCCCACAGCCTTGGTGGGTGCTCCCCACCGCCAGGTGCCAACCCTTCAGTTGTTGGATCATCAGAGAGGTCCCGGGAGAGGCCGGGCAACTGGGGCAATGGTGGTGGGGATGATCAGGGGACTCAGGGTGAGGGCCAGTGGGCCATTGTATCTAGATGGTTCTGTATTATTTTTAACACTGATTTACTCAGCTGCCCCGGGTCTCAGCTGCAGAATCTTTGTCGCCACGTGCATCTTCACTGTGGTGCACGGGGTTTTTTAGTTGCAGCACGCAGGATCTAGTTCCCTGACCAGGGATCAAACCCAGGCCCCCTGCATGGCAAGTGCAGAGCCTTAGCCACTAGACCACCAGGGAAGTCCCAGTGGTTCTGTATCGTCACTGGACACGCAGGTCCGTGGGCAAGAGAAGGCGTGCATGGAGCCAGCTCCAGGGCGGGCGGTCCAGAGTGAACGGAGGAGCGTACCTGGGAGACACGCCTGGATTCCCAGGGTCCCAGACCCGGCCAGGGTATGGGGGTGGCTGCGAAGGGCGGGACCCTGGGAGCCACGTGATCTGTCAAGGCCATGGGTCTCTGAGCCGCCCTGGTTACCCAGAGGCCTTCAGGCCATAAACAGAGGCCTGGGGTGGGACTGCCACCCTGCCGGGTCCGTGCCCATCAGGAGACACAAGGGCAGGCGGTTTCTGCTCAGCCACACTCTAAAGCAGTGGGCACCCTGCATGGACCACACATACAGCAGGCATTTAATAGGTGGTGTTTTAACATTTAAACAGGCATTTAACAGCAGCTGTTTGGTCGAGCGCCAGTGCTCACGGGGTGCTCACAGGTGTGCCCTGGCTTCATCCACCCCTCCTTTGGCGCTCTTCTGCCTCCTCTGCATGGACCCCTGGGCAACAATGGTCTCCCCGACCCCGCTCCATGCCCTCTGACCGCACCTCCTGCAACCCCGCCCACCCTGCTCCAGTCCATCCTCTGACCACCCCTCCTGCAACCTCGCCCACCAGCTCCAGTCCACCTCAGGGCCTTTGCACCTGCTGTTCTCACTGCCCAGAATGCCCCTCCCCCAGCTGCGTGCAGAGCTCTCTCCCTCACCTCCTTCAGGTCACCACTCAAGTGTCACCTCTTCAGAGAGGCCTTTCCTGACCACCTTACATAAAATAATACAGCACTCACACCCCTCTGGTCCTCCCAGCCCACTCCACTTGCCCTGTGGGCTCACCACTGTGTGCTACAGGCTCACCAAGAGGGACTGTGTCCATTTGGGTCACAGCTGTGCTCCACACCTAGGACAATGCCTGGCACAGAGAGGGGCCCAGGACATGTTTGTGGAATGTCCCGCTGGGCAGGCAGGCCTGGGGGCCCAGGGAACAGCAGCCACGATTATGGGATGGGGTGGTAACCCATGTGGCTCCAGTCCATACTTATCTCCAAGAGGGCCCCCCCTCAAATGACACACCCCATGAGGGCCCTCCCCTAAACCCAGATGGGAGCGTTGGCGTTCATCTAGGCACAAGTGAACGAAAGTGTGTGACGGGTGTGTCTGCCTGTTGATGTCCATCTATGTGGCATGCCCATAGTACATAACCCACACCGCCCTCACCCGGTGCTGACCACTGGTCTTCAGCTGTTTCATGCATCTGTGTTATTTTTTTTCTCCCCTTCGTAGGGCAGACTCCCGAAGAGGAAGGCCTGATCCTTTACAACCTTGCTGAAGGCTGATGGCAAAGACTGCCGTCCATCACCAAAATCTGACTTCCAGAATGAACAAGCAAGCTTGCACATGAGCTGCTTCTTTGCTTTATCTGCTTTGAGGCTGTGTTATTAGGAGCGTACAAGCTTAGGGGTGTTCTATCCTGGGGAACTGGAGCTTTGGTGGTAGAATATGAAGCTGCCCTCGTGAATCCAAGCGGTGTTACTTCCTTCCAGTCTATTTGTCTGATATTATCACAGCTCCATCAGCTTTCTTGTCCTGCTGTTTGCATGGTGCATCTTCTCTTTCTGTGACTTTCAAGCTTTCTGTATCCTTATCTGTTAAGATGTATTACTTGTAAACAAGTCAGAATTGGATGGAGTTGTAACTTTGAGAATTAAACCCACCACTGCAGTGAGTGGGCTTGTGGTTCCTGAGTCCCGCCTCCCACGTAGAAGTCAGTCCTGGGTGACGGCAAAGTGGGATGAGAAAGTGGGAAGGCCCCGCCCTCACTGAGGGACCACAGTGATCGGGGGCGGGGAAAGGACTGGCTCTGGCTTTGAGCCTCAGCTCCGCCATCCCTTCCCTGGGGGCCTTCTGTCCTCACGGAGCTGTCTTCTCATCTGTCAAGTGGAGACAGCCACCTCCTGCCGCCCCCACCAGGCTGCTGTGTGCTGGTCTGGCCTCCATCTTTTAGCAAACACTGAGAAGTATTGTCCCGGGGCCTTCTGCAGAGGGGACCCAAGCTGCGTTACAGCTGGTTGGGCATAGCCCAGCCCAGCCCTGCCTGAGCCACCCCGGGCCCCATCCATCCTGTCCCTGGGTCCACCAAGGGTCAGGTAAAAGACGTCAGCCCGCCAGGGGACTCGTGGGATCTCAGAGGAGGAGCATTCAACGCAGGTAAGGCTGGGACTGATGTGGCTCTTATATCACCTAGGCCTCATTTTCCAGGGCAAGGCTGTGCCCATCCTTGACTCGGGAGCTCCATTTCGGACTCACAGAGCCCAGGGCACGCTCAGGGCAGTGAGGCTGACCAAGGGGGCTGGATGGGGCGGACCCAGGTGGGCATGACCAGGGGAGCCAGGGTGGCCGGGGGGGCCAGGATGACAGAGGGCCGCCAGGATGACTCCCTCCAGCCTGGTCAGACAGCTCCACTCCCGTCCACTCTGCTGTCCAACCCCTGTGGCCCTAGAAGCTCCTCTCAGCTCCTTTTGCCAAGGGAACATGTGCCCTTTCAGACCTGGCTCCCTGCGGTCTGACTGGGCGAGAGCCAGGAGGATGCAGAAGAGGGAGACTAAACGCAGAGGCGTTCAGCCCGGAAACAAAACGTGGCAACCGGTTGTTGCAGTTCAGTCACTCAGCCGTGCCAGACTCTCTGTGACCCCAGGGACTGCAGCCTGCCAAGCTCCCCCATCCATGGGATTCTCCAGGCAGGAATGCTGGAGTGGGTTGCTATGGCCTTCTCTAGGGCATCTTCCTAGCCCAGGGATCAAACCTGGGTCTCCTGCATTGGCAAGTGGGCTCTTTACTGTCTGAGCCACCATACTTTTCAGCAAATCCAGAGCCTGGCACGAAGTTGCAGGTTAACAGTGAGCAGACGAACGGATGGATGCTCAGTATCCTCCATCCTAAAGTAAACCAGCCTCAGGGCTGCATGCAGTGACTCCAGCCAAGACAGAGCCTAGGCGAAGCACGTTCTGAAAACTGGAGAAAAGGTGACGCTACATGCGCTGGGTTTCCCAGGTTGAGCTAGCGGCAAAGAACCCGCCTGCTGATGCGGGAGATGCAGGTTTGATCCCCAGATTGGGAAGATCCCCTGGAGGAGGGCATGCAACCCACTCCAGTATTCTTGCCTGGAAAATCCCATGGATAGACGAGCTTGGCAGGCTACAGTCCACAGGGTTGCAAAGAGTCGGACACCACTAAGCGCATGCACACTCACACACACACACACTCACACACACACACTCACAACACACACAGTCACACACAGGCTCACAACACTCACACACACTCACACACTCACACACACACTCACACACATACTGACACAAACTCACATGCTCATACACACACTCACACGCTCACACTCACACACAGACACTCTCACACACACACTCACGCTCACAACACACACACACACTCACACATACACACACATGCTCACAACACTCACACACACACAGACACTCACAGACACACACACACAACACACACACACGCTCACTCACACGCTCACACACAGACACACATACACACGCTCACAACACTCACACACACACTCACATGCTCATACACACACACACACACGCTCACACACACACAGACACACACACGCTCACACACACACAGACACACACACACTCACAACACACACACATTCACATGCTCATACACACAACACACACACACAACACTCACACACAGCCACACACACACTCTCACAACACTCACACACACACACTCACACTCAGACACACACACACACTCACACAACACTCACACACACGCTCACTCACACGCTCACACACACACACTCACACATACACACACATGCTCACACACACACACACACTCACATGCTCACAACACACACACACACTGTGTGTGTCAGGGACAGCCTTCCCCCGCCCAGTTTCCTGGGCAGAGGCTGGAGGAGTCTTTACTAGGCATGCTTATTTCCTGTAGCTTATGTAACAAATGACCACAAACAGCATCTTAGAACAAATTTGGACTAATATCTCTCAGTGGACTTGGAGCTATTTTTCTTTTTTTTTAATTAGGAAAGAGCAGCTCCTTGCAGGGCTACTTCAGCCTGTGCTGCCTGAAAGATCACTGAAGTACGATGCTGCAGGGTACCCCTGGCAGACAAAGCATTCATTGAACCAAATGAGACTGACCAGTGGAATCACGGCAGGTGCTCCACTTCCTAACCTTTTCATCCAGTAACATTTTCAGATGGACTGAGGGTCCTGTTTTCCATGTTTGTCTCTTAGCTGTAGCAGAATCAGATCTTCAGTATTTTAAACCGGGTAACATATTTACACACGCTAAAACATGGAATGGAATCATTACAGCGAAATATTTCAGACTTCCCTGGTGGTCCAGTGGTTAAGAATCCACCTGCCAATGCCGAGGACACGGGTTCGATCCCCGGTCTGGGAAGATCCCACATGCCAAGGGGTGACTAAGCCCGTTGTGCCACAACTACTGAAGCTCACGTGCTCCAGAGCCTGCTGCTCCACAATAACAGAAGCCACTGCGGTGAGAAGCCCCCGCTCGCCCCCACTACAGAAAAGCCCTTGTGCAGCGACCAAGGCCCAGGGCAGCCAGACACAAAGACATGAGAACAAAATAAGCTTCGTTAATAGCCACTGACACTTGCATTTTCAACCCGTCTCGTGTGTCACAAATTCTGAGTTTTTTCAACCATTACTAAAACTCATTCTGAGCTTGCGGGCTGCACCCAAAGAAAGGGTCAGGGGCCCAAGTTTGGTCTGAGGGCAACCGTTTGGCCACCGCTGATCCAAACAACATTGGGAAAATGGTTTACTGAATTCTGGGGGAGCTCCATGATGTAATATGATGAAGCGGTTTTGAATGACAATTGTGACAAATATTTTTAAAACATGGGAAAATGTTTATGACACATCAACGGGAAAATAGCAGAACACACGAGGGTATGAGCAGCCGGGTGCTGACTGTGTAAAAACATGCAAACTTATGGAGGGTGATCTGTAAACTATTAAAAGGCCCAGCTGGGTAAGCAGAGTAAGAGGAGTTTCATCATTCGTTTTTCCAATTTTTTGTTTTTTTCCAAGAAGACTCAGTATAATTCTTGGCTCAGTGTAATTCGTGGTAAAGTGAAATTTCAGAGGTTGGGGGAGGCAGCACAGCCAGTGATCAAGATCATAACTCTGGGCTATATTGGGGGTTGGGACTCAATTCTGGTCGTCACTCACTGCTGAGCCCCGGCTCCCTCTTCTAGGAGCAGTGGGGAGTGAGAGGGTGAGTCCAGAGGGTGAGCCCTGAGCAGAGCCCTCCTCCCACGGTGGCCTGCTCGGCCACCGTCCTTCACAAGCGCCCCCCTCCCAGTTCTTCCCTGGGTCTCCGGGGTCAGTCAGGCTGCTCCTCAACAGCCTGGGTCATAGGGGCCCACCCTGCCCTCACCAGCACTAACCCAGCTCCTCCATCAGAAGGCGGCACCTCCGTGGTACAGAGGCAGAGGCCAGACCAGCCATGGTGGGAATGGTCATCCCTCCCTCACAGTCCTAAAGAGCCTGACTCAAGCGCAGGCCAGAAGGCACAAGCCACCATGTGCTTTTCAAGAAGTCCAGGGGACACAGGGTGACCATCTGAGCCAGCACTTCCACTCCAAGAGAAGTGAAAACCGATTCAGGAAAAAACTCGCACTCGAATGTTCCCAGCAGTGCTATTCGCAGCAACCAGAAAGTGGGAAAGTCCAAATGTCCACCACCCCGATGGATAACAAGACGTGGTCGGGCCATACCATACAAGAGTGGTCAGGTGTAAGAAGGAATTTACACTGACACGTGGATGAATCTTGACAAGGTTCAGTGAAAAAGGCCAGACACTCAAGGCTACATATTGTATGATTCCATTTGTATTAAATGTCCAAAGTAAGCGAATCCAAAGAGACAGGAGTTTTGTGGTTGCTTGGGGCTGGGAATCAGGGACTGGGGAGTGACTGCAGGTGGGTCTGGGGTTTCCTTCTAGAGGGATGAAAACATTTTGGAACGAGATAGAGGTGAGAGATGGGATGAGATGGTTGGATGGCGTCACTGACGCAGCGGCCTGAGTGAACTCTGGGAGACAGCAAAGGACAGGGAAGTCTGGCATGCTGCAGTCCATGGGGTCGCAGAGTCCATCATGACTTAGCGGCTGAACGACAAGAACAAGAGACGATAGCTGTGCAACATTAAGAATGCCACTGAACAGCTCACTTTAAGGCTTCCCTGGTAAAGGGAAGGCTCAGTGGTAAAGAATCTGCCTGCCCGTCCAGGAGACACAGGTTCCATCCCAGACCCAGGAAGATCGCTGTGGAGCAACTAAGCCCGTGTGCTTAGCTACTGAGCCTGAGCTCTAGAGCCTGGGAGCCACAACTACTGAAGCCTGGGTGCCCGACAGCCCACGCTCCGCAACGAGAGAAGCCACCGCAACCGGAGAGAAAGCCTGTGCAGCAGTGAAGACCCAGCACATCCAAAAATAAGTTAGTTTTTAAATGGTTAAGTTTAGGAATTCCCTGGCAGTCCAGTGGTTAAGCCTCCGCGCTTCCGGTGCAGGCGGCGTGGGTTTGATCCCTGGTTGGAAAACTAAGATCCCACAGGACACATGGCCAAAACAAAACAATGAAATAAAGTGGTTAACTTTACATTCTGTGAATTTTACCTTAAAAAGAAGTCCCGAAGGAGCTGGCCAGAATGGGGGGAGGGGGAATACAGCAGCTGAACAGTGCCATTGAGAACGGGCCAGATGTCAGAACCACACAAATACGTAACATCGAGTTCTCCATCCAATACAAATGCAGCGATGCCTACACGGGACAGACCCTGGGCCAGGGAGAGCAAGGGCTCAGACCCCGTCTGGTCAGCCTGAGGAGGGCTGGACACAGGGCGCTGGCTGCCTCTCCGCATGGAGGACAGAGATCTCCATGGAAGCTCCGCTCCCCCCGGCGGGGGGGCTGCAGTTTTCTTGCCCTGCCCCCTCCCCCTCTCACCCTGCGAGGGCCCACAGGGGCCCAGGGGAACATACTGCAGGCCGCTGCCAATCGCCCCGACTGACAGGCTTGGAAAATGCAGAATTCCTCACCCTCTCACCCTGCCAGGCATTCAGACCTTCTGGGCCGCATGTGTGAATTAGAAATGAGACAAATAAGATTATTATTGAGAACATTTGGGCGGGACTTCCTGAACCATTAAGTCACCCTTCACCCAATCCAGAAATATGGACGTCTTCCCAGTCCCTCACCCCACAGGGATCAGGCGACAAATTCTGATGATTTAACCCACGAATATTTAGCAGCTGTGCCCCTCACCCTTCTCTGCCTGGTCACGTCTCCAGACTCTGGCTACCTACCCCTTCCTGCATGATTCTGGTTCATTTAAGACACCTCCTCCTCTTGGCCAGCCCCACAGGGACTTTTCTAGAACACAAATCGGGGGGATCTCCCCCTCCTCCCACCTGTGTGAGACCCAGGCCCACCCCCAGCCAACCAGGACCACAGGATGCCCAAGATAGAGAAGCACGCGAGGACCCCACTCAACACTGTGGAAAACTTTTAAGAAGTGCAAGAGCTTAATAGAATGACAAGCACTAGACCAAATCCCAAAGGTCAGAGATGGTTACAGTTCGGCCTCTCGACTTTCCATCCTTTATATGCACGTGGGTGTCTTTTACATGAACTGCTGTGTCTGGCTCTTTGTGACCTCATGGACCGTGTGGCTGGCCAGGGTCTTCGATCCATGGAGTTCTCCAGGCCAGAAAACTGGAGTGGTTTGCCATTTCCTCCTCCAGGGAATCTTCTCAACCCAGGGATCAAACTCATGTCTCCTACATTGGCAGGCGGATTCTTTACTTCTGTGCCACATGGGAAGCTCTTACACAAATCGGAGCCTACTGAATAGCTAGTCCTGCATCCCATTTTTATCATTAAGCATTAACATTAAATGATTACACAATGTGATTATAAGATGATTCTACCATTTGATTTTTACAAAGTATCTGCAAAAAAGATGAATTCCTAAATATTATAAGGAACTTTGGGGTAAAGATGCCAAGTGAAAGTTAGTCACTCAGTTGTGTCTGACTCTTTGTGACCCCCATGGACTATAGCCCACCAGGCTCCTCTGTCCATGGAATTCTCCAGGCAAGAATACTGGAGTGGGTTGCCATGCCCTCCTCCAGGGGATCTTCCCCACCCAGGGATCAGATGGCAGATTAAACACATACATCAACTGAAGGCCACCCCTGAGTCAAATCGACTGATTCCACAGAATCACCAGAAGCTCAGGAAGTGGAGGGCCCTGGGTGCTGAGGAAGTGGCGTGCATAGGCAATAAACTAACAAGGAGGTAGGAAAGCCTTTCAGAGAAGCAATCCCTTTAGAGACAGAAACTAGAACAGAGGCAGGAATCCCCTGGTGGTCCAGTGGTTAAGATTCTGCCTCCCAGTGCAGGCGGTGTGGGTTCAATCCATGGAACCCGAAGGAATTGCATGCCGTGGGATGTGATCAGAAATTTTTTTAATATTTTCAATTTAAGAATAAAATTTAAAAAAATTTTTTAAAAGAAAGTAGAGGAGAGGTGACCAGGGTCTGAGGTAGGGAATACGGTTTAGGGGGCACAATTTCCTTCTAGGGAGATGAGAAAGTTCTGGAAGTGGGCAGTGGTGATGGTTGTACAATACTGTGAAATTACTCAATGCCACTGAGTTGTACCCTTCAAAATGGTTAAGACGGTACAATTTATGTTATGTATATTTTACCATGATTTTTTTAAAAAATAGAAAAGGGACCTGGGACTTCCCTTGGATGCAGTGGATGAGAATCCACCTGCCAGTGCAGGGGACACGGGTTCGATCCCTGATCCTGGAAGATCCCACGTGCTATGGAGCAACGAAGCCCTTGGACCACAACTACTCAGCCTGTGTGCCTGGAGCCCGTGCTCTGCAGCAGGAGAAGCCACAGCAGGGAGAAGCTCCCGGACTGCGACGAAGAGCAGCCCCACTCTCCTCAACCAGAGAAAGCCCATCAACACTGCGAAGGCCCAGCTCAGCCTAAATGAATTAATTAATTCATTGAAAAAGACACAGTCTGATTATCAGATCCGACATGCTACTCCGCGAAGCCCCCTCCACCGACCCAGGAGAAGAGTCGGCGCAGGTCTGGTCTCTGCGGTGGGTAAGACGGGCCCCTCTGGTCTGGGGCCGGGGGCACAGTCAGGGCAGGGACCCCGCGCAGAGGAAAGGGTGTGAGGGGGAGAGACGAGCAGCAGGTGCCATGAGCCCCCCCACCCCGGCACTGCCGGGGGTCCGACAAGTCCAGGGGGGAGACTGACAGCGATCGATCTCCGAGCCCCAGCTCCAGGGCCCAGCAGCTGGCTCCCCGGCAGAGCCCTCGGTCAGGGAGCCCGTGAGCATCTGAGCGGCCAGGCCTCACTGGATCCAAGAGAACAGGGACCAGGTGTCTGAGGAGAGCCCGCCAGCAGAGGCAGACGACAGAAATACTGAACAAAACCAGCGCAGGAAGAGGGGCCCAGGGAGCAGGGCCCTAACTGCACCCCGAGAGAGGAGGGAGGAGCAAGACGGGAAGAGGGTCGCAGGAAAAAAAGGATTCTCAACCGTGAGAATGTGATCGGAGGGAATTTAAAACCTGAATTTCAGTAGGAGGCTTGGGCAAGTAAGGCTGAGGAACAGCTCATAAAAAGAAAGCAAAAGACCAAGAGAGAGAAAACCGAAAATGTAAAAAGAAAATATGTCCAGATTTGCCCTATGCATTAGAGGAAATCCAGAGAAAGGGCAGAGATGCGTCACAGAGAGGAAAATCCACAGCAAGACAACCTCAGAAACCCTCCCAGTGCAGAGCCGTCAGAGAGCTCTGCCCGGCTGCAGAGGGACGAGCCCCAGTCACACGCTGGACAGATGATCAGAAGCCCCAGGAGGTGGACCCAGGGGCGAGACGGGTGCAGATCCACCCCCGTGAAGCTTACAAACACCGTGAACCAAGACTCACTGAAAGAAATGCATTTACGTCACCATCATGCACACACAAAGCCCTGAGCAAAGTTTCACCAGACAGTGCCTGCTCTGGCCTCATGTGTCACTGTCTGATCACGCCTCCCTGCCCCTTCTATTTCATGTCACTGTTTGTTAAAATCCCGGGTCACAGCTCACCATGTGGATTTCACAGTCCACCGTTCGGGTGTGGGCTACAGCTAATGCTGTGCTGTGCTTAGCCGCTCAGTCGTGTCCAGCTCTTTGCATGTCCATGGACTGTAGCCTGCCAGGCTCCTCTGTCCATGGGATTCTCCCCACAAGAATACTGGAGTGGGTTGCTTCGCCCTCCTCCAGAGGATTTTCCCAATCCAGGGATCGAACCCAGGTCTCTCACATTGCAGGCAGATTCCTTACCATCGAGCCACCAGGGAAGCCCAAGAATACCTGAGTGGGTAGCCTATCGCTTCTCCAGGGGATCTTCCTGACCCAGGAGTGAAACCTGTGTCTCCTGCATTGCAGGCGGATTTTTTTTTTACCAGGTTGTGCTATGATGCGAAGAACTGACTCACTAGAAAAGACCTTGACGCTGGGAAAGATTGAAGGCGGGAAGAGAAGGGGGCGACAGAGGATGAGATGGTTGGATGGCATCATCGACTCAACGGACATGAGTTTGAGTGAGCTCCGGGAGTTGGTGATGGTCAGGGAAGCCTGGTGTCCTGCAGTCCATGGTGTCGCAAAGAGCTGGACACAACTGAGAGCCTGAACTGAACTGAGCTACCAGCATAGCCCACAGTTAATAATAATTAAAAAAGAAGCAAAATGCTTGTGCATACAGTTAAGGCCCCTACATATGAATCTTCAAGTTGCAGACTTTCAAAGATGCCAATGTGTGTTTACGTGTCCAGGCACGTGTCTGGTGTGCACGGCCTCGTGTGTGCACAAGCTTCTGTGCTTTTGAGTTCTGCACAGTACTGCGTAGAGGTCGTCTTTATCTCAAGCCCAGGGTGTCTGGAATCAAGCATGAAAACGGCAGTGATGGAGCTGGTAGCCTTGTACTTTTCAAGGTACTGTTCCATTAGATCAAAAATGTTTTCTTTATTTTTTGTGTTTGTGTTTTACGTGTTATTTGTGTGAAAAGTATTAGAAACCTATTCCGTACAGGACTTCCCTAGTGACCCAGGGGTTAAGATTTCTCCTTCCAATACTGGGGGTGGCTGCGGGCTCAGTCCCTGGTCGGGAAGCTAAGATCCCCCATGCCTGGAGGCCGAAAAACCAAAACCTAAAACAGAAACAAACTGTAACGAATTCAAGAAAGACTTTTTAGAAAACGGTCCACATCATAAACCTATTACAGCGCAGTGCTTTATGGCCAACTGCGTTAGTTGGTATCGAGGCTAACTTTGTTGGACTCATGAATAAACTGGACTGAGGACCTTGATCTTGGAACCAAACATGTTTGCTTGTAGGGAACTTACTGTGTAAACCATGGAATATTAGCCATTAGAAAGAGTGAAATAACCCCATTTGCAACAACATGGATGAACCTAGAGACTATCATAGTAAGTGAAGTAAGTCAGAGAAGGACAAATATGTGATACCCCTTATAGGCAGAATCTGTAAAAAAAAAAATATTATATAAAAGAACTTACTGACAAAACAGGAACAGACTCAGAGACACAGAGAAAGAATTTATGGTTACCAGTGGGGGGGGGGAGGGGTTTAAGGGATAGACGGGGGAATCTGGGGTTGGCATGTACACACTGCCATATTTAAAATAGATAACCAACAAGAACCTACTGTAAAAAATAATAATAATAAGTCAAAGAAAGAAAAACAAAACACTAATCTGGCTGGAGGAGGGAGCAGTGTGAAAAATCAAGTCCTGCATGTTCCACTCTTTTTTTCTTGGCTCTGCTGGGTCTTCGTTTCAGGCAGTAGCTTTGTACAGGCTTCTCTCCAGTTGCGGAGTGTGGGCTTCTCGCTGTGGTCGTTCCTCCTGTCGCGGAGCACAGGCTCCAGGGCACTCGGGCTTCAGCAGCTGCAGCCCGCAGGCTCCAGGGTTCAGGCTCAGTAGCTGTGGCTCCTCGGCGTGTGGAATCCTCCCAGAACAGGGATGGAACCCGTGTCCCCTGCAATGGCAGGCAGACTCTTATCCACTGCACCACCAGGGACGTCCTCCTGTGTTCCACTTTGCTAAGCTCTGAAACTTCACCCAGAACCCCAGCGCCGTCCCCCTTCCAGCAAACTCTGGCCCCCTTGTCTGTGTGTGTCAGGACCACCCCTCACCCCCACCCCCCAACTGCTTTGTTGAGACCAGCTCATGGGTGCAAGCCTGGAAGCTGGGCGACCAGGGAGCCAGTGGATTCTGGTCAGGAAAAAGGGGAGCACCGTGGGCAGTTGAGACCCAGGATCGCATCTAGGACTCCAGCTGTGCAGAGAAAATGAGCAGCTAGCCGTCACCCCCGGCACTGGGAGGACAGGAGGGACCCAGCCCCGGAAGGACCGGAGGATAAGGAAGTGGTTGGCGGAGCATCAGCCTGGCATCACAGAAAGAAGTAGAGAAAGAGGACTTGGGGGAGAAAGACGCCGTGAGACCGTGGGGACCCCGAGGCAGAGCTCAGGGCGGACAGGGCGGAGGCTGGGCCGGGGTCCAGGGCAGACAGGTGCGCGGGGGGGCGGCCACGGAGGAGGGGGCGATGCGGGCAGATTGCAGCGTGGTCTGCAGGCGGGGCACAGCGCACTTGCTGGCAGGTCTCTGCGGGGGCAGAAAGAGGTGAACAGGGTGACTGTGAGGGTGCCCGGCGGGTGACCTGAAAGACAGGTTTAGAAGGCGTGTCGGTGTCCTGGGGCGGCTAGAAACCACAGAACCTTGTTTGCCCCTGGCTCTGGAGGCTGCAAGTCCAAAATCAAGGGGTCAGCAGGGCTGCGCTCATTCCCAGGGCCCTAGGGGAGGAAGATGCCTTCCTGCCTATCCCAGCTTCTGGGGCTCCAGGTGTTCCTGGATTCTGGCCGCATCCCTCCAGCCTCTGCCTCATTCTCCACATGGCCTCCCCCCTTCCCTCCCGTCTGTCTTCTTTGGTCTTTTATAAGGGCACCTGTCATTGGCTTGAGGGCCCACGAGCCAGCAGGATGATCCCACCTTGAGATCCTTCATTACATCTACAAACACCTTTTATCCAAAAAGATCTCATTCGTAGGTTCTGGGTACCAGGATGTGGCATAGCTTTTGGGGGCCACCATCCAGCCCACTGCCCAGGGGCTGATCAGGCCCTTAGATTGGGACATGTTGAGTTTGGGATGCCTCTAAATACCCAAGGGCAGATGCAAGCGGACTTCTATTTGGAGCTAAGGAAGATTGTAAAGAAGATAATTCTTGGGGAGCCATCAGCATGAAATTGGCATGTAATTGGCATTAAGGCTCAGGCCCCATCTCCCAGAAGCACAGGACTCAGGAGTCTGGCTTATGGGGAACGACAACTCAGGGCAAAAGAGAGAAGACGCAGGGTGGGCTCAGGGGAAGCCAAACAAAAAGAAGATCTTGGCTGGAGACAGGCATCGGCCTGACCTCGACGTGCCAGGGGCCGGTTTCACCGGAGTCCTCCCGCCTTGAGCCACGGGCCAGCATCTCGAATCGCTGGGTCCTGCTGAGTTCTGTCCAAATTCCTGAGCCAGAACAGGGAGCAGGATAAACGGTGGTTTTATACCACGGAGTTTTGGGTAAATTTGTTATGTGGCCATAGCAACGGGAGCAGCCTTTCTGCCTCTGACGAACAGGAAAGCCCCAACCAGACCAGGAGCCCAGCAGGCCCGCGGCTTCCCACCTCGGACTGCCCAGTTTCTGTCTGTTTTCTGGAACACGGGGATGTTTATCTTTGGGGGGGGGGTGTGGCTTCATGTGTTTAGAATTCCTTTTTCCATTTTACTAGGACTGCTGAGTGTCGGGTCAGGGATCAGGGGTGAGGGTCCTGCCCCAACTTGAGACCCAACTCGTGACGCCGTCCTGACCAGAAGCCTGAGCTCTGTACTCCCGCCCTTCACAATGGGGGCTGGGGGACCCCATGGGGGCCTCACTGCGGGGAATAAAAAACAGAGAGGCACGACCACTGTCCCCAGGCTTGCCGAGGACTGGAAGAGGGCTGGTCTATGCTGGGGGAGCAAGAGACAAGTTCATTCCCAGATGATCCGGGACCTGCCGGCTCCCACAGGGAGGGGTATTCCCCGGACATTCAGAGAAGGGGCAGCCGTCCCTACGGGGCTTGCTGGGGCTCCACGTGCTGAACGCAGGGAGGAGGCTCACCAGCAAGGCGTGCCCTCTGTCCTCTCGCTCCAGGAAAGGGTGTAAAAGACACCAGGACGCTCCCTTTACTGAAGAGGAGCAACCAGAAACTCCCTGCCCTGGTTTGGCTGTGAGAGCCAGCCCTGGACAGCCCCGTACCCACTCACAGCCTCTGTCTGTCCAGGGTCACCAGCAGCCTCCGCAGCATCTCTGGGCAAATTTAAAAAAGGGAATTCCCTGACGGTCCAGTGGTTAGGACTCCGTGCTTTCACTGCCCAGAGCCTGGGTTCAATTCCTCATCAGGAAACTAAGATCCCACATGTTGTACAGCATGGCCAAAATAAAAGTAACGGAAAGCCCTTCCTCTGAGTGACCGTAGCTGGTTTCACCAGACTTGTTAGGCTGGGCACAGGTGGGTTTCAACCTCCAACTCACCCCAAAAGCTACTTCCATCCACCCCCGAGAAAGGTTAGCAGGCCAGCCCCAGGGGCAGGCCCCTCTGACTGCTGAATCTGTGGGGCTGAAGGCTAAAACGAGTGACATGACAACCTCAGAACATGTTTGAGAGAAAAAGACAGGCATGAGCAGCCCTCTGCTGGGTTTATATCTCTCCGGGTCCTGGAATCTCTAACTCAGTTCATGAAAAGAATCCAAGTATGGCTTCCCCCTAAAGTAGGAGGCCCCAGTCTCTGGACCACAGAGCAACCAGTCCTCCCTGTCAGATCAGTGGCACCATTAGATTAAAATGTCCGAAAATGTAAAGCACTTAAATCATCCTGAAACCATCCCCCACTCCCACATGCAGAAAAACTCTCTTCCATGAAACCGATCCCTGGTGCCAAAAAGACTGGGCACCCCTGCCCTGAGGAGACTCGCTTCTGATTTGCAACAGATGCTGAAACAGTGATTTCCAAATGTTTCTGATCACATTCCCCATCAACAACACATACCAACATTGTATGCTGAGACCAGTGGGATCTACCCTAGGAATTCAAGGTTGGCTTAACATTCAAAATTCAATTCACGCCATCCACCATATGAGATGGTTGGATGGCACCACCGACTCAATGGACATGAGTTTGGGCAAACTCCGGGAGATACTGAAGGACAGGGAAGCCTGGCGTGCTGCAGTCCATGGGGGAGCAAGGAGTCAGACACAACTTAGCAGCTGAACGACAAACCACCACCAGAGGGCTATGTATAAAGGATGAATCCCACGTGGTCATCCCCATAGGCACGGAAAACCTATGACAAAGTCCAAAACCATTTGTGATTTAAAAATAAAACCGCTAATAAAAATTTATAAATAAATCAACAAAAATTCTCAGCAAGTTAAGGATGGAAAGGAACTTCCTGCCCTAGTATTGCATTAGGGAACATGAGTGGGGGGCGGGGTGAAGGGTGGCACAGTCCTGTGCATTTACTAGAACTCGTTGTGTCGTACACTGGCAATGGGTGGGTTTCATGGTACGATCACCCCACCTCACTAAAGCTGTGCAGCAAAATACCTCATTGGCAGTTGTGGGCAGGGGAGAGAGAGCTGAGCGGAGGTTCTGGTGGGAAAGGAGGGAACAATCGCTGAAAAGGGCAGGCAGCCCATCACAAAGACAGAAGTGAGAGATGAGAAGAATTCATGAACCGGACAACCCACGCTGGCATCACTAAGGCTCTGGCCGCCCAGGGTGAGTCCAGATTGGCTCCCTGGCTCCACTTTTCCTCTGAGCAGAGAAGTTTCCAGACCAAATAAGGCTGCAACTTTTGCAATGCTCCTGGCATGGAACACAGTTCCTGTTAAATGCCAGGTTGTAAGTCAGGCCTAAACCATCCCCAAAGCAGCCGGGTGCCCATCAACCCTCTCTGATCGCCTGGTAACGCTCCACACAAACCCAGGTAAACATGGGGCGGGGCAGGGCAGGGCTAGCCCCGCTGCTGCCCACAGCCCACCAGCATGGGAGGAGGGTGCACCCTGTTGCGTGGAAGGAAGCTCAAGATACCCACCCCCAACCCCAGGCGCAGGGCTCGACACACAGCAATGTTGGCTGGAGGCCCCTGGGGCCCCAGGCACCCTGGCCTTGGCTGAGCGCAAGGAACACCACTTAGTGAACCTAGAAGAGAAGCCACCTATGCCATCTCAGCTCTGCAACAAGATGTCAAGGACAGCAGACACTTCCTGAGCACGGAAGCACTGTGTCAAGGGCCTCGTGAGTTTAAAGCCTTTCCGCTTCACAGCAACCCTGTGAGGTGTCCTGTTATGTCCCCATTTGACAGATGAGGAAACTGAGGCCCACGGCCACACAGCCTGTACAAGGCAGATCTGAGCGTGTGCCCCAGGGCTGACATGCTCTAAAGCCAGGGCTCCATGCTGTATTGTATCACCCCCACACCAGAAAGAAGGAAACAGCAGGGCCCCCACATGGGTGTCCCCCATGGAGGAGAAGACGCACGACCGCCCAGAAGGGACTCCAACACCAGTTGCTCCTTCAGGAAGCCCGAACCTTCACGTGCAGGCAGACCACACCCCTCTGGTTTGGGCTGTTCTCTCCTTTTTTGGGCTACCCTTTCCAGGTTAATGGTTAATCACTCAGTCTTGTCTGACTCCTCGCAACCCCATGGACTGTAGCCCACCAGGCTCCTCTGTCCATGGGATTCTCCAGGCAAGAATACTGGAGTGGGTGGCCATTTCCTTCTCCAGGGGATCATTCTGATCGAGGGATCAAACCCAGGTCTCCTGCTTTGCAGGCAGATTCTTTAACGTCTGAGCCACCAAGGAACTCCATGACATTTTTTAAGCTACAAATACTTTCTGAACAAACTCTCTCTGGGATGAGAAATGGAAACCTTCTGTGCTGTTTCAACTCACGACATTTTAACCACGCTTAAATCCATTCAGACCCGGCTTGAGTGGAGGGCAGTGGCGGAGATGAGGACCCCACGTGGGGCTGGGGGTTACTGCCATGGAGACCAGTAGCGCGGACCAGACCTCACCAATACACTGCCCACTGCCTCTCTGTGGACATCTCAGCACAGCTGGCAAGGTGGCCCATTCCCCGGTCCCTGTGACAGAGGAGCAGACAGGCTCAAAGGGGAGCCACGTGCTAAAGCCACGTCCAGCGGAGCTGGATCCACACTCAGGGCTCACAGCTCGGGGCTCCCACCACCCCTGCCACACAGGGCTGCC
This sequence comes from Moschus berezovskii, assembly GCF_049115385.1. Taxonomy (NCBI): domain Eukaryota; kingdom Metazoa; phylum Chordata; class Mammalia; order Artiodactyla; family Moschidae; genus Moschus; species Moschus berezovskii. The sequence goes on from NC_142484.1 coordinate 4,826,060, forward strand.
TTCCTCCTCTGCTTGGAGCTCTTCCTAGTGGGCTGGCCCACTGGGGGAGCACACAGACAAAGGTACAGGGCCTGCCCTTTCCCTAATGAGGGGAGGGGCCCTGACTTGGCACCACCTCCGTGCCAGGACTAGACAGACCCAGTAAGATACACCGTCGTGGGCACAACTGGATCAGCGCAGATCTTTTTAGCTGCAAGGAATGGCAGATTTTGTCATCTAGAAAAGGGGATGTATTAGTCTGAGACTCTGAGAAGAACGGCATGGGGATGAGGTGTGGCTAGATCCGGATGCTCAGACATCGTGAGCCGGTGACTCCCCCATACCCAGGTTTGACTCTGCTTCTGTGCTGGCCTCCTTGTCTCCTGCAGACAGGCTTCCTCAAGGTGGCAGGAGGGGTGGCTGTGGGTCATCCCAGTGGAAGAACCAGCATCTTTCCTTTAGCACCTGTGTGTGGACCCAGGAGGCAGATCCTGGTGGATCCTGCTTGAATTCTAACCCGTCGCCAAAGCTGGCCCTGCTGTGGCCATTCAGGTGTGTTCTCTGATCCGGCCGAGGACTCAGAGCCTCCCTGTGGCAAGAGGATCAGGGCTTATTAACACAGAGGCAGGGATTAGCATCCTTTTGGGGGAGAGAGCTGCCATGGGGCCCTCAGCAACCACGAAAGGATGTTTCTGACCCAAACGCATCATGAGGCAGCCAGGGCACGCGAGCAGTGGAAACGGTGGCTCTGCACTCAGCAGCACTCTCTCTGCTGACCTGGATCATCCTCGGACTACGTGTGGCCCCTGGAGACCCTCCTTGCTCTTCCCAGAAAGTTCAGTCCTAAAGAAAGTAGGGAAAACCACTAGACCATTCAGATATGACCTCAATCAAATCCCTTATGATTATACAGTGGAAGTGAGAAATAGATTTAAGGGACTAGATCTGATTGATAGAGTGCCGGATGAACTCTGGACGGAGGTTCGTGACATTGTACAGGAGACAGGGACCAAGACCATCCCAATGGAAAAGAAATGCAGAAGAGCAAAATGGCTGTCTGAGGAGGCCTTACAAATAGCTGTGAAAAGAAGAGAGGCAAAAAGCAAAGGAGAAAAGGAAAGATATAAGCATCTGAATGCAGAGTTCCAAAGAATAGCAAGGAGAGATAAGAAAGACTTCCTCAGTGATCAATGCAAAGAAATAGAGGAAAACAACAGAATAGGAAAAACAAGAGACCTCTTCAAGAACATTAGAGATTCCAAGGGAACATTTCATGCAAAGATGGGCTCGATAAAGGACAGAAATGGTATGGACCTAACAGAAGCAGAAGATATTAAGAAGAGGTGGCAGGAATACACAGAAGAACTGTACAAAAAAGATCTTCACGACCAAGATAGTCACGATAACGTGATCACTGACCTAGAGCCAGACATCTTGGAATGTGAAGTCAAGTGGGCCTTAGAAAGCATCACTACTAACAAAGCTAGTGGAGGTGATGGAATTCCAGTTGAGCTATTTCAAGTCTTGAAAGATGATGCTGTGAAAGTGCTGCACTCAATATGCCAGCAGATTTGGAAAACTCAGCAGTGGCCACAGGACTGGAAGAGGTCAGTCTTCATTCCAATCCCAAAGAAAGGCAATGCCAAAGAATGCTCAAACTACCGCATAGTTGCACTCATCTCACATGCTAGTAAAGTCATGCTCAAAATTCTCCAAGCCAGGCTTCAGCAATATGTGAACCGTGAACTCCCAGATGTTCAAGCAGGTTTTAGAAAAGGCAGAGGAACCAGAGATCAAATTGCCAACATCCGCTGGATCATGGAGAAAGCAAGAGAGTTCCAGAAAACCATCTATTTCTGCTTCATTGACTATGCCAAAGCCTTTGACTGTGTCGATCACAATAAACTGTGGAATATTCTTCAAGAGATGGGAATACCAGACCACCTGACCTGCCTCTTGAGAAACCTGTATGCAGGTCAGGAAGCAACAGTCAGAACTGGACATGGAACAACAGACTGGTTCCAAATAGGAAAAGGAGTATGTCAAGGTTGTATATTGTCACCTTGCTTATTTAACTTATATGCAGAGTATATCATGAGGAACGCTGGGCTGGAAGAAGCACAAGCTGGAATCCAGATTGCCGGGAGAAATATCAATAACCTCAGATATGCAGATGACACTACCCTTATGGCAGAAAGTGAAGAGGAACTCAAAAGCCTCTTGATGAAAGTGAAAGAGGAGAGTGAAAAGGTTGGCTTGAAGCTCAACATTCAGAAAACAAAGATCATGGCATCTGGTCCCATCACTTCATGGGAAATAGACGGAAAAACAGTGGAAACATTGTCAGACTTTATTTTGGGGGGCTCCAAAATCACTGCAGATGCTGATTGCAGCCATGAAATTAAAAGACGCTTACTCCTTGGAAGGAAAGTTATGACCAACCTTGATAGTACATTAAAAAGCAGAGACATTACTTTGCCAACCAAGGTCCGTCTAGTTAAGGCAATGGTTTTTCCCGTGGTCATGTATGGATGTGAGAGTTGGACTGTGAAGAAAGCTGATCACCGAAGAATCGATGCTTTTGAACTGTGGTGTTGGAAAAGACTCTTGAGAGTCCCTTATACTGCAAGGAGATCCAACCAGTCCATTCTAAAGGAGATCAATCTTGGATGTTCATTGGAGGGACTGATGCTAAAGCTGAAACTGCAATACTTTGGCCACCTCATGTGACGAGTTGACTCACTGGAAAAGACTCTGATGCTGGGAAAGGTTGGGGGCGGGAGGAGAAGGGGACGACAGAGAATGAGATGGCTGGATGGCATCACTGACTCTGTGGACATGAGTTTGAGTGAACTCCGGGAGTTGGTGATGGACAGGGAGGCCTGGCGTGCTGTGATTCATGGGGTCGCGGAGAGTCGGACACGACTGAGCGACTGAACTGAACTGAAAGCCACCGGAAGAGAGCGAGTAAGGAAGGCATCCATGGAAGGGGGAGGGGGAGGGGCCATGTGCCTGGAGGCATTGGCCCAGGCAGGGGGCACATCCCCGCAGGAGGGGGCACAGAGAGGGCCGCCAGGCCGGGGGCAGGGCCCAGCACTGTCAGAAGCAGGGCAGACAAACGTGTGGGTCTGGAGGTCAGGATCCATGGAGGTGCTGGGTAAGTGGACTCCAGGGCCCGACGGTGCAAAAAGAAAAAGCGGGCTTCCTAGGGTGACGGAGGTCAGAACAGACACCTGATCACTAGGGTGGGGGTGAAGGGTGGCGGGGGGGGGGAGGGGGGGAGCGTGGTCAGTGGCGGGGAGGCGCGGTCAGAGGGAGGGAGGCGTGGTCAGCGGGAGGGAGGCGTGGCCAGAGGGAGGGAGGCGTGGCCAGAGGGAGGGAGGCGTGGCCAGAGGGAGGGAGGCTTCGGCAGCGGCGGGGAAGGAGGGGATGAGCCAAGGGCAGCGCCCCCAGAGCCGGCCGGGCCTCTCCTCCCCCAGGCGCAGCTCCAGACAAACCGCCCTCCTCCCCACCTCATTCCTCCAAGCCGGCCCGTGTGTTCCTGTCCAGGTCACACCCCTACACGTGCCAATCTGAAACTTCCCTCCTGGTTGAAGAAACATCCAACAGAACAGGAAGGCTTCTTCCTGGGTCAGCTGTGCCGGGACAAGTGTTCCCCTCTCTCCTCCCGAGTCCCTGTGCGCTCAGCAGGCTCTCAGCCACCTTGGGAAAGGGGATGTAAACCCATCTAAACCAGGCCAAAGTGAAAAAACGGAAGAACGTTCATCAGAGACACGAAACAGACATACTGTGGCCATATGCATGTTTTCATTTAATTTTTAAATAATTTATATTTCTTTGAAACAAATTAAGCTCTGAGAATAAAATAAAACATCCATCTGAGGTTCTCTTCGAGAAGGGACCCTGGAGCAGCCCTCCGGGGGCTTCGAGTCTGCAGGCTCGGCTAGGCTGGGGCTCTAGAGGGCTCTTCCCTGAGACCATCACTGTGGACAGTGACACGGGCAGGTGGGCACTGGCAGGAAGCCTTCCCAAACCACACCCAGACATGACCTCTGACCTCCAGGGCACCAGAACGGCCAGAGTTGCGTTGGTTGGGGTCAGGGTGGGGTCACTGCAGCCCCCAGAGAAGAGAGACAGAACTGGCCCCATTGAGGTCACAGACCCGCTGCGGGCCGAGCCGCAAGTGGGGACGTCTGGGAGAAACGCTGGCTCTGAGACGTCCTCTGTCCTGTCTGACCTGAAGGGCTGGGAGCTGCAGCCCTGGGCCATGAGGCCGTCTGTCACCTTCATGGATTGCAGGCCCAGGCCCAAGTCCAGGGGAGTGCATACCCCGGTGGCAGCAGCCCACGATGCATCCCGGATGGCGGGCTCACAGGAGACCCTTGGGGCGGGGGTGGGGAGCGCACGAGGGCTCCCACCCCCTACAGCAGCCCTGAGAAGCAGCCTGGGCTGGGGTCCCCCAGCCTCTCCGCCTTGTCCCGGCTCGTGAGAGCAGCTCATCGCTGGGTCCTCAGCAGGCACCTTGCCCCACAGCCAGGGGACGTCGTGGGTCTGGTTGCCACGCAGCCATGCGGAGCCGCCACTGGGAGGGAAAGGCACTGCGGGTCCTGCTGGTCCCAGACCCAGAGGCCGTGGGGGCGGCAGGGTGCCCACCTCACTTCCCCTTCTCCTTCCTCTTGCTCCGCCTCTGGCTGGTCAGCTCGTCCAGCTTCTTGTCCAGCCTCCTCTGAAGCTGGGCCCGCTTGGCGGGGTCCAGGGACCTGTCCTTGGTCCCACTGCCGGGGTAGAGGACCCCTTCCCGGCTGATCCTCTGCCGAGCGTGGGCACGAGCCCTCTCCCCACAACCATGGACCTGGGGGGACACAACAGGCAGTGCTGGGCCAGGAGTGGGGACAGACGAGGCCCCAGTTCTGCCAATGCAGTGCTCGGGGGCCACGAAGCCCCAGCATCGATCTCGGGGCTCCCTGCTCTTTCCACACACTGACTTTCACCCACAGGCTCCCAGTGTGGGGTGGGGGGGCAGGAAGGGTCCACGCCCTGATAGGGCTGGTGGCTAGAGCCCCCCTGCCCTGGGATAAGCACAGACCCTCCTCCAAGCAGACAGCAGTGCAGGGTGGGGTCCACTTAGGGGTCACTCACACGATACACACAGGCCCACGGGTTATGTGTGGGTGCGCACACAGGCCCAGAGCCTGTATGCAGGTCTCTCTCACACATACACACAGGCCCATGGTTTGCCCGGAGCCCACCGGCCCAGGATCTGGAGACGAAGCCCGCTGCTCTCCCCCAGGGCCACGGACCTCGGGCAGGTGGTGGCCAAGGCAGTAGCGGCGGCCACAGTGGGGGCAGAGCTGGCCCAGGGTCACGATGCTGGCCGTGCACTTGGCGAAACCACAGGTGTTGTCCGCCTTGATGGCGGCTGAGACCAGGGCGTCAAAGTCCTCCTCGGCGGGCAGCTCCGTGGCCACGGGTCCTGGGGGGAGACAGCCGTCAAACACCCCAACAGGCGAGGACAAGGAAGTCGGACGCCAACTCCCCACCGGACCCACATCTGCCCAAGCGGCCTGGCCCAACCCCTGCCCTCAGGGCCACCGCGCGTGAGCAGACGCTGATGGAGCGGGTCCCTCACGAGCCTGTGACCCACACGGGACGGTGCAGCTGGGCAGGGCGCGTGTTCCTCAAAGCTCACCCACAAAAATCCAAAAGAGCATTTAAATATGAGCATATCCTTTACGCTGCTGACTGTAAACTCAAATCCCCAAACTAACCCTGCCATCCAGGGAAATACAGTGTATTCATTCACGGCCCAGTGTTGAAAACGTAACATCTGTAACCAGACAATTGTGTGGAAATCCTTTAAAGTTGTAGGAAAATGCTCAAAAGGGGGAAGGAGACACGATTATAATCCCTAAATGACGTCTTTAATTCTGGCAGTCTGAAGAAGCACCCGGGCGGTGCCAGCTCCCCTGAAATGGGTGATGTCTCCCGGGGCACTATTCTCGGGTGGCCATGACCCACACCCTCCCCTGAAGGGAGGACCACCCTCTGGCCATGCCTGGCAGTGATGTGTTATGAGCATGGTGGAGGCAGGAGTGGGGTGTCTGCTCCCTTTGGGGAGGATGGCGTCTCCTGGTCCCCAGCGCAGAGACCGCCACAAAGGGGCCACTCACAACGCAGAGTGAGCGCAGACAGGCCTGAGGCGGGGAGTCGTCTCTGGGCTGTGCTCCCCGGGGCTCGGGGGCCCGGGGAACCGGACCGACCCCACGGCCTTGCCTAGAGGGACGTGGCTGTAACAAGGGCTCACCCAGAAAAGCCAGGCCGTGCCCTGGACTCAGTCCCAGCACGACACTGCATGGGGGTGGGTGGCGGGCAGAGCGAACAGTGCCCAGGTGCCCGGTGGAGGCCAGTACGGCACAGGGTGTGACGGCAGAGTGCGCAGCCCTGCCCGGGACCCCAGAGCCCGTGGAAGGAGTGTCGCGGCCGTGCAGGCCGCCGTGGCCCTCTGTACCCCCGGGCCCCGCCTGCCGCAGCTGCTCCTCCAGCCCTCTCCCTGCAGAAGGAGCTCTGGTGGCCCAGCTGGACCCCACCCGAGGCCCCAGGAACAGAGGCCACTGAGGCCAGCGTGGTCCACAGGGGCTTGGGGCTCAAGATGCAGGACCCAGGCAGGGGCCCCGTGGGAGGCGTCCTGCTGCTTCATGGTGGCAGGTGGGCCTCACACTCCAGTGGAGGGGACGCCACGCCTGTGCTCCCACGAGCCGACCAGCTTACCTCTCGTGTCTTTCTTCTTCTTCTTTTCCGGGAGCTTCCGGGGTGCGGGGCCTGGGGCGCGGGGCCCCTCCCTGGCCCGCTGCTCCGGCTGGGCCCCCGCCCTCTGCACTCCGTCCAGGTGCAGTGCCTTCAGGTCCGGCTGGCCCTGGCCGCTCGGCTCCCCGACAGGGGGCTCCGGCTGCTCGGAGCTGGGGGTCTCGGGACACAGAGGGACTCTGCCGCTGGGCCCCGCAGGGGGTGCAGGAGCCGCGGGGGTGGGCAGGGCCCTCTTGCTCACCGTGATGAAGCGTTCCCTCCCCTTCCCGGTGCTATCGTGCCTGAGCCCGAACTCCTCGGCGATCTGGTGGACCCGCAGCCTGTCGTGCGGGTTCAGGGACGCAGGGAACTCCAGCTGCGTCTTCTTACTCGCCATGAACTCCGCAATAGCGGCCCTGAAGCCATCTGCGCCATCTCTGTTCCCGGCGCCCTCCCGGTCGCCTCCGTCGAGGCTGGGCTGAGGCTGCGGCTCGGAGGAGCCCAAGGGCGGCCCGCTCAGCTTCTTCCGGCTGGGCCCGGACCCCCTGGGGGCCCTCCTGGCCATCGCGGCAGAGCCCCGGGGCTTCCCGCCTGCCTGGGCGCCCTCGTGGGAGTAGTTCTCGGGGACAATGTCATCGAGATACTCAAAGGCCGTGCGCACCTCGCCGTGCTCCGCGAGGTAGTCCACCAGGGTCTTCAGGAAGGCGTGGTTGCTGACGGTGCGGGAGTCACAGACCACGGCCAGGTGGCGCCGTGCGCGGGTGACCGCCACATTGATGCGCCGGTCCTCGGCGAGGAAGCCCACCTCACCTGGACACAAGCCCGGAGCGCGGAGAGCAGAGACTAAGGGACAGGAAGGCAGGCTCCCCCGTCCGCCGCCATACCCCAGAGGGCCGCCCGGGCTCTATCAGCCCTACAGCCGTGGGATCCCGTCCACAGGCTCCCCCCAGCTGCTGTCTAGGACGGTTGACTAGTCCTGCCTGGGGCTCTGGCAGTGACGCCTGCTGCTCATCCCCAAGTCAGTACAGAGTCCTCTGCCAGAGTCCAGACCCAGGACACAGCCCAGGGCTGCGGGCAACACATGAGGGGCCTTCCAGGGCGTTCCTTCTGGCCTCAGTTTACCCCCTCCTTATCTTTTTTCGACCTGACAGAGCTGTTCACTAACAATTGTTTCTGGGGAAAAATCTACTACCCGGTGGAATATCTATAAGCCCAAGCTGCAGAATCCAGGCCCTGAGGCTATACTGGCCGTGGGGCCAGGAGATGAGCTTTGGGCTCTCGGGGGCACCTGCACAACCACCTCGAGGGGCTCGTGAGACCCTAGTTCCCCAACCAGGGATCAACCCAAGCCCTGGGCAGCAGAAACGCCGAGCCCTAACCACTGGACTGCAGGGAAGCCCCAGCCCCGCACCTTTCCTGTTGGACCTGACGAAGGACAGGATCACAGCCTCCTTCTCCCGGCCCTGGAAGCCATCGACAGACCTTATCTCAAGCTCCGGGTGCCTGTGCGCGAGGCTCTGTCTGAGCAGGTCCACCTGCAACACCGAGCAAGGCCTCGCACCACAGCTCACGTCGGGGCAGCCCCACACGCTGCCCTCTAACCTGGCGGAGGCCTGGCCCTGCACAGCCACTCAGCCCATGGGGCCCACAGCAGCCCCGGGGTGACGGCGTCTGAGCACCTCCCTTCCCACGGGCATGTGCGTGAAAGACAAAGCAGCACATACAGTGGCAGGGGTGACCCACACCCCAGCACAGACTTTCACGGCACCACGGCCTGGGCTCAGACACCCCCAGGCGTGACGCCTCTAAACCAGGATGGCATCGCATCCACGGACCTCAGGTGTGTTCTTCCCACCAAAGGAGACAGGCTTTGCTTCATGAGCATACAGGCCCTGAGAGGGGAGATGGGAATAAAGCCCAAGAGAAGGGAGGAGACGTTTAGGGCGTCTGCTGCCCACCACCGCACCCTTCTCCAGGCGGCGCCCCCGACCTTCCCTAGGCAGCCTCCAGAGACACCCAACCCTGTGGTGTTCCACGAGCCGGAGAGCCGACTCAAGAGGGAGCAAGAACCTGGCAACTGGCCACAGCCACCAGCTCGGGTATGGGCCAACCTGAGCCCAGAGACTCAAAGCCAGGGCTCCCATGGGGAACACCGTAAGAGAGGCCACCCCAGGAGTGCGTGGAAGGATGTCAGCTTGAGGCTGCCTGGCCCTGAGGGCAGGCCCAAAAATCAGCTGACACAGGGAGCCAGTGAGAGCCAGGGACGGGGTGGGGAAGGCAACCACCAGGGGACAGACAGGCGGACGGACGGAGCTCTTGCTGAGGCCATCTGAGCCCTGGATGCAGTCACGAGCTCAGTTCCACCCCGCAGCTTTCGGCCACCAGAGCCCATCAATCACCCTGCTCCACTGGCCTCTCTGGCAGGGAGTCACCTGACACGCACCTGCAGGTTGTACGGCGTGATGACAGCGATGTCGGCAGCCCGGACACCCGCGTCCACCAGCGCCTGGACGTGCAGGCCAACAAGACGCACTTCACCTGGGGGGACAGATGGCCCTTCAGCACGAGGGGCTCCCTCACAGACGCCCGTCACCAGCGCTGGTTTCTAAGCACTTTTCCAGCTGTGACGACAGGTGGCTCTCACCCTCAGCCTGCAGTAGCCTCCTGGGAGGGGACGCCGGATCCCACACACAAGGCCTAGGGCCCCGCGGAAGGCCTACTTTCTCAGTGAGGAGCAGGTGTGCGCCCCGTCCACCCGGCCGCCCTGAGGGGGGCCCTTCCCTGCCTGGGTCCTCTGCCTTGACCCAGGGCCCCGCCTGTCAGGCACGCCCATGGGGCCCCACCGCCCAGGGTGCCTGGCTCAGGACACCCACCCCTGCCCTCCTGCGGCTCCTCTCTGATGCCGGCCACTGAGAGGGCCCAGGCCAGCCTGCTCACCGGGGTTCCCTTTGGACTGTTCGTCGTCCTCCTCCAGCTCCAGCAGCCCGCAGCCGGCCGTGTCCAGCAGCAGCAGGGGTATACCTGTCTCCTCAGTGGCCGCTACGCCCGGGAGGTCTCTGCACACGGGCCGACACCGAACACGGGAGGCCCCGGTGACAGGCAGGGCCCTGCTGCCCTTCCTGCCCCCTTCCCCAGCCCTGACCCCCCAACTAGACAGCAGGGGGAGGGGAGCACAGATAATGTGATTGGAGGACCTCATCCTGGAGGAGCCCGACCCAGCGCTCTGGCCAGGAATCCGGTCTCAGAGGTGACCTTCACCCCCACATCTTTATGGAATGCGGTTCAGGGGACACGGGCGGGGCACCGCTGAGTCACTCACCTCAGGAGGTGCCCAGCCACGGAAGGGTGGGCGGTGAGCTGCCCGTGGTACAGGGCCTCCGAGGCCCAGCGCGCGATAGCCTGGTGCATGCGGTACTGCACCGTCAGCACCCGCACTGCCCCGGCTCCGCGCTGCTCCGCCAGGCGCTCCATCAGGCTGAGTGACAGCCCCGCCAGTGCGGCCCTGCCCGGGGAGAGCAGCAGGGGGCCCGAGTCCCACGTGCAGCCTGAACCAGGGGTCGGGCAGAAGGCAGCCCTCAAACCTCAGCCCACTTCCCTCCCAGAGCTAAGGGCAAGGCCCCCGGAAGTGCCCATGTCCACCAGCAAGCCACGGAGCTGCGACCCAGCCGGGCCGCCTGGCACAGAGCCACCCTCGGTCCGCCGAGGGACGGTGCCTGGGCCTGCTGCAGGCCCGTGCTCCCTCCTAACCTCCTTGGGTTACCACTATTCAGTACAGGCGCCTACTAACAGCAGGGCCGTGGGCATGAGGGGTGAAGGGACTCCAGTCCCAACCGCAAACCCAGAAACACCCAGCATGACCCCACCCCACACATCACCCCAAATCACCCGACTTCCCCCAGACACAGTTCCATAAGCCTCCCTGAGGGCACACGGTCCACACAGAGGCCCACTCCACAGGGCCCCTCAGGCCTCCTCCGGAACCAGCCACTGACCCAAGGCCTCCAAGCCCTCCTCCTGGACAGTGTCCATCCCCACCCCTACCAGGACATCTGGCTCCAACAGGACAATCCTCCAAAACACACTCCTGTCCTCCCTTTATCCAGCCCAAAGTCCCCTTCAGATCCTCACTCTGAAGCCCCCGGCGGCTGGACGCCCTCTCCCTGTGGGACCCTGACCTGCACACCCCTCAGCTCTGGGGTCCCCGCTCCCCTCTTGCCGGATCCACTGATGACAGCCTTGCTCACACACCCAAGTCTCACACCTCCACCTGCCACGTTAGGGGACGTCCACTCAACAGGCGGGGCCTGAGCACACACCAGGTGACCCACCCTCAAGGAGCTCAGGGTCTGACTAAGCTGTCGTCTGAAGGAGCCAGCACAGGCATACGCGGTAGACGGCACACCGGCGGTGAGCAACAGCTCTGTTCACGGAGCCGCGGCCCCGGGGGTGTCACGGTGTGACCACCAGCTCACACTAGCATCTGTGTGTCCAGAGAAGGCCCTGAGCTCAGAGTCCCCACCGTCAGCTCCCACTCTGCTTTACCCGGGGCGCCTTCCACAGTCCCCACAGAGCCCGAAGCCGGGGAAAGGCTAGTGACCTCCGCCCCCACCACCTTATAGGTGACAGGTCTGCCACCTGCCCTCCAGCCCTGCCTGCTGCTGACCCGGGCCAGCCAGCCGCCCGCCCCGCTCACCGCACCCCCACCCCCACCTCTGGGGTCTATAAGTCACACATCGTGAGACCCTACTTCCTCTGTGTGGGTGTAACTGAAACTACACCTTCAGTCAAAATGACCTGGAGGTGTTCCCTCCCCTAAGTGGGGGCTCTGATGCTGAGGGAGCCACCTGCCCCCCACAATCTTAACTCAGTCCATGGGCCGGGCTTTCCCACTGGCCCAGGGCCTCTGGGTGTGCCTAGGCTTCTGAGCTGGACTTGGAGGGACACACAAGGGGGTGGCGGGTAAGGGGCAGAGGGGTCTTACTTGTGGGAGATGATGGTGGGGGGCAGCTGCTTGTGGTCTCCGGCCAGGATGCACTTTCGGGCCTTCAGCAGGGGGATCCAGCAGCTGGCTTCCAGGGCCTGGGCACACTCGTCGATGACCACCACGTCAAAGTGGTCATCAGGCAGCAGCTTCAGCGGGCCGTCCGCAGAGGCACCTGGTGGAAACCGGAGCCGTGAGCCTTCACAGAGGCGCTGACAGCTGCGGTCACCCCGGAAGAGGTCTAACAAGCCACCGGTTCACAGTCTGGCTGTGCATTAAAGCTTGTGTGGTACATTTGCCTTTTGGAATAAAGGTCAGCATGACGTTCCGGGGCTTGTGGTTCCAGCCCCTGTGTTTAAGTGTGAAGCGGTGAGCCCCAGCCATGAGCCACCCCAACACTTCATTCACCAAAGTCAATCTCTCTTCTGGGGCTGGGACCCCAAAGAAGGCTGCCTTAATTCTAAATACTACTTCTGTATCATTTTCTGAATTTAGAACTTAAGTTAATTCTCTTCTCAGGTGCTTTTCTGGACACACAGAACAATTAACTGCTGGGCGAAAATCACCGTGTACCCAAGGACACAGAACCACCACACCCAGCTCCTCCTTCCTGGACACAGAGCGGTTCAGTGGTCCCAGGACCTGGAGGCCCTCCGTCCAACCATCACCCGGGCCTCCGTCCAACCATCACCCGGCCATGAGCTAAGGCAGCAGGGCTGCAGTGGCCCCCAGGACAAGAAGCCGCTCAGGAAAACCGCTGGACAGACAAGGCCCACAAGGAGCAGAAACAGGCCGGGGGAGGGAAGACGGCCTGGCCTGCAGCGCCCCACACAGGGCCGCCGACAATGGCCAGTCTGCGACAAAAGTCTGAGGACACACAGGAAACAGTGCGGCCGCCCACGGGTGCAAAGCCATCAACAGAAACCATCCCGGAGAAGGCCCAGACGGCAGACTTACCACACACACACTTTATCACCAGCCACTTTAAATGTGTACAAAGAGAAGGAAGTCTCGTCGAACAAAATAAAGGGCTGTCTGAGCATGATGTCCCACCAAGGCTATCGATAAAGGGACAGAGATTACCTTTAAAAAAAAAGCCCAAAACTCACAACGTTATAAATCAGTTGCACTCTGGTATAAAACAAAAAGAAAAAAATAAATGACTTAAGCCATTAAAAAAAAACACACTCTGCAGTTGAAAAGTACAACAACTGAAATGCACCGAAAGAGCTAAACAGCAGATTTGAACAGGCAGAAGAAACAGCAAACTTGAGGTCAGGCCAGCTGAATTATTCAGTCGGAGAAACAGAACAAAAAAACACTGAAGGGCAACGCCCAGCACCTCGGAGACCCACAGGACACCATTGAGGGCACCGACGAGCACATCACAGGAGCCCGAGAAGGAAAGGAGAGAGACGGGCCAGGAGTATTGGAAAAATAACGGAATTTGGAAGCTTCACAAATCTGATGAAAAAAACAGCGCACGGACCTAGGGCACTCAACAGACTCCACGTGGCTAACCCAGGGGGAGCCACGGGGAGACTCGTCACAGTCAAGCGGCCGGAAGACAAAGAAAGCCGCGCTCCCTCACGCACAGCGGATCCTCAGAGAGACTGACGCCGCCATCTCAGGAGAAACCATGGAGGCAGAGAGCCGGGGCGGCACGTTCATACAACTCGGCCTATCAACCGAGAACTCTGTCTCCAACAGAACAGTCACTACTCCCAGATAAAGAAAAGCTGAGACCTGTCCTTCGAGAAATACTAAAGAGAGGCCTTCAGGGTGACATGAAGGACACTAGAGAGGAACACAAACTTACAGAAGAAGCAAAGGCACCAGTAAAGGCATCGACACGGGTAAGTGTAACAGACAGCATGACAGTATTTGTGCGATTCTGTTTTCATCCCGTCTGATCTAACAGACAACCGGCCGAAGCAAGGGTTCCAGAGTGAATCAGAAGCGGGGCTCTGCTCCTGAGAGCACCCCCTTTGAGAGGCTGCAGCAGACGGACCCCAGGGCCGCCCACCCAATCCTGATCCTGGCCTCCTAGCAGTCACACCCCGGGTAGCCCCTTCCCTGAAGAGTGGGTCAGACCCGGGCCTTGCTTCAAGCCAACAGAACACGGCCAAGGTGACAGGGGGTTCACGTCGTGGTGATGTTACCAAAGACTGTAACCCATCTTGCTACAACACTCTTACTCGCTGGCTTTTAAGAATCGAGTGGCCACATCAGAAGGGCCTAAAGCCGCCAAACGTGGTCTCCAGCTGGAGTGGCTCTTTTTATACCAAAGCAGACTTCAGAAGGCTTCCCAGGGAGCTCAGGGGTAAAGGATCTGCTGCAGTGCAGAAGACACAAGAGACAAGAGTTCGATCCCTGGATCAGGAAGATCCCCTGGAGGAGGGTGTGGCAACCCATTCCAGTATACTTGCCTGGAGAATCCCATGGACAGAGGAGCCTGGCAGGCTACAGTCCATGGGGTTGCAAAGAGTGGGACACAACTGAATGACTAAATAATAGTAAGATTTCAAAAAAAACAATATACTAGGGATAACGAAGGTCGTTTCAGGATAATAAATTGGTTAATTAATAAAGAGAACATAACATTCAAGCCCCTAATAAGAGAGCTACAGAGGACACAGGGCGAACAGACAGCACTCCAAGAAGAAACAGATGTACAGTGACAGTTGATTTCAACACCCCTCTCGGTAAGTGACAGGATAAGAAGACAGGGAATCAGGAAGGATGCCGACTTGAAGCACAGTATCAGCCATGCAGGCACCTTCCATAGACCCAGGAACGCATGTCTTTCAAGCGTGCACGGCACACTCACAAAGACCATATTGCGGACCATGAAATGAATCTCGACGAAATGATCCAAGCGGGACACGGTGTAGCCTCTGCCCACGTGGAAGTAAATGAGAAGTCAACCACAGGAAGGTATCTGGAAAATCCCCAAAGACGGGGAAAGAGAATGACACAATTCTAAATAACCGTGGGTCAAAACAGAAAAGGGAAATGAGACGGTATTTCACAATGAATGAAAATGCAAACACGACACATCAGAAGTTATGGGATGCCATGGAAATAGTGCACGGGGAAGCGCTTATAACACTGAATGCCTCCAGCATGAAAGTGACGACCTCAAATCAATACAGACCAAAGACCTCCACTTCCACCTGAAGAAAAGAGAAACTGAAGAACAAATTAAACCCAGGCGAGCAGAGAGAGAAATCATACGAACCAATGCCAAGATCAATGAAACAGAAAACAGAAAAATAACAGAGAAACTGCTGACACCAAAAGCTGGTGCTTTGAGGAGATCAATAAAATTAATACCCTCTTGCCAGAAGACCAGAGGAGAAAACAGGACACAGTTGCCGACATCAGAAGGGAGACAGGCAGCAGTGTCACAGGCGCTACAGGTGTTTCACGTGGTAAGGGTCATTATGGACAATGTTATGCCTGGGATTGCAAGACAGATTAAACAGACAAATTGCTGGAAAGACATGAGCTCTCTTGAGAAGAGACACTCTGAATATTCTATGACAATTAAGGAAGCTGAATTTGCAATTAAAAACCTCCAGACCCAGAGGGGCTCCACTGGTGCATTCTACCAGATTTTAAAGACAACTCTATGAAACGGTCCCAGAAAGCGGAGGAAGCGGGCATACTCCCCACCCTCCGCGGGGAACCGAGGCAGGTGGGGCAGTGGACGCCAGGCCCCTCACCCGTGTTTGTCGCGAGGACTACACTGGCCGCCGTCAGGCTCTCCAGCATGGCTGCCTCCTCCCTGTCCTTCAGCTCCTTCCTCAGCAGCTTGATTTCATCTCGACAATTACCCTTCTCTCTCTTATCCTGGGTCTTTCTGTTTTTCACCTACAAAGAAAAGGAAACATAATCATTCTGACTTGACTTTGCTTTATTTTAGCTCCTTTTAATTCACAAAGCGCTTTTATTTATCATCAATTGGTCTGCTTCCCTAAGGTCCTTTGAAGGTGATAAAAAGTCAGAAGTCTTGGGACTTGCCTAGTGGTCCAGGGGCTAGGACTCTGCGCGCCCAGTGCAGCAGGCCTGGGTTCAATCCCTGGTGGGGGAACTAGGGTCCACACGCCACAACTAAAGATCCTGTACCTCAACTAAGACCCAGCACAGTCAAATAAATAAATACATTATAAATTTTTTAAAAAGTCAAAAGTCTTTCTTGAAAGGAGCAACAGATCCACGTAGATGACGTCCTAAAGCCTGTCCTAAAGCCTGTCAGCTGTGCTGACAGGTGGGAGAGTGCGGGGCCCAGAGAACAGTAACCTCAGCCTGGGGGAGCCAGCCCCACCCTGCAGTCATCAGCACTGCTCCCGGGGAGGAAACAGCGCCTGCGGCTGCAGGACTGGTTTCAGTGGTTTACACAAAGGGAGGCTGAGTTCCTCTCTTTTCCACACTCGTCAGAAGAGGAAAATATTTGCTTCAGCCCCTAAATGTTCACCTAGACCTTGACTTACTTCCACACTCAAAAGACACAAAACCCCTTCCTTATTTGTGGTTTCGGCTTGGAAAGGTATTTTGGTAGGAGTAACGAGCGGGACGCCTACCTTTCAGAGAAGAGAACCCTAACAGCACGGATTGAAAAAGGAACAAGAGGGACCTCTGTGGCCGTCCAGTGGCTAAGACTGTGCTCGCCTCCAGTGCAGGGGGCACGAGTTTGGTCCCTGCTTGGGGAACTAAGATCCCACATGCCCTGCAGCTCAGCCAAAAAATTTAAAAATAACCAGGAACAAGAAAATGAAGCCATCCACATGTGTGGTGGCATGAATCACATCAGTGCAGAGGCCTCCAGCGTCTTTAACCTTGAGTGACCCTGCGAGTGTCCTGCCTGCCCCCGGGGCTCCCACTACCCTGTGGGCCTCGGGGAAGGCTGAGTCTCCACGCCTGCCCTGTCAGGCCTGGACACAAGGAGGTGAGCTGACGGTGAGCAAACACAGGGTGGGTGCGCAACGGAGGGAATCGGGGTGTGGGGGGACGTGTAAACGAGAGAACCAGAGAGCTTGAAGGTTCGAAAAACTCCACTTCCCACTGACCTATCACCTACCAAGTTCTTTCTCACAAGGATTACAATCCACGTTTTTGTTTCTTTCTTTTGGCTAAGCTGGGTCTTCGGCGCTGTGCGTGGGATTTTCACTGTGGTGGCTTCTCTCGTCAGGGAACTCACGAGCTCAGCGGTGGGCCCGAGAACACAGGGTCAACAGATGTGGTGCACACAGGCTCTGCTGCTCCGCAGCATGTGGGGTCTTCCAAAGTCAGGGGTCAGACTGCACTGGCAAGTGGAGCCTTCACCACTGCACCAGCAGGGAAGCCCCTAGACTGTATTTTGTATTAATGGACTGAAAAATTAGGAATGACGCGTCTTTTTTGAGTTTTTATTTTTGGGCTGCTTTTTTTTTCCCTTGTCATTACTATCCAGTCAACATGCCGAACACAGGGAGCCCTTAAGAGCATGTTTTCTGCAAGAAAACTGCTCGCCTCTTCATGAAACCACCCTGAAGACAGTGAGTCCCCATTCAGTGCTCAGCACAGGTCTCCAGCAGATACGGGCAGGCCCAATGATTCAGCCCAGTCCATGGCTTGGCGAAGGCCAGAAACGCCAGAGGAAGCCACTCGCTCCTGGCGAAGGCTGCAGACCAGAGAGCCACACGAGGAGCAGACATGGCCGAGAGCCACTCACCCAGGCCTGGTCGATGTCCCTCCTGATGTCGGCCACAATCCGGGCACCATCGCTCCGCGCTAAGACCGCATCCAGCGAGTGCTGCTGGATGGAGTCCAGGAGACGGGCTGGGTGGCCGAGGCGGAGAATCCTCTGCTTCCACCGGGCCAGCCGCTCCACTAGGTTGTCCACAGCGACGTTAGAGGGCGCGCAGCACAGAACCTGGGGAGGCACAGCTCAAGCTCAGCTTGGGGGTTTCTTTCTAAACGCAATCACCTAAGTTTACATTAGAACAAGTGGAAAGTCCTAAAGTTAAAGAGATGGGGGAGGAGCGTGTACAGCTGGTAACATCATGGTGTAAACGCCCAGCTGTAAGGACCAGTGCAGGTGGCCCGAAGGACACGCCACCACACACGGACACAACATCTGGGCTCTAGACCTCAGGTCGAAAGACCCAACTGGGCTCCCGAAGACCAGAAAGGCTGACCAGTAACCAGAAGGAAAAGCCTCGCAGTATCCTGGGATGGTCAGTCAGGGCCGGGACACCCGTCTCTCCGAGGACCGAAGGAGCAAACACTGTGAAGGCTTAGACGGTGCCTGGTTCATAAGAAGGACCCAGGGAATGTCAACCTACAGCTGCTGTTACTGCTCCGTTCTTATCCTTACCTGACATTTACAACCCAGAAGGGCAACAGGCACTTCACACGCTCGGAATCCATGCGAAAGAGCCCCTCTCAGCCATTAACAATCTAAGTGACTGGTAACACACACCATCACATCCCACTCAGGAACCGGGAACACGCCATCTGCGCAACTAACGGGACCCTTGGATTAACCGAACAAGGTCTGTCTCCCATGCCCGGCCGCAGGGCCTTCTCCTGCAGGGCACACCCAGCAGGGGCCTGAGCACACAGCGCAGGGCTGAGTGAGGGGCTCCAGGCCTCCCCGGTGCAGGCCCACGGCCCCAGAGCCGTCAGACAACACAGGGGCGCAGCCTAGCAGGCAGCAGTAAATGCGTGGCGACGCTCCTACCCCAGTCCCAGAGCCCAGGCTACGGCCCCTGCAGACCGAGGACGGGCGTCTGCGGGAACGCGGTGCCCATGCCCACCTTTGAGCCCCGTTTCACAGCTTGAAGGACGATCTCCACCACGGTGGTGGTCTTCCCAGTTCCCGGGGGCCCGTGGATGATAGCGAGTTCCTTCTGGGACAGCGCGAACAGAACCGCTTCCTGCTGGGAGGCGTCCAGGGCGGGGTTGCAGAAGGTCAGCGGGGCTGCGGGACAAGCGACAGTGAGACTCCAGCTCCCCGTGGCCCGGTGCCGTTCCCTCAACCCCACCCCGATGGAAATATAGGATGTCATGTGATGGGGAGAGAGCCGGCCCTCCCCGAATCAGCAGATGACACAAAGTCAACCTGTTTGGTTTTCAAAAGTCTTCCCCTGGACAGGAATCCACAGGTCCTGTGTGCAGGCTCCCTGGGAGATCGTCCCTGGCTGCCCGCCGCTGCACCAGCGCACAGAGCCTAGAATGTTCACCACCTGTCCCTTTACTGACACAGCTGGCCAACTCACGCTCCAGAAAAACAGATTCCGGGAAGTAAATGTCTCTTGGAACATCTGTTTCCACCCTAGTGTTCCTTTCTAAGCGCCCATAAAACAACAAAAGCAAACAATGGAAAAGAATCACTAGCAGATCCAGGACAGTATTTCTAATCTGAACCTTCCATAAGCAAGGCCAACGATCTGCTTCATAAGCTCTGTGCTCAGAGCCGGTGCCGCTGTATCCCACCCCGAGTCTGCAGCCTCCACCCCACGGTGCCCACCGCGGAGACGACTGTGCTGGCTGACTGCGCGGGCACAGGGGGCTGATGCGGGCAGGCAAGACCGAAACACACTTGCAGGAACCATGGGAACCTGCGAGCCAGAGCTCCTGCGTGCATCCTGGCCCTCCACACCGTGACCCTGCTCCCCTGGACACCGGGTACCACCAGGGCACGCTGCGCAGCTGGAAACACAGCGAGCATGGTGCTCACTTCCTTCCCAGCTCAGAGCGGCCTCTCCCTAACTGGCTGGCAGAGATAAAATCTTCTGAGAAAACTGGCAGGTTGCAATTGTGTATGCGTAGCTCTTGTTTGCTTGCTAAGTCATGTCCCACTCTTTTACGACCCCATGGACTGCAGCCCTCCACGCTCTTCCGTCCATGGAATTCTCCAGGCAAGGATACTGGAATGGGTTGCCATTCCCTTCTCCCGGGGACCTTCCCAACCCAGGGATCAAACCCAGATCTCCTGCACTGGCAGGCAGATTCTTTACCACTGAGCTACCAGGGAAGCCCAGAAACAAAATCTCATTTAAATGTGCTTTCAGAATTTGAGAAAGTATTGGGCTGGCCAGAAAGTTGCTAAGATGTTACAGAAAAACCTGAACAACTTTTTTGGCCAACCCCATAGGAAGCAGCCCTGAGCTGAGAGACAACACCGCCAGGGTATCAGCACAAATGTGAGAGGAGAAGGGTGTGGGGTGGCCCTTGTGTTAGAACCAGAACTGCTCAGTGAAGGGCGGCTGCTTGACGAGGTGACAAACCCCTCTCAGAATGAGGTTTTCCCAGACACTGAAGGCAATGAGAGAGCACAGGCCACCGGGAGTGAGAACAGCGGGTGGGTGTGAGGGTAAGTGAGAGAGACACCGCTCTACATGGATGTGGAAAAACAGCTATCTGAACACACACGCCCAGCAGTGAGGCCAGCTCGACGTGACAGGTGTTTTAGTGATTTCCTCCCCCTGTTTACACGCCACTTTATTTCCAAATGTTCTGTGACTGACACACGTCACTCAATCAGATATAAGCTGTCCTCAATTTGAAAGACACAGAAAAAATAACCAGATATGTTGAGGACTGAGATTCTTCAAACCACAAAAAAATGCTATCAGGCATAAAGCACTGGGTTGGCCAAAAGGTTTGTTCAGATTTTTCCGTACCTTCCTACTGGTGTTATGGAAACTAGCACCGTCTCTGCTTTGTTTCAGGGAACACGAGGTGCCCTGGTTGCAGCCGGCACGCAGGGCAGCAGGGGCACAGTGTGGAGGGCCAGGACACATGCAGCAGCTCTGGCTCAGAGGCTCTGATGCAAGCGTGCTTCAGTCTAACCTGTCCGGGTCAGCACCCTGGGCCGTGGAGGCGGCACGGCCGCCTCTGCAGTGGACGCCGCAGGGCAGGGACTGCGGGTGCTATGTTTTCCGTAACAACTTATGCTCCTGCTGCTCTTGTTCAGTTGCTAAGTTGTGTCCGACTCCTTGCAACCCCATGAGCTGCAGCACACCAGGCTCCTCTGTCCTCCACTGTCTCCTGAGTTTCCTCAAACTCACGTCCACTGAGTCAATGATGCCATCCAACCATCCTATCCTCTGTTGCCCCCTTCTCCTCTTGCCCTCCATTTTTCCCAGCATCAGGGTCTTTTCCAATGAGTCAGCTCTTCGCATCGGGTGGCCAAAGTACTGGAGCTTCAGCTTCAGCATCGGTCCTTCCAATGAATATTCAGGGTTGATTTCCTTTAGAATGGACTGGTTGGATCTCCTTGCAGTCCAAGGGACTCTCAAGGGTCTTCTCCAGCACCACAGTTCGAAAGCATCAATTCTCTGACACTCAGCTTTCTTTGTGGTCCAACTCTCACATCCATGCATGACTACTGGAAAACCATAGGTTTGACTAGATGGACCTTTGTTGACAGAGTGATGTCTCTGCTTTATAAAACACTGTCTAGGTCTGACATAGCTTTTCGTCCAAGGAGCAAGAGTCTTAATTTCATGGCTGCAGTCACCATCTGCAGGGATTTTGGAGCCCCCCGCCAAAAAAAAAGTCTGTCACTGTTTCCACTGTTTCCCCATCTATTTGCCATGAAGTGATGGGACTGGCTGACATGATCTTCATTTTCTGAATGGTCAATTTTAAACCAACTTTTTCACTCTCCTTTCACCTTCATCAAGAGACTCTATAGTTCCTCTTTACTTTCTGCCATTAAAGTGATACCATCTGCATATCTGAGGTTCTTGATATTTCTCCCAGCAATCTTGATTTTAGCTTGTGATTCACCTAGTCCAGCATTTCACATGATGTACTCTGCATATAAGTTAAATAAGCAGGGTGACAATATACAGCCTTGACGTACTCCTTTTCCAAATTTGAACCAGTAATTGCTCCATGTCCAGTTCTAACTGTAGCTTCTTGTCCTGCACACAGGTTTCTCAGGGGGCATGTAAGGTAGTCGGGGATTCCCAGCTCTTTAAGAGTGGGAATTTTTATTACACAGCTTGTTGTGATCCACACAGTCAAAGGCTTTAACATAGTCAATGAGTAACACCTTATGGAAAAACCCAAATGAACCTTTTGGCCAACCCAATGTGATCGGCTATCCTCTGTTCTCTCAGGTCACTGACACAGAAGAAATATCCTCCCAATTCAAAATAAAGTATTCAGATACATTAGAAACAGCGTTATTTTAAAACAAACAACAATGGAATGAGCTACTTCTTTGAGTGCAGGTAACTGACGTGTTCAAGACAGTCACATAAAGAAGTTCATAAAAAGACACTAAATTAGACGTCTCCCTGACCGCATTTGCAAACTCTTGTTAAAATCGCCCAAGATCACACTGGTCACGTCACACCGGTCACGATACTATCCACAGTGACGTCCATCAGGAAAGGAGAATCGAAAGCTCTTACTCATCTCGCTGGGAGGACTGGGATCTGACGCGCCAAAGAGGACCTCTATGAGCGAGGACGCAGGGCCAGAGTGATACTTCTTCAGGGAGATCAGAGCTCTGCCAAGGGACAGGGACAACGAGGAGCTTAGAGACAATGAGGACTAATATAGCGCCTGAGGCCCCCGCAGCACTGCCGCCACTGCCCACCGTCTCCCGAGTGCCGTGTGCTCGGTCACTCAGTCGTGTCCAACTCGTTATGACCCCGTGGACTGTAGCCCACCAGGCTCCTCTGTCCACGGGGGTTCTCAGGCAAGAATACTGGAGTGGGTTGCCATTTCCTCCTCCGGGGATCTTCCCAACCCAGGGATCGAACACAGGCCTCCTGTATTACCGTCTGAGCCACCAAGGAAGCCCACCATCCCCCTCAATGGGCATGCAACCAACCCCAGACCCCAGGTGCTTGCCGTCTTCTCCAGCAGGAATGAGACATGTTTAGGGAAAATGTTACATGTGATTTCCGAAGAAGGCAATGGCAACCCACTCCAGTATTCTTGCATGGAGAATTCCAGGGACAGGGGAGACTGGTGGGCTGCTGTCCATCTATGGGGTCGCACAGAGTCGGACATGACTGAAGCGACTTAGCAGCAGCAGCAGCAGTACATGTGATTTCCAGTTATGTACACTTACTTTTTCAGTCGCTTGTAAGTCACGTCGTTGGCAAGCTTCAACAGTCTGTAGGAATGCTCTTGGTCCAAACTCAGCTGGGAATCATGGGACTCATCAAAGGCCACAGTGACAGCTTTCTGGGTGATACGGGTCAGGATCCCAGTGGCCAGCTGACCGCTTTCGTCATACAGACCCACGATGTCACCTGCAGGAGCAAAGACCAGTTACGTAAATGCTAAACAAAGTTAACCGAGAATTACTTCATTCAACGAATGCCAGCACATTTTAACTACTGTATCTGTTATTCTCATTAGAAATGAAGTCGGTAGCAGCAAAAAAAAAAAAAACTTCTAACTCACATCACATAATTAAATTCACTTGCATGCAATGAACTCTTTAACACAAACATGACAGCCAGGAAAATATTTCAAGTCTTCCTCTGTGCCTGGCACTGCTCTGGGCGCTCGTCTGTATCAGGAATAAATCACAGTCCCTGCCCTCACTTTGGGAGAAGGACAGCAAACACAACCACCTGGTGGGGTCGGAGCCAAGGGCTTCAGTGAGAAGGGCAGAGTGAGGACGGGGTCACTGCAGGGCATGTGAGACGGGCCATTCTGCGGGCAGACAGGTAAGAAGGGCGGGCCCCGAACAGAGTGGCCACAGGAGCGCACCTGGGGGAGAGCACTCCAGGTGGAAAGGGAACGCTGCTGAAGCAGGGAAGCGGGGGTGCTGCCCTCTCAGCTGGGCCTCCCGCCCCGTGACAGCTCTGGTGACTCACCCTCCACCAGGCAAGTCTGAGGAGCACGGGGCACTCGACCCGCACTCAAGCGAATCAGGGCTTCAACATGCCCCTTGGGGATGAGCCTGGGGCCATTCGGAGCCTGAGACTTTTGCCCAGGGAAGCTGGAGGGTGGCCCTCACCCTTCCCGGCTAGACCAGAAACCAGGGAAGACGGAGAGGCTGGCGCTGCCACCCTGTGGGGCCTGAGAAGGAGCCAACCCAGAAGAGGGCGAAGCCAACACACAGAGAGGAGCTAGGGCCAGGTGACCCCTCTGAGCCCCGGAGCCACCTGGCAGTTATCGCAACCCACGCGTCCCTTCCGGTCTAAGCCCGCCTGGCTCAGCACTTCTGTCCCTTGAACACCAACAGTTCTGACCAAACCAGAGTCCACGTGGAGATTCAGCAGAGCCCCCATATACTCACACCCCATTTATTCTGAGTCAGAGTCCACGCCACACATCAACCAGGGACCAGACGTGATTTTAGTCCTGACCTATTTTCCTTCTAGGAAACGAGTTTCATCTGTACCTTGAATCTTTCCTGTCTCCCTCCCCAACTTAAAGACAAACAGAAGGTGGCAGCAGTTCCCCTGCCTGGGCCCAAGGTCCGACTCTGTGCCTGGGGTGGGGGGTTCTCCATGGGGCTGAGTGCTGGGGGCTCCAACCCCACTGTGCCTTCCCCACCAGCCGCCCTGAGTGGGGCCCCACATTGCAGAGTTCACATCTCTAAGCTGCTGCTACTGCTGCTGCTAAGTCACTTCAGTCGTGTCCGACTCTGTATGACCCCACAGACGGAAGCCCACTAGGCTCCCTCATCCCTGGGATTCTCCAGGCAAGAACACTGGAGTGGGTTGCCATTTCCTTCTCCAATGTGTGAAAGTGAAGTCGCTCAGTCATGTCCGACCCTTAGCGACCCCATGGACTGCAGCCTACCAGGTTCCTCCATCCATGGGATTTTCTAGGCAATAGTACTGGAGTGGCTTGCCATTGCCTTCTCCGCATCTCTAAGCTACAGAGCCTTAAAACTGCTCCTCAGAAAATGGAAACCTAACAACCAACCCCACCTACGGTTGATCGAGAGCTGTAGCAACACAGCAGATTTCAGCTCTGTGCTTTTCCACCTAAAGGACCACCTTCCTCCAACTTGCTGTTTATCAGTTATTCATCAGCCTCGAAGGTCCTGTCCTCCACAGCACTTCCTAACTGAACATAATACATTTTTCCTTTGGTTTTCAGAGTTTACAAACGCCCAGCAGGCGTTTGGTCCTGCCCACTTAATCCTAATGGTAAGGTCAAAAGCTCAACTGTCTTTAGAGGACAGATGACTGACTTCCGGCCACTCAGCAGCACAGTGTGTAAGATCTGACTCCAACCAGCAGCTTCCCCTCCTCCTGCTGCTGCTGCTGCTAAGTCGCTTCAGTCGTGTCCGACTCTGTGCGACCCCACAGACGGCAGCCCACCAGGCTCCGCTGTCCCTGGGATTCTCCGGGCAAGAACACTGGAGTGGGTTGCCATTTCCTTCTCCAATGCATGAAAGTGAAACGTGAAAGAGAAGTCGCTCAGTCATGTCCGACTCTTAGCAACCCCATGCATGGACTGCAGCCTACCAGGCTCCTCCGTCCATGGGATTTTCCAGGCAAGAGGACTGGAGTGGGGGGCCATAGCCTTCTCCATCCCCTCCTCCTATCTGTCTCCAAATGCAGCCAAGATTCCAGTAAGTGGGGGACAAGAGGCCAGAAAGTCAAAATATGAAACCAACAAACCCTGTCATCACCAAATCAGGGCCGAGAGACTTTTCCAGAGAAAGTGCAGTGCTTGGCGACGCTGCTCTCTCCATTTCCAGGTCTGATTGAAAACAAGAGTCCCAGGTGTGCGGTGAAGAAGCTTCTTCGAACTGCCCCTTCTTTCCAACATGGCTGCCACAAGTTTAGCCAAAGTATTCTTAGTACAGGAAGGTCTGGGACTACATAGCTGTGTACAAGGAACCATTTTGTCCAGGGCTATGGGAAGTGCAAAGGGAGGTTCAGGAGAGGGGGGACATATGTATACCTATGGCTGATTCATGCTGATGTATGGCAGAAAGCAACACATTATAAAGTAATTAGCCTCCAATTAAAAATAAAATTAAAAAATATGTATATACTGTGATATTCTGGAAGAGAAAAACAAGAAATGAGAGTCATGTGTAACCTTACATTTTCTAGTAGCCACATCATGTATTGTTACGTGTTAGTCGCTCAGTCATGTCTGACTCTTTGCGACCCCATGGGCTATGGCCTGCCAGGCTTCTCTGTTCATGGGATTTCTCAGACAAGAATACTAGAGTGGGTTGCCATTTTCTTCTCCAGGGAATCTTCCTGACCTAGGGATAGAACCCATGTCTCCTGCATTGGCAGGCTGATTCTTTACCACTGAGTCACCTGGGAAGCCACATTAAAAAACCAAAAAGAAACAGGTAATTTTAATAGTAGTTTACTTAATCCAATGCATGAAAAATATTTTCATTTCAAAACATAATTGGTAGTCATAGAAATTACTTTTTTTTTTTAAAGTGCTAAATCTTCAAACTCTCTTGTGCATTTGACATGAGCAGGAATCACTAGCCATATTTCGGGTGTTCAGCTGGTGTCTGCCAGTCTGGACAGTGCCGATCTAAACTACCAGAAAGCCTTGTAACTGCTGGATTTCTAAGCGAGAGTTCTCCACTGCAATGCTTTGTTCCCCAGCTGGTCCAATGTGACTAAATCTTTACAGCCCACATCTGAGGACTGCAATATTCAACACACACCCTTGTCAACAATATACAGACCGGAAGTAAAGCTGTTACTTGGAAGCACAGCTGCAGACATGCATCTCCTGGGCTCGAAGGTAATGAGCAGCCGTCCGTACAGCCCGGTCCGCTGGCTGGATACCTGCAGCTTCAGCAAACAGACGCCTCGGCTCTGGAGTTCCTTCAGAGAGACGTTTTCCTGCCAGGATCTGGGAAATATCCAATGTTGAGGCTTCAGTATTTGTATTTTACCAGTTTGTACTTCCAAATGTGCAGGAAGAACAGAGGAAGTCTATGCACAGGAAACTCCAATCCTGCCTCCTCTCAAACCTGTTCCTCCTACAGCCCCCCATGCCCTACTTGCAGCACCCCAAGACAGCACCTTCACTCACCTTTGCCTTTTCTCCTGGGCCCTGTGAGTCACTGAGTCCCACCAGGGCCCTCCCATTTGTACCCAGAATCCACCCCTGCACCCTCACTGCCGAGGGCCATCCTCTGCACAAGAATATAAGATAAAGAGGGACTCCTCTGGCCATTCAGCAGTGAAGACCGTGCTTCCAATTCAGGAGGCACAGGTTCGATCCCCAGTTGGGGAATTAAGATCCCACGTGCAGCTCATCACACACACAAAAACAGACTATAATACAAGCTTCTTCCCCAAGCCCTTCTCAACCAGACCCCTGTGCATCTTGTCATGGGTGCTTACTCTGTCCTCCGGATGCTGCTGAGCCCTTGACTTCTAGATCACTGCATTCCCACCTCACTGGTTTGCTGTAAGGATGACCTCATTTTACAGACAAGACGACTAGGGCTGCAAAGTCACCCAGCCATAAACGATGGACCCCAGATTCCACTGAGGACAACAGGACTCCAAACTCTCAATCGTCATCATCAAAAACTTCTAAATCAAAGCCTCTCCACTTCGGCAGCACAATGGTTGAGTACAAACTCTGGCATCAGCCCGCGTGACCTCAAATCCTGGCTCACCCTGTGTTACCTGGGGCAAGTGACTTAACATCTCAGTTCCATACTCCTTAGACACAAGATGAGAATCGGTTACCGGAGTAATCAATTTCGCAGAGTTGACACGAGGTTTAAAGCGGCTGATGCCCGTGGAGTGCTTTTACACCCGTCAATAAACGTCAACTCTCAGTTTCAGCCTTAGGGGTAAAAGGCTCCAGTCCTGGCTGCAGGGGTGCGCTGCTTTCCCACATCTCCAGGAAACTCCTCCCCGCATCCTCCTTCAGTTCAGTCGCTCAGTCGTGTCCAACTCTTTGCGACCCCATGAATCACAGCACGCCAGGCCTGCCTGTCCATCACCAACTCCCGGAGTTCACTCAAACTCATGTCCATCGAGTCGGTGATGCCATCCAGCCATCTCATTCTCTGTCGTCCCCTTCTCCTCCTGCCCCCAATCCCTCCCAGCATCAGAGTCTTTTCCAGTGAGTCAACAAGTCACTTCAGTCGTGTCCGACTCTGTGTGACCCCATAGACGGAAGCCCACCAGGCTCCCCCGTCCCTGGGATTCTCCAGGCAAGAATACTGGAGTGGGTTGCCATTTCCTTCTCCAATGTGTGAAAGTGAAAAGTGAAAGTGAAGTCGCTCAGTCGTGTCCGACCCTTAGCGACCCCACGGACTGCAGCCTACCAGACTCCTCCATTCATGGGATTTTCTAGGCAAGAGTACTGGAGTGGCTTGCCATAGCGGCAGCAGCAACAACTCTTCGCATGAGGTGGCCAAAGTACTGGAGCTTCAGCTTTAGCATCACCCTAACCCTAACCCTAACCCTAACCCCTATTTTTCTGCAAGCTGTGCTCAGGCACCACCGCCTCCAGGAAGCCATCCTCCACTAGGGCTCCGCAGGGTCGGCGGTCCTTCCCGCCTCCACAGCACTCGGCCTGCACTCACAGCTCAGCACCTGTCAGGCTGGAAGCGGGCCGTTCGCGCCCCCACCGGCCGCCCGGGGCCCACGATCAACGACCCCGTCCCATTCGAGGCCCGGCACCGGACAGGCGCAAACACCGACGGGGGGACGAGGAGGCAAGCGGGCGGGGGACTCGATGAGGATGGAAGTGGGGAGACAGGCGGGGCCCGCGGGGCAAGTCCAGAGGGGCGCCTCAGGGGGAGCAGACCCTTCCCTGGGGGTCCCCAAAACGGAACGCGCCGCCCCGGAGGGTGAAGAGGCTCCCATCCCCGGCGGCGGCCGAGCCCCCTTCAGTCAGGAGCGCAAATCCCGGCCCAGGCTTGTCAGGCCGAGCCCCCGGAGGCTCCATCCGTGCGGCCTCAGCTGGGAGAGGACCGGGCCCTGGGGGAGCCGCCGCGCCGGCGGCCGTACCTGCGCTCCGCGACCTCCGCGTCTCTCTCGAGCTCCAGCAGTTCCAACTGCTTGGTCACGAAGCTCTCCACGGGCGTCGAGGCCATGGCCGCAGTCCGGCCCGGGCCCAGAGCCGCGGAGGCCCGGCTGCCGCGCGCGCCGCTGCTTCCGGCCGGACCGGCGCGTCGACGCACCAGGCTCGCGCTGCTTCCGCTTCCGCTCCCGGCGGAGGCTGCGGGAAGATGGCGGCGGTGGCGGCCCGGGCCCTGCCGGTCACCTTCGGGCGGCTGGCGTCTGCATGCAGCCGCAGCGTCCTGAGAGCGTGGGGATCCGGAGCCGGTGAGGCCCGCCCCGCGGGGCGAACGGAGGAAGCTGGGCGCACGGGGCGCCCTGCCACGTGTGTCTGCGTCCGACCGGTGTTGATCGCTTTTTTTCATGGCGGTGATTATCGGTCGTGGAAACCCTGGGTTCAGACCCTGGTTCCTTTAGTTAATAGCTTAAATACTGGTGATAGCTCTCCAACTTCCATATAGGCTCCATTTAAGTTGGGGAGCAAACTGAGGCTCAGAATGGTTAGGTAACTTGCCCTTGGTCATACAGCAGGGAAGTGGGAGAGGACTGAATCAGATAGCTTGGTCCGGCTCCAAAGCCTGTGCTTTAGCCATCACTCCCCAGGCTGCAAACCATTCTGTAAGCTTCCTTGTCCTCATCTGGAAAACGGTGGTGAATGTCATTGCCCAGAGGTAACCAGTCCAGCAAAAGCTACACCTGTATTTTAGGCACTGGGTTGTCATGAAGCTCAGCAAGGTTTTGCTGGTCAAAAACACTGTAAACCTCTCCTCAAAATGGTTGGAGTGTATTCGTGTGAAGGAATGTTTATGTATGTAAAGAAGTTTTCCCTCTTTTAAGTGTGATAGTGATGTTGTGGTTACATTTGTTTGTTTTTAAGATGCTTTATCTTTCATAGAAGTACACTGACAATTGCTTTAAAATACACCACAGAGTTGGAGCGGAGGCATTGTGAATGAGTCAGGCTTGGCTATGAGTTGATGAGTGTTGAGTCTAGGAAGAGATACAGGAGGACTCCCTATTCTCTTGACTTTTGTGTGCTTATCATTTTCCATAGTAAAACTTGGGTTTAAGCAGGCGGGGAAGTTTTTATAAAAGCAGCGGGACTTACTTTGTTCTACCAACATAAAGCTACCTCTGGAATGCTGTGCTCAATTCCCGACCCCCCATTTTCAGAAAGAAGCACAGGTGAAGTGAGCTGAGTAAAGAGAGCGTGATCAAAATGGTGAACAGGCAGGATCTTGAAGAGTGACTGAAGGAAACAGGATGGACACCATCACATTTCTCAGGGATTGAAAGATGGTCCTGGGGGAGAGGAGGGTGCACGTTTGTTCCCGGTGGGGTCGGAGCTAAGCTAAGGCCATAGGCAGGAATTACAGGGAAGCAGATCAGGTGCAGAAAGTTTCTGACCGTTCATCAGTGAGCTGGCTCTCAGGCGTGCTCAATCTGTCAGTTGTATCCAACTCTTTGTGACCCCATGGACTATAGCCCACCAGGCTTCTCTATGGGAGTTTTTGGGCAAGAATACGATAGTGGCTCCCCATTTCCTCCTCTGGGGGATCTTCTTGACCCAGGGACTGAACCCGAGTCTCCTGCATCTCCTGCACTGACAGGCAGATTCTTTACTACTGAGCCACCTGGCTTTCAAGAGAGGCCAGTCGTGAGTTCCCAACTGTGGGCTGTTCCACAGGGGCTTCGTTTGATGGCTTAGAAGAGATTTCATTCGTTCATTCGCCATGTATTGGGCGTCCATTACAAGTCAAACTCTGGTCCAGGATGGTGAATACATCAGTTAAATTTGTAAAACAAACCCCTGTTTTTACGGAGCTCACATTCTGATGGGGAGAGGAGTTTGCAGAGAGATGAGCAATTTTACGAAGAAGCAAATGACATAGTATGTTTGAAGCTTAAGAAGAAGCAAATTACGTAGCAGGTTCAAAGCTGGTTAAGTCTTATGGAGAAAAAATAAAGCACGAGTTGGGAGGAAAGTGTTCAATTTTAAATAAGATGGTTGGGGAAACCTTCTCTAGTGAGATGATGTTTGAGTGGAGACCCAGAGGAAACAGGGGATTAGCCTAGGGGTCCTCCTGGGGTCGGGGTTGTCCCGGGGAAGAGCATTCAAGGCATAGGCCGTTGTCCTTGGCATCTTCCAGGAATAACCAGGAGGCCCAAGTGGCAGATGTGCAGGGAACACAGGGAAGCCATGAGGCAAGGCCCAGAGAGACAGGGTCACACTGCCCGCTGCCCTGCTGGCCACCGTGAAGACTGCCTTTTTCTCAGAATGAAATGGGGTGCTCTCGGAGGGTTGCACTAAATAGTAACCTGATCTGTCCTCATAGTTTGTTTCTCTGGTTTGGGGGGGATTTTTGCCCACCCCGCATGGTGTGTGCAATCTTAGTTTCCTGACCAGGGGTTGAACCCATGGCGCCTGCAGTGAAATGTGAAGTCTTAACCTTTTGACCACCAGGGAAGTCCCCTGCCCCCAGTTTTAACAGGATTCCTCTAGCTGCTGTGCAGAGAGAGAGGCAAGGATGAGAGCAGGGTGTCAGTTACAAGCCAGGCGGCTGGGGTGATTGAAGTGGTCAGAGCCTAGATGTCTCAGAGAGACATTTGCTGACAGGTTGGTGGCTGTGGGCTGTGAGAGAGAAAAGTCATAAATGACTGAGGTTTTTGGCCTGAGCAACTGGAAGGATGCAGTCGCCGTCATGTGAGATGTGGAGGGGTGTGGGAGAAGCAGGCGGGAGGTGCAGATCAGAAGCCTTTGTTAGGTTCTGAGAAAGGTGACGACCAGGTGATGCCGGCAGACAGCCAGATGCCTGTCGTGTCCAAGTCCAGGCCGCAGGTGTCCACTTGGGAGTCAGCGGTGTGCAGGTGACGCTGAAATCCATTCAAGCAGGTGTAATCCTGGAGGAAAGGCCACAAATAAAGACAAGGTCAGACCCAGGTTGTAAGGCAGCCCGCTCCAGTCTTCTTGCCCAGAGAATCCCATGGACAGAGGATCCTGGCGGTCTGCAGTCCATGGGCCACGAAGAGTGGGGCACGACTTAGCACAGAGACCCAGGTTTAGACTGCAAGCACACCAGGATGGTGGAGGGGAAGAAAAACCAACTCAGGAGACCAGGAATTGGGAACAGCTGCTAATGAGTGAGCTTTGAAAGCGTGAACTTTATGGCATATGAATTATAACTCAGTTGAAAAAACCAGCAGTAGTTATTGAGAGATCTGCCCTCTGCTTCTTGCACCTATGCATGGGGCATTTTGTTTCTGGGCCCTTCTTAGCAGGCTGTGGGTGCCTTGTCCCTAGGTGTATTATTATCTGATGCTGTGTCCTGAGTTACCCCAAACCGAGCAGCTTAAGATAACATATACTATGTCACCCCATCACTGAGGGTCAGGATGCAGGCATGGCTGAGCTGGCTCCCTGTCTCATTAGATTCATGTCAGGTTATTTCAGGTTAGAGTCAGCAGTCAGCAGGGCCGGCAGAAGCTGCTTCCTGGCTTCCCCAGACAGGGAAGCCTGGCGTGCTGCAGTCCATGGGGTTGCAAAGAGTCGGACATGACTGAGCCACTGACCTGAATTGGGAAGGTGGAATCCCAGGGGCCTCCCTGGGCTGCTCACAGCACAGCGGTCCTGCTGCAGCGAGGACGCCAGGCCTGCAACTGCCCTCTGATCACCTGCTCTTAGAGATGCTGGCCTGTCCCTTCTGCCACATGCTCTTTGTCACTGAAAACTGCTCCCTTGGAGAGGGGAGCAGGACTCAGGGGTGAGAACCCCAGGAGGGGTATCCTGGAGGCTGCTCCCACACTTGGGTGCCAAACAGGGCCTCAACTTGGTGGGCACTTGGCGTCAAGGTATGAGTTAGCAGGTAGGTGATTCTGTTTCAGGCCCTTTTTGATGGTGCAATGAACGCCCCTCGACACTTACGGTAATAACCCGTAGCTATGAGTGACGGTCTTCTAGTTTTCTTTCTGGATTTTTCTGTAGATGCGCTGTGATGTGGTTTGAGTCGGGTGCCAGTCACAATAGCAGCACTTGTGCGTTGAGCCTCACAAGGGGCAGTTTGTGTTCCGTCCTAGTAACCGCGCGTGTCTCTCTTGTTCCCTCAGCTTCCCTGTGGTCCGCTTCTCGGAGGCTCAGTTCGCAGAGCGCTTCATCTCCACAAGGGTAATATCAAAATGTGGGTTTTGCTAACTCTTCTTCCTTTCCTTTCTTCTAAAGTGAAGATTTCGAACTTTTAGGTTTTTAAAAATATATAAGTTTTAACTGTTCTGACAGTATTTTACTCAGACCCTTAATACGTAGACATACAGACGGAACCTCAAGAGTCCAAGGAGGTCGTCTGGGCCATGCATGGCTGTGTCTTTGTAAGGAAAAGCTTTTAACTCCTAATTGGGAAATTTCTAACCAAGAAGGTTGAATCACAGGACAGACTCTCTGGAGGACCTTGTGTAATTTGAAGGAGCATGTTTAGTGTTAAAACTGTATATTTAGATTAAAAAAATAAAAATATAAACTAAAAAAGGTAAATTTAACAAAATCACACTTGAGTAGGAATATACAGGATCCCGTACCAGCCCTTGCAGCCCAGGTCCATGAGCAGGGTCGTCCTTGGGCTTCAGTTCCTCTTTGAGAAATGGAAGTGATATCAGACTGCATCGCAATGGCTTTTCATGAGAGTCAAGTGAATTTCTGCATCCAGAGAGCTTGTTAGAAGGACTTGCCAAGGGGAAGGCGTGAAGGAGGGATGGATTGGGAGATTGGATTAGCAGGTACAAACCGTTACATCCAGCATGAGGTCCCACGGTGTGACATGCAGCATGGGTAAACGGCAAGGTCTCTCTGTATGGCACAGGGAACCATATTCAATATCCTGTGATAGATCATCAGGAAAAAGATTGCATACATGCATGTGTGACTGAGTCACTTTGCTGCACGGCAGAAACTAGCAGCGTTGTAAGTCAACTGCACCTCAATAAATAAATTCCTTAAAAAAGAGCTTCAGCAAGCACTTGGCAGTAGGAAGCTCTCAGTACAGCTGCCTGCCCTCCTGCAGCGAGAATCTCAGCAGCGGGGGACCCAGGACCTGCTGTTTCCCTGAAGGAGCAGTGGGCTCCCTGCATGAAGCTGGAGGCGGAGGCGCTTTCGTGAACCCGGCTGATTTCCCCCAGCGCTGCTCTGAGCGGTCACTGCTGCCCTGGTCCCCTCGCAGCTTTGTCCCTCGTCCTGACTGGCTGCTGCTGGGCCACCTGGGGTCCTGAGCCTTGGACACGATACACGGCTTTAAAACACAACCTAATTTGGGGGCCAGTTGACTGCAACAGGGACATCTGTGTTCAGCATGCCTGCTGTGACAGTGCCGGGGGGCCCTGGGCCTGTGCTGGAAGCAGCAGTTTCCCCAGTTTTCCAGGGTCTTCTGGCTGGTCGAAGAGTTCAGTTGACATGAGACAGGTTAACAGGAGAAAATCAGACCCAAGTTTACTAACTTGTACACACAGGAGAGACCTGGGAGAAATGAGTCATTCGCCAGAATGACTGAAGCCCCCTGCTGAAACAGCTCCCTTCAGCTGAAGACAGAAGAGGATGTTGAGGGTAGGGGTCTGAGACTTCAAGAGGGGGAGAGGGCAGTTCACGTGGAGGTGGAAAGCAAGTGCTTGGTGGATAAACGTTTGCTGGGCCTGCAGAGACCATGGGACAGGGAGCAGCCCCTGTCCTCCAGGCCCGCATGTTCCCGCACCCTTTGTGGTGAAGCTGTCTCGGGACAGGCCCACCATCTCCAGGCAGCTGCGTGCAAACCCAGGCCTGCCTGCTTCCCGCCAGAATGTCTTCCAGAGTCTTGGACCTTGGTTGTTTTCAGCTTGAAGTAATCCACACGCCTAAGAGACATTTGGGGGCAGGTTTTGCTCCCGCATGACTGTGGCATCAGAGACGTGCTGGATCCTTGTGCTTTCTGGTATGCTGAGCACAGCTGTGGCTCACAGGTGTGGAACCGTCTTTTCACGTGTGTGTGACCTGCATGCAAAAAATACTTTTACAGATACGTTCCTAAAACCTCACTGAGTTCACCACCTTGGCCAGAAGTTGTGCTGCCAGACCCTGTGGAGGAGGCCAGACACCATGCAGGTAAGGGGCGCAGAAGCGAGGGGGAGGGGTGGCCTCCTGGCCACAGAGCAAGGGCATCACGTTTCTAGGTGCCCGAGAAGGGCCCGATGTGGGCGTTCCTGTTCACAGGAGGCGCCACAACAGGAACGCTGAAGTTCACTTAACACCAGAATTCAGAACCCTCGTTCACCTAGCAAACCCTCCCAGGGCACCAGCCGAGTAGCAGGCAGCTGACACGGGTGGCGGCAGGGCTTGGTCCAGCCCAGGCTCCCCACTGCTCGTAGAAACGTGGCTGTTCAGGGAAAGAGAACAAGGAGCACGCTCATCGGTGGAAGCGGCCCCAGCGCGGGTGTCGGGAGGAGGGCAGGGTGCCCAGCTCGCCCAGCGCTGGGAGGCAGTGAGGGTCCTAGTTTCCAAAACCTGGAGATCCATAGCAATGCGTGGAATCGTCCTGGTTTTAGATACAGTTGAAGGCGGTGGTGGGAGAGCAGGGAGGAGCCCCTGGCACACACCCTGCCACCAGTCCACAGATGCTCAGGGTGGCGCGACTCTGCGGGGCGCCGGGTACACGGGCAGGAGCAGAGCTGTGACCCTCACCACCCTTCCCCCCGCAGAGGTCGTGGAGAAGGTGAACGAGCTCATCGCCGGGGGCCAGTACGGCAGGCTCTTTGCTGTGGTGCACTTTGCCAGCCACCAGTGGAAGGTCACCGCTGAAGACCTGATTCTAATTGAGAACAAGTTAGACATTGCCTGCGGAGAGAGGATTCGGCTGGAGAAGGTGAGACCGTGGGTCTCTCAGTGTATCTGGGCCTCGGTCCCTGCTCCCCAGGGTCAGCTCTGGTGGAGAAGGCCGGCACCCTTCCTAGGATGGGCCAGGCCGGCTGGGTGGGCATGGGGGAGCCTGGGGGCGTGGGGAGGGCTGCCCCCAAGGGCGGCCCTGACTTGGCAGGGTCCCTCCCGACGGGGAGACGCTCAGCACGTTTCCCCAAGGAGGAGTGTGTGTCTGGGTCTGTCTGTGAGTCTGCCTCACACACACTCCCCTGACGTGAGGTGTGGCAGCCGCTGCTGTCCTAAACAGTGAGCGCTGGTTTCGAGCCGTCTCCCCGGACACCGATCATGCCCTGGCCTCCAGAACCGCTCCATGGTCTGTGCTGTTCTTAGCTCTGTGCGTCAGCTTCCACTTATGATTCTGTTGGCTGTGTTCAGGGGCCTGCTTGGTTTTTGCCTGTTCTCCTGGAGATGAAATATGAGATCTCTGCACTGGATCCTGTTTCTGTGACACGGTTAACTGCTGACATGATGTAATATGACAAATGGTTTTCTTTGTGATTTAAAACTCCTTTGTGATCATAGCTTCTTGGTGTGTTTACACCGAGGGCAGCATTACGCTCCCCTTCCTCGGGTGGTGCTCCCGCAGCCTGTGGCCTGAGCAGGACCACTCCAGTCAGAGCTGAATGAGGGTGCTGTGGGGACACCCGCGGCCAGCACAGCGCCTTCTCCATGGGGCCGCCTGGGGCTCCATCACAAGTTCATGGACAAGAGCGTGTTTACTTCTTATGTCTAAAATCGGACACTTCAGAAGTGTATTTGTAAGGGTTTCTTAAAAGACA
Organism: Moschus berezovskii; assembly: GCF_049115385.1. Classification (NCBI taxonomy): domain Eukaryota; kingdom Metazoa; phylum Chordata; class Mammalia; order Artiodactyla; family Moschidae; genus Moschus; species Moschus berezovskii. The sequence continues at coordinate 4,862,507 of NC_142484.1, forward strand.
TTATTTTGAAATATTTCACACTAACAAAAGCATAGGAAGCCCCACCCAATAAAGATGATTTTCAAAATATAGGAAACCCAGCAGTAGAGACCATGTCAGGCTGAGAGTGAGTAAAACAAGGTTGTCATTGCCTAACATGCATAGTCCATGGATATTGTTACAAAATAGGCTCTGTCTTTAGACATTTAGGTTTAGTGTGATCGAATTTTCTTCTGATCTGTAAAATTGCAGACAGTCTCCCAGCGGCTAATAAGACCCCCTCCAACTGAGGCCACCCCTGGCGGCACGGCTTCCCTCCTGCTGCCTGGCGGGGGGAGGGTTTTGCAGTCATTGAAAGAACACCCTTGAACCTAAATTTTCATAGAATCCGCAGGACTGTCAACTGCTTAAAGACCCCCGCCGTCTGCTTTGTGCATTTTTCCCTGTATGTATATACTTCAGCGAGAATGTTTAAGTCCATTTCTGGAGGAGGTGATCTGCTGAGCAGATGTGCCATCAGGTCCCACGTCCCCCTGTGCCAGTCAGATGGGCCGTGTCCCTCGGGCGACAGCAAGCCCGTCTCCCTCTCCAGCCTGTCCCGGCGACTCTGTGTTGTGTGGCTGTGTTATCTGTTGGTGACATGCCTGTTTGGTTTCAGGTCCTGCTGGTTGGGGCCAACGACTTCACGCTCCTCGGCAGACCCCTGCTCGGGTAACGTGCCCTCGGGGGCTGGGCGGGCGGCGGGCAGGGGCTCCGTCACACCTGGTCAGGCCCAGCTCGACACGCAGACCCTGCAGTTCATGGACGCTTACTGCCCCGCATGCAGAGCGTCCCGACCACGTCTCTGGCCTGATACTGCTTCACTGCAGTTTGGCCCTTTTAGGACTGGCTGTGGGACGACCCTGTCCCTCACCGTGTAGTGTCTGCAGGGGGCAGGGGGAAACATTGATAACTAGCAGAAAAGAAGTTTTATTTCAGAAGTTCTCACGTGTAATGTACTAGGAAAATGGAAAAATAAGAAGGTACATCACTGTTCATTCTCCTGTCTTCTAGAAAGGACCTCGTTCGAGTAGAAGCCACAGTCATAGAAAAGACAGAATCGTGGCCAAGGGTCAACATGAGATTTCGGAAAAGGAAGAACTACAAAAGGAAGAGAAGTAAGTTGGGGAAAGCGGAGCTGTGCGCTCCCGTCCTCCTGGTGCTGCCCTGGGTCCTGCCCTGGGCCCTGCCCTGGGCGGGTTCGGTGGGCACCTACTCTCTGCGGCGCCCAGAGACCAGCAGGTGGGCGCAGCCCCGCCCCGGCTCTGACCAGGGGTGGGAAGAGGCCCCCGACTGGAGGGCGTGGCCCTTGGAAGCACGGCCGGGAGCATCAGCAGCTGCTGAGACCCCCGCAGCATGTCTGGCGTCCCGGGAAACGGACACGCAGGTGGAGGACGCCCTGTCGGTAGATGTTGCCCAGAGTGCAGGGAGTGCCTGCCTCCACCCAGGGGGATGATCTTAGAGTGTGAGGGTGCGACCGCTTCCAACAGCCGGTTGGTGGGCGGAGCTTATTCTTGTGCTGCCGGGCACACACACGCATCCACACGTGTACACACACGCGTGCACGATGGCACGTTTCTACAAGAGGAATGAGACCGGCAGAATCTCAACTACGTAACGTAGAACTTCCTGTGTTTCCACTATTCACAGGGGCGTTTGCAGAGCGTTAGGCCGTGCGCAGGATCTGCAGATGGTTTACTGTGTACAGGAGGGAGTGTGTAGGTTACACGCAGACACTGCGCCATCTAGCATGAGGGGCTTGAGCGTCCTTGCATGCTGGAATCCTCAGGAGCCCCACCTGCAGATGTACATCGGTCCGGTCCTTAACGTAGAACTTACTGTGTTTCCACTATTCACAGGGGCGTTTGCAGAGCGTTAGGCCGTGCGCGGGGTCTGCAGATGGTTTAGTGTGTACGGGAGGGAGTGTGCAGGCTACACGCAGACACTGCGCCATCTAGCGTGAGGGGCTTGAGCGTCCTTGTGTGCTGGAATCCTCAGGAGCCCCCCATGCAGATGTACATCGGTCCAGTCCTCGGTTACAGGTGGCAAAACACACCGGAGGCGTAGCTTCAGCTTTCCTAGAGTCAGGTCATTAGGAAAACTCTCCTCCAGGAGCCTCGGGTCCTCAGATGCCACCGCCATTCCCCCGCCACGCCATGCAGGGGTCTCCAGGCACGTGGAAGGGCGAGGCCAGGAGCCGCAGCAAGGGCTCCCGGAGTGTCGCAGCCCCTGCTGCGTCTGACAGGGCTCGGGGAGTCAGTGGTGAGGCCTGTGGTCTGCGCGCCCCAGGGACGCGCCACGCAGGACCTCGCTGAGTCCAACGCCCCTGGGCTGAGCGGGTGGTGGCTGGTCTCACGGTAGCTCGTTCACAGCATCGGGGTCTGCGCTGACGCCCCGGCCCTTTTCTCTCTCTCAGTCATCGTGAACCCGCAGACCATCCTCCGGATAAACACCATCGAGATTGCTCCCCGTCTGTGTTGATCATCTAGCTGATATTTATAGGAATATAAAAATAAATCTGTTTTCTGAGGACACCAGGTTTCTATGTTTTGCTGTAGAAAACTCTGATATGAAAAGCTGAATCCTGTTGTGGGTGGTTCTAAACTGAGCACCCTGACTGAGAGCTTATTCTTAGTAAGCAGCAGTCTCCCTGAGCCAGAGAGGCCAGGAATTCGGGAAGAATCACAAGCATGGCCCTCCTGGGGCTGGAGCCTGGATGCTTGTGTAAAGACAGGATGGCGTTACCGGCCACCCTCCCCCCGCGCTGGGCCACAGGGGCGTGATGTGGGGTGCAGCTTGGGCCCGCAGCTGACTGCGAGAAACACTGTCCCCCCCGGCGCTGGGCCACTGGGGTGTGACGTAGGGCACGGCGCAGCTCAGGCCCGCATCTGACTGCGAGAAACACTGTCCGGATTCTGCTTCTGGGCAAGATGAACAAAGTGCCATCTCCTGGGTAATCCAGTGATTGCTGCTAGTGCTTTGCTTCTCTGAGAAGCTGGGGTTCAAACCAGGGGTCTGGGCGCTGAGCCCCCACCCTCGTCCTTCGGCTCCGCTGGGTCCAGCAGGGAAGGAAGGTCACCATGCTGGTGGGCAGCACAGCTTAGCGGGCGGCCGGGGCGGGCCGTGTGCCTGGAGCCCCAGGGCAGCAGCACAGCGCATTCCGGGAGCTAGATGTAAAGGACGGAGCAGAGCGGCCAGAGAAGTTCCAGACTAGATCTTGACTGCAGCCTTTCGGGATCCCAGGCCTGTGGGGGCAGGTCAGGCAGGCAGCTCACCCCTGTGCAAAGGGACGGGTCCCAATCCAGAGTGGCAGGGCTGGAGGGCAGATGGAAGGACTTGGGGAGGGGGTTCCCAGACAGTCCAGACCCCTGGTTCTGTGTCCTTCACACAGGCCGGGCTTTGTTCCAAGAGAAAAGTCAGGACTTTCAAGCAGCACAAAAAGCCTTTTTATCAAATGCAGTTCATACTTTATTCTGCAAGATGGCTTTGCAAGTCCATGGGGGCGTCGTCCCTGTGACGAGGGGTGGGGGGCCGAGAAAGGCTGAGGCCCGCCCTCAGGAGACCTCCCCATCCTCCCTGCCCCCTTCAGGTTCTGGTCATCCTTGGGGCGCTGGCGGATGCCCTCTGGTCCAACCCTGGGGCACACGGCACTGCCCTGCTGCAGTGCCCTCCCTGTACAGCAGGGGGCAGCAGTTCTGCACATGAAGATCCCGGATTCTGGCTGGCGGTTTGGGCTGCTGTCCTGGAGGGGCGGGGGTCCAGCTCAGCGAGCAGAGCTGTCCCTCTGACCCTGCCACCTCGGGACCTGGGATGACGTTCCACACACCATAGTTCATAGCTCTTGCAGACTTCTCTTGAGAGTCACGGCTCTGGATCCCGGGGCCTGTCTCCCAGTCCTCTGGGCCAGCCTGGCACCCTCTCCTGTGGAGGACTCTGGCCGACAGTAACTGTTCAGCCAGTACTCAGCCAGTTTGTGATCTAGAACGAGGCAAAGCCGCTGTGCTCTAAGGAGCTGGTGCTGTGCTTACAGAGCATTGACTCCAGCGATGCACCGGTGAAAGCTTACTCCTTTTAAAAACCAGGCTAGGCATCCTTAACAATAGCCAGAGGGCAGAAGTGACTCACAAGATGGGTAAACCAGAGATGGGTAAACAAATGTAGCCTCTACTTACAATGGAATATTAGTGAAGTGAGGTCGCAGTCGTGTCCGACTCTTTACGACCCCATGAACTGTAGCCTATGAGGGTCCTCCATCCATGGGATTTTCCAGGCAAGAATGCTGTGGAGTGGGTTGCCATTTACTTCTCCAATGCAATATTAGTTCTAACGATGGAAACTCAGCAATAAAAAGGAACGGTGGGGCTTCCCTGGTCAGGGACCTAAGATCCCACAAGCCACACAGCACAGCCAAAAAAAGGAATGGGGTTCTGATACACGTTACGGGACAGATGACCTTGAGGACACTGTGCTGAGTGAGAGAAGCCAGACACAGAAGGATGAACATCCTATGATTGTGCTGGGACATCCCTGTGCCAACAGAGGTCTGTAGTGTCAAGGCTGTTTTTCCAGTCACACACGGATGTGAGAGCTGGGCCATAAAGAAGGCTGAGTGCCGAAGAATAGATACTTTAAACTGTGGTGCTGGAAAAGACTCGAGAGTCCCTTGGACTGCAAGGAAATCAAACTAGTCCATCCTAAAGGAAATCAGTCCTGAATATTCATTGGAAGGACTGATGCTGAAACTAAAGCTCCAAGACTTTGGCCACCTGATGCGAAGAACTGACTCATTGGAAAATCCCCCAGTGCTGGGAATGATTGAAGGTGGGAGGAGAAGGGGACAACAGCATGAGATGGTTGGATGGCATCACCAACTCAATGGACATGAATTGGAGCAAGCTCCAGGCGATGGTGAAGGACGGAAGCCTGGCGTTCTGCAGGCCATGGGGTCGTGAAGAGTCAGACACGGCTTAGCAGCAACAGCTTATACGAAATACCCAGAATAGGCAGATTCAGAGACAGAAAGGAGACTTGAGGTCACCAGGGGCTGGGAGAGAGGCGAGCACGGGATTGTTGCTCCCGGGACGCAGAGTCTCTGTCTGAGATCATAAGAAAGTCCGGAAGGGGAGAGTTTCATGGTTGCACAATGTTGTGAATGTCATTAATGGTGATGAATTGTCAGTTAAAAGTGGTTAAGTTGGTAAACTGTGTGTTATGTATACGTTTCACCACAGTTCTTTCAAAATAGGAAAGAAAAAACTAGGTTAATGAGTCACGTCACTTGACTGAAAAAAAGCAAAAAACAAAAATTGGATCCCCGTGACTTTGATGACCAAGCTGTTAGACTCTTAGCGGTGACTTGGGTCACTTGAGGCCGGCAGGCGGCTGCTGCCGCACCACCCTCACCGCCTCTCAGGACAGTGTCTCTGTTCCCTTTCTGACAGGGACACTTTGCTGTTCAGTCAGCAGCAGGGGAGGCTGCCCCTCCAGGACTCCTGCCTGGAGACTCCCATGGACAGAGGAGTCTGGTGGGTTACAGTCCACGGGGTCACAAAGAGTCTGAGCGACTGACATCTTCACTTCGCTCCCTTCAGCAGTGGGGGCTCCACCCTGGCCTCCGAGCACCGGCTTGCCTCACTGCCCCCCGACCCCCCGCCAGTAACCCAGCCACCCACCCGCCGGCCCCACCTTGACCCTGCCCGCCTGCCCCTCAAGGACTCCATCCTCTGCCCCAGTTCATCCACCAGCCTGCGGGGCTCACCCTCTCAGGGCTAGGCGTGGCTGAGGCCACTGCCCCCCCCCAGAGCCTCCCAGCGGGTCCCACGAGATAGTTGGTGTGAGAACATAAGGAGGGCATGAAAGGGGTGACGGGGGGGGCGGGACAGCGAGGGGCCCGGCACGAGGGCTCTGAGCAGACTCAGCCCGTCCCTGCCCAGCGGGCCTGGCCGCTGCTGCAGCGCATCGTAAGCTCAGAGGGGCTGTTTCAGCAGGTCCCTCCCTGTCACTGTGTCTGCTCCCCGTCTCCTGCCTGCTGTCAGCACAGGTCTTGCTCTGTCCCGGGTTTCTCCCCCTCCCAGTTTCTCCCCCTCCCAGCCCAGACCGCCGGCTCTAGAGAGGGGAGGCCTCAGTTTTATTCACTAAGGGACACCCAGCATCCACTCCCACACCTGACCCAAGACAGGGACGGAGGTAAACGCAGCGATGTCTCCATCAGGACCCCTGATTCCACGCAGCTGCTGACAGGGAGGCGTTGAAGTGGCTCCATCTGTCTGCGGGGTCCCAGGCTGGGTTCCGGGCGGTGCAGAGGGCGGCATGGGGGCTGGGGGAGCAGGGGGCTGCGGGGAACCCACCCAGTGGTGTCGGGGAGGCCGCTGGCCCTGTGGTTTAATGAAAGAGTTGGAGCTCTTCGCGTCTGGCGGGGCCACCGTCAGACAGATGAACATTAAAGATGTAAATGGCTGGGAATTCCTGGGTGGCCCAGTGGTTGGAATTCTGTGCTTCCACTGCAGGGGGCACAGATTTGATCCCTGATGGGGAAACTGAGATCCTTCATGTCTCACAATGAAGCAAAAAAGAAAAAAAAAATGTTTTCACTGGAGGATCATTGCTTTACAACGTCGTACAGGTTCCTTCCACACAGCCACATGTATTAGCCATAAGGATGTAAGTGTTCCCTCCCCCTCAACGTCCCCCCATGGGCACAGAGCACCAGGCTGAGCTCTCGCAAACATTTTCTTAAAAAATTAAAAGTTGTACATTACATCACAATGCCAGGTGGGGGGCGCGGGGTGGGCAGTTGCTGCTCTGGTTCCTGAAGGCGAGAGGCCCAGCTGTCAGGACCCTGGGGGACCTCGGATTCCTGGGGCCACTTCCTCTTGAGTCAGAACACAAATCCCCAGGGCCCAGCTCTCGGAGATAAGGGTGGCACACCCGGCTGCCAGGTGCCCTTTGACCCACTTCCTGGGAGGCAGCAATGGGGGGGGCACAGAGCCGCCCGCCATCTGGTCCTATTCCCTCCCTCCTCCCAGAGACCAGTCATGCCCTAGAGCCTGGGCCACGTTCCCAGGCCTCTGTGTGCAGAACAGTTACAACCCCGCCCTGCCATACCCCAGGCTCTGACAGCGTCCACGACTGGCAGAGCTGTTATCAGGTCTTCCTGGAACAATCGCAGAGGGACAAAGAGCACGTCGTGAAGGCTCATGCTCAAGTGGAATTACCTGATGTGGGGCCTGCCTGCAGCCAGCAGACCAAAGCGGAAATTCTGAAAGGGGAGGGTGAGACGCAGCCCCTGCCCCAAGGAGACTTGTGCCCAGACCCTGACGGTGGTGATGTTTGCTGAGCTGCTCTGGGCCCTGGGCCAGGCATGGGGGCTAATTCCTCTATGCCTCCAACAGCCCCGCAGCGTGGGCACCATCATTTCTCACCATTTTACACACGAAGAAAGTCAACCACAGAGGACAGAAAACAGGTCTCAATGCTGGCTGAACTGCAGAGTCGTCCTGTGTTATTTGTCAGCACAGACTCTGCCACCCCACCACAGTAAATCAACCCCTCCCTCCAGGGCTCCGCACAGGGAGGGTCTATTTCCCGCTCGCAGAAAACCTAGTGCAGGTTGGACAACACCTCTCACTTATATCAGGATCCCAGAACAGGTGGGGTGTGGGGAGGTATTGTTTTCCACCAGCCCCCCAACCCCCACATACTAGAGTCCTCCTATGGACCCCCAGGGCTGTGCTGGGGACCCTGGCATCAACTGAGTAAGTGGTTTGCACAGAATGGACAAGGTAATTTTGGGAGCTCTAAGACCAGCAGCAGCAGACAGGAAGCCGGGGCAGAAGCTGACCAGGAGGGAGCACCCCCAGTGGAGGACCAGGAAGCCTTCATGACACTGACATGACGCCACCCATGAAATAAAAGGGGGTTCAGAGACGGGAAAAAGCTCAAATGTCCTCGAAACTGTCCATCTGACAGCCGCTGCAGAGAGGAAGAGCGTTTCAAGAGACAGCCAGAGAGATGGCCATCCTGAAAACTGGACTTACAGAAAGAAACCTCGGGGCTTCCCCGGCAGTCGCCGCAAGGAGCACCAATCCTATCCCCCACCAGCAGGGCCCAAATCTCTGTGGAAAGAGTAGACATGGGCTTTTAGGCAAAAGTATGGTGACACGCGGGCACCTCTGTTTAGGGGGCATCTGAATAAAATGCTGAGTCTCGTGTCGGACAAGGCACACCTTGGGGCCTGCCTCCCGGCACACAGCCCAGCGAGGTATCCAGGTGGGACCCAGAGGCTCCCAGCTCCTGGTGAAGCTGGGCCTGCCCACGTGGAGGACTCACAGTGCATGCCTGCTGGTCATTCAGGCCTGGGTGTGTGCAGACGGGGATGGAAGGATATCTGGCCTCTCTGTCCATGTTCTGGAACCAAGAGCTGTGGGCAGGTGACCTGGCCTCTCTGCTGAGTCTTCTGAACTCTGCTCATGGCCTCACAGGTAAGAAGACAAAAGATTTATGAGGTTCTTAGACCGCAGCCAGTGCCCTGGGGCATTGCCCCCTATGCCAGGGCATCAGAGCCCAAGTGTCCTCCAATCACCCGAGAGCCAAGTCCAAGGCCTCTGGCTCCTCAAGGGGAAGCGGCATGCCAATTCCTTGGGGAATTCCAGTCTGGGGGCATCATGGCCCGCCGCAGCCCACGCTTGGGAGGAAGCCTGAGCACATCACCAGGGAGGGCGTGGACAAGGGAGCCCAATCAGACAGCCTTGCTAAAAGGATGACGGGTGGCCATAACGGGCTGGACGGTGTCCTCCCAAAATGTATACGTTGAAATCCTAACTTCAGAACATGACTTTGAGCCTTTCCTGGGGGTCCAACAGCTAAGACTCAGATCCCAATGCAGGAGGACCAGGTTCGATCCCTGGTCAGGGAACTAGATTTCTCATGCCACAACTAAACATCCTCCAAGCTGCAACGAAAACCTGGTGCAGCCAAATAGGTAAATAAATATTAAAAAGAAAAAAAAAATGAGGTTTGTTTGGAGGCAGGCCATTTGCAGATGGGATTAGCTTCCCAGGTGGCGCTAATGTAAAGAACCCGCCTGCCACTGCAGGAGACGCGGGTTCAGTCCCGCGGGGAGATCCTCTGGAGGAGGGCATGGCAACCCACTCCAGTGTTCTTGCCTGGAGAATCCCATGGACAGAGGAGCCTGGCGGGCTGCAGTCCAAAAGAGTCACAAAAAGTCAGATATGACTGAGTGACAAACACTTTAGATAAGACGAGGTCACCCCGAGGACAGCAAGGAGATCAAACCCTTCTAACCTAAAGGAAATCAAGCCTGAATAGTCATTGGAAGGACTGATGCTGAAGCTAAAGCTCCAATACTTTGACCACCTGATATGAAGAGCCAACTCATTGGAAAAAGACCCTGATGCTGGGAAAGACTGAAAGCGGGAGGAGAAGGGGAAGACAGAGGATGAGATGGTTGGATGGCATCACCAACTCAATGGACATGCGTTTGAGTTGGTGATAGATAGGGAAGCTTGGCGTGCTGCAGTCCATGGGGTTGCAAAGAGTCAGACACGACTGAGCAACTGAACTGAACTGATCTGCCTTTTTTGTTTTTTTGGGGGGAGGGTGTTTTTGTTTTTAAACAACAAAACTGTCCCTGTTTTACAAATGTAGTCTTTACAGGACCAGAAGGGTGGCTCCCGAAATCCTTCTACCACCCCCAAGGCCTTCCCTGTTTATCTTCAAAGGCTTGTAAATATTAAACGAAGGGGAAACTAAGTCATCCTGGGAAGAACTTGCCTATGTTTTGGGGATGAAAATGACCTCTCTGGTCCTCTCTGGTCTTCTCAGGAACTCTTGGGCTTCCCTGGTGGCAAAGAACCAGGGAAGAATCTGCCTGCCAGTGCAGGAGACACGGGTTCGATCCCTGGGTGGGGAAGATCCCCTGGAGGAGGGCATGGCAACCCACTCCAGTATTCTTGCCTGGAGAATCCCATGGCAGGTTGCAAAGAGTCCTACGTGTCTGAAGTGACTTAGCATCTGCCCTTTAGTATCTTTGGAATTTTTGCCACGGGCAAGTGTTGCCTGTGTGAGAGAATTAATGAAACTCGAAAAAAACCTGCTGGCTCAAGTGGGAAAAAAAAAAATCTGCCTACCAAGTAGGAGACATGGATTTGATCCCTGTGTCAGGAAGATCGCCTGGAGAAGGAAATAGCAACCCGCTTCAGGATTCTTGCCTGGGAAACCCAATGGACAGAGGAGCCTGGTGGGCTACAGTCCAGGGGGTCACAAAGAGTTGGACACGATTGAGCGACTAAACGCGAGCACAAAGAAGAGGCATTTTGGGACTCCCCACTGATCCAGCAGTTAGGAATCCGAGCTTCTACTGCAGGCGCACAGGTTTGATCCCTGAGTAGGGAAACAAGAGCCCACAAGCCGCCCAGTGAGGCAAAAAAAAAAAAAAAGTGAAATTCTATGCCTCTGAGAATACAATGCCAAGGTAGGAAGTAAAGGACCAAATGTACAGAGAAAAAACGTCAAAGGCCTGTGAGGAGAAGCAACGCCTCTCTGAGTCTCTGCTCCGCCACACCCTCACATGGCTGTACGCTCAGGACCACACAGCTGGCCACCCGGACTGCACATCTGGTCACCGCACGCGGAGCTTCCACCACACCAAGCAGTCCTCAGACTCAGGACACCAGCTGGGGGTCCGACAGCTGAATTCCGACACCACCAGCCTGGGGAGACCCCTGACCCAGTCCCACTTCAAAGCCCATGGCTGGTGCAGGGCTTCTGTGCTTCTGACCAACAGCAATAAACTGGAGTTTCTCATAACTCCATCCTCAGAGTCCACAGTTCACTGGCAAAGCTCACAGAACACAGGGAAACAGTTTCCTTATTAAATTACTCACTTATTGTAAAGATGCTGTGTACATGCGTGCTCAGTCACTTCAGTCATGTCTGACTCTTTGCAACCCCATGGATTGTAGCCCGCCAGGCCCCTCTGTCCATGGGATTTCCCAGGCAAGAATACTGGAGTGGGTTAACATTTACTACTCCAGGGGATCGAACCCACGTCTCCTGCATTGGCAGGCAGATTCTTTACGGCTGAACCACCAGTGAAAGTGAAAGTGAAGTCCAACTCTTTGTGACCCCACAGACTGCAGCCCTCCAGGCTCCTCCATCTATGGGATTTTCCAGGCAAGAGTACTGGAGTGGGTTGCCATTTCCTTCTCCAGAGGATCTTCCCGACCCAGGGATTGAACCCAGGTCTCCCACATTGTAGGCAGACGCTTTACCATCTGAGCCACCGGGGAAGTCCATTAAACAAATACCTAACTGTGAAAATGAAACTGCATGTGTTCACCCCCACACACACACCCACCACACCTGGTGGCATATGGGATCTTACTTCTCCAACCAGGGATTGAACCCATGGACCTGCAGTGGAATGGTGGCGTCTTAACTGCTGGACCACCAGGGAAGTCCAAGACTGCATTTCTGTGACCCAAATCTCACCCCGTGCCCGGACGCACCCAGACCGCTTTGGGTCCCAGCCTGTACTGACTCCTATGGCTATGGGTCTTGAGCCCCAGTTTCCACCTCTGAGAAGTGGAGAGGACCTGGCTGGTGAGGTCGCTGGGAGGTCAGTTTGTATGTGGACTGCCTAGTGGCCCACAGCAGCTGTGGGAGGGGTTCTGCCCCCAGCCCCTGCCCTTCTCCCCTCCTCTGCAAGGTGTCTGCCTCTGCCTCAAGCCAAGCTGAGCCCACTCCATCACTACCTTCCATCCGGTGCTAGCTATAGGCCACGTAATGTGCCAGGCACTTTGCATGCGCTTTCACCCTGGGAAAATTAATAAAGGGAAACCTCATCAAAAATGGATTCAGGAGGCCACAAGGTGGCGCTCTCACCACTTGACCCCAATTCAGATTCTGAGCAGGAAGTAACACTGCTTACTACCTCCAGACGGAGGAACAAAGATTTTCTCCTTGCCTGGCAACAGCTCAGCCAATGAGAGACTGTCATAACTCGGCCAATGAAAAGACACTACACTTCCAGCCCCCAGTTTCCTCCAATGGGCTTTCTGTTTACAACAGTTCTTCCCAACGCCCCCTTCTCCTCTATAAAAGACTTTCCTCTCCTCTGGTCTGGATTCGTATGTGGTTTGCCATTGTCCTAGAGACTGTATTGCATTCTTTGCTGCTCTTGAATAAACGTGTTTACTGGTAAAATAAATAAATAAATACCTGGCTGTTTATTGTTTTAGGTTAACAATAAAATCCCCCAAATAACCCCATTGTATTAGGGCTATCCAGAGAAACAGAATCAATAGGATATATATAGAAATAGAGAAAGAGATTTATTATGAGAGACTGGCTCAGCTATTATGGAGGCTGTCTCGCAAGCTGGCGACCCAGAAGAGTATCATTCTAGTCCAAACCTGAAGGCATGAGAACCAGGGGCATTAGTCGCTCAGTCATGTCTGACTCTTTGCGACCCCATGGACTGCATCCCACCAGGCTCCTCTGTCCATGGGATTTTCCATGCAAGAATACTGAATTGGGTTGCCATTTCCTTCTCCAGGGGATCTTTCCAACCCAGGGATTGAACCCTGGTCTCCTGCGTTGCAGGCAGATTCTTTACTGTCTGAGCCACCAGGGAAGCCCCAAGAATAAGGGGAGCCAATGATATAAATTCCAATCCAAAGGTAAAAACCAGGAACACTGAAGTCCAAGGACAGAGTGGGTGTTCCCGCTCAAGCAGAGAGCAGATTTGCTCTTCCTCCGTTTCTTTGTTCACTTCAGGCCCTCTGTAGAGGGGATGGTGCTGCCCCACTGATGGGGGTCAGGCCGCCTTCTTCACTCGCTCTGTGATTCAAGCACTAATCTCTCCTCGAAACACCCTCACAGGCACACCCAGAAACAATGTTTCACCAGCATCCCTCAGCCTGGCCAAGTTGACAGATAAAATTAACCATCACACCCATGTAATTCTCACAATAATCTTACAAGGCAGGCTTTTTTTTAGCCTCTAATTATCAATACACATAAGGAAATTGAAGCTGGGAGAAGTTAGGAAACACAGCCAAGGCCACACTGCTGGTGTGGGCACTAGCAGAGGCACCTGGGCTTGAGGCCCCAGGCCTCGCTGGGGAGGCTTGTCCTGGCAGGGGAGGAAAGATGTGTTCCTCTACCTATCATTAGTTCTCCAGCTGGGGCTGTTGGTGCCACCACAGCCTGCTCTGGGTGGGACCCCACCAAGGTACAGAGTACCCTCAGGGCCAACAGAAGAGGCGATCCCATCAGAGGTTAATGCTTGTTGCTTTCATGGCCACAAAAGTACCTCCCCCAGCCAGCCAGCCCTCCCTCCAGGGAGAGGCCTCTGAGCCGCACTTGGAGAGTTCGCCCCATTTTATCCATTTGCTCTTTCATTCATTCACGCCATGTGGCATGCGGAATCCCAGTTCCCTGGCCGGGGATCGGACCTGCGCCCCCTGCATCCAAAGCTTGCAGTCTTCACCACTGGACTGCTAGGGAAGTCCCAGGACTCCGCTTTAAGTAAGGTTTCCCTTTATTAGTTTTCACAACTACTTGTGTATTATATATATGTGCTTAGTCACTCAGTCATGTCCAACTCTTTTATGACCCCATGGACTATAGCCTGCCAGGCGCCTCTGTCCATAAGATTTCCAAGGAAAGAATCTTGGAGTGGGTTGCCATTTCCTCCTCCAGGGGATCTTCCTGAACCAGGGACCAAACCAGCAACACCAGCATTGGCAAGTAGATTCTCTGCCAGCTGAGCTGTCAGGGAAGCCCCAGTTACTTGTCACCCATCCCCCAATTAAGTTTTTCTTTTAATTCAGCAACTAAACCATGTTTCAAAAATATTTAATAAAATGCCAAATGGTATTGAAAGAACGCAGACTTAGGTGGAAGGGAGAGTGGTATCTGGGGCTCAGATGAGGAATCTGCCTGCAATGCAGGAGACCCTGGTTCGATCCCTGGGTCAGGAAGATCCCCTGGAGAAGGGAATGGCAATCCACTCCAGCATTCTTGCCTGGGAAATCCCATGGAGAGGAGCCTGACGGGCTACAGTCCATGGGGTTGAAAAGAGTCAGACATGACTGAGCAGGCACGCACACAACCTTGGACTCAGAAGTTTCCTTTCCAGGTGTTATTTTATCAAGTAAACAGCTATAAACACCTTTCCTTCAGCTCCTCAGTACTATTAAACTCCAAATGAAATCCTGTTCCACATGGTTACCTATAAGGCCCTACGTGACCTGGTCCTCTTCATACCTGTGGCCTCCCCAACACCTGCAGCCACGCTGGTTTCGCTTCTCCTCACTTCATCCAGGTCTTCGTGCAATGTCACCTCCTTACACTGGGCTTCCCAGCCGCCCAATCAAAATCCTCTCTCCACCCCGCACAGGTGCCAAGACACAGTATAACTTCTGGAAAAGGGAAAGAAGCTGATGCATACTTCACAGCATGTGGCAGAATAAAATCCAAATGGATCCAAGTTTTCAATGTGAAACTTGAAAACATAAAAGTCCTAAAAGGGAATATAGGAAATCTTCTTTATGATCCTAGAGTAGGGAAAATATTTTTCTCTAAGTCAAAATTCAGAAGCCATAAAAGTCTAATAAATGTATAGAAAAAAATCTTCTTTAAAAGTATCTGTCAAAAGATTAACTGTTTAGCAAGTCAAAACCAAAATGAGAGACTCCTTCATGCCCACGAGGATGGCTATAATCAAAACTACAGGCAGTAACAGGTATTGCTGAGGACATGGAGAAAGTGGAAACTTCATATACTGCTGATGGGAGCATAAAATGGTGCACAGCCCAAAAGCGGGGAGAAGCCAAATATCCATCACCAGATGAATGGACTTTTAAAACGTGGTATATCCATACAGTGAGACAGTCTTCAGTCACAGAAATGAATACTGACATATCCTACCACACAGATGAACGTCAAAAGCAGTATGCACAGTGAAAGAAGCTGGCCCCAAAGCCTACACAGAGTATGACTCCATGCGTGTGAAATGTCCAGAACAGGCAAATCCACACAGACCTGAAGCAGATTAGTCATTGCTTAAGCCTGAGAGAGATGGGGTCAAATGGGAAGTGACTGCTAATTATAGAGGTTTCTTTGGGGGATAATGCAAATTTCCAAAATTGATCATGGTGATCATTGCACAACTCTGTAACTATACTAAGAAGCATTGAGAATACATTTCAGCTGGATGAACTATATCTTATATGTGAATTAAATATATATATATAACATATATATCTTATATTTTATGTATTATGGCCACACTGCGTGGCTTATGGGATCTCAGTTTCCCAACCAGGGACTGAACCCAGCCCACAAAAGTGAAAGCCTGGAATCCTAACCACTGGGCAACAAGGGAACTGCTGTGAATTATATTTTTACAATGCTGTGGGGGTTTTTATTTATTTTTTATTGAAGGATAATTGCTTTACAGAATCTTGCTATTTTCTGTCAAACCTCAACATGAATCAGTCATAGGTATACATATATCCGCTCCCTTTTGAACCTCCCTCCCATCTCCCTACCCATCCCACCCCTCTAGGCTGACACAGAGCCCCCTCTTGAGTTTCCTGAGCCATACAGCAGCAAGTTCCCATTGGCTGTCTATTTCACATACGGTCATGTAAGCTTCCGTGCTACTCTTCCACACACCTCACCCTCTCCTCCCCTCTCCCCATGTCCCCAAGTCTGTCCTCTATGTCTATTTCTCCATTGTTGCCCTGGAAATAAATCCTTCAGCACCATTTTTCTAGATTCCATGTATATGCATTAGAATACAATATTTATCTTTCTTTTTCTGACTCACTTCACTCTCTATAATAAGTGCTAGGTTCATCCAATATAATGCTGTTTTTTAAAAGACACACTTGGGGGGGCAGGGGCTTCCCTGGGGGCTCAGGGGTAAAGAATCTGCCTGCCGATGCAGGAGCCATGGCTTCCATCCCTGGTCTGGGAAGATCCCACTTGTCTCTGAGCAACCAAGCCCGTGGACCACAACTGCTGAGCCTGTGCTCTACAGCCCGGGAGCCACAGCCGCTGACCCCACCCCCTCAACTACTGAAACCTGTGCACCCGAGCCCAGGCTCCACAAGAGAAGCCACTGCAACAAGAAGCCCACACACCGCAACTAGAGTGTAGCCCCCACTCGCCACAACTAGAGAAAAAGCCCACACAGCCACAAAGACCCCGCACGGCCCAAAATAAATAAATAAATATATTTAAAAAAAATTTTTTTAAGACACACTGGTGCTTGCTATTGCAGAGTTTGCAAGATCTCTTCTTGTTATTCTTACTACTCCGGCAGTTAATACTGCCCAAGACTCCACAGATCCGGTTGCAAAATTCAGAGGCTCAAGGAAACCCAGAATACAAAAATCTAAAATGGATCAGTCTTGACTTGGTCAATGGTAAACCCTGCGACAACACACAAGCAGGGGTGTTTAAATCAACCATGGTTAAAGTTAAGAGTCTGAAATTTGCAACTGAAGATGCAATTACCATTCTTTGAGTTGATGATCTTATTAAATTACACCCAGAAAGCAAAGACATAAGCATGGAGGTTCTGAAGATGCTGTTCACTCTGGAGCCCTTGATGACTGATTTCTTTTACTTATAATGTTAGATGCAGTTTTCTTTCACCTCGAGTATTACACATTTAAAGTGCAACAGGCTGTCAAAAAAAAAAGACACACTGGTGAAGGTATGAGGATTAATTTTACATCTCAACTTGACTGGGCCACAGGAGGCCCTGAAACTTGGTCAAACATTGTTCTAGGTCTGTCTGTGAAGGTGTTTCTTGATGACACTGACATTTGAATCAGTAGACTAAGGAAAGCAGACTGCTCCCCCTAAATTTGGGTGGGCCTCATCTCATCAGTTGAAGGCTTGAATAGAAAAGGCTGGTCTCCCCCTGAGTAAGAGGCAGCTCTGCCTTGGAAGGTTTTCATCCTGCCTTCGGACTCAGACTGAAACATTGGCTCTTCCTGAGTCCTGAGGCCTGCAGACTGGAACTAGCCACCAGCTCACCAACTGGAAGACTGCAAATCATAATTAGGTGAGTCAATTCTTTTTAATTTTATGGAAGTACAGTTGATTACAGTGTTGTGTTCATTTCTTCTGAATAGCAACATAACTCAGTCTCTTTTTCATATTCTTTTTCATTATGGTTTGTCGTGGAATTTTGAATGTAGTTCGCTATGCTATACAGCATAACCTTGTTTATTCACCCCATATATAATAGCTTGCCTCTGCTAATCCCAAGCTCCCATTCCTTCCCTCCCCAACCTCCCACCCGCTTGGCAACCACAGGTCTGTTTTCTATATGTGTGAGTCTGTTTTCTAGGTATATACATTTGTCTTATATTTTAGATTCCGCATATAAGTGAGATCATATGGCAATTTTCTTGTTCTTTCTGACTTACTAAATGACAATCTCTAGGTCCACCCATGTTGCTGCAAATGGCATTATTCCATTCTTTTTATGGCTAAATAGTATTCCATTGTATATATGTATATTTTTATCCTTTCATCTGTCAATAGACATTTAGGTTGTTTCCATGTTTTGCCTATTTAACTAGTGCTGCTATGAACATAGGGGTGCATGCGTCTTTTCAAATTATAGTTTTGTCTGGGTATATGCTTAGGAGTGAAATTGCTGGATCATATGCCAACTCTATTTTTAGTTTTTTGAGGAACCTCTATATTGTTTTTCTATAGTGGTGAGCCAATTCCTTATAACTATTATTTTATATTATACTATATATAAAATTACATGTATATTATATATACATAATCTCCTATATCCATCTGCTTCTCTGGAGAACCCTGACTAATACATCAAGCAAACAGTAACATACATCAACACTGTACACACACAAGGCCTTGACCCAGCAACCACAGTTCTGAAAATCCACTCTATGGACTGACTTCCAGGTGGAAGAACTGACCTTTGTACAGCTATTCACTGCTACAACATTGTACAGCAAAATGTCACAGGGCACAGCTATACTGTAGCAAAATAAACCCTATGATAGTACTGTGTACCCGGAAATCATACACAGATAAAATTAAACAGGAAGCTCTGTCCTGTGAGGACAGGAAAATAGTGCCAAGACATATAAGTAAATTTTTTTTAATCTATTAAAGGCAAACACAGAGCAGGGGGCTATAGCAAGCTTCATTTTATACCAATAAGGAGGGAAATATACATACAACTCATTTTTGCTTATATTTTCATAAGGAAATTCTGAAAGGAAATATAAGCAACTAATGAGTGTGTTCAATGTTTTTCTAGACATTTCTTGTATTGATTTGATATGAGCCAAATGAATGATTGGAACATATTCCCTATTAAAAACATAAATACCCCCTCCTCATACACCTGCAGTACCCTTGTAGGTCAGGTCCAGGAGGGTGGTGTGATTTTGTTCATCCTTATACTTCCTGAACCTAGGAGGGGGCTGGGACACAGCAGGAGTCCAGGAAACACATTTGGGGTGAGTGGTTAGAAACAAACTAACAACAACAGACAACAGAGAATGCTCAAAATGAAGGAAGGTGCCTTCAAACTGTGGAATATAATAACACTGTAGCTAAGAAAGAGATGTGTCTGAACCAAGTGATTTCCAATGTGTCTGAACAGACTGTTCAGTGGGAGGTGGGGGTATTCCATACAACCCAATCTGACTTATGTAAAAGAGACCCCTAAATAAAAGCATCTATATTTAGTGTGATGTAAAATGTGGAAAAATCTGGAAGAATATCCAGTAGACTAACAATTGAGGTTACTACCAGACAGGGGAGTTGGATGGGGTGGGTAGGGAGGTGACCAGGGGGCAGGTGCCACGTCTTCCAACGTCTTCCAAGAGAATCCATCTAGCACTTGATGAAAATAAAAGGCGTCGAATCAAAACACCAACAGGAACACTTAGGTACCTTCTGATGCGAAGAGCTGACTCATTGGAAAAGCCCCTGATGCTGGGAAAGACTGAAGGCAGGAGGAGAAGGGGACGACAGAGGACGAGATGGTTGGATGGCATCACCGACTCAATGGACGTGAGCTTGAGCAAGCTCCGGGAGTTGGTGATGGACAGGGAGGCCTGGCATGCTGCAGTCCATGGGGTAGCCCAGTCGGAGACGACTGAGCGACACAACTGAACTAAACTAGGTACCTTACGACTTCTGTTTTGTAAACAAGCAGGAAAGGAGAGTGAAACGATACCTAAAGATAGCGCTGACCAACGTCGGAAAGGAAATGCACCCGCGTGTTATCCGGGCGTGTGATTCCAGGCAATTAAAAAGCTTTGGGATTACTGTTAAAGTGCTTCCTGTTGAATACACCTCAACTGCGTCATTCAAAAGCTTAAGAAAGGGGTGGCAGCCCTGGAAGCCACCTCCCCCTTCAGCCCCTGAGGCCACCGGCCGCGGCGTAGGCGGATCCGTCCGGGGTCGCAAAGACAAGGGCACCCCAGCAGGAAGCGCGCGGCGACGAGGAAGCCCCGCGCTCGGAGGGGGCGCAGGGCGGGCGAGCTCCGATCGCCGCCGGTGGGGTCTCCAGCCTGGAGGGCAGGCGCGCCGCCCCCCTCCAGCCTCCCCTCTGCGGCCTGAAATCGGCCGGGGAGGGGGGTGGGTTTCGCACCCCCGCGCGGCCCCGCGCCCCACCGGCACCTCCCGAAGTCAGCTCTGATCCGGCGGAGTGCCCGCCGCGAGCGCGAGGAGCACCCCGTCCCGCCCGCCTGCTGAGCCCGGCGGGAGCGCTGACAGCTCGCGCGCTGCAGAGGCCGCCTCCCGGACCTAACCTCCAGCTCCTCCTCCTGCGTAGCAGGGCGGCCCCAGGCGACCCCGGGACGCATAGGAGGCCGTCGGTGCGCGCCGAGAGGAGGCGGGGAGGCAGAGTGCAGGAAGCCGGGCCCCTCCCCTCCCGCCACAAGCGCCTCCCCAGCCGGCTGGGCCCGCGGGGCCTTGACCTTCCCCGGGCCTGCGGCTGGTACCCCGGTGGGCAGGGGAGGGGACTGAAGCTTCGGGATCGGCCTCCGCGCTTCCTGCGAGAAACACACAGATTCGAGGGAGCAGGACAGTTGGGCATTTTTTTTTTTTCAACTGAAACTGCATCCTGCAGCCGCCAGAAACTGCCGGTCGGCCGCTCCCGCCCCCAGCATCTCCCCACCCGCGGCCCCCCTCTGCCGGGGCTGTCACTTCCTCCTCCGCACCCCACCCACCCCGAAATCCCCCGGGTCTTCCTCCTCGCGCCAAAAGCAAGAGATCTCCGGGAAAGGATTCGTGTATCAGGCGGCCAGTTAGCGCCCAGCCAGTCTCCCTCTTTTCCTGTCTACAAAAGGTTTGGAGATTGGCTGAGTCCAGGCCCAGGGCCTTCCGAAACGGGACCGGACCGCGGTTCCGGACCAGCAGTGAGGCTGGGAGACGCCTCGGATCTCAGAAAAGGCCGGTGTCCTGGAGCCGGCTGGGTGGGAGGGGCATCTGTCTGGGGTCATCTGAGGCCGGCTTCTGGGGCTGACAGTGTCTTGAGTTGGACTTTGAAGGTTAAGTGGGGATTTTTCAAGTGAAATTGGAGGTGGCCAGTGGCTGGTATTTCAGGATGTAGGTCAGAGAGGAGGCTGCACCCCCACACACACACCAGCAGGCGTTGGAAGCTGGTGGGCATCCATCAAGCTCATCGGTGAAAGAGCTGAGGGCATCCATCAAGTGTGTGCTAGTCAGTCAGAGGAAACCATGTTGGACTCTTTGCCACCCCGTGAACTGTAGCCCGCCAGGCTCCTCTGTCCATGGCATTCTCCAGGCAAGGACACTGGAGTGGGTTATCATTCCCTTCTCTAGGGGATCCTCCTGACCCAGGGATCAAACCTGCATCTGCAGGCAGATTCTTTACTGTCTGATCCACCAGGGAACTCATCTTGTCTTAGCAGGATGTTTTAGACAGAGGAGGGCCATGATGAGCACAACTTCGTAGCCCTCCTCCCTCGAAAGGGTGGCCCTAGTGTGATCTTCCTTGCTCCCATTTTGCAACAAAGGAAAGTTTACCCAATCTGGGCCTCACTGCTGGGCAGGGCCGCAGCTGCTCCAAAACCCATCTTATCTGGGGAGTCGGGACTGGGTGTGGTTTCCCCTTCTCACTCCCTGGCACCTAGCCCATGGCATGGGACAGCACCCTGGGCAGCAGAGACAGCAAGCATGGATGTCCAGAGGCAGGAAGTGGGGTGAAGACTTGAGCGGGAGGAGCACAGGAATGATCAAGGCTTGTCAGCACAGGCTGGGGTGGTCCCCTGGGCGCGGGTCTGGGGAGGCCTTCTGGGCCTGCCCTGGAGACACAGAGGGTCGCATGGATGTCCCACCTGTGGGGTCAGCACGCAGAAGAGCCCTGTGGTTGGTTTAATGCTCTTACCACTGTCTTGAAAGTTTTGATAACTTTTGAATAAGGGTCTGCATTTTCACTTCATGTTGTGCCAGGCAAATTATGTGTGAATAGCTAGATCTGCCTGAGGTCAAAGGATGCAGAGAAGGTGTTGAGATCCAGAAGGTGACTTCAGGTGCAGGACAGTTTATAGACGTTCCTGCAGGGGACTTTGAAGTGGGATGAGGGCCTGGAAAGGAAGGGCCAGATGGAGGGGCACCAGGAAGCCAAAACCTTCAGGGTCCTCCACGCATACACCACTCACCCACCCACCCATCCATTCACCACTCACCCACCCACCGATTCATCAGTTAATCATGCAGCTAACATTTCTAAGGCTCTGTGATATACTAGGTTCTGGCTATAGGGTTCCCATTGTTTGGAACTTGTGGTCCATTGAATACCAGTCGCCACCCACCTTGTCCGAGGCAACACACCCTCTCTCCTACTTTCAACTTTGTTTCCTCATTTTCCCTTTCTTTTCACAGGAGAGGGTACTTGTTTCTTGCCTGCCTTTTCCACCAGAATGTGGACTCCTGAGGACAGGCCTTGATCTAAAGGCTCTGTCACTGCTGAGTTGCTCAGTACATATTTCCCAAGTGAACGAATGAACGGACAAGTGAATGAATAGGCTGGATAGGACCAGGGCTGTATTCAGATCATGTGAGTCCTACCTGGGACTCCCCTGGAGGTCCAGTGCACTTCCACTGCAGGGGGTGTGGGTTCCATCCCTGGTTAGGAAACGAAGATCTGCATAGTATGGCCAAAAACAAGCAAAAAATGCCCTCATATTACTAACATAAGTGCAAGAAAATCCCATCAAGGGTCTCATTTTCCCCTCGAAGGCTATTTGCTGCTTTCTTTAACATAGAAAATATAACACCTCTCCCCCATTTTTCCTTTCCTTGTGGCCCTGCTTTGCTGGCACCTGAGGCTTGACTTCTCCTGGCGGGTCACTCAGGCCCAGGGAGCAAGGAGGTTGAGTCATTTCTCTTGGAGCGGGCCCCTCTGTTGGGGATTTGGGAGGGTCAGAATGGAGGTGCCAGTGTGGCAAGGTGGAATCTCGCAGGGGAGCAAGGCTGGCAAGCAGAGGTAGGGCCAAGGCAGGAAGCTGGGGACCTCATCTAGGCAGGGGCAGATGGAAGCGAGCCAGGGAAAGCATCTCAGAACAGGTCCCAGGGGAGAGGGGGACGGGGCAGGGGTGATTCACAGGTTACAGAAGGAGCAGTCTCCTGGCGGGAGATGGGGCGACAGTGAAATGGAGCAGAGGGTCTCAGTAGGGCAGGGCCCAGGGAAGGGGCGGGGCCCACGGTCACGGGTGAGCCCTGCCTAGCCCTTCATCCTGCCGTTCGTCTGCGTCCTTCATCGTGCCCTTTACTGAGCTTGTGAATATGTTTCCTTGAGTTCTGTGATCAATCGGACTCAAGTCAGGGGCTCTTGGGAACCTCTGATCTGTAGCAGGTGGTCAGAAGCACAGCTGATAATCTGGGCTTGCGCCTGACATGAAGGGGAAGAGGGGGGACAGTCCTGTGGGTCCAAGCCCTTAACCTGTGAAGTCCGACGCTGTCAATGGATAGAGGGTGTCAGGCTGGAGTTGGTTCCTGGACACCCTGCCAGTGTCTGAATTGCTTGTTGGTGTGGGGAAAACCTCCACACACTGGGTGACCAGAAACTCAGAAGTGAAGTGTTGGGGAATTCCCTGGTGGTCCAGTGGTTAGGAATCGGAGCTTCCACTACAGGGGGCAGGGGTTCGATCCCTGGTCAAGGAACTAAGATCCCAAGTGTCATGCAGTGTGGCAAATAAATAAAGTTTTAAACAAGAAAATTCTTTCCAAAAGGAGGTGAAATGTTTCCTGTCAGCAGTAAAGAAAACAAACAGGGAAGAAATATACAATGGGGAAGAGCTGGGGGTTCCCCTGCACAGGAAGGTAGACAAAAATCTGATTTTCCTAAATAGATACAAAACTGGTTAATATTCTACAGGGCAACAAAACCACAACTTTGGGGAAAATTCTTTTTTTCAGCCGATAGAAATCCTTGCATTTCTTTTTCTTTTTTAAAAAATTTTATTGGCGTATAGCTGATTTACAATGTTGTGTTAATTTCAGGTATGCAGCAGAGTGAATCAGTTATACATATACGTATATCCACTCTTTTTTAGATTTTTTTCCCCATATAGGCCATTACAGAATACTGAGTAGAGTCCCCTGTGCTATATGGTAGGTCCTTATTTGTGATCTGTTTTAACCCTTGCATTTCTGTTGGACAAAAATTTACCAGTTACATGTAACTTTGTAGCATCTAGGGTTTACTCAAGACACAATTCCCTAAAGAAAGAGCTAATCCCTGGGTAGCCTGTTAAGACAGTTAGCCAGTGAAAGGACATTTTAGATATCCTTTTACCTTGTTTCAAAATTGCGGATACTTTTTCTTAATCTGTGTGGGTCAGGAGTTGGTACAAGGGCTTAGGAAGCTCCTCGGCTGATATTCTTCACCGCTCTTTATGTGTGTGTGCATTTTTCTGGAAAAAAAGGTTTGTAGCTGTCATCAGGTTTTCAAAGGGTCAGTGAACCAGCCTCCCGCAAGTCTAAAAACTATTCACTCAAAAGCTCTTGACTGCCCCATCTCCTTCTGCAAAGGGGGAGAGGCAGCATCTTGACACAGGAGTCTTTCCTCAGTGCTCTCATCTGCATATGAAGGCATCTGCTAATACTTGCTGCAGGACAGGCGCTTCTTTCTGGTCTTTGAGGTCCCAGTGTCCAGGCAGGCCTGTCAAGATCTCGACCTCAAGGATCTTTCCAAAGTTTTGATTTCAGAAATTGAGGCTTAACACACAGGGAGCAAAGATTGTGAAGAGTATAATCTTAAGCATACAGAGCGATGCATTTTCACGCCCACGCCCACACCGGGGGCTTCTTTGTGTATTTCTAGAGATTACCATCACTGCCATCAGTAAGCCTCACTTCTGTTATTGAAATCATGCCATAAACTTACTTTTGTGTGTTTGTTTGGCTTCCTTTTGCCGCATGTCTCAGTAGTTTACTTTTTTCTGAGTAGTATTACACTGTACGGCGAAACCACGATTTATTTACCCATTCTATTGCTGCTGGGTATCTAGGTTGTTTCTGGAGTTTTGTCACCTGAAGCGAATCTTCCATAAACCTTCACGCATGCGTCTTTTCCAGGACGTGGGTTCTCATTTCTTTTTTGTTCCACATGCAGGAGTAGGGTTACCGGGTCTTAAGCTGAGCCCATTCAGTTAAGGATATGCTCTCACTCTGAGTGCCTTTCACCGGCACACGGTCTAGCTGCCTGCCTTCTTTGCTTGCATCCGCATTACTTCATTCTGTCCTCTCCAAACCCCAGTGATGCTGGCGAAGAAATCACTGTCACTACCCTGGCGTGTAACTGTCCCTGTTTACTCACTGCCCACAGGGTTCAAAGTTCAAGTGCAGAAGTGCAGAACCCAGAGATTACAAAATTCTTCCATTGGGAAATGGAAACTGAGTTCCAAAAAATCTCACACACTTCTGGATCAGAACCCGCTGGGAGCTGCCAACAAGAAATGTGTCTGGCAAGAGTGACTGGGACTCAACCGTGCTCTTGGCAGGCCAGGAAGGCCTTACAAGCTTTGTATTACTATTGTGTCTCTCTTTTAGGTTGGACAATGGCATTGCCGTTATGTTTTTATTAAAAGAGCCTTTATCTTTTAGGGATCTCCCTGGCGATCCAGTGGTTAGGACTCTGCCCTCTCATTGCCGAGGGCACCGGGTCCATCCCTGGTTGCGAACTAAGATCCCACAAGCCATGCGCCACCGCCAAAAAACTTTTAAAATAAATAATCAAAGAATCTTTATCTTTTAGTGATTGGTGAACTGACTCAAGAACTTGTGGACAGGATGATAAGAGTTCTGGGTTTTCTTTTTAAAGAAATCAGAAGAACAGAGGGACAATGTTTGAGTAGTAATGAAAATATTACATGCATTTTTTTTAAAAAGGTTCCTTATTGCCACAACAGGCGGCTGCTACAGTGTGTTCCAATCAAACTGGGAAAGAATTTGGGAAAAACAGATGAGAAAGATTACTTTCTGAGGCAGACTCTAAGCTATTTTTGGCCCGGAGGAAACTCAGGGTCCAATCAGGCCGGAGCTCCCCAGGAACCTAGATCCTCTGTTCTTTATTAATAGTCGCTCTAGGGAACTGCAGTCCCCAGGGAGCTGCAGTCTGGGGAGCAGACCTGAGAAGGGAGTAAGGCCTCTGCCTTCCCCGCCCCAGGGCTGCAGCTGCTCGCTGATGTGGGCTCTTTAAGGTCCCCAGAGAGAGTCCAGCCTCTGGGGCACAGGTGAGCGGGGAGGCCACCGCGGTCCCTGCCCCTGTCCCTCCCGACCAGCAGGTGACACCAAGGCAGCTCGCAGGGAGGGCTGCACAGTCAAGGCCACGGAGCCCTGGAAACAGACCCGGTGCAGGGCCAACCCACCCCAGCCGCCCTATGCCCCAAGGGGCACGGGACGGGGCAAGGAATGAGGGAGAAAGTGACCTTGGGCAGGCGACCTGCAGACAGCTGGGGTTCCAAGAATTGGAGAAAAGGGCGTGTGAGGTAAGGCGGCAGTCCAACTTGCGAGGCACAAGCCTGGAAGGCCCACAAGCAGGTAGACGTGTGTGTGGGGATACTGGAGCGACCAGGGCAGGTGCGATGCAGCCCAGCCTCGCCGCGTGCACCCTGGTCCAGCCCACCTGCCCTCTTGGGCCGTGAGATCTTCGAGGCTTCTCAGTCTGGGATCGCTCACCAGCCAGACAGAAGCCGGCAGGGAAATAAAATCTTCAACTTCTAACTTCAAAGAAATGCAAATTAAAATAAGGAGCGATACCCCCCCCCCACCCCTTTAGGACTGAGGTTCAGCAGTGGTGAGCTCCTGGAGATGAGGCTGCCCTCCCAAGCACCAGTGGGAGTGGACACTTTCCCAGAGAGCAGCTCAGCTCTGCAAGTGGCACCAAAATGTCACCAAGATTTCTCACGTGCCTGTCCTTTGACCTTGTTGATTCACATCTAGTGATCTACAGGGAGATACAGTCTTTCAAAGACGCACACTGACTGCCCAAACAGCTTCATTTATGCCTATGGAAGTGAAAAGGGGGAGCCCAAGTGTCCATGTTAGTCACTCAGTTGTGTCTGACTCTCTGCGACCCCATGGACTGTAGCCCACCAGGCCCCTCTGTCCATGGGATTCTCCCGGAAAGGATACTGGAGTGGGTTGCCATTCCCTTCTCCACGGGATCTTCCCAACCCAGGGATGGAACCCCGGTCTCCAACGTTGCAGGCAGATTCTTTACAGTCTGAGCCACTAAGGAAGCGCTAAGTGTCCCTGGGGCGCGTTAGATACAGTGAAAGCCTTGGTTATCTCGGTGACCCGTCCACGACCTAAGTCAAGTGAAAACAAAGGAGTGTTACAAACGGCAGTTATCCTACGACTTCATTCAAAGCAGCCTGGAGAGTGTGCGCCCACAGTGCGCAGTAGTAGCAGCGGTGATGGGGGCGGGAACTAGAGAGGACTTTCATTTTCTCTTCTAAATCCATCTGCGGTGCCGACCAAATACTGCAGACCGAAAGACAGAGGCCAGCACGGGTTTTTCACCGCCCAAAGAAGTGGTTGGCCTTTAGGAAAGCACGGACTTTGTTCATTAAACGGGTTATTTGACGGAGCACCTGCTGTATGCGGGACCACGAGCTTGGGCCTGGGGAGCAGTTACGGCAAAAACAGGGAAGGGGCGGCTGACCCCGCGGGAAGCGCGGACCCCACGGTGTAGCCGTCCGGTGGCAGCTGCCCTCGGCCTAGACTCAGCCCGAGACCGGCCAGTCCGAGCCCAGGACGCATACAAAGTACACGGGTCACTTTGTCTCCACCTCCAGCCAGTTCTTTCCTGGTACCTACTGCTTTCGGCATCTGAATAGTCTCCTAAATCTTACCAAAGCCTCGCAGGGGAGGAATTTTTATCCTAGTTATACGAAGAAGAGGCTCAGAAAGCTCACTGGCATAAGCATTAAGGTTTTGGCGCCAGGAGTCACGCGGCCTAAAGATCCTCTCAGCTCTCACTCCCGGTATAGGGTCCAATTTGAGGTGTGGGCTCTAGAATCAGACAGTTGGATCCATCTTCTTAGTGTGATCTTAGTGGGCAGGTTAGTGATCCCTTCTCCAGCCCGGGCTAGGGTCAGCTATTTATAGGAGTGCCCTGAGGATTATACTGGAGAAGGAAACGGTAACCCACTCCAGTATTCTTGCCTGGAGAATCCCATGGACGGAGGAGCCTGGTAGGCTACAGTCCACCGGGTCGCAAAGAGTCGGACACGACTGAGCGACGGAACGGAACGGAGGATTATACGCGGCAATGCCTACAAAGGTCGAGCACGAGCTAGGCACTGTGCTGAGCGCGTTTATGGGCATGGCCCTAATGAGCTGGCCCATTTTTCAGATGAGGAAACTGAGGTTCGCAGGGCTACAAATCTCCCCCTAGGCCCCAGGCTTGCAGAAGCGGAGGTGGCGTGACACACAAGCCCCTACACACACCCCTCCCCCTACAAACCCCACCCCGCCAGCCTCAGTTTCCTCGTGGGCCCAGCCGCCCAGGGCGCCCCGCCCCTGAGGATGCCCCGCCCCGTCCAGGCCCCGCCCCCGGTCCTCCGGACGCCGGGAGTCGCCGCCCGCCGGGCGCAGCCAATCGGCCTTGGCCGGCGCCGGGTGCATTGAGCCTCGCCCGCGGTCCTCCCGCCCCCGGCTCCCGCTCGCCGCTCGCTCACTCGGCCGCCGCTGTCGCTGCCGCTGAACCTCTGTCCGCAGACTCCGTAAGGCCCGGGTGAATCCGCGCGCCGCGGGGAGAGCGGGCGGGAGCCGAGCACTGGCTGCGGCGGGGCCCGGGTCCGGGGGCGGACGGGGACGGCAGGGGTCCCGATCGAGGCGGGGAGGGGGGAGCACTTCTTGGGCTGGGGCCACCGAGGGACGCGGGGTTCGTGGAGAGCTCGAGACTGGAGCGAGGAGGGACTCCACATCCCCCGCAGTGGACCGGGTCTAGGGGCTCCTCGCCAGGGTCGCGGTGCAGGAGAGCAGTCCGGTGTGGCTGCAGGTTAGGGATGCTCAGCCCTTAGAACTTATCAGGACGCCTCCGGCCGGGGACCCTTAAGGCCACCGGCTCCCTTTCCCTTCCTATCTCACCCTCACTTTCAAGGAGTGGGTGGTTTGGGTCTGGGGGTCAGTCCGAGAGTCGATCGGCCTGGGAACAGGTACCGTGCGGGAGCTGCCGGGGTGCTTGACTCTCCGAACTTCGCACGATGCCCCCGGCCAGGGGCCACCAGGACCGCCGGCTCCCTCTCCCCTCCCTGTACCCCACTCCCCTCGCCGAAGTGGTTTGGGTCTGGGGATCCGCAGTAGGGCAGCGGGAGTGATGCTTAGCCCTCCGGACCTGGCGGGGGACTTGAGCAGGACGCTGCAGATCCTTTCTCGATCTCGCCCCATCCCTCCCCCTCCTGGGGTGGATTGGGTCTGGGATGCAGTCGCCGGATCGCGGGCCGGTCCCAAGCGGGAGCCAGAGGGATGCTAGGGACTCCGAAGGACGCCGCCGACCCCCCTCCAGGCGACCGCCCCCGCAGTGCAGCCGTGGGGACACGCCCTTGGCGCTGGGACTCAGGCGCAGTCCGAGCGCCCTAGGTGCATTCGAAACGGGGCGCCGGGCCTGGGTCCCCGCTCGCGAGTGTCCTCCATCCCCGTATGCGGCGCGCGGTCTAGGGCAGGTGGGCGCAGAGGCTGCCCAAGGTCGTGCCGGGGCAGGGAACTGACTTGCGGGGGGGTTGGGTGGGTGCGGGGGGCCTCACGTGACCAGGCCCAGGCGAACTTGGCCTGCGAGCCCGGACGGCGTGGTCAGGGCGGTGGAGCATCCCGGGCTCTGTCAGTCCCTAACCCCAACTCCCTAGGCGAAACGACAACCAGTCCCTTTCGTTTTGTTTGGAAAGACCGTGGGTCAGCGTCTTTATATTGTAAATCGGTGGTTGACTTTCATTAAAGCCAAAGAGGAGGATGATCGTACTCTTCACTCCAAGAGTTAAAAATCTCGAGTCATCAGGTTGAATACAGAGCAAACTTAATATTCCCAACTGGGAACTACTCTCGGTTCCTCTGCGCTCCATGTGATATTAAAATATTGAAGGGCAGATTTTAGTAGGAAACTGATAACTTTGTAAGCTACCTAATAAAATGAAATTCAGCTTAACCTCCTGAAACGTGTATTTCGTTAGACCTTTTGTTGTTGTTACACCATTTTCTCACACAGGCGTCCGGTTTCTGGTCATTCCAGATATTCAAGCCTGTTTACTTCCTTCTAAGAAAGAAAGAAAGGGTAGTCGCTCAGTCGTGTCCGACTCTTTGCAACCCTATGGACTGTAGCCCACCAGGCTCCTCTGTCCATGGGATTCTTCAGGCCAGGATACTGGAGTAGGTTCCCATTTCCTAAACCCCAAGCCAAATGAATAAAAAATGGTCGAGCACACTGGGCTTTTTTTTTTTTTTTTTTAATGCCAGCAAGCATCAGCCCCCCCCAAACCTTCCAAATTATTTAAGGTGATACTGTTTATCGTGAAGGCAGGGGAGTGTTTAGTTGTGATAGGAACTGGAGGCTGCATTCTTGCCGAGTTTGGGGTGGTTCTGCCTCTGCGGGCCCCAGGGCTCCTTTTCGTATGTAAATGACCGGTTTCCTTCCTAAGATGTGTGGCGAGAGCTGATCTTGAATGCTGTGCTCCATCTGAACAGCTGCGAGAATCGGAAAAAGGGCCACCTTGAGCCGTGCCCATACTCTGTATCAGACGGGCAGAAACGGCGTCATGCACCGGCCCAAATAACCTTCCGAGTTTGCACTGAAACGAGAGGTGAAGGGAAGGCACCTGGCGTCGCTGCCGCCCGCAGTCCCGGGCGCGCGGCCACCGAGCGGCCAAGCCTGGGTGTCTGGGGAGTCCGGGGGCGACGGCGCGGACTTACGCAACCCTGGCCCCCCGCGCCGGTTCATGGAAGCGCCGTTAATTGTTCTCGGGCTCCGCGGTGAGCCCCTTCCGGAGGCGCCGCGCGCTCGCGGGGAGCGGCGCCGCCCTTCTGACGCGGGTTGCCTTCGGGGACACCAGGCTCTTCGCTGTCCCCAAGGTCGGCCGCGCAGGCCTTCCCACCCAAAGGCGCTCTTTGTCGCCTGCTGCCTCCGCGGTGACAGCGCCGGCGACGCGCGCCAGCTCGCTCCGGAGGGTCTCCCTGGGCCGGGCCAGCGGAACAGGACCTGCGCGCCCGGGACGCGCCGGGCCGGGGGCGGGGCTCGCCGTAACCTTTCCCCTACTTTTCTCAGCCGTCACGTGACGTCCGCGGGAGGGGCGGGCGCGCCGACCGCAGTTGCAGGCGGCGGCGGCGGCGGGGACGCCTTCCCAGCGAGCGATTAAAGCCGCAGCCTGGAGTCTGGAGGCGGTGGGAAGGCGGGAGGCGGAAACGCGCTCCCGCTCCGGGCCCCGGGCTGCTTCTGCACTTTGATCGGATGCATTTTTTCCTTTGTTGGAAAAAAGTGTTTAGTCACTCTGCATGGTTGTTGTTGGCAGACCCGACCGAGTGCTGCCGCCGCTGGAAGCCTGCACTTTGAATTCCGGAAAAAAATTGCTGCTTTTCAGAATAAAATTGTTGTTCCAGCTGGCCCGTTTCAACTGTGTTTCGGAGATTCTCTGTCTCCCATCTTCACCGAGGCCTCTGCCCGAGCCCCTCTTTTGAGCTTTTCCTACGAGGACCTTTCTGTTTAAGAAAATAGGTAATGCAAGCCCAGGATGCAAAGGGAAGTGGGTACCAATGGGAATTCAGCGCAGAAGTGGCTGCCTGCCTCGTGCCCCTCCCGAGAAGCCACCCCTGGTGTTTCTTTGACAACTGCAGAGATAGTCTAGGCTGTACAGGGCATTTAAAAGAAAATCTGCTAGTTAACACAAATAAGGAATATTTTCTGCTTGTTGATTTCTGATTATTTTGCTGCCTTTTGTGAACTTCACCTTTTACCCCAAACAATTAGGTGGACACTGCGTTCCCAGCAGGCTCTGGACTGAGGCCAACTTGACCTCCTTGGGTAAGGTGACTGTGGAATGCCCTTTACTTTTTTTTTTTGCATGTGAGTTGTTATTATGTCCAGCAATGTTTCAGGAAGTTAATAATTGAAAGTAGTTGCGGTACAGTAGGGCAATGGCCCCATGGAGGATTGGGAAGCAGGGCAGCCAGGCTCAACTTCTGAGGGCTTATCAGCTGATTGTTGGACACCAAGTGCTCTAGGTAGAAAGGAAAGGAATTGCTCCTACTCTGGATGTGGTGGTTCACTCCATGTCCCAGGAGGTCAGGATCCTCCTAGATTCTTCCCAACTGGCCCCTAAGATGGACCTGCCTCTTCTGCTACCTAAATGGCTCTTGAACTTGCCTTCCTCCCCATTTCCATGAGCTAGAGCAGGCATGCAGGTATTTGTTGTATGAGTGAGGGAAAGTTTGAGTCCCTTTCTTCCCTGGATTATTGTGGGGTTTTCTTTTTTTAATATTTATTTGGCTGCTCCGGCTCTTAGCTGTGGCACGTGGGAGGTTCGATTTCCACTGGT
The DNA here is from genome assembly GCF_049115385.1 of Moschus berezovskii. NCBI lineage: Eukaryota > Metazoa > Chordata > Mammalia > Artiodactyla > Moschidae > Moschus > Moschus berezovskii. The sequence continues at coordinate 4,894,621 of NC_142484.1, forward strand.
AATGCGGGATCTTTCAAGTTCCCTGACCAGGGATCGAACCTGGGCCCCCCGCATTTGAAGCACTCAAAGTGTTAGCCACCGGGCCACCAGGAAGTCCCTCCCCTGGATTGCTGCACTCTCCTAAGATGGTGAGGGACAGTTGGGTCTCCCTTGGGAAGCCTTGCTTCACCTTGTTATTACCAGGGTCAGGGACTCCTACCAGCTCTGTCCTTCCCCACATCAAGGGGTCAGGATCCCTCTCCCCCACCAGTATACTGGCTTCCTCTGGGGTCCCAAGGCTCTAGACCCCCAGCACACACACAGCATTCAGCAGGATATGTTAGATTGTGTTCCAGCATCCTGGTGGGGAGGGGAGGGAGTAAGCTCCTTAAGGCCAGGCAGTGACTTTCTAAGGAGTCACTCCCTCCCACACAATTAAACAAGTAGTACATGTTTGTACTGAAAGCAAACACAAAATAACCTTGCCTTTAAAAAAAAGTGTTTTATACTGTAACTTGGACTTTGTTTTTTCTGAAATACTTCATTTGTAAGATTATACCTGTATCACTGATCTTCCCCCAAGTGTCAGCTCGTCTGAGCCCTTCATAAAAGATTTCAGTTCAGTTCAGGCGCTCAGTCCGTGTCCGACTCTTTGCGACCCCACGGACTGCAGCACGCCAGGCTTCCCTGCCCATCACCAGCTCTTGGAGCTTGCTCACCGTCATGTCCATCGAGTCAGTGATGCTTAGAATTTTGGTTTCTTTGAACTTTTGCCAGCATACGTTGTTGTTCAGAGTGAAGTATAGCAGTGATGCTGTTAAATGTCAAAGACGTTTAGTGGCGCTATCAGGTACAGTGGCAAGAGGCAGGATGGGACCCACATGGCGACCTACATTCTTGGAGGACGGCTGCTGACCTGCGGCTGCAGTTGGGAAGGTACAGAGTGTGTTCCTTCTCCGGAGGCCTGATGTGAGTTATGGGCAATGTGCATACTTTGTTTGCCAGGAAACAGATCTTATGAATGGCGATGACATTTGCTCTAGGCCACCCACACAGACAGACACACACACATCTGAGTACATGGCAGAGCTGGACTCTGAACCTCCATCTGTGTTTTCCGGAGCTTCTGCCCCGTGTTCTAACGGGCTGCTTGCCAGACCACTGCGCAGGCCGAGGGCCTGGCTGTTAGTGCTCCCCCACGCCTGGGTCTGCTGGACACGACACCGGATCAGCTGTGTGTGTTTCTGGGTTTCCATTTCCTCCTCTCTAAGCCGGTGCCTCCGACACCTGTCATCCTGTCTCACGGGGGTTTTATGAGGATCCCTAAGGGACCAGGTGTGAATCCCTTAACTGTAGGCAGGTTTTATGGGTACAGCTGCCTTCTGCAGTCCCCAGATTGGAACATGTGGTTTGACCAGTTCAAGTGCACTTTTGGGTGCAAACGAGAAGCACATGGGTGGCAAATACAGGGCACCTCTGCCCCAGCCAAGGTTGTGGAGGGAACCACTCCCTGGCGGGGAGGAGAGGTTCTGCCAACTCTCTTGAGTGGATGCGTGCCCCACCCAGCTGTCGTCACTCAGGCCCTTGTGCTGATTTGGCCAGTCTGGAGGGGGTCCTTCCAGGTGGGCATCCAGAGAAGAACACCCGAATAGGTAGCGCAGTTAACTGGGGCCTGCCAATCCTGTATTTTCTTTTTTTCTGTTTTGTCGGCCGTGTCTCATGGCTTGTCATTGTTCTGTCGCTCAGTTGCGTCTGATTCTTTGTGACCCCGTGGACTGCAGCACGCCTGGAGCATGCCTGGCTTCCCTGTTCTTCTGTCTCCCTGAGTTTGGCCAGACTCACGTCCATTGAGTCCGTGATGCCATCCAGCCATCTCATCCTCTGTCGTTCCCTTCTCCTGCTCTCAATCTTCCCCAGCATCAGGGTCTTTTTCAGTGAATTGGGTTTTTGAATCAGGCAGCCAAAGGACTGGAGTTTCAGTTTTAGCATCAGCCTTCCAATGAAGGATTTCTAGGATATTATTCCAGTACCTGCATGCATGCTAATCGTTTCAGTCGTGCCTGACTCTCTGTGACCCTATGGACTGTAGCCTGCCATGCTCCTCTGTCCATGGGGATTCCCCAAGCAAGAATACTGGAGTGGGTTACCATTTTCTACTCCAGGGGATCTTCCCAACCCAGGGATCGAACCCGAGTCTGTTTTGTCTCCTGCATTCTATACCACTAGCGCCACCTAACGGCTCCCAGATCAGGGATCCAACCTGTGCCCCCTGCAGTGGAAGCAGAGGGGGTCCCCAAGACATTCTGTATTTTCCTTATAAAGATATGGCCCTCGATGACCTTTCCTCAATTCTCTTTCTTGCAAAGATTTGTCTGATTAATCATCACTTGTGAATATGGCACAGGATAAGGCTTACATTTGAATTTGCTTTATTTTTACAGCAGCTCTGTAGGCAAAATCTGTTGTTTATCAAAAGTCATAGAAAAAAGGATAATGATGCAGAATTCCCCTGTAACCTGCCTTGACTCAGCGTCTTTACCCTGTAAATGTGAATGGTTTATGATGATATACTTCACTGTGAGAAATGAACCATGTGGCCAGTTTAAATAAAGTGGTTATTAAAAAATGCAGTTGTTCAGTGCTCAGTCATGAATTCAAGATGTAGCCCTTTGTGAGTGAAAATGCCTGCCCCTGTCCTGTGCACAGAGCCCTCCCCAGAATTTACAGGGGGGTTCTGTGTTCCGAGTCCCACATTCTTTTCTAAATAATTTTGTTTATGTGTTTGTGGCTGTGCCGGGTCTTCGGCGCTGCCTGGGCTTTTCTCTAATTGTCGTTAGCAGGGGCTCCTCTCTAGCTGTTGCTGTGCGGGCTTCTTGTTGCGGCGCCACCCCCTGTTGCAGAGCATGGGCTTAACTGCTCCACGGCTTGTGGGATCTTCCCAGATCGGGTCTCGCAACCCTGTCTCCTACACTGGCAGGTGGATTCTTTACCTCTGAGCCATCTGAGACTCCCCCCTGAGCCCCACCCATTCTTACCTCCGTCAGATTAGGGAAAGAGTGATTTGTGTACACACTTACAGAACAAACACAAGAGCACAATTCCAGCAAATCACGTGTGCAAGGGAATAAGGACGTGGCTCGTGAGTGCACAGGGATTGGGTGCCTCCACTCAAGTAGAGAGGAGCCCTTTCATTTTGTCTTTCCATTACTGCTAATTTTTGCCGGCACTTAAAACTCTCACTCTTATCCTCAGCCAAATGGCCGAATACTAAATACTAGAGAGTAAGCAGGAACGGAAGAAGAGTCGTGAACCCCCTAGGCTGGAGAAGCCTTCCTGAACCTTCCTGGTGCTTTCCTTGAAGAACTCTGGGTAGCAGTGCTGAAGTCAGCCTGGAGACCGCCTTGGCCATCACGTGCAGCAGGACCAGGGTTTCCCCAAGCTGGAGCCAGTCCTGGAGGGCAGAACCAGCTTTGTGTAGCCAAGCAGAACCCTCCCAGGCACTGGTTACCAGACAATAGAAGAATATGTTGTTGATGATAAAATACTTGCTCTGCTTTTAGCAAAAGATGATGCTACGCCTTCTCTACCTGCAGTAGCTTCTCTCAAGAGGGTTTCCAGGGACTTCCCTGGTGGTCCAGTGGTTAAGAATCTGCTTTCCAGTGCAGGAGACACAGGTTTGACTCCTTACTGGGGAACTTAGATCCCACCTGCCAAAACTAAGACCCACGCCAGCCATTAATGTTTAGTCGCAAAGTCGTGTCAGACTCTTTGCGACCCCCCGGACTGTAACCCATCACACTTTTCTGTCCATGAGGTTTCCCAGCCAAGATTGTTGGAGTGGGTTGCCATTTCCTTTTCCAGGGGCTCTTCCCACCCAGGGGTTGAACCCACGTTTCCTGCACTGGTAGGCGGATTAGTTACCACTGAGCCCCCAGGGAAGCCAGGGATAAATACGTTTTATTTTTATTTTTTTAAGAGGGGGTGGGATGCCCTCCGGCCTCCCCCGGTGAGGGGTACTGGCTGTGCGCCTGGAGGCCCTGCCTGGTGTTCGTGCGGAGCTCAGCTATCGCTTCCCGGGGGTGACCTCTTCTCAGAGGATTCCCAGCTCAGTTGTTTGCTGCTGGATGAGATGGGTTTTAACAGAAGGCAGGGCCTGCCTCTTTGGGCTTGTGAACTGTGCAGTTCTAGCGGGAAGAATCTGAGAGTCGGCGCCCGCCACGTTTGCAGTCACTGTCCTTTAACTGCTGGTTGCAGTCACCTCATTTTGCTTATGATAGAGTGACCTAATTTTTCTGTGTCGTAACTTTAGGAATCTTAAGTGGAACTTTGTACGGAGTGCTTACCACTTAACTTGGAGTTGGACCTGGGCCTGATTCCCAGCTTTGCTGTTCGCTAGCTGTGACCTTGGGCAAGTTTCTTGACATCCAAGCCTTGGTCTTACTAAATGAGACGGCATCAGTAAATCCTAGGATTCTAGAGGGAGTTAAATGGGTTAATGCAGATAAAATATGCATCACATTGTCTGGCATATGCCAAACACTTTGGTAGAAAGAATGTTTTGTATCTTCATTGTTGATAGCAAAAAATTAGTCTGGATGCCCTGTTTATCTGTCTCTACCTGTGAGCTACCTCTCTCCTTATCTGTTGATTTCAAGACTATATAGAAAGACTTCTTTGTTGTTCAGTCGCTAAGTCCTGTCCAACTTTTTGCAACCCCATGGATTGCAGCCCACCAGTCTTCCCTGACTTTCACTATCTCCTGGAGCTTGCTCAAACTCATATCCGTTGAATCAGTGATGCCATCTAACCATCTCATCCTGTCACCCTGTTCTCCTGCCTTCAAACTTTTCCAGCATCTGGGTCTTTTCCAATGAGTCAGCTCTTTGCATCAGGTGACCAAAGGATTGGAGCTTCAGCATCTGTTAATTTCAAGACCATATTGAAAAACTTCTGACAAATCGTAATTTATTGTGTATTTCCATTGCTATAAACTTTTCTTAGAAGACTGCTGTCACTTGGCAAGTTTTTATTGTTTGCTTTGTATTATAGAGGTGATTTCACACCTCAGTTTTCCCCCAGGCCTTTTTGAAGTCTTGACCTGCACTTTGCATTGGATGACCTTTCACCTCCTTTCCTGCTGTCCGTTGCAGAACCACAGTGGTTGTGGGGGAGGTGGGGGAGGACAGGGAACCGCTCTGAAGGAAGCCAGATACCCTTGAGGGAAACAGAAAGTATTATGAATGACTTCTTGATTACAAGACCAGTGTTAGGATTTGCAGGCCACTGGCTTCCGAGGTGAAAGGCTTTTGTTTGAAGGATTGGCTGCGGAGAAAGAGGCAAAGTGAACACAGTTGAAAAACAAAGTACAGACCAATTCATTGGCTAAGAATCTTGGGGCTGGCTTTGGGCTGCTGCTGCTGCTAAGTCACTTCAGTCGTGTCTGACTCTGTGCGACCCCATAGACGGCAGCCCACCAGGCTCCCCCGTCCCTGGGATTCTCCAGGCAAGAACACTGGAGTGGGGTTGCCATTTCTTTGCAACACTGTTAAAATGAAGGTAATTTTACCAAAATTGAATGAGACATGCAGCATTTTCCCCCAGATTGGAGAACTGTCTGTGGATTTGTGGTTTGTTCAGAGAATTCAACAAGGGTTTGTGTCCTGGGGAGCTTTACCGTTTATGATGAGAGATTAAATGAATAATTGACAGGTGAAAGTCATTTTCACAGCAAGTACAGCTGAAATTGCTGGATGTAACTGGTAGAATTTCCTGTGCTTCCAGAATGTGGATTCCAAGGCAGGCACCTGGGAGAGGGAGCTGTGAGCCAGGTGTGAAGCCGGGAAAGAGAGAAAAAAAAAAAAAAAACGGGCAGAAGGCACCCCAGCTGTAAATCAGAGTTCCCAGACTACAGAGCAGGACCTGTGGGTGGGCCTGGCCAAAAAGGAGGTGACCGGGGCCTGAGCTTGGGAGGGGATTTAAGACCAGAGGTGTGAATTTTTTTAGTGGCAGTAAATAGGTCGTTATGCTCAACCGGGGCCTCTTATTCTGGATCTTGGTGTTTTCTTGGAGCAGATTAGCCTAAGGGGCTTAAGTGCCCTGGAACAGACCTTCTTGACAGCCTCTCTTCTGGTTTCTATGGTGGCACCATCCCAGGGTTCCCACGTTCAGCCAAGATGGGCGGGGCTGGCAGCAGCACCCAGGTGTGGCCCATATGGGGACAATCACCGTCTTGTGGGGCTCCAGGGGGGTGCTCTCCACTTGATGCACCTGTAAGCGATTTCTGTCCTGCCAGGGAGAATAAGCGGGTCTGTAGCCCCACTGCAGGGGCTTCCCAGGAGGCACTAGTGGCAAAGAATCCGCCTGCAGTACAGGAGACCTGGGTTCTATCCCTGGGTCAGGAAGATCCCCTGGAGGAGGGCATGGCAACCCACTCCAATATTCTTGCCTGGAGAATCCCAGGGACAGAGGAGCCTGACAGGCTACAGTCCATGGGGTAGCAAAAGCGTCGGACACAACTGAAGTGACTCAGCACACATTCGTGGACAGCCCCACTGCAGACACGCACACACAGGGAGGGCTTTGTTTTTCAGTGTGTCGGATCAGTCACTGGATGTCTCCCTGCAGCTGAGGGCTTGCTGCCATCAGCAGCCAGTTCTGGTTTAACCCTGAGCTGTCTGGGCACGCATCAAGGATAGTCCCCAAGGGGCTTCTCCCATCACCCAGCCAGACCTTGGGGGGAGGACCAGCCAGCCTGTGCTGCCAGGAGGTGCTCCCGCCGTCCCCTCCAGCTCAGGGTTCTTGTCAGAGGGCCTGCAGTCTTTGCCCAGTGATGGTTTGCAGGAACAAGGGAATGACAGAAAGGGAGACCGTTTACATGTCTTCTCTCCTCCAGCCTCCCGAGACCCCGGGGCACAGGTACACGTTCTGTGGGTGGGTCCCAGCAGCCATGCTGAGTATACCTTGTCCCCAGGGAAGCCACTGCTCTCCACCCAGGGGTAGGGGTGGGAGTGATCCTGGGGAGGAGGAGCATCGTACCACTCCCACATCAGCAGGTGGGGGATCGAGTGACAACCACCCCAACCCATTCGTGCCTGGGCATGGCAGGCAGTGGAGTTGTTTCAAGGAGTGATGGCGGGAGGGTGTGGGAAGGATGCAAGATGGATTTTCAGTTGACTTGTTCTGGCATCAGCGGGGCTTCAAGTGAGTCATCCTCACTGATACAAGTCCAGGCACCAGGCAGGGTCCTGTGGGTGACCAACTCCCAGTGCAAGGGGACTGGAAGAGGACCCCCAGGGGATGAACCAGTAAGACAGTCTGCGTGACCGATGACCTTACCCAGGAGGGAGAGGAAGCTGGAGGTTGGGCTGGCACATGGAGTAAGCTGCACACCGTGTGTGCCTGCTCACCTGATCCTGGTGCCCTGGAGTGCCTTTTGACTTCATCCTGGAAGGTTGAAGGGATCCAGAGAAGAAGCTGTGTGGCATAAGTGACCCGGGTCCAGACACAGGCCTGGCCTGCCAGCTGGCCCTAGGGCCCTTCCTCTTGCAGCATGTTAGGGTTCCCAGCTGTGCTCACAGAGATAGCAGGGCCGTGTCGTGTCGGGTGAGTCGGGGTTGCCTCAGGGAAGCAGACCAGGAAGGGCGGGTTGGGGACACGGCAGTCTCTGATCAGCGTGGCGAAGTATTAGTATCTGTTCCTTCCAGGAAGAGGGTGTGTAGGGGTGATTCCTTACTCCAGTGTGTTGGCAGTCTCTCCTGATTCAAGATAGAAAACATCCTGCTGTATTAATATAGTAAAGTTGCAGGTTCAGTTCAGTTCAGTCGCTCAGTCACCTCTGACTCTTTGCGACCCCATGGACTGCAGCACGCCACGCTTTCCTGTTCATCGCCAACTCCCGGAGCTTGCTCAAACTCAGGTCCGTAGAGTCAGGGATGCCGTCCAACCATCTCATCCTCTGTCGTCCCTTTCTTTTCCGGTTCACTGGGGCTCGTCATAATTCCTGAGTGTCCAAGAGTTTATTTCGGCCTGCCTCCTTGCCCTGGAGCAGGTCTCGCCTCCCCATTCAATTTGGGAACATTTCATCACCCCCAAAAGAAGCCCTCCACTCCTTTACCCCCACTTTCCCCTGGCCCTAGGCAGCCACTACTTTCTGTCTGTAGATTTTGCCTGTTCTGGACATTAACATACCAGGAATCATTCAACATGTGGTCCGGCATGCCGCAGTCCACGGGGTTGCAAAGAGTCGGACACAACGGAGCGACTGAACGACAGCAGTGTGTGGACTTCTGTGTCTGGCTGCTTTCACTCGGCATCAGGTTTCCAAGGTTCACCTGTGAAGGGTGTTGTGTGTCAGCGCTTCATCGCTTTGTATCACCCATGAATAGCATCCTGTTGTATGGATAGGGTGCGTTCTGTTTACCTGTCGTCAGTGGAAGGGTGCTTGAGTTGCTTCCACTTTTTGATAATCATGAATAACGCTACTGTGAACATCTGTGTACAGGTTTGGGTGTGGACATTCGTTTTCAGTTTTCTTGGGCATGTGCCTTGCAGCGGAATTGCTGGGTCATGTGGTGACTACATTTGGCCACTCCAGGAGCTGCCAGACTGACATTTCCCCCCAGCCATGCACGAGGATTCTGATTTCTCCGCATCTTAATGCCGCCATCCTGGTGGGTGTGAAGTGGTCCTTTGCTGCATCTCTTAATTACATTGCCCTCACGGCTGCAGGGGACACTATTGACAATTCTAAATGCCTCCAAGTTGGAGGCTGTGAATGCCAGGGTCCAGGATGGATTTTTCACTCATTAGATTAGCAGAGGGAATGTCTTAAGTCCTTGTCATCTGATTCACTAATTCCTGCTTGGCACCTAAGACACACAGTTAGTTTTTAGTCTGAACCAAGCAAATCTCTAGTTAAATTCAGAGAGTTTTGTTTTGTTTAATAATTTTTATTGGGGTATAGTTGATTTACAATGTTAGTTTCAGCTGTCCAGCAGAATCACTTATACACATATATATGTCCACTTTTTTTAGATTCTTTTCCCATATAAGCCATTATAACAGAGTATAGAGTAGAGTTCCCTGTACTATACGGTAGGTCTTTTTTTTTTTTTTAATTCATCTATTTATTTGGCTGCACTGGGTCTTAATTGCAGTCATGCAAACTCTTAGTTGCAGTACTTGGAACCTGGGCCGCCGGCATCGGGAGTGCGAAGTCTTATCTACTGGACCACCAGGGAAGCCCCCAGTAGGTCCTTATTAGTTATCTGTTTTCAGAGAGTTCTGCTAAGGCCACTGACTTCAGAAAAGGAGGGTGCAAATACACTCAGTCTGTCTGCCCCTGTCTAGCGGGGGTTAGATCCATGAACAAATGCTGGGCACGCATCTTTGGGGAGAATTGACTGCAAACAATAGACACTGTATCTAATCTACTGCCTTTAATAATCCCTTCTTGTTCTGTGTGAAGCCCTTGAAAGATCCGATAAATCATTGAAAGGGGAGCCACAATCGTATTTGCTGTGATGCGTGCCGTGCAGAATTCTTATCTCCTGTAAGACTTGTGTTCACCTCAAGGCTTTGATGGGGGGAGGGGTGAGTTAGCCTTCAGGCTCTGGAAGAATCTTCGAGCCCCCTTGGGTAGCTTTTTGAGAAACGGATTCGAGCTGTTGGTTGGAGTGTCCTCTTGAACTGTTTAAACTGGCTTGTAGCAAGCTTTTTCTTAGAGATCTTGGTGCTTTTAAAAATGGGATTTATGTCTTCAAAATTGGCCGGGTTGTGGACGTTTGCTCCATGCCAGGTAAACGGTGTGCAAAGGGTCATGTTTTGTTTTTTCCGGCTGTGCCATGTGGCTTGTGGGATCTTAGTTCCCCAACCAGGGACTGAACCCTTGGCAGTGAAAGCCCGGAGTCCTAACCACTGGACTGCCAGGAAATTCCCATGTGTAAATATCCTTGAATGCTGTGCAGGTGGCACCAGGCTAAGATTACATGCATGGATGCAGTTTTACTGACTTGCTGTCTTCTCTCAAGGTCGTCCAAGCAGAGCTCTCAGCTGCCCATCCCAGCCTCTCCCTCAACCCTGACGTGCCCGCCTGGGTGCCCCCCGTCCAACGCCCCCAGGGTGAATGCTCCACTCCCAGTCCCTACCTCGCCCACCCTGCTCTGTGGCTCTTCTGTGTTGGGGAGGCTGGTGGAGCCCACACAGTCCAGGCTCCGGCCCCAGGGTGCCTCTGAGACCTGTCTGCAGAGGGTCCTCCCTGCATTTCCACTGTGGGCCATGCTCTCCTTGGAAACCTGCCCCAACTTCTTACTTCAACTTCACCTCCCCACCCAGTCCAGCCAGAGTGGTCTTCTTTGGGCATCCCACGTGGCGCTAGTGGTGAAGACCCCTGCTTGTCAATGCAGGTAGACGTTCACAGACCCCGGGTTTGATCCCTGGGTGGGGAAGATCCCCTGGAGGAGGGCCCAGCAACCCACTCCAGTATTCTTGCCTGGAGAATCTCTTGGAAAGAGGAACGTGGCTGGCTACAGTCCATGGGATCGCAGAGTTGGACACGACTGAGCAACTTGGCATACATACCCGTGTCTTCTTTGGAGCAGACACAGGAACTGGCACCCCGAATCATGGCCCTTGATACTTTTCCATCACCCTAATCCTGAAACCCGACTGCCTCTGGGCCTTCCTCTCTGAATCATCCCTGCCCTGACCCCAACCAGCCTGCACCTCCAGCCCTTTCACAGGTCTGCCTTCGATCCTGAAAATCTTGCCCTCTGTCCAATCCTTCCCCTGGGCTTCTGTGTCACTTGGGAGGTCCTCTCTGTCACTCCCGCTTCTTCCTGCCCTCCTGTCTGAGCTGTGGGTGACCCTTCCTGCCAGCATCCCCATCCTCTCCACGGCTGGCTGGCACACAGGAGACAGTCAACACACACTTGTTGAACAGACAAGTGAGTGACAGCCGGGATCACTTGTTCTGATTTCCGGAAGAAAAAGCAAGGGAATTCCAGAAAAACATTTACTTCTGCTTCATGGACTACACTAAAGCCTTTGACTGTGTGGATCACAGCAAACTGTAGAAAAGTCTTAAAGAAATGGGAATCCCAGACCACCTTACCTGCCTCCTGAGAAACTTGTATGTAGGCCAAGAAACATTGGTTAGAACCAGACACAGAACAGGAAGCTGGTTCAAAACTGGGAAAGGAGTATGACAAGGCTGTATACTGTCACCTGCTTATTTAACTTCTGTGCAGAATAACTCATTCTAAATGCTGGGCTGGACGAAGCACAAACTAGAATCAAGATTTCGGGAGAAATATCAATAACCTCAGATATGCAGATGACACCACCCTAATAGCAGAAAGTGAAGAGGAACTAAAGAACCTCTTGATGAAGGTGAAAGAGAAGAGTGAAAAAACTGACTTAAAACTCAACATTCAAAAAACTAAGATCATGGCATCCAGTCCCATCACTTCATGGCAAATAGATGGGAAGAAAATGGAAACAGTGACAGATTTCATTTTCTTGGGCTCCAAAATCACTGCTGATGGTAACTGCAGCCATGAAATTAAGAGATGCTTGCTCCTTGGAAGAAAGGCTATGACAAATGTAGACAGTGTATTAAAAAGCAGAGATATCACTTTGCCAACAAAGGTTCGTATAGTCAAAGCTGTGGTTTTTCCAGTCACGTACCAATGTGAGAGTTGGACCACAAAGAAGGCTGAGCACCAAAGAATTGATGGTTTTGAACTGTGGTGTTGGAGAAGACTCTTTGAGAGTCCCTTGGACAGCAAGGAGATCCAACCAGTCCATCCTAAAGGAAATCAGTCCCGAGTATTCATGGAAGGACTGTTGCTGAAGTTGAAGCTCCAGTACCTTGGCCATCTGATGCAAAGAGCCAACTCAGTTGGAAAAGACCCTGATGCTGGGAAAGATTGACGGCAGAAGAAGGGAGGGGCAGAGGATGAGATGGTAGATGGCATTATTGACTCAATGGACATGAATTTGAGCAAACTCCAGGGAGATCCTGAAGGAGAGGGAAGCCTGGCGTGCTACAGTTCATGGGGTCGCAAAGAGTCGGACACAACTTAGCAACTGAACAACAGCAAATCTTTGAAACTGCATTACCCTTGATTTTGATAGGTTTGATGTCTGCGCCCAAGAGGCTGGCATGGAGAGAAAAGGAAACCTAGCATGCGCTAGGGAGACACACACTCACAGCTCTGGGGCTTTATTCCGGTTTACTACAAACTTTGGCCTCACTGACTCGATGGACATGAGTTTGAGGGAGCTCCGAGAGTTGGTGATGGACAGGGAAGCCTGGCGTGCTGCAGTCGATGGGGTCACAAAGAATTGGACACAATTGAGCGACTGAACTGATGAACTTTTAGCTCCTTTGTATGCAGGTGTGCTTGTTGGCACAGGGTTTAGGAGGAAGTGGTTTCACGCAGTTTCAGCAGGTCAGGGGAGGGCTCAGGTTGGGGGAGGGATGATGTCGGGGAGGCCACGAGGGAAGAGGTGAGTCAGGAGTTGGTCAAGGAAGGTGAAAGGAGACAAATATTTACAGCCAGAAACTGAAATGCGCTCACCTGGCAGAGGCTGAAAACCTGCTGGGAGGGCCAAGCCTGCAGGGGATGAGTGTGGCAGCTGTCTGATTTCCCAAGTCTCCAGAAGGGAGACCTGCCCCAGGGTTCTGTGCATTTGGTTTTCCTGGAGTCTTCTGGAACCTGAAGTGGTTTGTGGAGTGGCTACCGCATAGCCAAGGTGTGTGGTGTTGACCATGGTTCACACCTGAGATAAAGGATCAGGGCTGTTATGGATGTGTTTGAGGACTTTCTGTGCCAGCCTCCAGGCTGCCTGGTGGGTAGGGATGGGATTTGCTCTGGCACGGCAAGTTGCTAAACCGCCCTGGGATTTGGGATTCCAATCGGGTGAGGCTCTGGCTGCCTGTTGCCTGGAGACAGGGTTGGTGGGATGGCCAGGGGCCTGGGGGTGAGGGGTTCTAGCTCCTAGACTCTGCTGACCACCCAGCGCCTCCAAGTAGAGGCAGTGATGGGTTGTCTGTATCCTGCTGGAGCAGGGAGGGAGAGGTGTTGGGCAATCACAACCAGGTGTGTTAATGAGTAACGTTCAATTTATCAAATGGGAGGAAATGGTCAAATTCAGAATGGATCACACGTCTATATAAGGGCTTCCCCAGTGGCTCATTGGTAAAGAACCCGCCTGCCAATGCAAGAGGTACCAGTTCGATCCCTCAGTCAGGAAGATGTCCTATAGAAGGAAATGGCAACCCACTCCAGTATTGTTGCCTGGGAAATCCTGTGGACAGAGGAGGCAGGCGGGCCACAGTCCTTGGGGTCACAAAGAGTCAGACACGACTTAGTGACTAAACAGCAACAACAAGGGATTTTCTAATGTCTGGTCAACACTCACCATGTTCTGTTCGCCCTTGCCTTTCCAGGAGCTCGCTGACCATGGCAGAGGCCCACCAAGCCGTGGCCTTCCAGTTCACAGTCACTCCGGATGGGATCGACCTCCGGATGAGCCATGAGGCCCTCAGGCAGATCTATCTGTCTGGACTTCATTCCTGGAAGAAGAAGTTCATCAGATTCAAGGTTTCCAGATAGTTGCTTCAATCTGTACTGTATTCGCTTTCCTATTTGAGAACTCCAGGTTCTATTGAAGTTTCAGTGTGTCTGTGATGATTGGCACCTTATGTATGTTTCCTGGTCCTTAAGGCCTGTGAGACAATTTTATATGTATTGACTCACTGAATTCCTGGAGAAATTCTGTAAGGCAGGCGGGGTGAATTGGGACCCTTTGGGCAGACGAGGAAATCGGGGTTCAGAGAAGGTAAGTGACCTTTGGGGTAGAAGGAGAATAAACATCTCTAGCTCCGAGTCTGGGCCCCTCTACACTTCACAGGAAATCACAGAGAGTTTATTTGACAGATATCTCACGATGAAAGAGTCCACCACTGAAAAAGATGCATGCCAATGCAGACGCGGGCTTCCGAGGTGGCTCAGCGGCAGAGAATCTGCTGCCCGTGCAGGAGATGAGAGTTCATTTCCTGTGTCTGGAAGATCCCCTGGAGAAGGGAGTTGGCTCCCCACTCCAGTATTCCTGTCTGGAACATCCCATATATAGAGGAGCCTGGCGCCTGGACCCCAGTCCATGGGGTCGCAAAGAGTTGGACATGACACAGCTGAGTGGCTGAGCAAATGCAAAGGTCTCAGTTCTGTTTACCAGCAAGAGTGGGCCGTTTTTACCGTTTTTACCCGTGTGTTTCTTTTAAATTTAACTGGAGTATAGTTAATTTATAGTGTTGTGTTCGTTTCAGTTACACGCATACAAACATCCTCTCTTTTTAAGGTTGTTTTCCCATATAGGCCAGCAGAGTGACATTTTTTTTTAAGTCTTTATTGAAATAATTTGTTACAACATTGCTTCTGTTTTATATGAAACCCGCACCTACTGCCTTGGAAGGCAAAGTCTTAGCCGTTGGATGGCCAGGGAAGTCCGATATGTCTTGTTTTTAATTCATTTTATTTAAAAAAATCACAGCAGTCATGAATATGCACGTACTCTTCCCTTGAAACTTCCTCAGTTTTGCTGTTCGGGGAGATAGAGCTGGGAAGAGTCCACAGGGTTCTCTTTCCTCTCTGCCAGTAATAATAGATCCCCGCTTCAGCTAAAAAATGAAAGTCACAGAAGGACAAATGCGTGTTTGAAAAAATCCAAACAAGTTGAAAGTGTATCAGCAGTGTCCGCTCCCCATTCCCCAACAAAACTGGGTTTGCTGTCCAGTTTTCCTTTCAGAGGGCAGCTCAGAGGAGGGCTGTTGAGAAAGGCCCCAGAGCTGCAGTGGGTGGGAGAATGACCAGGGAGACCTGGCCTGGCTGGACAGGTGTCCCTGGCTCTTTTGGAGGGTCCTGGGGCCCAGGTTCAGTTCAGTTCAGTTCAGTCACCCGGTCGTGTCCGACTCTGCGACCCCATAGACTACAGTGCGCCAGGCCTCCCTGTCCATCGCCAACTGCCGGAGCCCGCTCAGACTCATGTCCATTGAGTCGGTGATGCCATCCAACCATCTCATCCTCTGTCATCCCGTTCTCCTCCTGCCTTCAGTCTTTCCCAGCATCAGGGTCTTTTCCAGTGAGTCAGTTCTTTGCATCAGGTACATAGTCTTTTGCCTGAGGCCCCAGCTGCTGTGACCCTCTCAAAGTGGAGGAGGGCGCCACCTCAGAGAGAAGGGCCCTCTGTGCTCCTGAGCTTGTTGGGAGCCTGCTTGTACCTTCCTAACCACGTGGTTTCCTAGGGGACCTCGGGGCAGGAGTGGGGGGTGGGGGGCAAGGCTGGCAGAGCTGCTGCATGGTGGGGAGTGTGGTGAGTGGAGGCTGTTTATCTAGAACCTTCTTTCCCCCATTATCATTTAATGTGTCTGTTTATTTTATAAGAACATTCCAGAGAACTTCGGAGAACACCAGAAGGCTCCCCTTCCCTGCCTCCACCCCTCACCAGCAACCACTTTGTTTAAAATCTTCCGTACCTCTCGATAATGAGAATAACATAGTAGTCTCTCCTAAGAGAACTCAGTAAGGATTTGAGAATTTTTTTAACCCGTTGTCTTGGTCAAATCAATCTCTCATTAACATGACTTCAGTATGAATTTTTTTTTAAATTGTAAGTCGAAACATACACAAAAGTAAAGAAAATAATAAAGGCACACAGCTATAATAAAGTCACATCGCTCATTTCCACAACTATCAACATTTTGCTGATTTTGAGGTCTTATTTCTTCCTAACCCTTCTTCCCTGCTACTTTTTTCTTTTTTAAGGGGCTGCTGCGGGGCTTTGGTTGAAGCATCTTATGGGAGATTCTGGCCATGGAGTGAGGTCTCCTGTAGATATTAATACCTCCGGTTAAGCAGTGTCTGATTCAGGAGCAGCAAGAGGGCTGATCTGAGAGTGAGGGTCTCGGGGCATCCTGAATGCAGCAGGCTGGGGAGAGGACATCATGATGGGCAAGGTGGCCAGTGTCCCTGAGTCAGTCTCAGGGGAGCTAAAGAATCCGTATGTTAGCTTAAGGCTTCTAACTTAGGGTGATTCTAATGTCCTGGGGACACTCTCCAGGAAGACGGCTTTAGAGAAGTTTTTGACTCATGTGCTTCCCTGGTAGCTCAGTGGTAAAGACTCTGCCTGCCAATGCAGGAGACCCTGGTTTGATTCCTGGGTCGAGATGATCCCCTGGCAAAGGGAATGGCCACCCACTCCAGTATTCTTGCTGGGAGAATTCCATGGACAGAGGAGCTTGGTGGGCTACAGTCCATGGGGTCACTCTCCGGGGAGACTTTTAGGGAGAGTTTTGGCTCAGAGTAGGGGAAGGGAAGGAGCTGGACAGAAGTTGAGCAGCTGAGCCTGGAGGCTCTGGGAAGCGTTTCCAGTAGCAACAGCGTGGTTGTTTAGCCATCCGCGTGTGCAACCCCCACCCCTCCACCGCCTGCCAGCTCACATCCCCCCGCCACCAGGAGGGGCACTGCTTATGGCTCTCGTGTCTGTTTCTAGAATGGCATCATCACCGGCGTGTACCCAGCAAGTCCCTCCAGTTGGCTCATCGTGGTTGTGGGCGTGATGTCGACAATGTACGCCAAGATCGACCCCTCTTTGGGAATAATCGCTAAGATCAATCGGACCCTGGACACGACGTGAGTAATCCCCAAGTGTGATAATCCCCAAGTCCTTGTGCCATGTTTGGGCTTTGCTTTTTTTTTTTTTAATTTTTTTCATTTTTTGACCGTGCCTCAGAGCAGGTGGGATCTTAGTTTCCCGACCAGGGATTGAACCTGCACCCCCTGCAGTAGAAAGCAGAGTGTTAACCACTGGACCACCAGGGAATTCCTGAGCTTTGCTTTTGGGGCCAGGACTTTTGTGAGGAAGGTAGGGAGCAGATTGTAGCCCAGGTGTGTCCACTGGGTCTCTGGGCCGTAGCTGCAGTGCTGGGGTTGGGCCCAAGATAAACAGATGAATTTCTGGGCCCTTTACTAAGTTGGTTGTTTGGATTTCAATATTGCCTTCAGAAAAGGACAGGAAAATAAAGTGGCAAAATGCAACATAAAAGAAGGCTCACGGCTCAGGGCCGAGTTTGATTCTGATCACCGTCAAGAAAGGATTAAGCACTTTCCATGGAAAGGTCTGAATCTTCCCTTGTCTGGGCCGGTGCCCCTCGCTGCCGACAGCTGCTCCTTGTTCACCAGGCCCTGGGATGCTTGGCAGCCAGTGCGACGCGCTGAGTCACCCGCAGCCCCCAGCCGCCTCGGAACCCCGGCTCACACCTCTATCAGCGTCTGCGAGGCCCTGGGTACAAACCCGTCCCCGCGGGGAACACACACCCGCGCTTCACACCTGCTGGACTCCTTGGACCGCCTGGGGGCCGGGAGTCCCAGCAGGGTCCCTGAGCAGGGACTCCGTCTTTCCCTCATCACCCTGCCTGTGTCTCTGCCCTCTATTTCTGGAGAGCCACAGGCCTGCCCCCCTATAGACAGCTCATCTCTGCATCCTTGCCTGCTTGGGTTTAGCACACTTCTTAATTTACTCTGGACCGCGGGCAGTCTCTTTACACTGGATTATATCTAGAAGCATCGGCTATTTAAAGCCCTTTCTAATCTGAGTCTTTATAAGATTTGTTTCTTCGTCCCTCTAAACCAATTGCAGTAAACTGGGCCATCCTTGGCTCAGATTTGGAAAGACCAGGTTAACAGGCCAGCAGCTCCCAGGGTCAAAGGTCAAGGGCTGTTCGGCACATTCTTGCTGGAGAGGATCCCCAACACCCTGAAGTCACGGCCTCCTCCGACCTCTGGCCATCCCCTGCAGCCTTAGAAGGGGTACAATGTATAACAGAAAGGTTTTTTTGCTGATATTTTCAGTCGAAGTGCCTATAGGTATATATATAGAAAATTCCAAATGCATCATTTGTTCATTGCTGTTCAGTGGCTCAGTCATGTCCAGGCTTCCCTGTCCTTCACTGTTTCCCGGAGTTTGCTCAAACTCATGTGTACTGAGTCATTGATGCCATCCAACCGTCTCATTCTCTGCTGCCCCCTTCTCTTCCGGCCTTCAGTCTTTCCCAGCATCAGGGTCTTTTCTAATGAGTCGGGTCTTCGAATCAGGTGGCCAAAGCATTGGAGCTTTGGCTTTAGCATCAGTCCTTCCAATGAATATTCAGGACTGATCTCCTTTAGGATTGACTGCTTTGATCTCCTTGCAGTCCAAGGGACTCTCAAGAGTCTTCTCCAGCACCACAGTTTGAAAACATCAGTTCTTAGGTGTACAACATCATGATTTGATATATATATTCTGCAAAATGATTACCACAAGTTTTGTTAACATCCGTCACCCAATATAGTTACAAATTTAAAAAAAATTTTTTTTTGGATTTCACTTGTGAGACCATACAGTATATGTCTTTCTTTTTTTTAACTTTTTTTTTTTTTAAATTGAAGTATAGTTAATATTCAACGTTGTGTTAGTTTCTGGTGTACAGCAAAATGATTCAGAAATGTGTATATATATATTAGTTTTCATGTCTGTGAGTCTGTGTTTCACTAAAAAAAAGTTCATTTGTGTCATATTTCAAATTCACATGTGAGTGATATCATCTGGTATGTGTCTTTCTCTGTCTGACTTATTTCACTTGGTGTAATGTCCTTAAGGCCCATCCATGTTGTCACAAATGGCAGCATTTATTCTTTTTTTGCTGAATAATATTCCACTGTATCAATCCATATTGATGCCGTCTCTTCTTTATCCATTCATTTGTCCACGGACACTTAAGTTTCCATGTCTGTCTGTTGTAAATAATGCTGTAGTGAACACGGAGTGATTTCATTTCCTTCAGATAAATACTCAAAGGTGAAATTGTTGGCTCATGTGGTAGTTCTATTTTTAGTTTTTTTGAGGAATCTCATATTGACTGCATCAGTTTACCACCAAGAGTGCATAAATGTTCCCTTTTTTCTCCACATCCTCACCAACATTTGCTATTTAAATTATTTTTATTTTGTGAATATTTTGTGGTTTTTCAAAACAACTGAAACTACAGCCCACAAGGGTGTATGAGTAGCTGTATTTCTTCTCAGTTTTTAAGTCCCCTCTTTATCAGATCACTTTTCTATCTATATCACTTTCCTTAGTAAATGAAAATCTTTTCTAGGTTTTTAAGTGATCATTTTGCAGCATCAGTTTATACATGTATTCATGATAAATGTTCCTGCCCAGATCAGAACCAAACTCTTTTGATGTAAATAGTTGAAATAATAGTTTTGTCAAGTGACCTGCATTTCTTATGAGTCATGATGAAATGCTGCTGCTGCTGCTAAGTCACTTCAGTCGTGTCCGACTCTGTGTGACCCCATAGACGGAAGCCCACCAGGCTCCCCCGTCCCTGGGATTCTCCAGGCAAGAACACTGGAGTGGGTTGCCATTTCCTTCTCCAATGTGTGAAAGTGAAAAGTGAAAGTGAAGTCGCTCAGTCGTGTCTGACCCTTAGCGACCCCACGGACTGCAGCCTTCCAGGCTCCTCCATCCGTGGGATTTTCTAGGCAAGAGTACTGGAGTGGGGGCCATTGCCTTCTTCGATGATGAAATGCAAAGGAATGTTTAAGGGAAAAACATCTTGAGTAGCAGGAACGGAAGGCAACCGGCTCCCAGCCGAGGAGAACGCAGGTCAGTCGTCAGTCTGGGGCGTAGCTCCCACTGTGGGCCAGCCAGTACCTCACCCATGACCTTCTCATCCTGCCTGGACCTGGAGGAAGCTGTTTTCCCTGATTATGCCCGTTAGCCTGGGTTTGTTTCGAGGACCAGCAAAGCAGATGGGGCTGGTTCATCTCACATCCGGAAGAAAGATAACTGAGTCTTGGGAGAATCAGGTTAATGTGGGTGGCCCCCTCTCTCTGATCAGGCCTGGGGTCCGCAGCCTCCGCTGTGGCCCCAGGAGGCCACCTGGGAGCACGTGGCGTCTCTCGGCGCCGTGGCCCGTGGCTTCCTTCACTGATGAACCCGTGGCTTGTTTGGTCTTGTCTCGGCAGTGGCTGCATGTCCAGCCAGACCACGAAGGTGGTGAGCGGCGTCATCTTCGGCACGGGGCTGTGGGTGGCCCTCATCGTCACCATGCGTTACTCCCTGAAGGTGCTGCTGTCCTACCACGGCTGGATGTTCACCCAGCACGGCAGGCTGAGCCGCGCCACCAAGATCTGGATGGTAATGCTGCCCCAGCACGCAGCTGCTGGGGAGGGTTTTGTTTCTTTCTGACGTGCCTCGAGGCTTGTAGGACCTTAGTTCCCAAACAGGGGTCGAACCTGAGTCCATGGCAGTGAAAAGCCCACGTCTTAACCTCTGGACTGCCAGGGAGCTCCCTGGTAGATGATTCTTAACTGCCTGACATCCTCAGAGCCATGGCTGTTTCTTAGCTTGATGTGTTTGGAGATAAATATAGACTTGTGAAACCCTCATCTCTGCCAAAGTTACTAATATATCCACCCCACCCTCCTTGAAACCTGGGCCCCACCCATGCCTCTTGCCTTTGAACATAAGAGCATTTAACCTAAGTTTCACCCCTCTTAGCAAATTTGTAAGGTCTGACGCAGGACTGTTTGTTTCAGGCCCAGTGTCCAGCACATACTTTTTTCAGGAGTTCCCTGGACAGTCCAGTGGTTGAGACTCCACACTTCCACTGCAGGGGGTGTGGGCTCCATCCCTGGTCAGGGAACTGAGACTCCACATGCCCAGTGGTATGGCCAGGAAAGGAAAACAGAAAAAAGAAAAGCAAAAAACCCCCAACAAAATAGAACATAGTTCTGTCTTGTAACTGGAACCTTGTCCCTTTTAGGGGACATACCACACATGTGTATGCATAACTGATTCACTGTGTTATACTGCTGAAACTAACACAGCAATGTAAGTCAACTTGGTTTTACAATCCCCGCCCCGTGTCCCTTGGCCCCTGGCAGCCCTCCTCCCTCCTTGATGCTTCTGTGGTTCCACGGACCCCTGAGACTACCCAGGATATGTCCTTCTGAGTCTTGTTCACCCACTCAGCCTGGTGTCTGGTGTGGGAGACTTTCTCTTCTGCAAGAAGGGTCCTCACTAGGCCTTTTCCCCTTGGTGACTTTTTTTAAATTAATTTTTATAGAAGTCTAGTTGATTTACACTGTTGTGTTAGTTTCAGGTGTATAGCAAAGTGAATCAGTTATGCTACACGTGTTTGTGTGTGTGTGCTCAGTCATTTCAGTCATGTCTGACTCCTTGCAACCCAATGGACCCATAGCCCACCAGGCTCCTCTGTCCATGGGATTCTCCAGACAAGAATAGTTACTAGAGTGGGTTGCCATTTCCTCCTCCAGGGGATCTTCCCGACCCAGGGATTGAACCTGCATCTCCTGCATTGCAGGTGTATCCTTTACCACTGAGCCATCTGGAAAGCCTGTGCATATCCATATATGCACTCTTTTTTTAGGTTCTGTTCCCAAATAGGTCACTACAGGGTATGACGTAGAGTTCCCTGTGCTATGCAGTCCCCTTGGTGACTTGAGTGTTGCCCTGTAATTGCCAGAGAAGTCTG
Organism: Moschus berezovskii; assembly: GCF_049115385.1. Classification (NCBI taxonomy): domain Eukaryota; kingdom Metazoa; phylum Chordata; class Mammalia; order Artiodactyla; family Moschidae; genus Moschus; species Moschus berezovskii. The sequence continues at coordinate 4,916,204 of NC_142484.1, forward strand.
TGACTCATGAGCTTGGACTCTTTTCCTTTAATTAGTGTGTTCTGAATATCTGGTGTTGATGTCCTCTGGGTTTGTCATCTCGGTCACCCGTCAAGCAAAAGTACCTTCCATCTACTTCTTTGTAGCCTTTCTGACTAACTCGGGCAGTAAGTGGTTTCCCTAGCTGAGCGGGACACCCTGACTCACCCTCAGCTTCCAGTGCGTCTCGCCAGCTCTCCTTGGTCCTCAGTCCAGCAGTCACTTACCTGCCGTGCACGTGGGTGTTTGCCCTTGTCTCACCCCCTGAGGCCTCCATCTGAGCCCCCCGGGGCTCCTTCTGAAAGGGTGGGCATCCCCATGCCAGAGCCCACCACACCACACCTTTCCTCTTTCCCAAACGGACTTCCTGCTGTTGCTTGAATGTAAGATTTCTGATTTCCAGAGAAAGAGAATTTAACTCCCAGGAGAGATTCTGAGGTGGTGTCCACACTTTATTAAGCAAGAGAAATGACCTGCCCCAGGGTGGCCTTCACAGCTGGTGTGCAGTTGAGTCCCACCTGCTCTTCAGCATCAAGAATCCCAGCACCCCCATCCCCCCGCTGTGAGCCCGGGAAATTCTCTGAAGTCACGTCAGCATGAGGTGACCAAATTACTCCACCATGTTTTGATCATTCCAGACTAAAGCGGGGCGTGTGTGTGCCCTCCACCAGACTTGACAATGACCAGAGGGTCCCACTGCTTCTCCCGAGTTTGCTTCTGGGTCCATGCCCCTCGCCCAGCCCCTGGTGCCAATCTGGAAACCAAGGGCCTTGCAGAAGTAGGCACATGGAACTTAATTCCCTTGTGCAGAAGTGCAGTCAGACCCCGTGTCAGGGCGCCCAGGGAATGGCACCTCTTGGACAAGGCAGGACGTGTCTCAGACACACGGCTTCATTCACCCTGGGTTTTCTTTGGGGTTTGCTGTTTGCTGAGGCCTGCGGGGGTTGGGACAGCAAAGGGACTGGAGGAGATGAACTGCAGTGGAGAAGCAGTCAACAGCTGGCAAATCATAGACACTGAAAAACTGGTTTTTGGCCTTTGACACAGTCTCGTCTTTCAGAACATACCTTTGTTCTTTTTTTTTTAGTTTATGGTCAAGATCTTCTCAGGCCGAAAACCCATGTTGTACAGCTTCCAGACGTCTCTGCCACGCCTGCCCGTCCCAGCTGTCCAGGACACCGTCAACAGGGTAGGTCAACTTCATGCTCCCTCCGGAACACCTGTGCTGAACACCAGCATCTTTGCGATCAAGGCTTATGACTTGATAAGATTTCCTGGTGGTCCAGTGGTTAAGACCCCGAGTTTCCACAGCAAGGGGTTTGGGTTGTATCCCTGCTTGGGGAACTAAGATCCCTCATGCCTCCTGGTGCAGCCAAAAAATACACTGTCGATGCTATTGAGTGCCATGAACTGCTGCCTGCCTCCTTCTACCTGCAAGGACCAGAGCGAATCAGAGTGGGGGCCCTGAAAATTCTGAACTGGTGGCCTAGCCTCAGCCTGGTGGTGTGACCTTCCCCGTCCCTGTCATTTTTTCGGCTCCTTTTTCCCGTCCTGGGGTCCAAAGCACCAGCCTTTACTACCACCCTAGGCTCTCAGAGCCTCCCCACCCATCCCATGGGCACCTTCATAGCCTAGGTGAGAACAGAGATCTTATGAAGGACCAGATGATGGGGGAAAAAAACCCACACATGAAAAGCTCATTGTTGACCAAATCTTGATCTTGTCAGTCTAGAGTCCACTTTGGAGATTTTGTGCTGATTCAAGATCTGAGGCGCATGCATGCCTGTAGAAGGACGAGACAGTTTGTCTTTTTAAAATATAATTAATTAATTAGTTAATTTGGCCGCTCCAGGTCTCAATTGCAGCATGCGGGGTCTTATAGTTGGAGCATGCGAACTCTTAGTTGCAGTGGTGAGACCTAGTTCCGTGACGAGGGATCGAACCCAGGCCCCTGGCACTGGGAGCTCAGAGCCTTAGCTGCTGGACCACTGGCGATGTCCCCCCAAAAGTTTAATTGTTGAGTTATCCCTGATGTAAAATATCCTTTGATATTGAAGTTAGCTAACTTGAGTGAAGACTAGCCTTCTTCTAAGGGATACGGAAAGAAACCTTCTATTTTAGCTGGGCTTATGTTTTTTCCTTTAACCCCAGTACTTGGAATCTGTGAAGCCTCTTATGAAGGAGGGAGACTTTACACGGATGACAGCTCTGGCACAAGATTTTGCTGTCAATCTGGGACCGAGATTGCAGTGGTATTTGAAGCTAAAATCCTGGTGGGCTACCAATTATGTGAGTATACAAACATGCTGTTTTTCTTGGTGGAATTTTGTGTAGGAATATAATTTGTTCCTGAGCCAGTTGAACTTCCCTGCGTATGGCGAGTAGGAAACAGGTGGTGGATGAGACAGGCAGAGGAGTTGAGATTTGAGGAACAGCTCATGTGGAAGACTTGGGCAATAAAGAAGGCCAAGCTCCAAAGAATTGATGCTTTCAAATTGTGGTGCTGGAGAAGACTCTTGAGCATCCCTTGGACAGCAAGGAGATCAAGCCAGTCAATCCTAAAGGAAGTCAGCCCTGAATATTCATTGGAAGGACTGATGCTTAATACTTTGGCCACTTGATGCAAAGAGCCGATTCATTGGAAAAGACTGATGTTGGGCAAAATTGAAGGCAGGAGGAGAAGGGGGTGGGTGACAGAGGATGAGATGGTTGGATGGCATCACCGACTCGATGGACATGAGTTTGAGCAAACTCCAGGAGATACTGGAGGACGGGGAAGCCTGGCAGGTTGCAGTCCATGGGGTCACAAAGAGTCAGATATGACTTAGTGACTAAACAACAGCAGGGTGGAAGAGAAGGTGTGACCCAGACAGAAATGGTGGGTGGGGCACAACAGGGGCACAGCCATGGGGCAAATCGTGAGAACAGTCAGAGTCCAGGGTGGGAGGGGCAAGTCATGTCGGGGTTTGATCCTGCACTGGTCACATGGGTGTTCTGAGTTTGTGGAAATTTTCACAGGTACTTAGATTCTTAGGTGGGCACCGTTCTGTGTGTTTATGTACTTTCTTACACAAAGTGGAAGAATGGTGGTCCTTGGGTCCCGAAGGCTGTGGGTGTGGTTAGGACGAGGCTGCTGGTCTCCTGAGGGATGCTGGGAAGACAGGACACCTGGCCCCGGGGTGACTCCAAGCAGAGTGGAAACTGTGGGAGCAGAAGGGGGACAGTTATTGGTGGTGGTCACTGTGGAACGTTAGAGCAGCCAGACGTTTATCATTTCTTTCCCATTTGGTGTTTTTTTAAACCGTCTATGAAATGAAGGTGATGTGCCCTGTAGCTGAGCCTTAACTTGAATAAAGCTGCCGTGCAGTGCCCACCATTTTGCATTTGGTCTCCCTGGGCCCGACTTGGCCCCGAGAGAGAGAAATGCTGTCGATGCGCCCTCCCCCAGCCCTCCGTGCCCGCCTGGCTAAGCCTGTCCGTGCTCTCTTCCTGCTTGCACCTGACAGGTGAGCGACTGGTGGGAGGAATACATCTACCTCCGAGGACGAGGGCCGCTGATGGTGAACAGCAACTACTTCGCGATGGTGAGGCCCGCGGGCCCGCGGCGTCCGGTGGAGACCAGGCCCCAGGGTGGTCCGGCCCCGCGGGCTGCCTGGGGATGCGCTGGGCCTCCCCTGGCCCTGCTTCCCCTACTCAAGGCCTCATGCCCCCGTCAGGGAGCCCAGGACCTGCCATCCACAGCAAAGGGCCCCGTGGAGGTCCTTTTGTATTTCCGATGAGGTTCAAGGGCGCCCACCGAGCTGCTGCAGAGGAATTTGGATTGCAGAAATGGTCTCGGGGCGATCTGGACTCCTCATGCAGCAAACCTCTCCCTCTGTTTTCCTAACTGAGCCTGAGTAATGCTGAAGGCCCACATCCGTGCCCTCTCCCGACCTGTGGATCAGCTCAGAGCTCGTCCACGTACTGAGCTTGTCCTTCTGGGCCCTGGGGTGATATGGGTCCCACCCCAAGTGTCATTTTCATGTCTCTTTGATCTTTCTTGCCTTTTGAGACATGAGTGTTGGAGAGCACACCCCATTATTTTGTTAGAAGCACCTCATTGGGCTTCCCTGATGACTCAGCAGGTAAAGAATCTGCCTGCAATGCAGGAGATGTGCGTTCCATCCCTGGGTCGGGAAGATCCCTTGCAGGAGTGTGTGGCAACCCACTCCAATATTCTTGCCTGGGAAATCCATGGACAGAAGAGCCTGAAGGGCTGTTGTGCATTGCAAAGGAGTCAGACATGAGTGAGCAACTAACTGCTACCGCTCGTGTCTGACAACTGGCCTTAAACAACTGCTGAGTCTGTCTTTCCCTTTCCTTCCCCTCTTTGCTTTCTTTTATATTTTTTGCCTTCTCCTTATGTGTGTTTTATTGTTTGCTTTTTCTGTTTTTCTCCTTTAAAATTTCTTTTCTTTAAAAATAATTGTTCTTCTCCTTTGGAAACAAGGTCAGACTTAGAGAAAAACTGTTGACATGGCCCAGAAAAATACTTTTTAGAGTGAACTGTCCACCTGATCCCCTTTCGTTCCCAAAGACTTTGGTGTCTATTTCCCCCGTAATCAAACCCCACACATATAACTTCTCTCAAAGTATAGTTGAGACAGACAAACAGCTCTTGGACTTGAAAAATATAAACACTTAGAAATGTGTTTCTAAAAAGTTGCCAGCACTACTCTATATAAAAGATTATTTTAACCTTTGGTTACTTCTCACTCAGGAAACGTCCTGATTATCTAATTGCTGCTTTTAATTTCCTCTTTCCTTTTTATGCATTTTATGAGGATATTTAGGATGTAGTACTGTTATCTTTCTTTTAGACTTGAATTTATTTATTTACCATTTAATTTTAAAATATACTGGTACCTTTCATAGCCCGAGAATTGCTTGGAGGCTTGAAACAGCAGCGTGGGTGTCGTGAACACTTGTGTAGGAATACATTAGCTGTGTATTAAAGTTCGCTTGTCTTTCCTGTGAACATTCCCCCTGATGCTATGTGTTTTGTGACAGGACTTGCTGTACATCAAACCGACTCACATCCAGGCGGCAAGAGCTGGCAACGGGATCCACGCCATCCTGCTTTACAGGCGCAAACTGGACCGGGAGGAAATCAAACCGGTATGCACACAAAGTGCTTTTTTCTTAAAAGAAACAAATGTATTTATTTGGCTCTTCAGGTCTCTGTGGTGGTTTAGCTGCTTCATGACACGTGGAGTCTTGGTTCACTGATCAGGGATAGAACCCACACAACCTCCACTGCAAGGTGGATTCTTGACCACTGGGCCACCGGGAAAGTCCCAAACTGCTTTTCAAACAGTTCTTTAGAGCAGCTTTATCCAGGTGTGGTTGGCGTACAGCATACCTTCAGAGCATCCACTGTGATAAGTTCTGAGGGTTTGCTATGTATCTCTGTGCAAGTGTGACCATCACAGTCAGTGGTGAGACCCCCGCCCACCTGCCCACCCCAGGTTCCTCTGTGGGCCTCTGGGTCCCTCTCTGCTCCCCACCCTGATCTGCTTTCTGTCGCTCTCGATCAGCTTGCATTTTCTGTAAATGGATTCATACAGCTTGTGCTTGCTTGCTTGCTTTTTTTTTTAAAACATTCATTATTTTGGGGCTTCCCTGGTTGTTTAGTCAGTAAAGAATCCATTTGCAATGTAGGAGACCCAGGTTCAATCCCTGGGTTTGGGACGATCCCCTGGAGAAGGAAATGGCAACCCACTCCACTATTCTTGCCTGGAGAATCCCATGGGCAGAGAAGCCACTGCTCCAATCCGTGGGGTCTCAGAGTCAGACACGACTGAGCAACTAAACCGACCAGTGTTTATTTGGTTGTGTCAGGTCTCATTTGCGGAATGCAGGATGCTTGTTGCGATATATGGGATATTTGATTGCAGAGCACGGACCCTCTAGTTGTGGCGCTTGGGGTTAGTCACCCTGCAGCAAGTGGGGTCTTAGTTCCTTGACCAGAGATCCAGCCCATATCCCTTGCATTGAAAGATGGATTCTTAACCACTGGACCACCAGGGAATCCCCATTCACTTTTTATTGTTTTGTCTTGGCCTCTTTCACTCAGCGTGATTATTTTGAGATTTAATTCTCTTCTGTGGTGCCCTAAATGGATATATGTCTGATGCACTTTAGTTCATAATTTGTCCTTTGAAGAAACCCTCTCTTGCTTGTGAAGGAAATGATACAGATGTCAGGGCTTTAAAAAATTCTTTTCGTTTGTTTATCTGTTTATGTTTTTGACTGTGCTGAGTCTTCGTCGCCGCACAGGGACTTTCTCTAGATGTGGAGAGCCGGGGCCACTCTTGGTTGCCGTGAACGGGCTTCTCACATTACAGTGGCTTTTCCTGTTGCAAGACACAGGCTCTAGGGCCTGCGGGCTTCGGTAGACACAGCACACGGACTCAGTTATTTCTCTGTGGCACGTGGCATCTTCCCAGACCAGGGGTTGAAGCCGTGTCCCCTGCGTTGACAGGCAGATTCTTAACCACTAGACCAGCAAGGAAGTCTTGAGGCCTTTTTTTATTTTTTGAACTACTCCTTTGACTTAGTGTCAGCTTCTTTCTTTATTTCTTTTTAACTACACTGTGCAGCACTCGGGATCTCATCTCGGTTCCAAAACTAGGGGTTGAAAACGTGCTCCCTGGAGGGGAAGTGTGGAGCCTGCTGAGGATATGTTATTGAAGAATAAGATGCAGGGTTCTGTGCTCTGGTCTGTTTCCACAAACCCCAGGGTACATGGTATCCCAGAGAACCTCCATTCTTAACAGAGTTTGGAGATTAGGTCCAGCCATGCTATGGGCCCAGAAAACAAATCCAGCATTTAAATGTGTGGACTTAATTTGCTCCTTGAATTTTTGTTTGAGACATATTTCTGTTACAGATTCTTCTTCTGGGGTCTACAATTCCACTCTGCTCCGCCCAGTGGGAGCGCATGTTTAATACTTCTCGGATCCCGGGAGAGGAGACAGGTGGGTAGCCCACTCAGTCCCATCCTTGTGCTCTGGAGACATCGGAGAAGACCACACCAGTGACTCCTGGCCTCTCCTAAGATTTCAGAGATTTCAGGCTCAAGAACCTTCTTTCTGTTGAACTGCCTTTGCCTTTCTCAGGCCTGGACAGTTAATTAATTTAACTGACTCAGTTTCTCTTCAACTGAAGCCTGTCTTACAGTAGTTTTTTTTCCAGATTGGGTTAGGAATTTTATTTTTTTTGGCCGCACAGTGCGGCATGAGGGATCTTAGTTCCCCAACTGGGGATTGAACCCACACCCCCTGCAGTGAAAGCGCAGATTCCTAACCACTGGACCACCAAGGAAGTCCTTCACTCAAGGTTTATTATGTTCAGGGGGAGCCAGATTTGTGGTCCAGTAGCCTGACCTAGGACCCCTGACCCCTGCCTTCCTCACTGCCCAGTGTTAGGCGGGGGGGCCTCATCTGTTCAGCCATGACGCCCTCGAAAATGCAAGGGGTCAGAACGGTACCACTTAGGACCGCCTCCGTTGGCCCTTTGGCCCGGGCGACACGTCCAGGGGGTGGCCAAGCAGAGCCAGCACCCAGGCCTGACCCAGCCCAGAGCTCTCGACTCAGATGCTGCAGGCTTGTGGGAAGTGGACTCGTGAGCGGAGCCGAGTGACTCGGGGACAGGAGGTGGTGCCGGCGAGGTGTGTTCCCGCGTCCTCTAATCACGTGCCCCTGGATGCCTGCCCCCCGACTCCCCCCACAGACACCATCCAGCACCTGCGGGACAGCAAGCACATAGTTGTCTTCCACCGGGGGCGCTACTTCAAGGTCTGGCTCTACCACGACGGCCGGCTGCTGAGGCCCCGGGAGATCGAGCAGCAGATGCAACGGATCCTGGAGGACCCATCGGAGCCGCAGCCCGGGGAGGCCAAGCTGGCGGCGCTCACGGCGGCGGACAGGTATGTGGCCTCTCCGAGACGCCGAGGGGCTGTCGGGGGGGTCTTGGGGTTCTCTCCTCACCAGGGGAGCAGACAGGTATGCGGCCCCTCCAAGATGCTGTGTGTTTCGGGGGCTCAGGGTCCTCTCCTCACCAGGGTTCCCCTGGCAGGGAGGCGGGTCCCCAGCCTGCCACGCTGGGCTCAGCTTTGTCCCCGGGTCCCCTTGGCCGTCTGTGTGACAGGCAGGCGTGCATGTGCGTGGATCTGGGGACGCACGACCGAAGGAAGGAAGTAGGTGTTGTCCTGGGGGCTGCGGCATGCTTTTCGGTCGTTGTTTTGTTTTTAAATAATTCTCTTTAGTTTGGCTCTGCTGGGTCTTTGTCGCTGCCCAAGGTCTTTCTCTGGCCTCCGAGCGCGGAGGCTGCGCTCTAGTTTGGTGCGCGTCGTTCGCGTTGCTTTGACTCGGTTTGATGCAGAGCACAGACTCCAGGGCACCCGGGCTCAGCAGATGCGGCCCCCGGGCTCTAGAGCACAGGCTCAGTAGTTGGCTCATGGGCTTAGTTGCTCCATGTCATGTGGAATCTTCCCCAAGCCAGGGATCACACCCATGGTCTCTCACGTCTCCTGCATTGGCAGGCAGACTCTTGACCACCAGCGCCACCTGGGAAGCCCCAGACTTATATTCTGGCCCGCGGGGGTTCCGGGGCTGGACATGGGCAGTGTTAGGAAAGAGGAGGTTCAGTCCGAGAAGCTGGAGGGCACGGCTGTCGCTGGGGGGCAAGGGCTCAGCTGGAACAGAGGGGACGTGTCCTAGGGAAGAGCCCTGGGTCCTGAGTGCTGACCGAGCATCGCTGGGGGCAGCCAGTGAGGCAGAGAGGGTCCAGGGTGCAGACTCAGTGAGCTCCCCCGCCCGGTACGTCCCCTGTGGGGCGTCGCCCCAGCTCACTTACCTAGGTGCTGAGCACACACCAGCGATTCTCGTGGTGACCATTGTCCCCAGGCGTCAAGAACAGCGGCTGGAGCTGGGCCTGCGATGGGACCTGTTGTTGTGTTTCAGGCTTTTCAGCGCCCCTGGGGCCTGGGTTGAGCACTCTGTGGGGAGAAGTGGCCGGGAGACAGAGGCAGATGGCCCTGGCCTGGAAGGGTGGCAGGTGGGGGCCCTAGTGAAGGGGCCCAGGAGCTAGCTGGGGAGGCCACAGCTGGGGCGCCTCTCAGGAACTGGGAGTCCCATCAGCTCCGTGCACCCCATGTAGGGCAGGATGGACAAGAATCCCTGAACTCAGCTCCCGGGGGTGCCCCTCGTCACGTGGCTGTCGTGTGGCCGTTTGTCGCATGGGCACGTGGACTCGGGGCCGGCTGGCCTGGGTAGCAGTCCCGACCCGCCACGAAGGCGCCGTGACCTCCTCCTGTACCTCGGTTTCCTCACCTGAAAGATGGGACAGTGGTGTCGGGGTCTGTGAGCTTGAGCTGGTCCCGGCACCAGGGCCGTGCTCTTGGCCCTCACTGGTTTCTGAGGGGTAGTCATATGGAGAGGGTGCGCGGAGAAGGCCCCTGCCTGGCTGGGGCTCTGCTGCCCCGGACAGCAGAGCTCCGGGCCCGTCTGCCTTTTGTCCTTCACTCGGCATTTATGAGTGAAGTTCCCCGCCTGCGAGGTCCCTGGAGCAGGTACAAGGAGAAGGCCCCTGCCCTCCAACCAGGCTGCCCAGCCGACAGGCAGGCAGGCAGGCAGTGGTTGCAGATGGAGAAAGTTTTTAATGCCTAGTTTTCCTTAAACCCCTAAAACACTGAGAACTGAAAAACGTTGTCCTTTCGCATGTGCCTCTAAGGAGATGTCACCAGATTGCTTCAGGTCTCATGGTACCTAATCCTCATCGCAGGGTCCCCTGGGCCAGGTGTCGCCAGGCCTATTTTGGACACGGGAAGAACAAGCAGTCTCTGGATGCCGTGGAAAAAGCAGCGTTCTTTGTGACGTTAGACGAAACGGAGCAGGGATACAGGGAGGAGGAGCCGGAAACGTCGATGGACAGCTACGCCAAGTCCCTGCTGCATGGCCGGTGTTCCGACAGGTATCGCGCTTACCGTCTGAAGCACAGCGCTTTGCCTGTGAACCTGGAAGAAGCGTTACCTGCGGCTGACACCCAGCCTTAAGCGTCTGCCGACGTAAGGGGGACGTGAAAATATGGCTGGGGAGTTTCTTCTTTCCACCCACACTGTCGCACACACACGCACACACCCGCACACGCGTAAGCAGCAGCCTGAGATCCTTCTTCTCTGCACGACGTCCTCCGTTTGGAGATGCTCGTGAAAAGGGGCTGCCCTGGACCTGCAGCAGGTGGGAGAAGGTGGTGCCCGGAGCCTGACCTGGATGTCGGCTTTGGCTCTGCTCATTGGTCACATGATTGGGCGAGCCTGCTCCCCCTCCTGGAGCCTCCTTCCCCTTCCCTGTGAAGGGAGGTCCTGACTGCCCATCGGGTTGGGTGTGAAGGTTGACCAAGGTGGGGGAGGGGTGGGGCAGGCACAGTTGGTCCTCCATGTCCGCGGGGTTCAGCCAACTGCGGATCAGGGACCGTGTTTCAGAGCCTCGGTTGTGGAGCCTGTGGCTGCAGAGGGCTGACTCTGGGGCTGGAGCAGCCTCAGGTTTTCTTATCGGCCAGTGGGTCCTAGAGCCACGCTCCCAGCTTGCGGCTTCCTGTCTGTCTGCCGGTGTCTTGTGGATCCTTTCTCGTTATAACAGTAGAGCCTGTTCTCCTTCTGGTCCCCAGTACCTAAATGCTTATCTCTGTGTCGGGAGCAGGGGAGAAACCAATGAGTTAGGGTTCTATGTGTACCTTTTTTTTTTTAACTTTTTAAAAAAAATTATTTATTTTTGGCTGTGCTGGGATTTTTGTTGCTGCGCCGGCTCCTTTCCAGTTGCAGCAAGCACGAGTTGCAGTACTCAGTCTTCTCATTGGAGTGGCTTCTTTCTCTTCTTTTTTTAGATGTATTTATTTATTTGGCTGTGCTGGTTCTTAGTTGCAACACATGGGATCTTTAGTTGCCGCATGCAAAATCTTCGTTGCCGCATGTGGGGTCTAGTTCCCTGACCAAGTATCGAACCTGGGGCCCCTGCATTGGAAGTGCGGAGTCCTAGCCACTGGACCACCAGGGAAGTCCCTGTAGTGGCTTCTTGTTGCTGAGCACAGGCTCGAGGGCACACAGGTCTCAGTAGTTGCAGCTCCAGGGCTCTAGAGCACAGGTCAATAGTTGTGGCCCACGGGTTTATTTGCTCTAAGGCACGTTGGGACCTTCCCAGACCAGGGCTCAAACCTGTATCTCCTGCGTTGGCAGGAGAATTCTTTACCACTGAGCCACCAGGGAGGCCCTTCTGTATGTATTTTTATTATCACTTGTGGAGATTTGTTCACCTCTACCAACCATAGGAGGGGTAGATACAGTCAGTTGAGGCCATCCATAAGAAAACAAACACGTTGTCTCGATTTGCTTTTGTCTTTGTAAACGTGTCAGTTGCATAAATATTTTTGTGTCATGCAGGTGGTTTGATAAATCATTCACATTTATCATCTTTAAAAACGGCAAGATGGGCATAAACGCAGAGCACTCCTGGGCCGATGCACCCATCATGGGTCACCTTTGGGAGGTGAGTATCTGAAAGTTTAACTTGATTGTAGAAATTGCTGTTGAAAAACCAAATCCCCGACTGAATTAAACTTTGTAGTATCTGTCCAGTTATAATGTTTTCAGCAGGTGTTGGCACTGTCAACTTATGGCTGAGGTTCCTTAAATGGAAACGTTTATTGTCATATCCTGAAGGGGCCAAAATAATGAGATGGCCTTGGCTCTGACTCAGTGACTTCAGGGCGGAACTGAAGCTCAGTTATTTTGAAAGCTGCCAAGTTTTAGGCCAAATAAAAGCAAGGGTATTGAAATCTTGGTTTATGAAAGTGCAGTATGCCTTTTACCACTTCGCTTAATTCTTAGAATTACCAAGTTACTGAAAAACCCACCAAAGCCTGTCATCCTCTCCCTCCACCTAATATTTTACATTTATTTATTTTTTGGCTGTGCCGTAAAATGTGCGATCGTAGTTCCCCAATTGGGGATCGAAACCAAGCCCTCTGCAGTGGAAGTGTGGAGTCCTCACCACTGTTCGTTGTTGGTGTCCAGTCGCTCAGTCATGTCCAGCTCTTGAGCCCATGGACTGCAGCATGCCAAGCTCCCCTGTCCGGGAAACCTTTAAAAAGGAAAGAAAAAATTGCTCCAGTCTATAAGACAGCGGTGTGGTCCTAAGACATTAACGTGTGATAAAAGTAGCCAAGTTGTCAAAAAGGCTCTTTTTCATCACCCTTATCTTTGCTGATGCCAGCAAAGGCTGAGAGATCCTTTCAACTAAAGATCTGTCATAGATCAAACCCCCTTCACCACTGCTGAATGTTGAAATGAGACACTTTAAGTCTCTTTGCACTTCGTAATGGTCCACGCCTATTAACACCCTGTTCCAAGGACTCTCCCAGTAATAAAAGCATCAGAGCAGTACTTTGGTGAAAGAAATCTGAGTCATAGGCAGTCGGGATCACATTAGGTACATTTAACAAGTAGAGAAATCTACAGGATACTGACAAGGCCAGGCTTATTTTTTTCAGTTCTCTGGATAAGATAAGGATAAAAGGATTTAGTCTTACATTAGGGTGACCAGTTGGATGCGGTGGTGTTTAACTGTTAACTGCCCAATGGACACAATGACTGCCCAATGGAAGTGATGAAAGGGTCCTGGAATGAGACAATGGTGATGGAAAGAACAACCACACTGAACTACCCCTTGAAGAGGTGAACTATATGCTTTGTGAATTACATCTGGATTTTTTTAAATAACAACATTTTAAAAAATAATAAAAATATTTTTTAAAAGGTATTTCTGCCCTCGGGGAGTTTACATTCCAGTGAGGGAAGCAAAATGGACAAAAAAAGAGCCCAAGGTCAGATGGTGACACTGTCGGATGAGCAGGGGAGGGCAGTGGCTCAGGGATGGTGAGCCACACCTTCCATTCGGCCTGTGACTCCAGGAGTCAGACAGGAGCCGAGATGCTCCCTGTGTGGATGAGAACTGACTCACATGTTGTTGACATGGAGACCCACACCCCGGCCAGTTAATGGGCTGGTATAAAGATGCCACCTGTGCCAATTAAAAACAAATCTGGTCCAAGCTGAGTCCTGTTGGCTCTCTGTATATTTCTGGTGTTTGTGTTGGACTCGGGGGCTCTGATGCGGAGCAGACACAGCTAGGCTGGGCCCCTTCACAGGCTCAGCTCCAGGGGCACTGACCACACATGCATGAGATGAGCCCCCCCCTACACTTCACCATCCAACAGTGTCACCATCTGACCTTGGGCTCTTTTGTTGTTCATTTTGCTTCCCCCTCTGGAATGTAAGCTCCCTGAGGGCAGAAATACCTTTTAAAAAATATTTTTATTATTCTTAAAAATTCAGATGTAATTCACAAAGCATATAGTTCACCTCTTCAAGGGTACAGTTCAGTGTGGTGGTTCTTTCCATCAGCACTGTCTCATTCCAGGACACTTTCATCACCCCCACCCCACCCAACCCTTGGTAACCACTAATCTCCTTTCTGTCTCTGCCTGTTCTAGCCACTTCATAGAAATAGAATCAACACAGTACGTGGTCTTGTGTATCTGGCTAATGTTTTCAGGATTCATCTATATTGTTCTATAGGGCTTCATTCCTTTTTTTAAATTAGTTTTGGGATCTCAGTTCCCCAACCGGGGATTGAACCTGGCCCACAGCAGTGCGAGTCCAGAATCCTAACCACTGGGGCTTCGTTCCTTTTGATGGCTGAATAGTATTCTTTCCCATGATAATGCCATATTTTATCTGTTCATAACTTGATGGACTTGTGGGTTCTTTTCGCTTTTTTACTGCTGTCAACATTGCTTCTGTGAACGTCAGCGTACAAGTTGTATGTGAACATGTGTTTTCGTTTCTTTTGAGTACACACCTAAGGGTGGAATTGCTTGGTCATGGCCATCTTTCAACTTTTGTAGAAAGGCAGAAATTCCTGTCTGCTTTGTTCACTGGTGCTCAGAAGCATTGCTGACTCATAGCTGTTGTTCAGTCACTAAGTTGTGTCTGACTCTTGGCGACCCCATGGCCTGCAGCATGCCAGGCTTCCCGGTTCTTCACCATCTCCTGGAGTTTGCTCAAACTCACGTCCATTGAGTCGGTGATGCCATCCAACCATCTCATCCTCCGTCGCCCCCTTCTCCTCCTGCCCTCAATCTTTCCCAGCATCAGGGTCTTTTCCAATGAGTTGGCTCTTCAAATCAAGTGGTCAAAGTACTGGAGCTTCAGTTTCAGCATCAGCCCTTTCAGTGAATATTCAGGGTTGACTCATAGTTGGTGCTCAGTAAATACCATTGAATAAACTGGCTTAAGATTACCTGCCAGTGAACAGAAAGCATTCACACCTGGGCCCACATCCTGGCTCCCTGAGAAATGTGAACTTGGACAGACTCTTCACCTCGCTGAGGCGGTCTTCTCATTTATACGAGTGAGAACAGCAGTTACTACCTTACAGGGTTAGTATCCATCAGGGTAACACCCAGAGGGTACTAGCTCACAGCCAGGACATAGAAGCAGGCTCTGAGCTACTTTCTGCACATCATACACTCAGCTTGAATCCTGGCTGTTGTCCTTACCTGTCCAAACACTGTCGGACCTCTCCAGGTCCATCTTTGTTGCCCCTGAAGTAGAGATCAGACTACCTCATTAGGTGGATGTTCACAGGATGTCAAATGCTCAGCAGACCCTAAGCAAGTAGTTATGGTTAAGTCTTGATTGCATTTCTAGAAAGAAGAGGATGTGTTTTGAGAGGTCAGGTGACTTGTATATAACAGTTACCTGTGATGATCTCGGACTTAACAGATGTGTCTTTATTTTTGACAGTACGTCATGGCCACGGACAGCTTCATGCTGGGTTACACGGAGGACGGACACTGTAAAGGAGAAACCAACCCGAACATTCCTTACCCCACCCGGCTGCAGTGGGACATCCCGGAAGAAGTAAGTCCTACTCCTCAGATGCTCGTCAGTTACCTCGGATGGGAGACGCGCCTAAACTCTCACAGTCGAATTTTCCAGTGGTCCTTCCTGCATGCTCACGAGCTCAGTTGAATGCCCCCAAGACGCAAATCTGTCCGTCTGGGCGTTTCTTCCTGGGCCCTCGAAGCTGCTATTGCCTTGGGAGCCCCGGTCAGTAGTTCTTCTTTCACTGAAAGCTTTTGGCTGAGATAGTCAGTGAAATTCCTAGCTCAAACTTAGCTAGACATCACAATGAAAAAGTGAACATCGAAATCGTTCCTTTGGAGTTGAAGTGCCCTCGGTCACTAATTTGTCATTTTTGTTCCTCTGAGTCTTCTCCAATGCAGTCCACTCCGTGGAAGCCCTTTGGGGAAGGAATTTTATGGCTGGAAATACCAAATCAAAGCCAAGCAGGAATTCCCAGGGCCTGAGAAGTCTTTTTCTTTTTTGAAGTCATTTTTGACATAGAAAATATTGGATCTGTACTATAAAGTCTTATCCGTCTGCATCTTTTTGTTCAGCCTGCATCCCTGTGGCTGATGTGTGGTCCTCAGAGAGGCATGACTTCTGAGGAAGCGTGTGACAGAGTCCTTCTAGCTGACTAAGTCATGTACCATTTATTAAAAAGATTTTTTTGGGTGGATTTTCGTTTTTAGAGCACTTGTAGGTTCGCAGCAAAATCCGAGTGGAAGGTGCAGAGGTCTCCCCCGCTCTCTGCGTCCTCACACGCACAGCCACTCCTGCTGCAGTGTCCCTCCCAGCGGGTCCGTGTGTTAAGGCGATGAGGCGGCACTGACCCGTCAGCATCGCTAAGGTTCGCAGCTCACATTCGGGTTCACGCTTGCTGTCACGCCTGGTGCTGTGTGTCTGTGGTGTGGACAGAGATCTGATGACACGCAGAGCAGTGTCACTGCCCTAGAACCTCTCCTCTGCCGGCTCATCCCTGTCTCCCGCCTTGCTCCTGACAGCACAGGTCTCACCATCTCTATCATATTGCCTTTCCCTGAGTGTCATACAGCTGGAATCGTATAGTGTGGAGCTGTTTCACTGACTTCTTTCCCTTAGTCATGTGCATTTAAGATTCCTTGTATGACTCACGGCTGAGGACTGACTTCTATTGTACAGCTGTCCCACAGTCCATGTCGTTTTTTTTTTTCTGTTTTTGGCTGTGCTGATTGGTATGTGGGAACCTAGTTCCCCAACCAGGGATCAAGCCTGCACCCCCTAGAGTGGAAGCACAGAGTCTTAACCACTGCACCACAGGGAGGTCCCAGTCCATTTCTTTTTTAAAACTGGTCCCTCGATGGCTAGCATATAACAAGAATGCATCTCATGAAACAAAACCTGTGACTCTTTGAAATGCCCTCTGGGGGTCCCACTGGGACCAGGATTTCCTCCTTTGTGGGCCACCCCATTGCTGTTTAGAGGCTGAAGGGCAGTGCCATGTTACCAACTTACTGCGACTCTTAGGTTAGAAAGATTGGAAAAAACCAAGAAGTAAACGTGATGTTTACTGGACTGGAAGAAGCACAAGCTGGAGTCAAGATTGCCGGGAGAAATATCAATAACCTCAGATACGCAGATGGCACCACCCTTATGGCAGAAAGTGAAAAGGAACTAAAAAGCCTCTTGATGAAAGTGAAAGAGGAGAGTGAAAAGGTTGGCTTGAAGCTCAACATTCAGAAAACTAAGATCATGGCATCTGGTCCCATCACTTCATGGGAAATAGCTGGGGAAACAATGGAAACAGTGTCAGAATTTATTTTCTTGGGCTCCAAAATCACTGCGGATGCTGATTGCAGCCATGAAATCAAAAGACGCTTACTCCTTGGAAGGAAAGTTGTGACCAACCTAGATAGCATATTAAAAAGCAGAGACATTACTTTGCCAACCAAGGTCCGTCTAGTCAAGGCTACGGTTTTTCCCGTGGTCATGTATGGATGTGAGAGTTGGGCTGTGAAGAAAGCTGATCGCCGAAGAATTGATGCTTTTGAACTGTGGTGCTGGAGAAGACTCTTGAGAGTCCCTTGGACTGCAAGGAGATCCAATCAGTCCATTCTAAAGGAGATCAGTCCTGGGTGTTCATTGGAAGGACTGATGCTAAAGCTGAAACTCCAATAGTTTGGCCACCTCATGCGACGAGTTGACTCACTGGAAAAGACTCTGATGCTGGGAGGGATTGGGGGCGGGAGGAGAAGGGGACGACAGAGAATGAGATGGCTGGATGGCATCACCAACTCGATGGACATGAGTCTGAGTGAGCTCCGGGAGTTGGTGATGGACAGGGAGGCCTGGCGTGCTGTGGTTCATGGGGTTGCAGAGTCGGACACGGCTGAGCGACTGGACTGAACTGAAACGTGATGTATGTGTTTCCGAGCAACAAGTCTGTCTGTTAGCGGTGCTGAGAGTCAGCTTGCGTTTTCTTCAACTTCTGTCGGAACTTCCCTCCCATTAAGTGAAGCCTTTTCTCCTTTTCCCCCAAGTGTCAGGAGGTCATTGAGACTTCGCTGAGCAGCGCCAGCCTCCTGGCCAACGACGTGGATTTCCACTCCTTCCCATTCCGCACTTTCGGTAAAGGGCTGATCAAGAAATGCAAAACCAGCCCGGACGCCTTCGTGCAGCTCTCACTCCAGCTGGCTCATTACAAGGTGAGCACTCCTGGGGGCCCTGAACGCAGGCCCAAGGCCGCCCGCCCAGCGAGTAGGGGAGGACCCGTCGTGGGGCTAGTCGTGCCTGGGATGGTCGTGGGATCCTGCTTCACACGGGAGGAGAGGTACAATGTAGGGGGTGGAAGGCAAGTGAGATCTCCTCGCTCTACAAAGCAGGAATCAGACATGTAAGTTCCCAGTCCTAGGATTTGGGAAAGCAGAACTACTTAGGGCAGGCGACTGGAGGTCTCTGACCCTTGACATCCTTTTCCATAGGAGGGGATACACTATCCCCACGGGAGGTATTCTGGGATGGGTGGGGTCCCTGTACGCACAGAAGCTGGTAGTGTTTCCAGGGCCCTGGAGGACCTCAGTGAGACTCTTTTGCATAGGAGGGAGCATTCCAACCTGAAAGTGTGGCCCTGGTTTCCAGGGGCAGTGGAAGTCATTGTCGCATTGGGTCAAGATATGTCCTGGCTTTAATGGAGAATTTCTGTCTCCAAAGCTTGAGGGTTGCACACAGATGCAGGGCAGCATTTCTGGACAGTGGCTCTGCTGTGTGGATTCTGCTCTGTGCCGGGCGCTGGTCTCAGTGTGCTACGCACACAGCTCTCACAGCCTCCTCACAAACAAGTCTCTACAGTTGGCCCATTTTACCGGCTGAGAAAATCGGGGTTCACTCCAAGAGCTGAGCTGACCAGCTGCCAAGGTGATACTGGAGTCAGGAATGGGTCCTGGGGACAGCCTGGGGACAGTAGCTTCGACTGCTCTATAACTCAGGTCAGGAAGATAAACAGATGGAGGACAGCACAAGAGGCAGTGTTAGTATCAGATAAATGACAACCGATGGGCCACAACTGTACTTCAGATAGACTCTAATACAGCTGATGGATGCACGAAAAAAGACAGCCACGGACCAGTTTTGCTCACAAATGCAAATGCAAAAAATCTAAATAAGGTAATAGCAAATAGCATCAAGCAGTATCGGGAAAATACAGCCGCCAGTAATAGTTAACACCAGCAGCAGGAAGATGGTTTGGTATTAGTAAATCCAGTAATAGATTTAATCATGTTACTAGCTCAGAGAAGAAGCCAGTCATTTTGACAGATTGTGACGAGGCATTCATAATGGAGCATCCCTACTCAGTAACTCTTAGCATAGAAGCTATCTCCTTAACACAGTAAATCACATCGTGTGCCAGCAGCCAGGGTCTTCCTCAAAAGTGGAGGTTGGAGGCAGCCCCATTAAAGCAGGAAGGATGAAGTGACCTCCAGGGGCTGTTCTTGAATGTCTTTGCATTAAAGGGCATGAGTGCAGCTGACAGGATCACTGGGCAGAAGAAATATTCGCACATCTGCTCAGACGGTGGAGTGGGTGGGAAAGCTTTTATGTTAGGAAGCACGCTCAGTAAGGAGGTCTGGTGCAGAATTATACAAAGACCAGCATATTTGTCTTTTAGCTGTGATAGTCAAGTGGGAGACATCGTAGGAAAATGTGATACGAACTAGAAGTAAAAACCTGGGATTCCCCCACGCCTCTATTTATAAAGCAGACAGGACCTTTGGGAAAAAGACCCAGAGCCTAGGAGAAGGAATGGACCCTCGGAGAGGGAGGGAAGGCTGTGGTTTTGGACAGAGAGTCTCAGCACCTTCGAGATGAATGTCCCCGGTTCACACGTGCACTGTGAGCCTCGTCAGAGGTCCGCAGAAGACTTTGGGAGAAGGGCTGGGCTGGCTTACCTTCAAGTTCAAATGGAGGGCTAACATTTGAGAATAACCGGTAATATTTTGAAAAGGAAAGGTTGTCAGGTGGAGATGGGGCAGGGTGAGGTGGAGACTTGCTCTTTCAAAGCTGAAAATATAGAAACCAGAACCTTATAGTGATTAACACATTATAGTTTTGGTGCCAGAACAGTTTCATGGAATCACATAACAGTTTATTTGACTCTGATTATTTGTTTTAATAACCCAAGCAGTTATGTTTATTCTTTGCACTCTGGCTAGAAACAGCCAGAATTTCATTCTTGGTCCCCCACCCCTCCACCAATTCTTCGCGTGGCACTCAGTCTATTAAAAATGATTGACCAAAGTCTATTAATAGTTTAAAGCAGACTCCTCCATTCAAAAGTTCCTTCCTGCACACCTGTTGGAAGGCCAGCTCTGTTAGGAACAGACTTCACGGTGGCACTCACAGTCAGACCTGTCTGCCCAGCTGTGGGCTGGAGGGCCTCACGGGGGCTGCTGCACAAATCCAGATGTTCTGGATAGGCCCTGTGGGGGGTTCTGCTCCAGCCATCTAACCTTCTTTGTGCCTTGGACCCCTTGGGCAGTTGGAGAAAGCCTTGGGGATCCCTTCTCAGAATGATGTTTAGAAAGCATAAAATGAAATACGCAGGGTTACAAAAGTAACCAATTAATAACACGCAGGTGTCAAAATAGTAAGCGTCCTTTTGTGGTGCAGTAGATGTGATTGTTGTTTTTGGATATGATCTTATTCATTTTATTATGTTTGGCTGTGCTGAGTCTTTGCTCCTTGGGCTTTTCTCGAGTTGTGGTGCGCGGGTTTCTCATCACGGTGGCCTCTCTGGTCGTGTGGCACGGCCTCTAGGGTGTGGGCACTTCAGTTATTGTGGCACGTGGGCACAGTAGTTGTGGCTCCCAAGCTCTAGAGCACAAGCTCGGTAGTTGCGATGCAGAGGCTTAGCGGCTCCACGGCATGTGGGATCTTCCTGGATCAAGGATCAAACCCGTGTCTCCGGCATTGGCGGGTGGATTCTTTACCACTGAGCCACCAGGGAAGCCCTAGATGTAATTGTTCATGCACTGACTTTCAAGCAGCAGGTCTGATAAGTGCCTTTAACTTTGAAGCAGTGATAAGCTTAGATGCTATTTTGGGGTATCTGCAATAACCACATGCTGTGTGCTTAGTCACTCAGTCGTGTCTGACTCCCTGTGACCCTGTGGACTGTAGCCCTTCGGGCTCCTCTGTCCATGGGGACTCTCCAGGCAAGAAACTGGAGTGGGTTGCCATGGGTATCTTCCCAATGCAGGATAGAACCCAGGTCTGCCACAGCGCAGGCAGTCTTTACCATTGAGCCGCCGTAATTTGACGTGAAAATAGCTGCGATTTTTTTTCTATTCAGCATCACAGGCACTGCTCATAACTCTTGAGATTTGTTGCCTCCGCTTCTAAATGCTGTATTTCACTTTTGTGAAATTAAAAAATTTTGCGTATTTTTCATCCAAGTTTACACATCCCCAGGGTCAGTCACCCTTGATCTGGTCTTTATACTGACCTCTGGTGCCACTCTGGACCTGTTCTCTCCTTTTGCTGCTTTTGAATCTGCCGGACTCATTTCTACCACAGGACCTTTGCACTTGCTCTGCACTGGCAATTAATAACTCCCAGGTTTTTTTTAATAGTTTTTTTGGCTTTGCATCATACAGGATCTTGGTTCTCTGACCAGGGATAGAAACCACATGCCCTGCATTGGAAGCACTGAGTCTTAGCTTCTGGACTGCCAGGGAAGTCCTCGCTGCCTCCCAGACCAAGGTGGGGTTGCTTAGATGTCCTATTTAAAAGAGCCCTACTGGGGTTTCCCTGGTGATGCAGTGATTAAGACTGTACTTCAAATGCAAGGGGTTCAGGTTTGAGCCCTGGTCTGGGCAGTAAGATCCCACATTCTGTGCAGCGCAGCCAAAAACTGAAAAAAGTTGAAAACAAATAAATAAGGCTCCTCCCATTACACTCTTCCCCGACCGTGCGTTATTTCTGTGCGTTGCACCTGTCACTCCGTGACGTCAGGTGTGTGCTCATCCTTCCTCTCTCCTCCTGGAATGTTGGAGATGGGCAGGGATGTGATATGTCTCCTTTGCCACCGCATCCCAGTGCCAGGAGCATGATCGCCGCCGTGGAAGAGGCATCAGTAAACACATATTGAACAACAGATTTAATGAAGACCTTGGGCCGTAGTCATAATTCTCGGCTATAGCTATTGGCTTCCTGTTTTGGGGTCATATTTATTTCTTACTTGGAAAACGGAGGTGAAAGGTCCCCCTAAATGCCACCAACCCCAACAGTTAGCTCCAGGGCAGCAATCCAAGTATGCAAAAGGTTTGTATTCTCACACTGTGTGTGTTAATATCTTTATAGACTTTGTCTTTTGATCCTGCTGGTTAGACACTGGAGATGTTTTGGCGGTGGCCACTCTTCCGATGGTGAGGTAGTGGCTGGTCGTAGCAGGTTAAGTGGGTATAGCCATAACCCGGCTTGGGGTCTGAGTACACTAATATTCAGTGCATTGGCCATGAGGTTTTTAGATGGTCACTAAAAAATTGTGGGTGTAATGCATGATTGCACTGACCACTTACACGGTTAAAGTTTGATGTTGGAAAGTTGACTTCAAATAAATTGTTGCATCATACACCCCAAGTTAACCTGTATTAAATGATTAAAATAGCACGTTTATACTTTTTCCTCATCCCCTTCTTCCTTCCAGGCTCCCCAGTGCTTTATGACAAGACCCTGGGAAAGCCCCCGATAGTAAGCTCCCCTCCTATAGGGAATTCTCTGAAAGGCATATTTGGTAAAATGACCTTAGTTCAGCTCTGTAGGCCAGATGAGGGGTTAGAACCTCTCAGACCCCATCCAAGAGAAATGTAATAGCCAGTGTGTTAAAGGATGAGTAGATTATGAGCTGGCGGGTCTTTGTGCTGGGTCCTGGGGGTGCCCACTGGAGGCTGGGATGGCATTCAGAACCCATGGCCATCTGGCTTCCTCCCTGACCATGCAGGGTGGGGGGACAGCCAATGTTAAGTCAGCCGACCAGCCTTGGGGGTAAAGAGCCCACCCAGCCAGGCTGCTCACAGGTCTGGACTGCACACCAGAAGTTCAGCCTTGCCAGCTCCTGAATGAACAGTATCGGCCTATTGCAGGTGTCTGCTGTCACCCTGGGGCCACCAGGACCCAAATGCCCAGCAGGACGTTGTCTGGTCAGAAGTAACCTGGGCCCACAGTCTGCTGCTCAGCACTCTCCCGTCCCCGTGGGGAGCCTGGTCGTCTTCGAGCTGGGGCTTTGCAGGTGGTTTCCGCCCGCAGCACGGGTGCTGGGCCGGCCCGAGCTCCCGTGGACGGGTGCCTGTCCTCGTCATCCCCGGCCACCTGTGTCCCGGGCGCTTGCGGAACCGTCCGCGCATCTCCCAGCTGTTCCCATCAGCCTGTCTCCTCTCTGGCCCCGACACCAGCGTTCCTCATCGCAGTCTCCATCCTGCCCTGCCCTCTACCTGTCTGTCTCGCCTCCCTTTTTGCCTAGATCACCCCGACCTCTGCCCTAGAGCCCCAAGCACAGCAGACACACCCCCGGGTCAGTCCAAGTCTGCCTGCTTTGATGCTGCACCGAGAAGCTGACAGAGCCCGAGAAACACTCCCCCCAACAAACTGCAGCTCATCTTTTTAATTCATGAGCCCTGACTTCGGTGGTCCCAGACCACCCACTGTCTCCACCCCCAGAGCCTGTCTCATACCCTTTTGCTGACTCCCAGCACCTCCCCTCCATCCTCTCTCTTAGGAAGTGAACTTCCTTATTTCACCAAGAAAGTGAATGTTCTAAAAAGACCCCCGTCTGCTCCCCTCAGCGACTGCCAGCCATTCCCTCCTGCTTTCTCTCCCTCTTGTCTAATGGCCGGTGTTGGGGGCTCTCTGTGCTGCAGGCACTGGCCACCCACCCACTTCCTGCCCCCTCGGAGGAGGACCTTCCAGACCTGGAGTTAAGTAATTCCCAGCTCCTGCATGCAGTTCCCAGTCCTGTACCGTATTCTTCCTAATACTGCGTCTGCACTCAGGCAGGTGTGTGAGATCCAGAAACCGGGTCATGGCACCAGTCGCATCTGGACACAGAAACCTGGACCCTCCCACCCCTTTCAAAGCTAGTGACATTTCCACCTGCCTGCTGCATAAGCCCGTGTAAAAACTGACAATGACTAAAAACTGCCTCTGACGATGGTGTCTGCTTTTCCCGGCTGACTTGAACCGTTCCCCTTTGATGTCTTTGTCAACACGCCCAGCCTTGTGTTAAAGTATTTTTCCTTTCCCAGGACATGGGTAAGTTTTCCCTCACCTACGAGGCCTCCATGACGCGGCTCTTCCGAGAGGGCAGAACGGAGACTGTGCGTTCGTGCACCAGTGAGTCGTGCAACTTCGTGCTGGCCATGGTGGACCCCACACAGACGGTAGGTTCCGCCCGGCCAGGAGGAGGACAGCCCCCAAGGGGCCGTCTCTGCTGTCCAGAGGATGACACCCGAGGTTGACATGCAGGCTTCCCTGATTAAATCCCACGCATCCTTCTCCAGCAAGTCCGTGTCCGGCATCTCCTTCCTTCCCTCTACCCGTCTCGGGAGGACAGAGATTATTAAAAGGCAACCATCTGGACAGACACAAAGGTTCATGTTTGCATCCATCCTGTTATTCTGTAACTTCTACAAGTGAGGTTATACTTCATAGGAGTCTTTAACATTCATTTATTTTTTATTATTTGGCTATACCAGGTCTTAGTTGAGTCGTGCGAGATCTTTAGTTGTGGCATATGCGATCTAATTGTGGACCGGGTGTCAAACCTGGGCTCCCTGCACGGGAAACTCATAGCCACTGGACCCCCAGGGAGGGCCCCCTCAGAGTCTTTAAATCAGAGCGGTGCACAGCCGGTGAATACAGGAATGGGAGGGCGGTGGGGCAGGACAGCGCTCATAGTCGGTGTCTGGCCGAGAAAATGGTGACCATCCATGGGTGCCTTCTTATTTTATTATTATTATTACTGGTTTTTGTTGACACACACGGCACGTGAGATCTTAGTTCTCTGACCAGGGATTTAACCCACAACTCCTGCGTTGGGAGCGTGGATTCTTAACCACTAGACCACCAGGGAAGTTCCACACAGACAGCTTCTGCCCGGGGTTCCTGAAGCCCATTGCCCACACTGAAGCCCCCCGAGCAGGCTCGGGGCTCGGGGTTTTTCTGTGCATTGCCTTTGACAGTCCTGGCGGTGGCCCATGAAGCATTATCAGTTCGTTTTTGATAGATAAAGGAACAGACACTTAGCTGATTCTGGCACACTGCTGACCACACACCCAGTGAGGGGCTGAGGCCTGTCCTGTCCGGGTGTGCTGACCCCCGAGGGGACATGCCCGGGCTTTTGCTCCGCTCTGGGGAGCTCCTTCCTGGAAAGGCTGTCGGTTCCGATGGGAGGAGCTCGGCAGGTCTCATCACAGTTGGCTCTTATCTGTCACTGGCTGCCTCCAGAACAGCCTGAGGGCCGTGTCTGGAGTGAACGGGCCTCCACGTCCACCGAAGGGCTTGTGTCTCCTTGTTCTGAGATCGACCGACAGGGTCCTAAAGAACCTGGAGCAGCCTTTTCGGGTCTGACCTGTAGGCCCCAGAAGCTCTGTTTCGCCGAGCTGACAGACCACCCTGGAAGGTTATTTAAAGGCCCGCAGGAGTGTCGCAGCCCCCTGGGAGGAAAGGGGCTTCATTCCACACGATGAGACGTGGAGGCTGGCACTTTCCTACTTATTTAGTCGTCTCATTTGTGTGAAAGGTGAAATGACGCCCAGTGGGCAGCACACAGGATCCTGAAACTGCCTCTCCAACAGCCTGTCCCCTCCACAGCCTCGCAGCAGGAATCTGGGGTGGGGGCAGCTGGCCAGTGGCGTTTCTGTCAGGTTGCCTTGGCAACCACCCAAAGACCACCCAGACCCCCTGCCCGCCCCACCAGTGGCCTGCTGTCTCAGCACCCTTTTGGACCACTGGGGAGAAGGGCCTGTGACCGTCATCTTGGAGCTTAGACCATGGTGCACGACCTGAAACTGCCCGTGCTTTGTTATTTCAGGTTGAACAGAAGCTCAAGTTGTTCAAGATCGCGTCTGAGAAGCATCAGCTTCTGTACCGCCTGGCGATGACCGGCGCGGGGATCGACCGCCACCTCTTCTGCCTCTACGTCGTATCCAAGTACCTTGCGGTCGACTCCCCTTTCCTGAAGGAGGTGAGGTCCTTTTGTGCTGCCCACTTGGCTTTCTTGGCTAAACTAAACTTAGTCAATCTTAGGACAAAACTTAGTAAAACAGTACAGCTTTGCCAGTCAGAGCTGGTCTAACAGATGGGTTCCAGGGCACAGCGGTCCTCATGCTGGAAAATCTGAGCCACATTTCTTCAGCCCCTGGGATGCCATTGTTGTTTAGTCGCCAAGTCACATCAGACTCCTTGCAACCCCATGGACTACAGCACACCAGGCTCCTCTGTCCTCCACTGTCTCCTGGAGTTTGCTCAAACTCATGTCCATTGAGTCGGTGATGCCATCCAACCATCTCATCCTCTGTTGCCCCCTTCTCCTCCTGCCCTCAATCTTTCCCAGCATCAGGGTCTCCACTGATTGAGTCAGCTTTTCACACTAGGTGGCCAAAGTATTGGAGCTTCAGCATCAGTCCTTCCAGTGAATATTCAGGGTTGATTTCCTTTAGGATTGACTGGTTTAATCTCCTTGCAGTCCAGGGGACTCTCAAGAGTCTTTTCCAGCACCACAGTTCAAAAGCATCAATTCTTCAGTGCAAAGTCTTCTTTATGGTCTGACTGTCACATCTGTACATGACTACTGGAAAAACCATGCTTGTACTAAAATAATTATCAAGTGATGAGCCTGAAGGACTGATGCTAAAGCTGAAGCTCCAATCCTTTGGCCACCTGATGAAAAGAACAGACTCACTGGAAAAGACCCTGATGCTCGGAAAGATTGAAGGCAGGAGGAGACGGGGACGACAGAGGATGAGATAGTTGGATGGCATCACCGACTCCATTGACATGAGTTTGAGCAAGCTCTGGAAGCTGGTAGACAGGAAGGTCTGGCCTGCGGCTGTTCATGGAGTCGGAAAGAGTCGGACACGACTGAGCGACTGAACTGAACTGAACTGATGAACTCTGAGGTGTTTTTGTTTTTTTTTTTTTTTAACCACCCTGCAGAGCATGTGGGATCTAGTGCTCTGACCAAGAATTGAAACCTGTGCTTCCTGCAGTGGGAGCCCAGGGCCATAACCATTGCATAGCCAGGGAAGTCCTGAGCTCTGAGTATTTACTTCTTTCATTTTTAATATAGTTGCTTTACTTTTATGTTTATAAAATTTAATTATTTAACAGTGGCTGTGTTTAACAGGCAGCTTGGAAAATTCCTGGAAGTTTGACCGTCAGCTTAGGAGAGCTGGTACCAGTCTGCTCCAGCACACGGCTGCTCCATTCCAAATCTTACTCCCTGTATCTGCCACCTTTTCTGCCAGGACCCCATCAGCCAGTGTTTGCCTCTGTAGTCCAGGTGTCCTCACCTGCTCCATCCCTCTCCGAAGAACCCCTGCCCCGAGAGCCAGCAAGGCCCCCAGGGACATAGCCTTCTGGTGCCTGAAACAGTCCAAACACTGAGCAAGCCTTTCCTCATCTCCTGGGCTCCTTGGGGACAGAAGAGGATGGAGCTGGGAAGTGCCATTAGAACGTCGCCTTGTTTAACTCCCCAGGTCCTATCTGAGCCTTGGAGATTATCCACCAGCCAGACCCCTCCCCAGCAGGTGGAGCTGTTCAATTTGGATAGGAATCCGGACTACGTGTCGAGTGGAGGGGGCTTTGGGCCGGTAAGTGGCCGGGCGTCTGAGTTCACAGAACAGCAAGCACCGGGGCTGTGTCAGCTCTGAGCGCCCGCGCTGAAGGAGCTCCTACCGGTTATTCATGCCAGTATGAATGGCAATCTCATTAAAGGTCCGAAATCCCCTTTGCCTGTGGCCTCATTTCCACGGTTCTGTTGATTCATTCACTCACCATGCCACATGTATGTGGGATCTTATTCCCTGACCAGGGATCGAACCCATGTCCCCTGCAGTTTAGGTGCGGAGCCCTAAGCACTGGACCACCAGGGAATTTCCCCCAAGTTCAGTTTGAACGTGCTTTTCTATAGGTTGCTGATGACGGCTATGGGGTGTCGTACGTTCTCGTCGGTGAGGACCTCATCAATTTCCATATATCATCCAAGTTCTCCTGTTCTGAGACGGTAAGTTCAAAAGTCCCCCCCTTCCCAGGATGGAGTATTTGTACTATTTTCTTTTGAAGGGAGTGGGTGGGGGCACATCCCTGATTTGACAGAAAATTTCAGTTCAGTTATATAGTCTTCCTTGGTTGGGATGTTTTCAAACAAGGATTTTAACAGTTTTAAAAGGGATCCATCTTATTTGGTTGAAAGTCTTCATATTTGCTGGTAGCCGTGGTTTCAAATGTTACTGTGTTGGAGTGCTTCTACAGCTTTTAAACTCTCTGTAACATTGAATGATTGGCTTCCCACCAGTGGCGCTAGTGGTAAGGAAGCCGCCTGCCAGTGCAGGAGATGTAAGAGACGTTGGTTAGATCTCTGGGTTGGGAAGATTCCCTGGAGGAGGAAATGGCAACCCACTCCAGTGTTCTTGCCTGGAGAATCCCATGGACAGAGGAGCCTGGCGGGCTACAGTCCATGGGATCGCAGAGTCGGACACGACTGAAGTGACTTAGCAGGCACGAAACATTGAAGGATAGACAAGATCTCTGTGCATGAGCTAAGTAATTCGCACACATAATGCAGCAGTGGTCCACGGTGTTCTCTGAATGGAACCCGTGACCTCTCCTTCCTAGCATGGCACAGTTAATCCTTATTTATATTCTCACCTTTCCACATTGTACATCGCCTGACAGTCAGTGCCAGGTTCGCCTTTAACAGAGGCGTTTGGAATTCACTTGCTTATTATGTTTTATGTAATGCATTGACATTAGGGAAAAAAGATAACAAGCATCCCAGTGTTCATAGCAGCTCTATTTATAGTAGCCAAGACATGGAAGCAGCCTGAATGTTTATCAACTGATGAATTGATAAGAGGTGAGGTACACACACACGTACACACACGTGCACACCACTAGAACATTCAGTTCAGTTCAGTCGCTGAGTCATGTCCGACTCTCCGCGACCCCATGACTCACAGCACGCCAGGCCTCCCTGTCCATCACCAACTCCCGGAGTTCACGCAAACTCATGTCCATCGAGTCGGTGATGCCATCCAGACATCTCATTCTCTGTTGTCCCCTTCTCCTCCTGCCCCCAATCCCTCCCAGTACCAGAGTCTTTCCAGTGACTCAACTTGTCGCATGAGGTGGCCAAAGTATTGGAGTTTCAGCCTCAGCATCAGTCCTTCCAATGAACACCCAGGACTGATCTCCTTTAGAATGGACTGGTTGGATCTCCTTGCAGTCCAAGGGACTCTCAAGGGTCTTCTCCAGCACCACAGTTCAAAAGCATGAATTCTTTGGCGATCAGCTTTCTTCACAGTCCAACTCTCACATCCATACATGACCACGGGAAAAACCAT
Organism: Moschus berezovskii; assembly: GCF_049115385.1. NCBI lineage: Eukaryota > Metazoa > Chordata > Mammalia > Artiodactyla > Moschidae > Moschus > Moschus berezovskii. Next base: position 4,945,322 of record NC_142484.1, read on the forward strand.
AGCCTTGACTAGATGGACCTTGGTTGGCAAAGTAATATCTCTGCTTTTTAATATGTTGTCTAGGTTGGTCATAACTTTCCTTCCAAGGAGGAGGCTTCTTTTAATTTCCTGGCTGCAGTCACCATCTGCAGTGATTTTGGAGCCCAAAAAAATAAAGTCTGACACTGTTTCCACTGTTCCCCATCTATTTCCCATGAATATTACTCAACCATAAAAATAATGAAATAATGCCATTTGCAGCAACCTGGATGGGCCTAGAGATTATCATACTAGATGAAGTAAGTCAGAGAAAGGCAATGTCATATGGTTATCAGTTATATGTAGAAATAAAATGATAAAATGGACTTATTTATGAAACAGAAGTAGACTCACAGACATAGAAATCAAATTTATGGTTACCAAAGGGGAAAGGGAGTGGGGAGGGATAAATCAGGAGTTTGGGATTAACAGATACTATTATATATAAAATAGGTAATCAACAGGGACTTACTGTATAGCACAGGGGACTCGACTCCATACTTTATAATAACCTGTATAGAAAAGAATCTGAAAAAGAATGGATACATATGTATATGTGTAACTGAATCACTTTGCTGTATACCTGAAATTAACACAATATTATAAACCAACTGTACTCCAATATAAAATAAAAATTAAATTAAAAAAATAACTATTAAAGCTGTGAAAGATAAGGTGTTGGAAGCTAATGGAAACTTCAAGGTGTGTGACAGTTAGCAGAGGCATAGAACTTATATTTGCTCTGTGTAATGTTATATGACAAGAATAAGACAAGTACTGTTCAAACTACCCTTAATAAGTTGTTGGGTTTTTTTAAAAAAAAAAAAACACCTTAGATCTCAAAACAAATACAACCATATATAAAATAGGTAAACAACAAGGTCACACTGTCTAGCACAGGGAACTACAGTCAGTGTCTCGTAATAAAAACCTACCATGGAAAAGAAAAAAACACCCACACAGACACGTGAACTGTTATCTTTATGAACCCTTAACATCTCGCCAGACTGTAACTTAATGATTCGCTGAGTCAAAGCTTAGAGAACTGGCAAAAAAGAATGTTAGTTCTTTGACTCAGATTACAAGTGAAAAGGCTTGAAATGTGAAAAACTCCACGTTGTAATCTGTTTCTTTTTGTTTGTTTTTAAATGAAAGGATTCGCATCGCTTCGGGAAGAACCTGAGAGAAGCAATGATCGACATCATCAGTTTGTTTGGGTTCAGCCCCAATTCCAAAAAGTAAATCTCTTAACACTTCTGGGAAGGAAAAGAAGCTCTTCTGATGAAAAACCAAATGAAAAATAGCTCTGTATCCTGACTGCATTTCAGGATGAAAATTTGTTTCCTTCCAGCGAAGGTTTGGTGTTTTTGCTTTTCTAGGACAGCAGGCTCCACGCCGTGAAGTATAACCCTACTCCTTCTAAGCAGCTCCTAACCTGGGGGACATTGGATGAAGTCCCCCCTAAAGTCTTCCCATCACCTTACATTTCTTAAGGGACAAGCAATTTTTGGAATGAGTGGGGTTGTGGCTTCATACTCGCTGGAAACAGACTGGCACGCTTCCTTGGCTGCCACTGGACACCTGGTACTTACAGGCGTTTAATTTTATCAGAGCAGTGTAAACATTTGTTTCCTTCCAAGAGAAAAGCATCGTTTAAGTTGCAGATGTTAGCAGTTAACAGCCAACGCACATGCAAGGCACTAACCGAGAAAAGTTTTGTGCTTTTGGAATCTCTTCTGTCCTGTGGTCCCTCTGTCACTGTCTAGTTCGGTCGTCTGCACTTGCCTCTCCGTGTTTGAAGTCTTCAAAACCCAGTGCCTTAAAAACAGAAGGCCCTAAGTGTAAGAGAGACCACACAAGAGATTTATTTTTTAAATCTTTAGGTGGAATAGTGGGTGTCTTACTCCCGTGTCAATTTACTGGGTGGATATCCCTATGTAGGGATTTTCCTGTGGTGTCCCCATGTCCCAGAGGGACCAGTCCCCTTCCAAGGGCAGCTGTGAGCCGGATTCCCTTCTATCAGACTGCCTTCCTCAAGTTTCACTGTTAAATTACCAAGAAGGCGTGGGCGTGTGTCAGAAATGGGGAGTGAGGGAAGTGGTGGTTGAAGATAGCGTGTCTGGAGAACACACATCTGTGCTTCCAGATTTTACCCAACCTGACTGGAGGGAAAACAGGACACTTGCCACTGAGAAAGGAACAAACTTGAGAAGAGCGACCCGCAGGCAGTCAGGGTTGGCCGTCCCACCTGGTGAGAGAGGAGATCTACTCCCGTTTCCCGGGAGACAGAGGGAGATGGGTCATCTCAGTGACTTCCTAGAATGTCGCAGGTGACGGGTGCTGAGTTTAACACAGCCTCCCCTTCCTATGCGTGTGCCTTGCTCGAAAGAGCGATTGACCAAAAAGTGATGATGTGCTGTATCGTCTTCAGTATTTAATGCAAAAAGAAAGAATCATGGAGTGAAATAGACCCACTGCCTCTGGGCTGTCATGACAGGCTTAGCTGTCCAGTTTTTAAATCATGTATTTATTTTTCTGACCACTCTGTCCTGGGGGGGCTCATGTCTCTAAGAGTCCTGTACTCCAGTGATGGTGAGGCTGAACCGATAGAGCAGGAGCAAGGCACTGGCCGCAGAGCGCGTGCATGTTTTATTCATGTACATGTTGTGATGTAAAACCCCACCTAAATGGGCCAAAGACTCTTTCTGTTAAAAGCAAGCGGAAATGGGAACAGACAAAAAAGCAAAAAAGGACATCTAACCACCATAGCAACAAAAGACCCTGTTCATCAGTGGTGTGTAGTCAGGGGAGCATCTGGGGATACAGGAGCCCCTGTGTCAGCCAGCCACGGCTTCCAGTTGAAGCCAGGGCCCCCGAATCATCCACTGTTGACCACTGACCAGTCTGTATTATGATTCACAGGTGAATTCGAGAGCAGACGTGTTAGCACTCAAACCTATTTGGGCTTGTCTCTCAGGTTTTAAATATTTCAGATGTAATCATCACTAATCCATGCAGTCATCAATGCAATTTTATATTCCTTAAAAGGAAGAAGACTGGGTTTGTGCTGTACGTGTTGAAAGCAGGGAGTAAAAGTATTCATGTATTTAATTTGGAACAAGCCATAGTCTTAACGGAGCTGTGGTCTGAATTTGTGATCTTGGACTGGCCATTGCATGTAAATACAAGATGCCCTTTTGGATGTAAATCTTAGATATGCAGTATGAATGTTACCATTAATAAAAATATTAACCACAGGACTGTCTCTTTTGTTAAACTGATAAGGAGGCTAAAGGTCAGGCACTTGGGACAAAGGTGACCGACCAAGATATGCAGAAAAGGCCTCGGGTTAGGCGGAGTGGCTCTCTCTGGATTCACACACCTGTTGGAGAAGGGCTACTGCTAAGAAGGGCTGCGGATTTCGCTCTGTTCGTTTTGCATCTTCTCCCGTGCCTTGGGGCCTGGAACAGCGCTGACACATAGTGAACAGGTGCTCAATAAATTAATTTCCATTTTCTCCAAGGCTCTTACTGAGCACCTACTGCATGCCAAGCTCTGTTCTAGGCACTGGGAATACAGCGGGAACCCCACCAGGTTCTGGCTGTCATGGGAAATAGGACAGACGAACTTGCCTGCAGTGCAGAAATAGAGACGCAGAGAAGGGACATTTGGACACGGGGTGGGGGGTGGGATGAACTAAGATTGGGATTGGCATGCACACTGCCACGTGTAGAACAGCTAGTGGGAGCCTGCCGTATAGTGTGGGGAGCTCAGCTGAGTGCTCTGTGACGACCTAGAGCAGGTGAGGTGGGGGTGGGAGGGAGGTCCAAGAGGAAGGGGATATATGTGTACAAGTAGCTGATTCACTCGCACTGTATAGCAGAAACTAACAGCATTGTAAAGCAGCTATACTCCAATTAAAAAAATATTCCAGTGGGAGGAAGTCAGGAACCAAGAGAACTTCTCAAGAGAACCCTAGGATCTTAAGGGTTCCTAGACGTGTGTGTGTGTGTGGGGGCGGTGAGAATACCTGGCTTGTGAAGGATGCTGATTTAGAACTGAGGTCTAAAGGATAAGCTTTCACCTTTTTTTATATTATTATTATTTTTAAATTTATTCACTTTTTTTGGAAGGTTTCAAGTATACGTTATTCCTTCAAACGTGCCATGTTTTAATGGGTACACAGTACTTTTACTTGGCATCAATTATGAGTTGATTTTGAAACAATTCAGGATTAAACCAGCTAGGATGATGACTGTTGTCTCCATTCCTTTGGGGTGACTCTGCCAGCAGGTGATGGGTTCCACTGTATTCCAATTTGTGTTGCCATATACACCCATGGAGCAATACAGAAAGTGGCTCCACTAGCTAATACAGCGTATTACTATACTTGTCATGGAAACCAGGTGCCCGCTTCTGGTGGATCTGCCTTGCCACTGCTTGCTGAATGCTTTGAACCCTGAGACAACTTAGTGTGTTTTTGGCCAAGGGAAACATCCTGAGGTTGAACACAAAAGGGCAGCGACTATAGCTGCTGGCCTCTAGCAATTCCTCATCTAGTACCCTTGCAGAGTCCTGAAAAACAAAGTAAATTTATTTATTTTTAATTGAAGGATAGTTGCTTTATGGTATTGTGTAAAGCGCAGTTCCGCCAGACATCAAATTGAATCAGCCATAGGTTTACCCACATGCCCTCCCACTTGAACATCCCTCCCTATCCCACCCCCTAGGTTGTTACCCAGTCCTGGTTTGAGTTCCCTGAATCCTACAGCAAATTCCCATCGGCTAGTTTACATACTTCCAGATGTTCAAGCAGGTTTTAAAAAAGGCAGAGGAACCAGAGATCAAATTGCCAACATCCACTGGATCATGGAGAAAGCAAGAGAGTTCCAGAAAAACATCTATTTCTGCTTCATTGACTATGCCCAAGCCTTTGACTGTGTGGATCACAATAAACTGTGGAAAATTCTGAAAGAGATGGGAATACCAGACCACCCAACCTGCCTCTTGAGAAACCTGTATGCAGGACAGGAAGCAACAGTTAGAACCGGACATGGAACAACAGACTGGTTCCAAATAGGAAAAGGAGTACGTCAAGGTTGTATATTGTCACCCTGCTTATTTAACTTATATGCAGAGTACATCATGAGGAACGCTGGGCTGGAAGAAGCACAAGCTGGAATCAAGATTGCCGGGAGAAATATCAATAACCTCAGATATGCAGATGACACCACCCTTATGGCAGAAAGTGAAGAGGAACTAAAAAGCCTCTTGATGTAAGTGAAAGAGGAGAGTGAAAAGGTTGCCTTGAAGCTCAACATTCAGAAAACAAAGATCATGGCATCTGGTCCCATCACTTCATGGGAAATAGATGGGGAAATAGTGTTAGACTTTATTTTTGGGGGCTCCAAAATCACTGCAGATGCTGATTGCAGTCATGAAATTAAAAGACACTTACTCCTTGGAAGGAAAGTTATGACCAACCTAGTTATCATATTAAAAAGCAGAGACATTACTTTGCCAACCAAGGTCCGTCTAGTCAAGGCTATGGTTTTTCCCATGGTCATGTATGGATGTGAGAGTTGGACTGTGAAGAAAGCTGATCGCCGAAGAATTGATGCTTTTGAACTGTGGTGTTGGAGAAGACTCTCGAGAACCCCTTGGACTGCAAGGAGATCCAACCAGTCCATTCTAAAGGAGATCAGTCCTGGTTGTTCATTGGAAGGACTGATGCTAAAGCTGAAACTGCAATAGTTGGGCCACCTCATGCGACGAGTTGACTCACTGGAAAAGACTCTGATGCTGGGAGGGATTGGGGGCGGGAGGAGAAGGGGACGACAGAGAACGAGATGGCTGGATGGCATCACCAACTCGATGGACGAGTTTGAGTGAACTCCGGGAGTTGATGATGGACAGGGAGGCCTGGCGTGCTGCGATTCATGGGGTCACAAAGAGTCGGACACGACTGAGCGACTGAGCGACTGAACTGAACTGAGTTTACATACGGTCGTGTATGTTTCCATGTCACTCTCTCCATATGTCCCACCCTCTCCTTTCTGCACATCTCCCCTGGCCCCCACCTCGTTTCTTGATGAAGAAGGCGTATTGAGCTCCCCACCCACCCTAAGCTTGCGTTGTGTTAGTGTGGTTGTGTTTGTTAGTTCTAGGTCTTGACCACCTCCCTCTTCCCCAGAACATCATCAGTGTTGGGTTGCTTATGTCGACGAGGAACGCCTAGTTTTCGTCTGGAGATCCAGCACCACGGACCTGAAGTGCACGCTGGGTTGGGAACCTGTCTGTGCGGACCCCTGGCCTTCCACCCACTTGCGGTGTTCAATGGCCGGGCGGAAAAAGTATGTGGTGAAGTCTAGGGATCTGAAGTCATTGCCTCGGACTGGCCTCAGTTTCCCCACCTGAGCCGAGAGCGGCTGATCCCAGGAGTGTCTCTCCGTGTCCACCTCAACTCGCGGGTCCCGGGCCCCAGCCCAACACCGCCCTCCAGCCCTCCACGTGCCCTCCCACAGTCCGAGCTTATTCCCTCGCACTGACCGGCCCCGCCCAGCTCATGTCTGCTACCCGCATTCACACCTCACCCACAACGCGTGCCACCCGCTCACCCCGCCCCACCTCGGCCACGTGTCCTGCCACGGCCACGCCCATCGTCGTGAGTCCCGCCCCGCCCGCCCTGGCCACGCCCCGCTCCCCCTAGCCCCGCCCCGCTCCCCCTGGCCCCGCCTCCTCCCAACGGCCACTCCAACGGCCACTCCAACACTTGCCCCCGCCGGGCCCCCACATTGGCGCTAGGTGCTCTGACAGCTCCCGCGGGCCCAGGTGCGTCGTCTGAGGAGACCTGGCGGGGAACCCCTCCAGCGCCTGACACTCCCCGCGGTCCCGGCCCGGCCTCGGGCTCACAGACGGGAGGGGACGGTGGGACCCCCCTCTCCCGCCGTCCCTGTCAGGGGCGGCGGGACCCCCAAGTCAGCCCCTGGGGACCGGCGGGGCCCCGCCTCCGTCATTCCTCTGGGAGCGGCGGGACACGCTCCTGTCAGCCCGTCGGGCCGGCAGGGAGCCCTTCTCCGGTCGTCCTCGCCCGGGACGGTGGGACCCCCAGGCCGGGCCCTGGGAGCGGCGGGCCCCGACCCCGTCGGCCCCTCGGGAATCCCGCAAGAGCCTTTCCTCGTCAGGCCCTGGGAGCGGCGGGCCTTCCGGGTCAGATCTTGGGGGCGTCGGGACCCCCGCTCAGATCCTGGGAGTGGCGGGCGATTGGATGGGATCCTAGGAGCCGCGGGCCCCCCGGAATGGCTGCAGGGCCCTTTGGGGGCCGCCGCTGACCGGGCCGCGTCGTTGCAGGTGCGGGGCGATGCCCGGGCCTCGGCGCCCGCAGTGGCCATGGAAGACGCCCCTCTGCTGGGCAGCATGTCCAGCCCCGAAGGCGAGATGGTGACAGACCTCTTCAGCGCCGAGAGTCAGTTCGTTCCCGAAAACCTTCCCCTGAAAACTCCGGTGGCGGTAAAGCACGAGGAAGACGATTTTCACGTCTTCAAGGACGCGTACCTGGGCCCAGCGGATCCCAAGGAGCCCCTGCTGCACGCGTTCAACCCCGCGCTCGGCGGGGACTGCCAGAGCAAGGTCAAAGTGGAGCTCCTGGTGGATGAGAACGAAGACGAGGGACTCCTGGGGGAGTACCCGAGCCTCCCTGAGCTCAACCCCATGGAAGACGCCGTTCTTCCTGCCGCCCCGCAGCCGCAGGGCTACAACGTCCACTTCCTGTCCTCCCTGCTCACCCCGCACAGGAACTCTGCCGTCGTGCCCCTGGGCGCCTGGGCCAGGGACGGAGCCGCCCACCCTGGTGTCCGCGTGATTCCAGTAAGATCCACATCGCGCATCTCCCCCTGCTCCCGTTCCCCAGTAGAAAGGGAGGACTTTCGGCTTTTACCTCGATTTTCCCTGTGTTGTCAGTAGCATCGCTATTGGACTCACCATTCCCAACAAGGCGCATCCCTTGCTAAAAGCGAGATGCATTAGACCGCCAAGCGTCCCCCCTGATGCTGAATTGGGTCCTTCGTCCCCAGGTCAGATCTGGCCTGACTCAGGGACTTCCCTGGTGGTCCAGTGGCTAATACTTCACACTCTCAATCCAGGGGACCTTGGTTCAATCGTTGGCCAGGGAACTAGATCCCACATGCCACAACTAAAGATCCCAAGATTCCACATTGCGCAAGGAAGATCGAAGATACCACGTGCATCAACTAAGAACTTGTGCAACCAAATAAATATTTAAAAAAAAATACATGGCCTAATCCAGCAGGGATTAAAAAAACAAAAGAGAAGGGAAACAACTAGAATTTTTTTTTTTTTTTAGCTCTGCAGGCAGGGATCAAATTGTGCCCCTTGCTATGGAAGTGGGAATCCTAACCACTGGATAACCAGAGAAGTTCCTGAAAAGTTTTAAAAGCAGCTTTAGGAAAGAAGCCCTAGTGTCTGTGAAAACAAGTGCAGTGTGAGTTTTCATGCACTGGCCTTTTACACATTTTCCCCTTTAGATTTATAAGACTTGTAATTCATAGCTCAGAGCAGTCGCTCAGTCATGTCCAGCTCTTTGCAACCCCATGAACGCCAGGCTTCCCTGTCCATTACCAACTCTTGGAGCTTGCTCAAATTCGTGACCATCGAGTTGGTGGTGTCATCCAACCATCTCATCCGTTGTCATCCCCTTCTCCTGCCCTCAATATTTTCCAGCCGCAGGGTCTTTTCCAATGAGTCAGTTCTTCGCATCAGGTGGCCCAAGGTATTGGAGTTTCAGCTTCAGCATCAGTCCTTCCAGTGAATATTCAGGACTGATTTCCTTTAGGATGGACTGGTTGGATCTCCTTGCAGTCCAGGGACTCTCAAGAGTCTTCTCCAACACCACGGTTCAAAAGCATCAGTTCTTCAGCGCTGAGCTTTCTTTATAGTCCAGCTCTCACATATATACATGATGGCTGGAAAAAACATAGCTTTGACTAGACGGACCTTTGTTGGCAAAGTAATGTCTTTGCTTTTTAATGTGCTGTCTAGGTTAGTCATAGCTTTTCTTCCAAGGAACAAGCGTCTTTTAATTTCATGGCTGCAGTCACCATCTGCAGTGATTTTGGAGCAAAAAAAATGAAGTCTGTCACTGTTTCTGTTGTTTCCCCATCTATTTGCCTTGAAATGATGGGAATGATTAGCTTGATCTTGGCTTTCTGAATATTGAGCTTTAAGCCAGCTCTTTCACTCTCCTCTTTCACTTTCATCAAGAGACTCTTTAGTTCTTTGCTTTCTGCTATAAGAGTGGTGTCATCTCTGTATCTGAGGTTATTGATATTTCTCCTGGCAGTCTTGATCCCACCTTGTGCTTCATCCAGCCCGGCATCTCGCATGATACATCGTATAAGTTAAATAAGCAGGGTGACAATATACACATTGACATACTCCTTTCCCAATCTGGAACAAGTCTTTGTTCCATGTCCAGTTCTGTTGCTTCTTGACCTGCGTACAGATTTCTTAGGAGGCAGGTAAAGTGGTTTGGTATTCCGATCTCTTTAAGAATTTTCCACAGCTAGGACTCGCTGCTAGGTAGGACTTACAGTTAGTACTTGTGTTTGGTGAGCCGTGAAATCACGATGTTAGAGCTCTATTAAGTAGCTGTTACTCAAGTGTATGTAATATAAATTAGAGTCTATATGAAATACTAATTGTCAGCCAGCTACCCCATTTTGCTGTGGATAACCACTAGTAATTTTCTGCTTTGTTCTTATTTGTTTATTTTGAACCTGAACTTTGGTTAGTGAAAGCACAGAGTCCTAACCACTGGACCACCAGGGAATTCCTGTTTTCTGTTTTGTTTTTGCTGAAACTAAAAAATCAATTTTTAAAGGAAGAAAAGGATTTCCAAGGAAATGTGTACTGGTCCCCCAGAAGGATCTAGTTTGGAAAATTAGATTACTCAACCACTAACTAATTTTAGTAAGTTATAAATTAAGCCTGTGTGGAATATTTTTGAGTTGGTATTAAGATGGCTGGAACCCGACTTTGTTTGTATATCATTAACCATAGCAGCAGGAGCTTAGATTCCTGTTTTCTGATTTTCTTTTAGTGTAATCACTGCTCCTTAGTGTACAGGAAAGTTGGGAAAGAGAGGCTGAGGCCTAGAGAAACCAGAGGGCACACCTTGTTCCTCCAGACTTCAGTCAGCGCAGAGGTCTTTCTCGGAATCTTTTCAGATGGCTTGAAGTATCCGACATTCCATTTTGCTACCAGGCCAAACTTGTGTCCCAGTATGTTTTGCCTGTTGGTCCAAACACAGTTCCCTTCCTGTGCCAAGTGGACTCAGTGTTCACCAGAACAGGAAGGGAATTAGCTCATTAAAATAGTAAATTATCTTTTAATGTAATTCAACTTTAGCTAAATAAAGGAGGGACTATTTGGATGATATTTCTTTTTTAAAATAATTTTATTGTCAAATTCCAAGTGTTAGTCGGTCAGTCGTGTCTGACTCTTTGCGATTCCTTGGACTGTAGCCCACGAGGCTCCTCTGTCCATGGGATTCTCCAGGCAGAAATACTGGAGTGGGTTGCCTTGCCCTTCTCCAGGGTATCTTCCCAAGCCAGGGATCAAACCCAGGTCTCCCACATTGAAGGCAGATTCTTTACCATCTGAGTCACATGATTATATTTTGACAGTTTCCAAATTTATTAATAAAATGAAAAAGATTTAGCACAAACATGTTAATCATTTAAACAGAATGGAATTATTTTTCAGTAAATATTCAGGGTCAGTTGCTAATTTCCTTTTTCTAGAAATTCATTTCCACATATTGATCTCTGTTTATTCTGTAAAAATAGGGTTTTACTATACTATAAGTAGTCCAAGTATCAGTGGCATGGGGTTGAGGAACTGATGTATTTACTATGTAAGTCTCTGTTAATTACAGGGAGATAAGTTAAATCTAAATTTTGATAAATTAAAAAAATAAAATTATTCTTCAATAAAAAACAAAATCTAAACTTTGATGACATGTCCATGACCAATTCCCCAAAGCAGAAAGCAGAAGAAAATTGAAAATTTCTACATTTCTGTAAAATTTGAAATGTCTAAAAAAAGTTATAATTTGAAATATTGCTAAACTTTCTTATATCTTTTAAAAGATTTATACCTAGATACTAGTCTGCTATGCTAGGGGATTTGCCAGTCCATGAAAATAATTAATTGTTTGGGTCCCAGATTTTAAGTTAGATGATCTTCAAGTCTGAGTCAGTCCCCACACTTTGAAAGATAGTTGTCTCTGTTGTGATCTTACAGAAAGTCTTCAGAATGTTACCTTAGAATCACCATCTTCTTTGAAGGATTTTATGATCTGCCTCCTGGCCTTTGGGAAAATTCACCTGCACAGGTGGAGGTTAGGGAAGGGGAGAGACCATATAAATTGTGGGTTGACTGCTATTTCCTGATCTCCTTACATTATCACATTTTAAAAAGAAGCACGTTAAAAATATATAATAATAATATAACAATGTATATTAATATAATAAATTAACATATATTATATAATACATAAATATATATAAAATTTATATGTAATATATATGTATTATTTATATATATTATATATATGTATTATATGTAAAATTTATATGTATTATATTATACATAAATATATATAAAATATATACAAAAATATATATAAAATATATACAAAAATATGTATATAATTTATTATTTATATATATTATATATATGTATTATATGTAAAATTTATATGTATTATATTATACATAAATATATATAAAATTTATATGTAATATATATGTATTATTTATATATATTATATATATGTATTATATGTAAAATTTATATGTATTATATTATACAATATAATTATGTGTTTATAATTATATAAATTATAAATATATATTATAAATTATAATTATATATTACATATAAATTTTATATATGTATATATATTTTATAAATTTATAAAGATATGTTTATATAATTTATATATAAATTGCTGCTACTGCTGCTGCTAAGTCGCTTCAGTCGTGTCCGACTCTCTGCCACCCCAGAGACAGCAGCCCACCAGGCGCCCCCGTCCCTGGGATTCTCCAGGCAAGAACACTGGAGTGGGTTGCCATTTCCTTCTCCAATGCATGAAAGGGAAAAGGGAAAGCGAAGTCGCTCAGTTGTGTTCGACTGTTAGCGACCCCATGGACTGCAGCCCACCAGACTCCTCCGTCCACAGGATTTTCCAGGCAGGAGTACTGGAGTGGGGTGCCATTGCCCTCTCCAATATATAAATTAATTATATGTAAATATATAATTGTATATAGTTATATAATATATATAAGTAATCATATATGAATATATATAAATAATTACATATTAATTATATATAAACATAAATATATACTTATATATAAAATATGTAATTATATAATTGTATATAATATATATTTATATATTATATATATTGCTGCTGCTGCTAAGTCACTTCAGTCGTGTCTGACTCTGTGCAACCCCACAAAGGGCAGCCCACCAGGCTCACCTGTCCCTGGGATTCTCCAGGCAAGAACACTGGAGTGGGTTGCCATTCTCCAATGCATAAAAGTGAAAAGTGAAAGTGAAGTCGCTCAGTCGTTTCGGACCCTCAGCGACCCCATGGACCGCAGTTTTCCAGGCTCCTCCGTCCATGAGATTTTCCAGGCAAGAGTACTGGAGTGGGGTGCCATTCCCTTCTCTGATTATATATATTAAATATATAAAAATATATTTAATATATAAAACACATAATTATAACATATTATAAATATAATATGTATAATTATGATATAATCATACATATTATATATTATTATATTAATAATATATAATATACATTTATATATAATATATAAATAATATAAATATATATAATTATATATTATATCTATAGTATATATTATATATATACAGTCAACTAGCTGACTTCAACTAGCAAACATATATATATGTAATACATATTTTTTCTATTATATATACAATAGATAATATAATATATAATATACATTATATATTAATATATAGTTATATATAATTAAAATTTTATAATTTTAATTTAAACATTTTATAATTTAATTTTAAAATTTTATAATTTAATAAAAATAAAATTATATAATTATTATTATATATTTATATGACTATATATTTATTATATATTATATATTATCATTATATATTATATTTTATTCATTATATATTACATATAATATATAATGTATATAATATAATATATAATTATATGTATTTATAGTATATATATTATATATAGAACTTTGCTAGCTGAAGTGGCTAGCTGACTATATAGTATATGTATTATAGATATATAATACATATACTATAGATATTTATATAATTATGATTTTGAAACACTTAAATGGTAATTTTTTTTTGAAACACTTTAATGGTAATTTTTTGTAAAGCATCAAGACTACTTAGTTTTTTAAATTCCACTGATTTTCAATGACATCATTGGTGTTTCTCCCTAGTATTGGTACTTTTACTGATGTGTCGCAGAGTTGTTGCACAGGATAGCTTAAAAAGCAAAGCTGGCAGTTATTCTCTACCCTCACTGTTTTCATGTTAATTGTCGTTCTACTGTTCAGTGAGGGAAGCTCTACTATTTAATTGTAAACATTACTATAAATACATTGTAAGTTACAATATGCATGTGTGCTAAGTCACTTCAGTCATGTCCCCAACCCTTTGCTACTCCATGGACTGTAGCCCGCCAAGCTCCCCTGTCCATAGGATTCTCCCCTGTCCATAAGAATACTGGAATGGGTTGCCATGCCCTCCTCCAGGGGATCTTCCCAACTCAGGGAAACCCACATCTCTTATGTCTCCCGCATTGGCAGGAGGATTCTTTACCACTAACGCCACCTGGGAAGCTCCAAATATAAATATCACTGAAACATCAGCAAAGACGTCTGGCTTCTTGAGGAAAAAGCAAAACAGACTAAAGCATTAATACAACTTAATGAGCGTGCTCTGAGAACGATGATTAAGGAGAAGCATTTTAGGCAATTTAAAGGAAGGCAGCCAGCTCTTTTGTAGTAGGGGGTTGTCTAGAAGCTCAAGGGGGAGGTGACCAATCACAGAATTACCCACACCGTGTTTTTCAAACAGCAAGAGGGTTACATCGAAGTCACATCCCCACACCTGATGGGCAGATGGTCCTGATGCTCTGGATGTTCTCGATCCCCAGCCAGGATGGTCAGATGACTTGTGTCCCCAGAGGACAAATTAATAGTGGGGAAGAGAGGACGCTAAGCATAAGGATGTTGTTTACTTTAAAAATGTAACTTCTACAAAGAATTTTCTGTATTATGCAACTGTAAAGTGCAGTGTCCACAATGTGATTTCTAAGATCATGTTTTCTTTTTCAGGTTGAAATCAAGGAAGCAGCTGGTTCTATCACAAGTAACAATCTGGAGGAAGCAACTTTTCAGCATCCTCTGGCCCAGGAGTCATGTTGCAAGTTCCCATCATCTCAAGGAGCAGAGGATGCCTCTGGCTGCTCTCATAAGAAAGACTCTAACCCAATGGTAATTATGCCAAAGAAAATGTGTCTAACATTATGTTAAATGTTCGACCCTTATTATTACTAAGTCAACAGTAAAATAGTTTCAGTCATTGTTTTGTATTCTGTTTACTTGTCTAGTCAGCATTTTTGGTTGTCTTATCTATGAAAACAGGGATGCAATTAGAGTCTTTCTAATGTTCCTTTCACGTCTAAGATTCTCATTTCTACTCGATCTTAGCAAATCAAAGATTAGGACACTGCTGTATTCATTAAAGAGAGAAGCCATAAGTCACCTCAGTCCAGGCAGACCCAGGGTTGGCCCAGGAAAGGACCAGCTGCTGACCTGTGTGGTTTGGCATGCTAGTGGGAGGGGACCGCTGCAGTTCTGTGGCTGCAGGGCAGAAGCTGCTTTCCTCCGTGCCTGCCTCCAAATCCCTCCTACCAAGTAACACTCAAGTAAGATAGGAATCAGTAACATTTGTGGTTTATGTGATAGGTTTGCATGTGTGTCATTTTATTTAATCTATCAACTCTGCCCTGGTGGCTCAGACAGTAAAGAGTCTGCCGGCAATGCAGAGATCTGGGTTCGATCCTTGGTTTGGGGAGAGGCCCTGGAGAAGGAAATGGCAACCCATTCAAGTATTCTTGCCTGGAGAATCCCATGGACAGAGGAGCCTGGAAGGATACAGTCCATGGAGTCACAAAGAGTCAGTCACGACTGAGCTACTAATACACACAAATTCTGTAGGGTAGACATTATTTTAATCTACATTTTATGGATCAGAAAACAGAGATGTTGCATAGTCTGCTTGTAAGTGGTGTGTTGAGGACCAAAAAGGGAGGGAACCTGGGGAATCCAGCCCCAAGCGTTCATTCGGCAAAAGGTCCAAAGAACCAGTTGCTGTCCCCACCATCAGCTCTCTATTCCAAGAAAGGAGACGTTAAACCTAAGGTGTGTACTTTAACTGGAAAATACTCTAGAATGAGCAGTGCTTTTCTAGGACACTTTGATCAGGTGAACAGGATGAGAACTCTTCCAATTACACCAGACTCTTGAGTAATATTAGAATGCTCACAGGAAGGACAGGATTGTGTCCCTCAGGAGTCCAGAATTGTGCAATAGGCAGAGGCCTGGATAGTCCACTCAGACCGTCTGTGCACCTGTGCCTGTGTGGCTATGATTATCCTCTAAACACAAATAAAATTCCAATGGAACATAAATGCTGGCCTCTTATCCAGTGTCAGGATGATCTGAAGGTGTGAGCTGGTGATAAGCACCTCATTCATATAGGCTGTATGTGTGTTATTTTGGTAACATTGGTCCTTTAAGCTTATTTGGGTTTTCCTGTCTAGGAAACCCAAAGGCAACCTGACAACAGAAACCATAGTTCCTCTGGGTATTTGTGATTTTACCATGGCAATCAGAAGCTTTGTGCAGTCAGAAACAGTGGCTTCTCTTACCTTCATGTTCATACTACATTGTCATGGACAGGGCTGCCCGCAGGGAGGGCTGAGTCCATGCTTGGCCTGACTGGTGTGACTGGTTGACTCACCAGGCTTGCTGAGGATTTATATATGGTCAGAATCCAACTAGGTGGTCTGAAGGTGCTGGTCAGGCCCAGAAAGATTGACATGGCTTCTTGGAATTTTCCAGTACTTGGATTAAACTTTCTAAACTGTACTTGTAGGAAATGAAATAAATGGGTACCTTAAAAACACATTACATGTTAAATAATAACATGTGCATATGGCAGGAGAGAACAACTGTCATAAAATTAAAGATTATTCTAAGCAGTTGACCAGCTACAGACATGGAGTCGGGGGACAAAGCCTTTCATACAGTTAACTGGATTTCAGTGGGGCCAGGGTGGCAAATGCGCACACTCTCTCCATTCCTGAAGACCACGGAGTCCATGGACAGGTGGACAGGAACTCTGGCTCATAGTCATCTGTGCCCTACCCTAAGCCTATACCTGTAGAGAAAGGCGTGAGCAGGAACTTTCCTTAACACACTGAACACATCTCACAAGACATTTCCCCGGGGACTTTTTTGCCTTGTGGTGCCTTCAGAGAGCATGTTATTGTAGAGTAAAAAAGTGAGAATATATATATAGTTTACCATTTTCCATTAAAACTTAAATTGTGGATTAAAAGAACTGTGTTCTCGGATTTAAATTTACTTAGATTCATATCACTGGATATCTTTTTAAAAATGAAACCTGATCATTATTTTTCATTTTAGGTGATATGTCAGTTGAAAGGGGGTACACAAATGCTGTGTATAGACAATTCTGGCACAAGAGAACTAAAAGCACTTCATTTGGTTCCTCAGTATCAAGACCAAAATAATTATCTACAGTCAGGTACAAAGTAAATTAATAGAAAAATATGTCATATATCACATGGAAGTTGGTAAGTGAATATGTTTGTGAATATGTATGTAGAGTGAAAGTGAAATAGGCAGTCAGGCAACTTGGCAACCCCTACAGCCCACTACAGGAGATCAATCCTGGGTGTTCATTGGAAGGACTGATGCTAAAACTGAAACTCCAGTACTTTGGCCACCTCATGCGACGAGTTGACTCACTGGAAAAGACTCTGATGCTGGGAGGGATTGGGGGCGGGAGGAGACGGGGACGACAGAGAATGAGATGGCTGGATGGCATCACCAGCTCGATGGACACGAGTTTGAGTGAACTCCGGGAGTTGGTGATGGACAGGGAGGCCTGGCATGCTGTGATTCATGGGGTCGCAAAGAGTCAGACACGACTGAGTGACTGAACTGAACTGAACTGAATAGCCCACTTTAGTGAGTTAAGACATCTTTGTAGGTTAATTTATGTACATTGTTCTGACTATCTCAAATTCTTAGATAGCTGTCCTCTCCTTCTGCTAGCTATGGAGAGCTTTGTGATCCTAACAGGCAACTATTCATACCCATGAGTTGTGTGGCCAGAGGTACCTGGGTTGAAACAAACTTTCCCAGATTAGCCAGTGAGTTGGCTGTTCAGATGTGGCAAAAATTATACACATTTTAATGTAAACGTTTTAATGCAGTCAATGAGAACCACCACTCTGCTTTAATCATCATGAGTTCTGAAATAACTATCAAATGCTGACTTATCTGCCATTGATTTATTCAGAAACTTCCTTAAACTGATGCAATAATAAATAATCTAGAACTACTTGATTACCATCAAATGACTTATGAATGATTAAACAAGGTCAGATGACATCGTTTTAAGATTGTGTTTACAAAAGTTAGACACTAATATTCAAAAGCTGGGCATCTGTGTGTACTATGTACATAATTGTGTTACCCTAAAGCTTGAATTAACCAGAATATTTCATTATCATATGATTCACTGACCTTGTCATAATTTAAGTTAATATTAAGTCCTGATGCCATTTCAGTGAGCCTTTGGAGCCCAGGGCAAATAGTCTCCTTATCCAGGGACAGATAACATGCCTCTAAGGCATTTACTTTTCTACAATGCCAAGCACCTCCAGGAGCAGTTTGCTGCACACCAGCCATGGGTTTTCTGGCTCCAGTCCCTGTGGGTCAGAGCTGCCTCTGATCCTCTAGGCAGACAGAGAAGGCTTCTTTCCCAATTCCCTACCTTCTGGAACACGACAAAATCCTAGTGCCTTGGATCATCCCCGGAAGGAAGATTTACATAATGCTCTCCTCGTCTATTTCCTTGTCATATCATCATAACTGCTCAGCCTCCAGCCTAGCTTCCTTTGTCACTGTGTACACATTAAATATCACCGTGAAACAGATGCATTCAGTGACATAAATCTCAGGGAAACGCCACACAAAGGAGGCACAAAGCCTTCAGCAGGTTCACAGTCAGGAGACTTCTGTCACTCCAGTTCAAACATGGAGTGTCACAGGGACCAGTCTCATGGGTGTTCTTCATAGCGCTCTTAGGCTGAAGAAATATGTGTCGGTTCCAACCTTCAGTAGTTTGCTCCCAATAGCCTAATAAGTATTTGCATCCTATTAAATTAGTGTCTGAGGAAGAATACACATAAACTGAAAGCAGTTTGTGTGTCATCCTACAGACGGTGCGGTGCTGTCTTTGACAGTGTGACCAGTGCCTCCCTGGTGAGTGCTGCAGCACTCAAGGGCTCCGTGGCACAGAGCTTAGGAACCTGGGCACTGGCAACATTTTTTAGCGTAATACCCCTGGAAGCTCAAGTAAAGTAGCATTATGACAAAGAAAAAAGGTGTAATAAGTAAAAACAAACAAACAAAAAAACCCAAGCTGAAAACATTGACCAGAAAGGTTTTATAGAAAACATAAATAGGATCAAGAGAAGTGTAAATGACTTTGTACATGTTAGACTCATGATACATTATCATTTTGTACTTTCTTCCATGTGCAAGTGGAAAAGGAACAATATATGCTATCAATTAATTGTAATTGTCTTCCTTACAGATGTCCCTAAACCCATGACTACTTTAGTAGGAAGATTTTTGCCAGTACCAGCAAAATTAAATCTCATTACACAACAAGTGAGTTATTGCTTTAATAAAAAAAAATGCAATAGGGTATTATTGTGTCTTGAAATTTCAATTGTTGAAGTTTGAATTACTCAGAAAGTATATTTATCCTCTGTTTTACAATCAGTGGTTAAACCACGTATCCAACCCCTTCACCCCATGTTAGGCACTGGGAAGAGCAGAGTGCGTCTAAGACCCCGTCCTCTGCTGGCTCGGTGAGACAGCCTGTCCCTCCCTGTGGCCTCTGGAGGGAAGGTTCTGCCCCATTTGCTGAGTGTGTCCTTTGTGGTGCTGACACCCATTAGCACGTACCCCTCACTCAGTCTAGAATATTTGTCCACATCAGGAAAATGCTCTTTCGTTTAAAATACTTTTATGATTACATCATAATGTGCATAGATTAAATATGACAAATGTACTCTTTTCCTTAAGTCTTGCTATAAAATGTCCCCTCTCCAGAAGAGCCTTCCGTGCGTCCCCGCTGTAGGCGGCCACTCACTGCACAGCACACGTCTGAGTCTCTGCACGCACTGTCACTGACTTGTGCTTGTCAGTTTGTGTGTTTGCCTGTGTCCACCCACAGGGATACAAGCTCCAAAGAGCAGAGACCTTCAATTCTTGGTTATATCTGTGGACTGAGGGCCGGAGCAAAGCTAACATGAGTCAGGCCTTTGTAGAGGGTGGCCTTCAATAGGGCAGCATGCCTGAGCCATTTGGGTTACATCAGTGAGCCAATATTAAGTGAACCCCCAAAACAAATCAAAGCAGACCAGATGACTCTGCCCTCCCGCAGCTTACATTTCAGTGTGGGAGACAGACAATAAGCAGACCTAATAAATAAATCATACTGTATGCTAGGAGAGCAGAGGAGGGGCACTGGAGGTGGGGTTTGGGGAGGAGGAAGGCAGGTGGCGACTTTAAGCAAGGCGGTCGGTGTTGGCGCCACTGAGAAGGTGACACTTGAGCAATCTTGAGAGAGAGGGAGAGGTGAACCACGTGACTGTCACGTGGAAGAGCCTTTCAGGCATGGGGACATGCACACACAGTAAAGGCTCAGCGGGCTCTGGAGACGGGCAGGAGGCTGATGGGGCAGGGATGGAGCAAGTGAGAGGGGAGAGCAGGAGGAAGTGGAACGTGACAGAAGGCTTCTTACTTAAAAGACCTCTTTTTCTCTGCTTTACTTTGAGGCTAAATAAGCAAAAGAGAAAGAGAGAAATTCTGTCTGGTCCTCAAAAGAAGGCAAAAGTCCAGAGAAGTCTACTGCTCGTGGACTGCCAGGAGGAGATGTGGGCCCAATAACTGGGTGTCTGGGTGACTGTAAAGGGAGCAGTTGCAGTCACTGGTGAAGACTTTCCCCTAGCAAAGCGGGGAGAGGAACACAGAGCCCCCCACCTCTCGCAAGACCCACGAGGGTGATTCTGGTGGTGACTCCCCTCTGAGACTGTGGTGGGGGATTTGTAATGAAGAAGCTGGACCCTGGGTGGTTTCTCAGTGTCTTTAGGCACCACCAGAGAATGATTACACACAATGATAAAAGAAGCAGAAGAGAGAAAAGGAAGATATAAATTGTGTTTTCCCAAGATCATGCTTCTTCTTTTTTATTTTTGGCTGCACTGAGTGGCTTGTGGAATTTTAGTTCCCTGAAGTGAAGTCACTCAGTCGTATCTAACTCTTTGCCACCCCATGGACTGTAGTCTACCAGGTTCCTCCGTCCATGGGATTTTCCAGGCAAGAGTACTGGAGTGGGTTGCCATGTCCTTCTCCAGGGGATCTTCCCAACCCAGGGATCGAACTCGGGTCTCCCACATTGTAGGCAGGCGCTTTACCGTCTGAGCCACCAGGGAAGTTCCCTGACCAGGAATCAAACCCAGGTCTTCAGCAGTGAAAGTACAGAGTCCTAACCACCAGACTGCCAGGAAATTCCAAAACTGTGTTTCTTAAATAAAGCTTATTTTTAAATTTCAGGTTTTCAAGAAGGAAGGGACAAGGATAGGATGTTTGTGATATACACAAATAATTTCAAAATGTAAACTTATTCAACAGTTGAAATTTCTTCAAGCTTCTTTTAAGAAAATAAGGGTCAGTGTTGATTTGGCTGCCCTTTCCTTTCCCTGTAAGCCATATGAATGGATAATACACAATAAAAGAACGTGAGAACCAAGAAAGCAAAGGACACAGATAATGCAGAGATTAGGACAGTGGTTTTGAGTTTGTTAAAATTGATTACAAAAATTTTTATGATTAGATGAAAAAGTAATGGTTGCCAATGAGATTTCAAATATCAAGATATCTTGTGTTATACTAAGAACATAATAATAATTAAAGAACATGTTTATAGAAATATGTTATTGAATTTATTTCCGAATTTGTAGTTCATAAAAGTGAAAAAGATGTCCACTGCAATAACACTGGGCAACCAGCTGACAGCTGTGTGAACTGCTTGTCAGCTTGTAGATGGCTTGGCCCTGAATCCTTGGCTTGTTTCCGTCTTTGTCCACAGTCAGGCTTCCTCTCCCCAGGGCGTCCTGTGGTCTGGTGGGTGAGGTGACTGGGGCTGGACTCCTTTCACTTCTACTGAAACCCTTGGCTGGAACCTGCTCAGGAGTTAGCAGAACCATGGTGATAACAAGGCTTGGATGTTGTTGTAAAGGGATCGTGGTATAAACCTCCAGAAGAAAATCATTTTTATCTATGCCTGGGGGGGAGGTATAATAAACTTTTAAAATGTATACTAATTCAAATTATGCTTGCCTTTGACTTTACACAGCTTGACAGTGGAGCCTTACCATCTGCAATCAACGGGTCTGCTTTCCCCTCAGGATCAACTCTTCCAGGACCACCACCAAAAATAACTTTGGCTGGGTAAGAATTAAAAGCAATTGTCACTTTAGTGTTAGAGTGTAAGAGGCTCTTGGGTACATTTGTGATTTTCTTCTGAGTTTTAAAGTTAGCTTTACCTCAAACCTTCATGATTTCTAAAATAGGATTTTTACATTCAGCAGTGCACTAACAGTATTGCTGTGAGTGTCTGGTTCGTGGTTGCTTGAAAGACTGGTCTGTAACCTTCATTTACCCCCAGTCTCTGCCCACTGCCCAGTGTCAGTGTTTCGGAGGCTTGCTGCCGATCCTAGCTGTCTTGAGAGTACATTGGTTTAAACTTGGCTACTCTGTTTCTCTTTTGCTGTCATCTGTCATCAACACAGGTAATGGTGGTAGTCACTTAATGTTGACCGCAGTCTCCATGCCTTTATGGCAGCCTCTGCCCGCTGCCTTTGCTCACGTTCAATGGCAGAGTCCAAGGCACGTGGTCTGCAGGTGGACGTGGCTGCGCTTATCTGGGACCTTGTCTGGCTGTTTTAAAATCATGTCTATAATTGTAACTAATTAAACTAACCAAGCTGGTTGAAACTTTCTTGAGTTCACACTCATGTGCTGTCAGTGAATAGAGAAGCCCTCTTTGTTCATGGAGCCATCTAGTTGGTTATGGAGGGCCATCTCTTCCTGCCTCCAGAAGTTGGGGCACACAGCCTAATGAAAAAGTACATTTGAGGGCCTGAAAGAAATCAGGCCAGCAATTTAGGAAATGCAGGCTAGTCTCTAGTGCCCCCAGCCTCCTGAAGTGTCTGCCTTCAGGCACATCTTCACTGTGACCTTGGTGAGGGTGAGGAGAGTCATGGGGCAGTGTGAGAGGCTTAGGCGAGCTGCTCGGTGGAGTTCTGGCGTCCTGGTGGGATTCGGTCAACACACAGCTCTACATTGTCGCTGAAGAATGTCACTTGCCCACGCGACTTGCTGCTTCAGTCTCAGTGGTTGGTCGTGGAGCTGGTTGTAATTCTGCGCCACCTCAGCTGTGGACTCTCATTTAATATGACTGACTAAGACCAAGGGAGCCATTCTCCTGGCTTCACTATCTTGGCATGATGGATCAGTGGTTGCTGTTTAACTGGTTCTGTAATCATGGCTCATAATGTTTGTGGACAAAACAACTCTGTGAGCAGCTTCTAGATTTGCTGATGGTATTACATCTTTGGTTACGCCATATGACCCAGGATTTTCAGATTCTAGGGACATGTACTTTACCTTGCTTGTAATCTGGGAACATCCAGCCCACAGTATTGCACACTATGTGCTTTAGCATGTCTACCACATCCAAGGGCATCTGGTGCCTCTAGTACTTTATTTCACGTGTGTGCTCTCAGAGTTAGAGGGGTGTTTGAAGTTTCTCTGTGCTGCAGCTGATACACTTTTCCACAGAGGAGCAGCAATGAGGAAATTTTCATTCAGTGCATTTCCCCTTATTCCCACCCTCCCCCTGCCTTCTTCCCAGTCTCTACAAGGTTTTCTCTATTGTGAAGTAATTACGCAGGCCATAAAATATTCTTCTATTATAAATGATGTGCCAGGAAGGTTTGCCAGGAACAACATGAGCTTTGTTTTTGTATTTTTTGCTGCAAATAATTACTTGATTTGATGTCATGCCACTGAATCAGCCAGATGATTATTATCTCTACATCCACAGTACTGATGGCATACTGGAATCTCTACCAACTTGTTATTTGTGGTGAGGGAGCTGTCAGAAAACCGTTTGCTGGCTGTTTCATTCTGTATGAGTTCCCAACCACGACTAATTTGCTAGACCTCTTCAGATGCTTTGTAGGCTTTTTTTTTTTTTAACTTTCACCAGACAACAAAGTTAAACTAGGTGTGAAGACATGAGAAAGGACATTCTGTCAGCCCACATGGTGTGAACATTCTGAGACAGATGACCTTGATGAAGGCCAGCTTGGGCCTTACAGCAAGCAGTCCATATGGGTGAGCTCACCTGGTCACCATTCTCGAGATATAGGTGGTGAGCTGGCTGACTTATTAAGTAGCTTATCATATGAATAAAAATTCATGTCCTGTCACTCTGCATGTCTTTAAAAATGAAATGATCAATCAGACATTACTGTGAATTCCGATATGTCCTTGATGTCTTTATTTTTGGTAACATAATGAACATTATAAAATTCAAGAGTCTGCTTCTCTGGAAATTTTTTCTTAAAGATGAGGTCATATCTCACTGTGGTACAGTTTATTTCTAATGCTTTTCTGAGGCGGAGTTGTCCAGATCTCCTCTAGCCTTTTAGTTTTCAGGTTGGCACAGAAGAGCAGTCAAATATTATTGATATTAGAGCCATGGCGGTTTTTCCAGTTTAACCCACTGCAGTGGCCTTGTCCCTGTACTGCCCCTTCAGGCGCTCTTTGCTCGTCCCTGATGCGGCGTCTTTGCTTGTGCTGTTATTTCAGCTGAAACATCCTTTTGATGAAAACCAAAAAAACTTCACACCCTCGAAAGTCAATGTCAAGTTCTACTTCTTTCAGGAGTAGTTTGTTTTGTTTTT
This sequence comes from Moschus berezovskii, assembly GCF_049115385.1. Lineage (NCBI taxonomy): Eukaryota > Metazoa > Chordata > Mammalia > Artiodactyla > Moschidae > Moschus > Moschus berezovskii. The sequence continues at coordinate 4,969,815 of NC_142484.1, forward strand.
TCATCTCTATTAAACTGTCCTCAAATTTTATATCATTTGTAGTCTATATCATATAATTTGATAGTTGATTATATAATATCTTCTGTTCTCTAATTTTTCACTTGTGTATAGCTCATGTCCCAAATTATTTGGTGGATTCCTCTAGAACAGGCAATGTAAATTAAAATATCTGTGTATGTATGTATATTTTGGTACTCCCCTGAAGCATTTACGACAGCCTAGCCACAAAGTGATCTCATAATCAGTGCCTGTCGGCACCTTCCTACACTGCAGATACTCACTGAACTGTACTCTCTCCTTCCACAATTACGGCAGGTCACCATTGGAGTGTCTCCATGGGCCTCTACCCCATTTTTAAAGGGAAGAGTTTAAAAATGGAGAGGTAGTGCCAGGCCACACCATGCCCCATTTCAGAGGCAAGGCCGAGGGCAAGAGTGGTGAAGTGGGTGCCCATGTCCCCGTCCTCTGAACAGCCCAAATCTGATCCAGGTTGGGGGACCAGGGGCAGTGTAGCCAGATCTGCCCCCTGCTGGCACCCATGAGGATAGAAGGCTGCCACTCTCCTCTTTCTGAAGGGGAAACCAGACTAGGTGAAGAATAAGTTAATAAAGATTCAACAACATAGTGTGGGGATATAATCTTAGAAATGGGAGACATCTCCAGAAGAAGCAACACACAGTAGCTCAGCCAGGAGTCAGGGACCGTTTTCGGTTTCCAGTGAGCGAGGGCAGGGCTTCTGAAACAGAAACAGACGGTGAGAAGAGAGGCGGAGGCCTGATGAGGGAAGCTTCCGGAGCCTGCGGGCGGGGGGCCTGAGCTGAGGTTAGCCTGATCTCCCCTGAGTGAAGACAGCTGTGTGAGAGGGCACAGCGCGCAGGCAGAGGGTGGTTCCCGCACGCTGCAGGATGCCAGGAGGCTGTCAGCAAGACTGTGTATGCCAAGCACTGCCGCAGCTCCTGAGGGGGCCAAGACTGAGATGGGGCCTTAGAAGCGGCCGGTGCGACGAGGCAAAGCCTGGACACACAGTCTCGGGGAGCAGGAGGCGGAACTCGAGGGCCACAGGCCCAGGGAGGGTGCTCCCCGATCACAGCTGGCGTTTGGGCATGTGTGCTCCTCCTCAACCCCAGGACCTACCTGCCATCTCAGGTGCCAACATCCCAAGTCCCCTCAGGCAGCAGTGCTTCTGAGCAGTGCTTGGGAGCTTGTCCGTTTCTTAGCCCGCAGTCACCCTCAGTTTAGCAGTATCCAGCACGCAGTCACCTCTCCCCTTCTGAGGCCCCTGAAGATGGCTTCTGGGCTAATCCCCAGAGGAACAGTTAGGAGGGCAGTCCCCAACACCCACATGATAACATTCAAAACACATTTCATACTAGCGGTAATACTCGTCAGCTCTAACACAGCGGACAACAGTTTATCTGTTGTTCTTTAGCTTATACTCTTCATTAGTGTTCTGATTTGAAAAGTACAAAAATAAAAATCTATTTGGTGTGGGGAGCCATGCACAATAGAGGTTTAAACAGATCAATGGAAGAATCTTGGGGAAGGTCCAAGGCCCCAGTGATATGAAATATCTCTCCCTCCTCTGCTCCCCAGAACTGTGTGTGTCATAGTTGTAAAGAGCCTGCCTGCCAGTGCAGGAGACATAAGAGACACAGGTTCAATCTCTGTGTTGGGAAGATCCCCTGGAGAACAGCATGGCAACCCACTCCAGTATCCTTGCCTGGAGAATCCATGGACAGAGGAGCCTGACAGGCTACAGTTTATGTGGTCGTGAAGCGTTGGACATGACTGATTGATGCTTTCACTTTCACTGTCCCTGGGGCCTGTGCCCTAGAGTTCGGACATCTGCTCCTTGAGACTATGTGTGCGGGCTTGGGGAGGGGGCAGCGATAGGGTCCCTGGGCTGGACCTGACCAGGTCTGCTCCTCACATAGTGAATGTGCATGCCGCTCCATCTTATGATCTGGCACTGATAAATGATACCTATAACTCTGTGGTGTTGAGATTTTCAGTCTTTGTTCAAAAACACCAGCTGCTTAGCTAATTCTCTTTTTGAAGAGTAATGATCTGAATACATTTTCTTTTTTAATCTTTATAGAGTAACTCTTAGTTCATTGGACACAAAGTCTAAAAAGCCATGTAACTGTACCAAATCCCAGTGTCTGAAATTGTAAGTAATCGCAAATCCTTCATTATTAAATAGAAATAAGGTTGTGTAGAGTCAGTAAGCGGAGCAGGGTCCAGACAAGCACGACGGCTAGCAGTGTCTATGCTACAGTTAAGACCCAAGAGCCGCACCTCACGCTCCCCGGAAACCAGAGCAACAAACAGCACTTTCTGCACAAGCCTGGTTGGGATCTTTCGGTATCATCTTGACCAACCAACTTAGTAAAAGACTCTGCCTGCGCCTCCAGTGGTGTAATTTCCTTGGATTTTGGTTTACGTTCTGCAGTCCCTCCAACAAGTGCTAAACACGGCATCCTTGTTGAGCGTTAACTGTAACATTTCCACGTCTTAGTTTTTAAAAGCTGGATGAATTGGTTTACTCTATATTGAATTCTTCTCAGAATAATTCTCCCCCAGGGATGCCAGCTCCTGGGAGGCTCGGTCAAGGGGGTGGGAGGGCAGGTTGTGAAGCAGAGTCCCGGGCTGGGGTGGACTGTGTGGCTGGAATAGGAGGTGGACCGGTGACCATGACTGCTGGCACCGTACCCTTGAGCTCCCATCCCCGCCCGTCACGTGGACATTCATTCTTGCAATCTGTCTGCTCTCAGTTTCCGCCCTAAGCGCCGATGTCTGACAACCCTAACCACAGTCTCCACACGATTTTTCCACCGCAGAGCTCCCGCTGACGCCACTGAGAGCCCACTGATGGGACAGTGATGCGGGTGCGGCAGTGGGTAGACAGCCAGACGCCTGTGAAGCTGGGCTCACAGAACAAACCGAGCAAACGAACGGATTGTTTAAGCCAGTGTTCAAGTCGAGGGCTGACTGTATGTAGATACTGAGCTGTCGTTGGTTTAGTCTGTGAATGCAAGTCCTGTGCCTCTCTGAACATCGGACACACCCTGAGACCGCTGACCAGGAGCCTAGAGATGCAGCTGGGTGAGGAGGAAGGCGAGCGGAGGGAAAAGCCTGCACCAGGCGACACTGTCGAGCCGGAGTGGCCGATGGAGACTTCTGACGCGGCGGAGGGCGGGGCGGAGGACTAGATGGACAGAGCTGGGGTGAAGGGGCTCCTGTGGACAAGGGCTGCCGTGCTGCTGGCTGGGTCGGCGACTGGGCTGCCCGTGAACACCCGTGAAGCCTAGAGCAGGGCGCACACTGCGCCTGGGGACAGAGAGAGGCGGCTCTTCAGACTTGGAAATAAGATGTCTCTAAGAAGGGTCGCTTTTTGATTACTTCATAATGGAAAGGCCCAAGAAATAGCTTTCTGCCTAGAAGCAGCTTTCCAGATTAATCTGTGACTAACGTGCTAAGGGAAGATTTTATCATCATGAGGGGGCTTGGTCAGCGTTGGAACAACTGAAGAGGAGGTTCAGAGCGTCTGTGGTGCTGTCCCGGGAAGGCAGACACTGTCTGGGGGCTGCGGGGGCCGCCTCCTGCAGGGCAGTGTGGGCGCCGTGCACAGGGGTGTGTCGTCCTCCCAGTGTGTTCTGTGCCTCTGCACCTCCACATTCACACTCACACCGGTGACTTTGCTTCCTCAGTAGCAGCATCCTGAGAAGCAGGGGGCCCTGAGTAAAGGCTGTGAACATTATAGGCACTGGAGGGGATGTTGTTTCCACCAAAAATTAACACACAGCACTCTGACCAGTGCATCTTTGTTTGGTTGGTACCAATCTACCACTGAGAAACCAATTATCTCCAGAAATACTGCTTTTGGAAAGGCTAGAAATGGGCACATTCAACCCAGGGGACCTTCTTGGTGAGATCTGTGCAAATGTTCTCTCCCCGCAGCTATGTTCAAAGCAATGGAATCTAATTTTCTTGGAGTCCATTTGTCCCACATTATTGGGAATCTCTCTTGGATAAATGTTAAGAGGGATTACTACTAACTGGCCGTTAATAAAGAGAAAACCACATTGTTGTATTTTTTAAAAATCCAAGTGATGCATACATGTGGGTTTTGACCCTGTCTGACCCTCATTCTAACCCTGAGAGAGAGAACATTTCCACGATTCTAAGTCTCATGGTGAGGAGGTCTGTGTCTATAACTACCTCCAGTGTCCAGTGCAAGGTTGATGTCTGCTGCTGCTGCTGCTGCTGCTAAGTCACTTCAGTCGTGTCCGACTCTGTGTGACCCCATAGACCGAAGCCCACCAGGCTCCCCCGTCCCTGGGATTCTCCAGGCAAGAACACTGGAGTGGGTTGCCATTTCCTTCTCCAATGTGTGAAAGTGGAAAGTGAAAAGTGAAAGTGAAGTCGCTCAGTCGTGTCCGACGCATAGCGACCCCACGGACTGCAGCCTACCAGGCTCCTCCATCCATGGGATTTTCTAGGCAATAGTACTGGAGTGGCTTGCCATTGCCTTCTCCGAGGTTGATGTCTACTGGGCACTTAATATACATGGCAGAAAATGAGTAGTGACTTTTGTTGAACAGAAGTTTTCAAATTAATATAGTCAAAATTATCAAGTGTCTTTATTGTTACTGCCTTTGTGTGCCTTGTTTAAGAAATCTGGCCATATCCCAAGGTTAAATAGATGTGCCATTAGACTATTTATAAAAGTTTAAAGGTTTGCTTTTTGTCATTGAGGCCTTAATGCACCTGTAATTGATTTTTGTGAATGGCATTAGGTAGAAATTAATTTTTTATCATACGTACAGTTAATTTTCTAGCACCATTTATTTCAAAGCCCTAATATGGTCACCCATAATCTGCCACGCATTCCCTGTCAGCTCTCAGAGTTTGAAGTACACATGTGGGTCTGGTTCTGGATTCTTAATCCTGCTCCTGGCATGGGTCCCACTTCTTAGTTGTAATGATTCGTCTATGAATTTCCTTCATCTTTGTATTTAATCAATCATCTTGTCTGCAAAGTGTCTTTGATGGTGTCTTTCCCATCCTTTCCTTTTCCTTGTCTTATGGTCTTAGCTAGGACTTCTACTGCTGTGATGAGGGAATGCTGGTGCGAGGCACTGCCTTGCTCCTGATTTTCACAGGAACGCTTCTAAAATTCCCTTACCTAAATTTTATTCCCTGAATAAAATATTTGCTGTCGGTTTTTGAGAAATGCTCTACAGTATGCAGAGGATATGCCTATACGCTGCAACAAAGACTCTAAGCGCCAACCGGGGCTCTTGAGGAGGCTGATGGGGGTTAGTGTCTCCACCTCCACCAGTCGTTCTGCCATCCTCCCGTGAGTGATTCCATTTTGTGGCTAAGAGGGCTGCCCCAGCTGCCACCCTCACGGTCGCATTCCAGCCACTGGGGAGGAGGAAAGAGCAGGGTAAGGGCACACACTGCTCACCTTCTGAGGCACAATCAGCGATTGCCACAGCCGCTTCCACCCAAATTCCCTTGGCCAGAACCTAGTCGTGGGGTCAGACCATGTAATGTAGGAAGCTGGGAAGTGAAGCAGAGTCAACCACGTTCTCAACTAGAGCCGTGGCAAGGGGCAGAGTGAGGGGCGTGTGGGCTGTTTTCTGCTGCATGCCCACCTCGGACTCAGAAAGTGTCCTTCTATGTATGCCTGGTTTTCTAAATGGCTTTCTTTTTTAATTTTTAATATAAATGAGCGGTGAATTTTATCAAAGCCTTTTTGCCTGCATTCTTTTAAATGATCAGATTGTTTTCCTCTTTTAATCTTACAGTTTGATCTATGACAACATTTTCTAATGGCCATCCACCCTCGTAGGCCAGAGATTAAACCCAGTTTGATCACGATGTATTGATTTTCTCTCTCGTGTGCACTGCTAGATTCAGTTTTTCAATATTTTGCTAGGATCTTTGTATCTTTTTCATCAGTGAGATAGATCTGTAATTTTCCTTTCTTGTATTTCCTTTGTTTGAAATTGCTATTAGTGCTGAATTGCCTAATAAAATGCATTAGCAGTCTTCCCAATTCCCACTAGACCCTGTTTTTCTCTAGCCTCTGGAAAAGTTGGGCAGGATAGGATTTATTAGTTGTTTGAAGTCTGATTAAACTTTGTGCATGCAGCTGTTTGATCTAATGTCTGGGATTTGGAGTGGGGGTATGGATGTGAGAGTTGGACTGTGAAGAAGGCTGATCGCCAAAGAATTGATGCTTTTGAATTGTGGTGCTGGAGAAGACTCTTGAGAGTCCCTTGGACTGCAAGGAGATCCAACCAGTCCATTCTAAAGGAGATCAATCCTGGGTGTTCTTTGGAAGGACTGATGCTAAAGCTGAAACTGCAATACTTTGGCCACCTCATGCGACGAGTTGACTCACTGGAAAAGACTCTGATGCTGGGAAAGGTTGGGGGCGGGAGGAGAAGGGGACGACAGAGAATGAGATGGCTGGATGGCATCACCGACTCTGTGGACATGAGTTTGAGTGAACTCTGGGAGTTGGTGATGGACAGGGAGGCCTGGCGTGCTGTGATTCATGGGGTTGCGGAGAGTCGGACATGACTGAGCGACTGAACTGAACTGAACTGAACTGAAGAGGTGGAGCACTCACTTTCTTTACAAGTTGCTGCCGTCTCTAAGTTTGTGTTTCTTCTTGAGTCCACTTTAGTGTATATTTTCTTGAAAATTATTGATTTCTTGAAGATTATTATTATTATTATTGACATTTTCAAGTCTCAGTATATCTCTGTTCATACAATCTTTTGTTATTTTTAAAAATTATTGATCTGTAGTTAGAGCTTTAAACTTTTCTAATTTTAATTTCTACTGTTGTTTGTTGTATCTTTTCTTCTCCTTGATCAGTCTCATGAGAGATTTGTCTGTTTTGTCAGTCATTTCAGAGCAGCAACTTTTGGTTTGATTGATTTTCTGGCTTATATTCCTGTTTTAAAAACATTACTTCTCACTCTTTACTCTTTTCTCCCTCATACAATAATTATTACAGTGCCTGCCTGCATGCCCAGTCATGTCTGACTCTGTGACCCCACGGACTAAACTGCCAGACTCCTCTGTCCATGAAATTTTCCAGACAAGAATACTGGTGTGGGTTGCCATTTCCTTCTCCAGGGGATCTTGCTGACCCAGGGATCTAACCTGAGTCTCTTGCGTCTCCTGCATCAACATGTGGGTTCTTTACAACTGTGCCACCTGGGAAGCCCATTTTCTCCCTCATTTTATTCCCTTGTTGTAATAGCTTTTTTGTGTTAAATGCTTATTTATTTACAATCTCTTTTTTAGGAAATGCATTTAAAGTGATAGATTGCTCTGTGTACTGCTTGACTGCATCCTCCAAGGGTTATGTGCTACTTTCATTGTCATTCACTCAAAATATTTTGTAATTTTCATTGTAATGTTCTCTTCACTGCGTGAATTATTTAGGTGTACATTTCAAAGTATCCAGATATACATGTATGCATATATATGCATGTATCTGTGTATAAATATTTTAAAGCAACATTTTTATTGTCAATTTTTATGTTTAATTATAATGTGGTGAGATAATATGGTTTGTATGATAGCAATACTTTGAAATTAATGAAGATTGCCTTATGACAATGTTTGGTCAATTTTTAATATATTCTATATTAACTTAAAAATGTATATTCTCTATTTGTTAGATGCATTTACTATCCATTAGTTCAAGTTTGTTAGTTTTGTTTTTTAAATCTGCTAAATGCTTATTAAATTTTGTGTGATTTATCTGTTTTTTTTTATAAAAGTGCATTAAGACATCTCATTATGATTGTGAATTTGCTTATTTTTTCCTTATAATTCCATTTTGGTTTATACTTTGAGCCTATAGTGAAAGGTGTACAAATTCATGATTGTTGTATCTTTTGTGAATTATTCCATTAACTGTTAAATGTGACTCTGTACCCTAGTGCTTTTTGCTTTATATTCTTTTTTTATATTGCTGTTACTAGACCGTATTTTCTTTGGTTAGTAAGAGCAAATTGTGCTCCTAACATCCTTCTATGTTCATACTTTGTGTGGTAGTGTTTTAGGTGTGTCTTCTGTCATCTAAATATAGTTGGGTTTTTATTTTGTTTTATTTACTTATTGCATTACTATTATTCTTTTTGGCCATGCCACACAGTGACCAGGGTTCTAACCTACCAGTGACCAGGGTTTGACCAAGGTTCGAACCTTCCTGCAGTGGAAGTACAGAATCTTAGTCATTGGACTGCGAGAGAAGTCCTATAGTTGGGTTTTTAATAAGCAAATCTAATAATACATGTTTCAATAGACTTTAAAATCTATTTGCATTCTTTGTCTCATTATTGACATATGTGGACTTATTTGTGTCACAAATAAGTTTCATAAATTTTTTTTGAAGTCTTAAAATGTATTTAAGATCTTTTCTTTCCCCAAATGGCAGCATTTCATATGTGCAATCTGCACCTTGCTTTTTTTAAATCATGGTAAAATATGCAAAACATAAAATTTACCATTTTAGCCATTTTTAAATAAACAATTCAGTGGTATTAATTGTACTCATGATGTGCAACCATCACCATTACCCATTTCTGGAACCCTTTTGTCATCTCAGATAGAAAGTCTGTACCCATTAAATAGGTTTCTGTTACCCCCAACCCCTGGCAAACCTCTGTTCTACCTTCTGTCTCTTAGTTTTCCGGTTCCAGGCACCTCATATAGGTGGATTCATACAGTATTGTGCTTTTGTGTCTGGCTTTTTTCACTAACATAATATTTTCAGGGTTCATCCATGTTGCAGCATGCATTAGTACTTTATTCTTTTTCCAGGTTGATTGATATCCCACTGTGTCATGGACCACATTTGTTTATCCACTGATTGATTGTCCATCATCTGTTGATAGACACTTGGGTGTTTCTACCTTTGACTATTGTGCATAATGCAGCCATGAACATGGGTGTGCAAGTGTCTGTCTGAGTTCTTGCTTTCATTTCTTTTGGGTATATACCTAGAAGTGGAATTGCTGAATAATATGGTAATTTTTTATTTAACTTTTTGAAGAAACGCATTACTGGTTTTCACAATGACTACATCATTTTATATTCCCATCAGAAATACAGAGTACCACTTTCGTGTTTTCTGATTACTGTTTTTTCCTTGCTTCCTTTTGCCTGATATATGGTCTAAAAAACCAATGGCAAAGTGGAAGAAGTTGAAGATTAGGAGACTATCACAATGGCATAGACAAAAATCATGATGACCTGAGCTAGGGCAGAGATGGCAGGATGAAGAAAAACCCACAGATTTAAGAGACATTTCAAACTGTATGTAAAGAGACATATACATTTTTCACTCTTATTTATTCATTCCACAAATATTTTTGATTCCTGTGATTTCAGGGATAGAGAAAACAGAAATTAACAAGATAAGTTATGGTCCCTGCCCTCTCAATACTCACAGTCCAGCTGGGGAGACAGACGTGAATATACAGTCACATACACAGAGACCATGGTGGATGTGTGGCAAAGGAGCAGCAATGGGCAGAGGGTAGTGGGGGAGCTGACCCAGTATGACAGCCAGGAAGAGTCTCCTGAGGAGGGGAGGGGTTTTGAATGACGAGGAGTTAATCAGGAGTTAATGAGGCAGAGGTGGATTCAAAGTGGGTCGATAAGAGCATTCCAGGCAGAGGAAATAGCAGGTACAAAGGCGGTGTGGCAAGAGAGAGAGGGTACCGGGTTCTGGGAACAGAAAGGAGGCCAGAGCCATTTGCGTAGTACTGTTCATTATACCAAAATGTACAAGAGAATCTGAGTGTTCAGTTTAAGGGGAATTATTAATCACTCTACAGTGATGTTACTACAGAGTGGGACACAGTGCAGTCATTACAGTGACATGAATCTATTTACATGTGATATTAACTCTCATATTGAAAGTAATAAAAGCAAGCTGTCATACTGAGTACTGACTTTGATACGCAGTAAAATCACATTGAAACTGTATAGAATATGATCTTGTTTTTATTTATATATGTAGCCAAATAGCATGTAGTTATTGATAACATGCATAGTTTTACAGAAAAACTCTGAAATACATTCACCAAATGATCATCTCTAGGGAGCAGGATTCTGAATTATTTTAATTTTTTCTTCTTATTTATATTCTAAAAGACTACAACAAATGTTATTTTCTTGTATCAAGAATACAATTAGCAAAGACATTTCTGAGCCAGAATCAGAAGACTTGGTAACCTCTTGGATATGAGAAAAGAGAGAAAGGCAGTCATCAGAAATGACTCAGGGTCACGTCACTGGGTGGGTGATGACACCACAAATGCAGAGAGGCTATAGCAAGAGCAGGGTGAAGGCTGAAGGTGAAGGTCAGAACTTAAGGTCTGGACACCCTAAGTTGAAGGTGGAAATGTCTGATAGGCAGTAGGGAAATGGTTCTGGAGCCTAATTGTGCCACTTGCTGCTGTGAGGTAAATGCAGTGCAGAGATCCTTGCATTTTCTGGTTAAGGAGGCTGTTGACCACCTTTGAGAGTTAGAGGGAGGCAGGAAGATGGTCTGAGCAGTAGGTTAAAGAATGAATGGGGACGAGGAAGGATGAGCAGCAAGTGAGGAAACCCTTTCCTAATGTTTGAGAAAGAAGAAAATGAGACTTTGGTGACACAGATTTACAAATCTACGTAAAGGTTTTTAAAAAGAAGGTGAAAGTTGCTCAGTTGTGTCCAACTCTTTGCAGGCCTATTCTCCAGGCCAGTAGTGGGTAGCTGTTCCCTTCTCCAGGGGATCTTCCCAAGCCAGGGATTGAACCCAGGTCTCCCACATTGCAGGTGGATTCTTTACCAGCTGAGCTACCAGGGAAGCCCAAGAATACTGGAGTGGGTAGCCTATCCCTTCTCCAATGGATCTTCCTGTACCAGGAATCAAACTGGTGTCTCCCGCATAGCAGGTGGATTCTTTACCAACTGAGCTACCAGGAAAACCCAAAGTTTTAAAAAGTAGTCAATAAATAAAATCACCCACCAAAGTGTGTAGAGCTAGAAAAGAAGTGTGCCTAGCTTGGATCTCAGTGACTAAACATAGCCTGACTGGGTATAAAATTCTAGATTGTCAGTTTTTCCTCTCTATGCTATAAAAATATTGTTCTACTGTTTTCCATTATTTCTAACACAAAGTCAGTGGTCAGTCTGGGTGATGTCTTTTTATCTTCGATTTTTCTTTCTATTTGCTTTTCTGAAATCTGAGGACCCACAACTGGAAAACACAGGTATCCTCACTCCAAGTATAACTCTCTTGTGTTTCTCTTTTCTGTCCTGTAATGCTTATCAGACATTCGTGACCTGCTAACTAGGGACCATTTCTCTTCATTTCTCCCATGTTTCTAACTTCTTTGTCATTTTATGCTGAATCTGGATCTAACTCTTTATCTTTCAGTTTATCCTTTCTGACTTTTAATTTTTGCGTTTATCCAGGTCGTATGTACATACTTTAAAGAGCCAAATAGGGAATTCCATGACTGTCCAGTGGTTAGGATGCTGCATTTGCACTGCTGAGGACCTGGGTTTGAGCCCTGGTCAGGGAACTAAGATCCTGAAAGCTGTGTGGCTCAGTAAAAAAAAAAAAAGTCTAATAATTATACAAGGTTTATGATAAAAAATGTAGTTCCTGATAATTGTTCCTTATTTTCTGATCTCCAGACATTTTCAGCCCTTAACCAAATCTTTTAGTATTTGCCTCCATAAATCTAAATAATATGCCTGTATTGCTGCTTCTTAGCTTTTCGGTTTCAGCATGATCTCTTATTGTTGTGCCATGAAAGATATGGATTTAGCTGTTTCCTCTTCCTACTCACACCTAACCCCCTCCCAGCATGCACATGTCCTGTTCCCAGGCATCAGATGTACTTTGTTAGATCAGTAGTGTTTTTATGACTATGAAAACACATCTGAGGCTTGATTAATATTCTTCCTCAACTTCTTTCTCTTCTCCTTCACATTAATACTTAGCTTTTAAATGTACCTAACACTAACTTCGGAGAAGGCAATGGCAAGCCACTCCAGTACTCTTGCCTGGAAAATCCCATGGATGGAGGAGCCTGGTAGGCTGCAGTCCATGGGGTCGCTAAGGGTCAGACACGACTGAGCGACTTCACTTTCACTTTTCACTTTCACACATTGGAGAAGGAAATGGCAACCCACTCCAGTGTTCTTGCCTGGAGAATCCCAGGGACGGGGGAGCCTGGTGGGCTTCCGTCTATGGGGTCGCACAGAGTCGGATACGACTGAAGTGGCTTAGTAGCAGCAGCAGCAGCAACACTAACTTACGGAGAAGGCAATGGCAACCCACTCCGGTTTTCTTGCCTGGAGAATCCCAGGGACGGGGGAGCCTGGTGGGCTGCCGTCTATGGGGTTGCACAGAGTTGTACACGACTGAAGCGACTTAGCAGCAGTTAGCAGCAACACTAACTTAACCCTTGACTCTCCTCTACTTGTGTAAGTGCTTTCTCAACATTTGCAAACACACTAGGTATTCAGTGACCTGGTCTGGAGGAAACCTTTCCTGCAGCCATCAAGGTCCTGCTCCTGAGGGGCTGGTTCCCAGCCTTAGGTACAGTTCTCCTTATGGACCCTCCTTCCAGCATTGGTCCCAGGGTTTCCTTTGCTTCTTCCTCATATCTGACCCCCTGGCTCCTGGATAGCATTATCTTCCTCATTCTTGATTCATTGCATTGTTTTCAGGCAGCATGTCCTCCAGCAGCTTCCCAAGCAAGAGTGATGGGAGAGGATGTTTTCAGACTGTGCTTGTCTGAAAGTGTTATGTCTGTCCTCACACTAAGATGATCACTTTGGATGGATGGTAGGATTTTCAACTTCAACTAATTAAGTTTTCCTTTAGGATTTGGAAGGCTTTGCTGAATTTTCTTCTGGTTTTCAATGTTGTTATGAAATTTTTTCTCACCCTTTGTATGAAACCTGTGTTATTCTTTCTAGAACCTTCTGGGATCTTCTTTTTGGTCCCTGTGCTCTGAAATCTCCGTGAAGTAGATTTGTGGGAAGGTTGCCTTTCAAGGATGCACACTTTAAAAGGGGTTTTTTGATCCAACTCCCACCTTCTGTAGCTCAGGCGCTGTCTCCTGCAGGAGTGTCCAATTTGAACCCAAGCTCCGGGCCACTAGGGGCCAGCAGAGGGCCCAGGACAACACTTGGCAGCTATAGAACTCACCCCTCTGGGTTCATAGTTTCTTATCTTTTCACATCCGACAATCTCCTTTACTCTCCTCTTTGTTTGGGATGAATTTTGACACATTATTTAAAATATTAAAATAATAAATGTTAAAATAATTTTACTTAGGAATTCTATAACAGGAAGGTTACTGCAAGCATCTAGTCCACCATATAGCCAGACGCAGAGGCTCTCCTGCCTTCATGCAGCGCTCTGTCGCAGGAAGCACACCAGGGCTTCAGGCCTTTCCTCAGCAGCTCTGTGAGCCCAGGCAGTCAAGCGGCAGAATTCCCATCTCCTGGCTCTAGACACTGACATAAATAACTTGGATCAGGTAACATGGGAAACTAGTAGCAGAGCTGATAGTAAACCTGCATATGAAGCTCTTTTCCATGAACTGTGCTCAGGAACAGAACACTATGGGTCCTCTCCAGTCACAAGCTGAAGCCGTAGGGTGGCTAATGAGCCTCCCAAAGCCTCTCAGGGGTGCAGATTACAGGTAGGTTGTTAGGAGTCTTTGTCCAGACACTGAATTCTTACGTAAGTTGAAGAAAGTGTCTTGTCCCTCTTCATACTGAAAAACCTCAGGCCTATAAATGCCTCGGCCATGCAGCACGAGAGGAAGCTCCTCCAGGAGCATGTGAAGCAGCTCACGGCCATCAGCACTGAGCGCCCTTTAAGGGTGAGACAGCGGAGAAGGCGCTGGCCACTGCCCTTGAGCCACAGGGTACTGCCTGCCTGACTCCAGGGCCTCAGGGTGGGAGGTGGATGCCCAGACGGGTCGACTCAGCCTGCTATTCTGTGGATTCTGCGCACTTCTGTGGAAGACCTGTGTGACAGCACTCAGCTGCGTCTCTGCCCCAGTCGTGTCTCCCTCCTCCACAGGCTGACGTGGAGTGGAAGTGCTACAAAGCCCAGGTCCACCTCCAGGTCCCTTAGGTTCTTCTCATAGGCAAGGTCTGGCTGAGAAGTGAGCTGGCATTCACTGGTGCTGGCTGGGTTGGGGTGGTTGATGGGAGAGTGGCTCTGTGCTCACCAGCTTACAGCTCTCCTGCAGCAAGGGTGGTGGGCGTTAGGGGAAGGAGGTAATGGATGCCAGTGGACATTGACTGGAAATTGTTTATTCTGCCAACTGCCGTGTTATGAAACCCATGATTTTCACTAGTCTCTCTCTTCTGTGTTGGTCCCTGGAGAACATCATCCCAGTGGATCTATTTTCACAGAAAGAGGAGAATCAGGTAACTTAAGGTCGTGTCCGACCCAGCGTGCTGGCCAGCCCTCTCCCTGTAGGTATGTGCACGCTTGTCTTCATATCCTCGCTGGGTGCCTTTGACACGCTGTGTTGTTTATCCACAGGTACTGTGATTGCTTTGCTAGCGGGGACTTTTGCAACAACTGCAATTGTAATAATTGTTGCAACAATTTACGTCATGAAATCGAACGGTTTAAAGCCATTAAGGTAAAAATTTCCTTTAAATACACTCGTGTTGATACATACATGTGGAATCTAGAAATATGGTACATATGAACCTATTTGCAGGGCCAGAATAGAGATGTAGGGAATGGACATGTGGACACGGGGAGTGTGGGAAGGGGAGGGTGGGACAAACTGAGAGATTCGGATTGACAGATACACTGCTGCTGCTGCAGCTATTGCTAAGTCGCTTCAGTCGTGTCCAACTCTGTGCGACCCCATAGACGGCAGCCCACCAGGCTCCCCCGTCCCTGGGATTCTCCAGGCAAGAACACTGGAGTGGGCTGCCATTTCCTTCTCCAATGCATGAAAGTGAAAAGTGAAAGTGAAGTCGCTCTACCACGTGTAGAGCACAGAGCTAGAGGAACTTGCTGCATAGCACAAGGAGCTCGGCTTTGCGTTCTGTGGTGACCTAGAAGGGTGGGGTGGGAGTGGGAGTGGGAGGCAGGCCCGGGAGGGAGGGGATATATGTATGCACACAGCTGATTCACTTTGTTGTGCAGCAGAAACTAACACAACATTGAAAAGCAATTAGACTCCAATTAAAAAATACATTTAAAAGTTCCAGGAATATTCACAAAACAATTTCTACAAGTTTCTCATTTCAATATTGGGGCAACCCAAAAGTGTTGAAGAGTATACATTAAATAGGACTCTATTCATGAAGGCGGGGGCACTGGCCATGACCAGAAGCTGCTGTGAGAGTGGCAGTCAGAGAAAGACCTTTATTCTCCACCCAGTATCAGGAGGCTTAGAGGGGCAGCAGGGTCCCAGAAGTTTCCGGTTTAAGGACATGCAGATATCCATTTTGTCTTGATTTGGGGTTTAGAAACTTAGATTGTGATCTGTAGCAGTAAGCCTAAGTTCAAAGAGAATAGTTTGAAAAGGTGTAGATGGTTCACTGTGTGAAGAAACTTTGATGAAAGCTCTCAGCCATTGTTAGTTTTGGCTGATTTTTATTCTTTCTGGCTTTTGGGCCAAAGGGAGAATCTAGAGGTGAACAGCACCTTGGAGAGCCCCTCAGGCCACCTGCTAAAGGCTAAATGCAGGAAAGAGGTTAACCACCACCCCTTCACCCCCACCCTGGTGATGAAAGACCACTGGAGAAGGGGACGCGGCACCCCTGCCCGGGCCGTGTCTTGCTGTCCTCTCACTTACCCGAGGAGACTTGGGCTTGAGGCTCTCATACTGTGCCATGGTTAGTCTGTGTTTTTCTGGAATAATTTAATTTGCCTCCATTTTTAGATAAATCATTTGAAAATCAGTTTTGATACTGGCAGATCCACAGGACAGAAAAAAGTAGGGATTCATCTGAAGTTCAACACAGTTGTATTTTCTTTAGGGGTAAAGAACACTGTCTGCAATTAAAAGTATAAAAAGTTTTATTTAAAAACCATGGAAAGCTGGTCACAATGTAAATTGGTGCAAGCACTTTGGAAAATTGTTTGGCAATAGTTACTAAAGCTAAACTTCTGTGTGTGCTGTGACCCGGCAGTTTCATTCCTGAAAATACAACCCCTAGAAATGAGTGTACATGTCCACCAGGGGCTTGTACAAATATGTTCACAGCAGCTGTGTTCATAACAGCCCCAAACTGGAATCAAGCCACATGCCTCTGTGGTGGACTGGATAGTCCGTAGTAGATAGTATGGTGGGTTACACACATTGGTGGGAAAGAAAGACCTCCAGCTCGTGCCGCAGCCCAGAGAGCCTCACAGACACTGCACTGATGGAAGAGGTCGGATGAGCAGGAGTGCATGCTGAATGGCTCCACTGGGCTGACGCTCCAGAGCAGCAAAAGTAAAGCAGCCCGAGTCAGAAGAGGGGTTCCCACTGTGGGTGTGTTGATGGGGAGGGACTGTCCTCTGACCTGGCCTGGGTGGGGGGTTGCACGGGGTCACAAATGCCCAAATTCATCATATTCTACCATCCCTTCTGCTTCACTAAAAAGTAGAACACACATTAAAGGATCCTCACTGCAAAGGCCCTTCTGCAGAGCCAGGCTCTGGTGTCAGACGGATCCCCCAGCTCATGGTGAGGGGAGAGGGAGCATGGGGCTGCTGCTGTGATGTCCATATTGCCCCGACCCAGCTTCATAAAGAGCACAGTGTCATCTTGTTAGAGAGGTGATTGAGACCCGGGGCTGGCCGTGAACTCAGAGAACTTCCCTGGGCTACAATCTTCTGACCCCTCGGCGCCTCAGTTTCTTCACCCATCAGACACCAAGAGGAGGGGGTGGTATTTGCTCCACAAGGTTGTGTGAGGCTTCAGTGAGAGAACGCATACATCGCACAGAAAGATGCCTGGAACACCGTGCCTGTTTAATAAATGTGAGCTGGTAGCAGAGTGCCGTGATCCCAACTATTAACATCTCAGGAAACAATGTACACAGGAGCCTGGAAGGAGCTGTGTGCACACGGACACAGTGATATTCTTTGCATCTTTACCGTCCACTAGTCCACCTTTAAGTATTCAAGCGATTGGAACAGGATAGGGGTAGAGGCCCTCTGCTTGTTGTGGCTGCTTCTGAAGTTACAGCTAGACCCAGTTATGGCAAGCCAGATACCTGGCACTAAGCATTGTTTTAAGTAATAAAGTGTATCTTGATGGTGTTTTGCATTTTCTGTCTTAGGCATGTCTTGAGAGAAATCCAGAAGCTTTCCAACCAAAAATTGGGAAAGGAAAACTGGGTGATGTGAAGCCTCGACATAACAAAGGATGTAATTGCAAGAGGTCGGGCTGCCTTAAGAACTACTGTGAGTGCTATGAGGTCAGTCAACAATTGCCAGGCATTATTTTTAAAAGCCAGGTAAATGGCCTAAGTAAGTTTGTGGTTAAAAATTTAATTAAGAATTTAATTTTCTTCCTTCCAGGGCTTCTAAAGAGCACTCATCAATCTACCTTAATGTCTCAAATATAAATTTCACTTTATGAAGCAAGGGCTCCTTTGGGAGCATGTCGTCCCCACTGAGCTTGCCCAAAGTGTCCTGGGAGGGTGCCCAGTGCCGCAGCCTTGCCCGCTCCACTGCTGCTAATCTGATGCTGGAGCCACCCTCAGGGCCCAGCAGTCTGTTGGCTCCCTGAGGTGGGCTTCTGCCCGGCTGAGCAGAGATGCTGTGGGAGGGGCAGTGAGGGCAGCCTTGTCCCCAGACGAGCCTTCCCCTGGGTGCTTTGAGGGGGCAACTTCTGAGTGGACAGAGACCAGAATGCAGAGTTGCCTTTGCTGCTGGAGAGATGCTGACCAGTTCTCAGACAGAGCTTTGTTTTCTTCCTTAAAAGATTTAAAGGCAGCAGAGGGACTGGTTTTCTCCTTTAGGTCCATCCCTCACTCACCTCCCTTTTCTGTCTCTCTCTGTCTTTCTTTGTGTTGAAGGGAAAGGAAGAAAGAGGGAGGAAGGGAACCCTCAGTGAAGCTGCCGAGAAGCCCCTCCTGCAAAGACTCTCTTTGATTTGCTTGAGGTCTCTTGGGGATGTTCCTGTGAACTTTATTTTTAGAAGATTGTCATAGAAGGTCAGACTTCAGTAGAGTCTTCCTGATTCTGGAGATCCAGCAGACCTAGCAATCCCCTAGCTCACATTTTGAAAATAGAGTCAAAAATACTGCAGAGCTGGAGATACAGGAAGGCAGCGGCTTCACTGCAGTGGAGCTGCTTTCAAATATCCTCACAGTGTCTCTGCTCTTCTCCACGTCCTCGCTGCTGCCCCGAGGCAGCGTGTCAGCCCGCTCTCCTCAGCCGGGCAGAGGTCCTGCAGTGCCCGATACTATAGCAGACCAGAAATTCCCAAAAACCTCCTGCGCAAAACCCCCAGAGGTGCAAAGGAAAGCACACCCCTTTAGATGCAGGTCTGAGTTTCCCTGAGGGAACCCCCCAGGGGCTGAAACCGTGAGGAGGCCAGAAATGAGCTAGTCTTCCCACTGCCCCCAGGCGTGGCTGGCACAAGGGGTTGGCCCCTGGCCCTGAGTGTCACCCGACCATGTGACAAGAAACAGTGTTCCCCACGAGGAAGAACGAAGGCCCTCCCCCTAGAATGCCCACCACTGGCCTGGCCTCGGGTGGGTTTAGTGTTTTACCCATGAGCACGTTCTCTACAACCACAGGGCCAGCACCACACTCTCAGTGCTGAAGGAAGGGTGGCTGGGCAGCTGGAGTTCTAGAATCAGCCAGGACAGGCTTCCTGCAGAACAAGGGTCAGGTAGAGTCTTCACTGTGTGCCCCCTGGGCAAGGGAGAGACTCGGCTCTCTGCTCAGGGCTCACGCCCACACCCACCCACCCACCTTCAGGGGCCGCCTCCCTCCCTCGCCCCTGGTGGCGTGACGTGGATGGAAACGTGCCTTCCTCTTTACAGCACCCTCACTCATCCATCTTCACTCCTCCCTTCCCCTTTTTTCTGGCATGAATATTGCGATTACTATGTGTGCGCACACACAAATATAAAACATTATTAAGGTCCAAATAGTTTTTGTCAGTTTTTGATGAATTGTATGGCAACCTAATTTTATTAAAGCATTTTATGTTACCAGGCCAAAATTATGTGTTCTTCTATTTGCAAATGCATTGGTTGCAAAAATTATGAAGAAAGCCCAGAACGAAAAACACTAATGAACATGCCACACTCCATGGAAATTGGAGGTTTTGAAGGCGGCCATCATTTGTCACCAACGAAATTTTCAAGACTGACAAAATTCAGAAAAGATAGGTAGGTACTCTGTAGTTAGCCTCCTAATAAGGGAATTCAAGGTTAACTTGAGAGGGGAATTGGGACTTCCTGGTGAAACAGGGCTTAGGATTAAGCACTTCCACTGCAGGAGGCATGGGTTCAGTCCCTGCTCAGGGAAACTAAGATCCTGTAAGCCTCACCTCACGGTCAAGAAAAAATTTAAGAGGAGAGTTAAAATAGTTTCTGCACTGGCAGGAAAGCATTTTGTCTGCAGGAGGGCAGGAGATGAGGGACAGGGAAGGGAGACTCCAGCTTCTCCATCTTGACCAGCCCTCAGTCCCACGCTGGGCTACCCCAGAGGTGCCCCTGCTGCCGAGACCCCGTGGTCTCTTCTGTCCTCTTAGCTCAACCTTTCTGTCCTCACTGTCTGAGTTATCCCTGAGCAGAGGGCCTCCAGGGCCTCAGGTGGCACGTGCCTGCGCCGCTCTTCACCACATGAAGTGACTGCGGAGGGCGGTCTCAGTGTGTGTCGTACGCCTCGCTAAAGGGCTGATGGAGTCCACTTTACTGGGATTTCTTCCCATGTAATTATTTTGAGGCCATTTTTTAATATTTTGTAATAATTACAAAAAATATTTGTAATTATTATACTCCTCAGTTCAGTTCAGTTCAGTTCAGTCACTCAGTCGTGTCCGACTCTCCGCGACCCCATGAATCACAGCACGCCAGGCCTCCCTGTCCATCACCAACTCCCGGAGTTCACTCAAACTCATTATACTCCTAGGAAGTCTCAAAGGTTGAGTAATAATTTTATTAGATATCGGACTAGATTCACCCATTTAAAAAAATTTCCTTGAGTTTGATGGGATGGGTCATGTCATGATAAATTACCAGATGTCATTAATTAATTGATAACATGTAGAAAAGACAAATTTATGCTTTGTTGGTTAGAGATATCGGAAATACTCATCACTGTAACCTGTAGAGGTCTTTATTGGTAAAAATTTACTGAAACATGGCTGCATCTTCTGTGAAATGACATGTGGAAACATTTTTGCCTGACATGGTGATGCTGAGTGTCTGACAGAATGTGACAGGGACTCCATACTCGGAAGTCCAGTCTCAAAATGTTAAGACTCTTGACCTGAGGCCAGCCCTGTTCATTCATCTGCAACGAAAGTCATTGTGTATTGCCTTGACAGATTTAAACCAATCCCAGCGTCTATATTTTCATAATCTATAGTTTTGCTAAATTTTTTCAGTTTGAGTATGACTTGGGCAACTGTCTAGCTAAGTCACAGTTGCCTCTGGAGCCCAGTGAGGAAGTGACTGGTGCTGTGTGACATGGTTCAGCCGACTTTCAGAACCGCTTCAGGGATCCAGGGGTGATAAGAAGCAAGCTGACAGTGTGCCCCCCAGGAGGCGACTCCTCAGAGCCACTGGGCCCCTGGGGGGGAGGGGCAGCGCCCAGAGCCCACTGCGCTGTGGCCGCTTTCCTCAAGCAGACAGACCTGTGCTCGGAGCCCAGACCGTGGTTTGTCTTAGCTAAGATTCCTGCTGCTTCAACCCCTGCCCAGCCTGCAGGCTGGACGCTGCAGCCCAGGTCTCCGGGCTCCTTTGTGTATCTAAGTTTGAGAAAATGTAGAATCTTCAGGGAAAAGCTGTCTAGGAGCTGACAGACTCATCTGTCCTCTGCATTCTTCTTCTAAAAGCAGTCCTTTATATGGTCACAGGGCATATAATTTCCAGTATTAAGAAAACAACATTAGATTTCATTAGATTTCAAAGTGCTGTAACAAGCATGTCCCCTGGACTGTGAAAGGTGTTTGAAACAGTGGAGTGACTGAACGTGGCCTTCAACTGGTTTGCTCTGACAGGCGGTCCACCTCGTGCATCTCCTGGGAGGTGGTGGAAGCCACGTGCGCCTGCCTGCTGGCCCAGGGCGAAGAGGCGGAGAAGGAGCACTGCTCCGAGTTCCTGGCGGAGCAAATGATCCTAGAGGAGTTCGGGAGATGCTTGTCACAGATTCTCCACATTGAGTTTAAATCCAAAGGGCTGAGAATTGAGTCGAGCACAGAGTGGTGAGAGACACACGCATGTAGGTTTTGTCTCCGTATTCTGAGGGAAACCTGTCGCTTAGATTGTTTTAAGGAGCATGAGGCTGGGTCTGCACCAGTAGCTGCATCATTAAGAACAAATGTTCTCTCTGCATCAGGACACTGAGTCTCTAAGGGATTTGGCGACTAAATCCTCCCCCACTTTTTGAGGAAGTGCATGACCCTACTGTTGTTGTCTGGACCCAAGGAGACAGCATGGGTTCCTGTAATCCTGGGAGAATGGTCTGCACTAACATTGAGTAATGGAGGGTGGAAGCAGGCCCTGGAGAGAAATATAAGTCCTTTCCTATTGACTTCACCCTCTCCAGGGAGTTTTCCTCCTCAGGAGGCTTCTCTGCATGAAAAGCCATAATGATTTTTCCCCTAAATTGTTTAGAAATAAATTCCCCAGATAGGCTGCTAAGGTACAACGTAAAATCTGTGGAGAATTACTAAATGCCTTAGAGAATTTCTGAGTGTAAATATTTCCCTGGAGTCTCAGAAATTACTAGTCTCCTCTAGGGTCACCATGAAGTACAGACAGTGGGGTTGGTTTGATCAGTAGCATTTTGAGTTGTGGGGCTGAAATTATCTAGTTTCTTATATGTTTTCATTTAAATTGTGGAAAAGCTCTATTATCCAATTAACTTCTCCATAATTACTGTTATATATTACTATTGTTTGTAAAATATGGTTAAAATAACTAATTTGCAGGTGTCAGCAGGAAAGATAAGTTATTAAGTTGACTCTCTTTTGGCTCTATTGTAAAAGCAAAGAATAAAAATTTCAAATGTCTTCCATTATTGCAATTAACTTAATAACTGAACATATATTTGTTACGTTTCTGTGTTCATTAAGAGTGTTGCCCCTTGGAGAATGTTTTAAAAACTCACTTACAAACACACCACTTAAAGAAGTGGAGTCCTAGGATCTGGTCACTGGGCACATCAGTGAGCAAGAAGCCAAGGAGTCAGTTGAGATTTGCAGAGCTGCGTTTGGAAAAGCCTAGCTCTGATGGGGAACCAAAGGGGGGATTTGTTGTTGTTCAGTCACTTAGCTGTGTCTGACTAGTTTGCAACCCCAGGGACTGCAGCACGCCAGGCTTCCCTGTCCTTCACTGTCTCCCGGAGCTTGCTCAAACTCATGTCCGCTGAGTCGGTGATGCCATCCAACCGTCTCATCCTCTGTCACCCCTTCTCCTCCTGCCTTCAGTATTTCCCAGCACCAAGGTCTTTTCTAATGAGTCAGCTCTTCGCATCAGGTAGCCAAAGTATTAGAGCTTCAGCTTCAACATCAGTATTTCCAATGAATATTCAGGATAAATTTCCTTTACAACTGACTGGTTTGATCTCCTTGCAGTCCAAGGGACTCAAGAGTCTTCTCCAACACCACTGTTCAATTCTTTGGTGCTCAGCCTTCTTTATGGTTCAACTCTCATATCCGTACATGACTACTGGAAAACCATAGCTTTGATTATATGAACCTTTGTCAGCAAAGTGATGTCTCTTTTTTTTAATACACTGCCTAGGTTTGTCATAGCTTTTCTTCCAAGGAGCCAAGTGTCTTATAATTTCATAGCTGCAGTCACTGTCCACGGTGACTTTGGAGCCCAAGGAAATAAGGTCTGTCACTGTTTCCATTGTTTCCCCATCTATTCGCCTTGAAGTGATGGGACAGGATGCCATGATCTTCTTTTTTTAGTGTTGAGTTTTAAGCCACCTTTTCAGTCTCCTCTTTCATCTTCTTCAAGAGGCTCTTTACTTTAGTTCCTCTTTGCCTTCTGCCATTAGGGTGGTGTCATCTGCAGTATCTGAGGTTATTGATATTTCTCCCGGCAATCTTGATTCCAGTTTGAGCTTCATCCAGCCCTGCATTTTGATTACACTTAGGTCTGTGCTCCACTTTGAGTTAATTTTTGTGAAGAATATATGGTCTGTGTCTAGATTCATTTTTCTGCACGCGGATGTCCAGTTGTTCTGCACCTTTTGCTGAAAAGACTACCTTTTCCTTATTGTATTGCCTTTGTTCCTTTGCCACAGATCAATTGACTGTATATAGTTTTCCTTTTTTTTCCTTTTTTGTTTGCTTGTCTGTCTTTTGGCCATAGCACACAGCTTGTGGGACCTTAGTCCCCCGACCAGGGATCAAACCCCAGGCCCTGGCAGTGAAAGCACCGAGTCCCAACCACTGGATCACCAGGGGTTCCCTATCAGTCGACTGCGTTCATGTTTCTGTCTCTCTATTCCGTTCCATTGACCTGTTTGTTAATTTTTCCACAGATATTACAGTCTTGATGCTGTAGCTTTATAGTGAGTCTCAAAGTCGGGCGCTGTCAGTCCTCAGACTTTGTTCTTCTTCAGTATTGTGTTGGCCATTCTAGGTCTTTCGCCTCTTCACGTCACTTTAGCATCAGCTTTTTGACATCACAAAATAACCTGCTGAGATTTTGATTGGGATTGTGTTGATTCTGTAGATCGAGAACTGACATCTTAGAAATACTGAGTCTCTCCATGAACATGGAATATCTATTTAGTTGTTCTTTGAGTTTTAAAAATGTTTATTTGACTGTTTATATATTAAACTGTGCTGGGTCTTTCTTGCTGCACAGGCTTTTCTCTAATTGTGGAGAGAGCAGCTACTCTTTAGTTATGGTGTGTGGGCTTCTCACTGGAGTGGCTTTTCTTGTTTCAGAGCATGGACGCTAGGGCACTCAAGCCTCGGTAGTTGCTGCTCCAGGCTCTAGAGCACAGGCTCAATCGTTGGGCCACAAGCAGTTAGTAGCTCCTACTTCTGCTTTATTGACTACGCTAAAAAGCATAGTCTTTTGACTGTGTGGATCACAACAAACTGTGGGAAATTCTTCAAGAGATGGGGATATCAGACCACTTGACCTGCCTCTTGAGAAATCTGTATGCAGGTCAGGAAGCAACAGTTAGAACTGGACATGGAACAACAGACTGGTTCCAAATTGGGAAAGGAGTATGTCAAGGCTGTATATTATCACCTGCTTATTTAACTTATATGCAGAGTACATCATGAGAAATGCTGGGCTGGATGAAGCACAAGCTGGAATCAAGGTTAACGGGAGAAATATCAATAACCTCAGATATGCAGATGACACCACCCTTATGGTGGAAAGCAAAGAACTAAAGAGTCTCTTGATGAAAGTGAAATAGGAAAGGAGGAGGTCATGGCAATCCACTTCAGTTTTCTTGCCTGAGGAGCCTGGCAGGCTACAGTCCATAGGGTTGCAAAGAGTCGGACATGACTGAAGTGATTTAGCACGCGTGCATGTAGAGTTTTTGTTAGATATTCTTTATCAAGTTATAGATATTCTTTATATATTCATTGTTTACCAAAGGCTTTCTTTTTTTAATCATCTATAGGTATTGGATTTTGTCACATGCCTTTTCTGCATCTACTGATAAGATCCTGAGGTTTTTTTCTTCTTTAGCCTATTTATGCAATGGATTGCATTAACATTTGTCTTTTTTTGGCTGTGCTGGGCATTCATTGCTATTCTCAGGCTTTCTCTAGTCATGGCAGGCAAGAGCCACTCTTCCGCACAGTGTTCGGCTTCTCGCGGCAGCAGCTTCTCTTGTTGCAGAGTGCGGGCTCGAGGGCGCTCGGGCTGCAGCAGCCTCGCCTCTCAGGCTCTAGACTGCAGGCCCAGTAGTTGTGACACCTGGGCTCCGTTGCTCCTCAGCGTGCAGGCTCATCCTGGAACAGGGGTTGAACCTGTGTCCCCTGCACTGGCAAGTGGATTCCTAGCCACTGTGCCACCAGGAAAATCTAACATGAATTGACTTCAGGTTGTTGAACCAGACTTACACACGTAGGTTAAATTCCACTTAGCTGTGGTGTATAATTTTTTTATACTCAGTTGGATTTGACTTGCTATACTTTGTTGAGGATTTTGGCATTTATGTTCATCAGAGATATTGGTCTGTAGTTTTCATGCAGTGTTTGTGTGTGTGTCTGGGTTAGAGTAATATTGCGCTCATAGGATGAGTTAGAATGAGTTGGGAAGTATTCCCTCAGCTTCTGTGTCTCAGAAGGGATAGTAAAGAATTGGAATAATTTTTTCCTTAAATATTTAGTAGAATTCACCAGTGAACATACCGAGGCCCCAAAATATATTTTAGTAGCTTCTTAAAAATTTAAAGATTTCATTTAAAGATAATTGTGATTTATATGGAGAAGGAAATGGCAACCCACTCCAGTGTTCTTGCCTGGAGAACCCCAGGGAAGGGGGAGCCTGATGGGCTTCCGTCTATGGGGTCGCACAGAGTCGGACACGACTGAAGTGACTTAGCTTAGCGGTGATTTATATACAATTGTAAGAAATAATACAGAGAGATATGTACCCTTTATCTAGTTTTCCCTAGTGGTAACATCTTGCAAAACTTTCGTACAGTATCACAGCCAGGATGGTGACGTTGACACAGTCAAGACGCAGAATTCTGTCACCTCAAGGCTCCCTCAGGTCACTCTTTTGTCTTCACAGCCACCTCCCTCCTTTTCCCATCCCCTCCCAAAGCTTGGCAACCACTAGTCTGTTCTCCGTATGTGTAGTTTAGTCACTTCAAGAATGTTATATAAATGGAGCCATGCAATATGTAACTCAGAAGAATTCTCTGGAGATCCGCCAGGTTGTGAGTCTTAATGATCTGTTCCTTTTCACTCACTAGCAGGTGTGGGTGACGAGAGAATAGCCCGTTGAAGGGCAGCTGAGCTGTTTCAGGTTGCTGGCTGTCATGAATAAACTACTGTGAATAGTCGCGTGGGTCCTTGTGTAAAGCTGTCTTCATTTGTCTGGGGTAAGTGCTTGGGACTGCAGGGGTCGGGTTGGATGGTTGTGGCATGTTTGATTTTTAAAGATGTGATCAGCTCTCTTCCAAAGCTGCTGAGTCATTTTACATTTTCAGCAGCAGCGTGAGTCATCCAGTTTCTCTGCGCCCTTGCCAGCAGTTGGCTGTCACTGTTTCTTCAGCCGTTTGAAGGGGTGTTTGGCGGTCCTTGGCTGTGGTGTTAGTGTTCAGCCCCCTAAACAGTAATTGTGCTGAACATCTCTTCTGGTGCTTTCCTTCCATCTCTGTAAGCTGGTCAGTGAAGCGTCTGTTCATGTATCGTGCTCATTTTAACTGGACTTTTTGTTGCGCTTTGAGAGTCCTTTATATGTTTTAGAGAACAGTCCTTGGTGGGGTATGTGGTTTGCAAATATTCTCTCCCAGTCCTTAACTTTTTTTTTCATGCTCTTTCTTGAAGGGCATCGTGTTGTCTGTGTATCAATTCAGAGACAGTCGACCTCTTCCCTCTGCTGAGGAGGCAGGAAGGGGCCCAGGTCTCCTCACTGTGTCATCCCCAGGCCCTGATTTCCCTGCTGCCCTGCCTTCCTCCTGACTTTGAATCTCCTAGTGTTTGTTTTATGTATAATGTCCAGGGCTTTTCACTGTACTGACAGAGGAATGAGAGAAAATACACCTATTTTCAAAAGCACTAGTCAGCAAACATCACATTTTAAGGTTAGATCAGAGGTGGTCAAGCTTTCTGCTTTCTAGAACCTTCTTTGTTGTTACCACAGATAAAATAGGGTAAAATTCAGACTTTAAAATGGACCATTAGTATCTCTCTCTCTTTTGCAATGTATTAAAAACAGAAGTTGAGTTGTATGTTAGAACGACAGGAGCTGTGATTCTTGTCATCTTTCTGAGACTTCACCGCCCTTCCCTGAGGCCTTCCTTAGCCTCCCGAGCCTCTCCCCTCCTCTCAGGCATCACCTCCTCCTCCCCTTTCTCCTCCCTCCTGAAGGGGCTCCCCAGGGAGGCAGACTCGCCCTTCCTCAGCCTGGTCTCCCTGTCGGCCACCTCACCCGCCCCGAGTGCGCCCGAGCAGCATGGCTCTGCGCAGATGGCGGGGGAGGCCCCTGTCCTTGGCCTTGGATCGCAGCCCTCAGCTTTCATGACCGCTCCTCGCGGGACAGACAGCCTCGAGGAAAATCTCCCCACGCTCTCCTCGTCCACCTCGCAGCTGGTCCCCTGGGTGGTTCTCAGGCCTGTCTGTAAATTCTCCACTTCCTCTGGGATCTGGTGAACTCTCCTCCTTGGAAATACTGGCCACGATTGGCATGGCCATGGCCAGCTCCAGCCACGTTCTCTCTGGGAAGTAAAGAGTCTCCTCCGCAGCCTTCCCCTGAGAGGGGCCACCGAGCCCATCACTTGTGACCAGCAGATGGCGCCACAGCCGCTCCCGGCCCTCGCCTCTCGCTGCCACCGTCTGGCCCACTGCACTTAAATCTAAACGGCAGAAGAGGCTTGGAGCAGGCGGGCTGAGGGGGTGAGACTGCAGAGCGCGTCCGGGAGCCCACGCGGCTGCACCTACACTGAGGCCCCTGAGATGCGCTCCTGCCCGCCAGGTGCGATGTTGGAAGCCAGCGTGTGGCCCCAGCTCACCTCTGCTCCTCCGGCAAGGGTGGTTTCCTGAGGGAGTTGCAGTGTGGGGAAGACAGACAGCCACAGACAGAACTCTGACCGGGGCAGCGCCACACCCCCTGGGCTTGCACACAGCCCCGCTCGGGGAGAGTGAACAGGAAGGCATCCCGGAGGAGGCCACCACAGAGCGGGGCCACGTGGGATGTGTAGGAGTTTACCAGACACAGGCAGGGAGGCATGCAGAGGTTCCAAGTGAGAGACACTGGGCCAGGGGCTGCAGTTGGCAGGATCTGGGGCTCAGGGCACAGGGAGGCTAGCAGAGCAGGCTGGGTGGCGCCCAGTGTGGATGGAAGGGGGCAAGGCCAGGGGCAGGGCAGGCAGACTGCAGGCGGGTGTGGGTGGGGAGTGAATGAGGTTAGTGTGGCCCCTGCCAGCCGCGCATGCCGGGCGCTTCTGAGGCATTCAGGCTCTGCCCACCTGGTCGTCCTGAGCACCCCGGGCAGGGGCCTCCCCCCGAGCTCTGACGGGGCTTCTGGGGGTGCCGGGGCCCCCGCGAGTCTGGGGGAGTTAGCAACACAGAAGAGGAGCCTGAGGACGGTGAGGGCAGGAGGCGAAGGCCGGCTGGCGCCTGGGGGACCTGCGGGTGGCGGCCTGCGCCCTGAGCTGGGAGGGCCCACCCGGGCGTGCGCGTGGCGCGTGCCAGCAGGAGCGGCTGGGGCAGGCGGGAGCGTTTCTGAGAGTCCCAGCCGGGAAGAGGCCGGGCTGGGCTCCCACCAGCGGGCCTTGGAGTACTAAGATTGTCTACTTCTTCCCGGAAGCGGGTGGTCAGCGCCACACTTGGCCGCGTACTGCAGTCACCTGGGGAGCATGGGAACATGGGCACCCGGACTGACTCAGGGGTCTGCGGGCCACCTGGGCCCCCAGGGGTGAGAGGCGCTGCTGGGGCGGAGATCACGGGGAGACCGCCTGCTTCCTCCTCAGATCTGCTCGGGCTCCCGAGAAAGAGCCTAGGAGCCGTCACTGAACGACTGTCTGGCTTCTTCGTCATCACCTGTTTCCTTCTTGGGTCTTTGGTAAGAAGACCAAGATTTCTACCCTTAGTCCCCACATGGTGTCCTTAACTCAGCACTAACCCAGCACATCTCCCGATCCAAAGAAAAGTGAGTTTTTCTGATAGTTGCCTCCGAACCCACCACATGAATTCTGATGCTCTGTGTTAATCCCCACCTCACCGTGGCCCCTGCACTGCTGCCCCTCACCACCCTACACCTCCACGAGCCCATCACATCCGCCTCCACTTCACTCCTCGCCCCTCAAGTTTAGGATTCCTTTAGGCCGTTCTCCCCCATCTCCCCATATCAGCTCCATGAGGTCAGGGTTCCATTTGTGGTTTTGTCTGTCTCAGAAACAAACTCACCTTCATAATTATCTTTGACTCAGCTTCATATTAGGACAACTTTGTTCCCCAAACATGACTGACAACAGAAGGTGTCTCAGAGACACTCTGGATGGTGGAATTTGAGGGTAAAGTTTTATCTAATACCCACGATTATAAACAAGCATCATCCTTTAAAAACACATTGGTGGCAGTGGTGACCAGACACCTGGAAGGAAGTGATAATCACAAGCCACTGCTGTTTTATTTTTTTAATTTTGCTACTCAAACTTATGACGGAAGGGGAAAAATCTGACATGGTAAGGACACAGCATCAGGGCAGCAGGGACGGGGTGGTTGCCGTACGACGGGCATCCTCTTCGAGCATGACTGCGAATGACAACGGGGAGACCGACGGGCCCCGGGAGGCTGCTCAGAACTGCTTGGCGTCTTCTGCGGATTCTGCTGTGGGGAGACCAGGCAGGCGCTCCAGGGCCCCGGCGTCTGCAGGCAGAAGGGACACACTCGCAGATTTCCCCACATCAACCCCAGAATCAGGCACGCGTCACATTTAACTCCCACACTGGGTATGCATTTAGATAATAAAAATCAATGTCCCCTAAGGAAAGAAGTTCCATGTTGCAACATTCCAAAAAGAACAAACAAACCCGTAAGAGTCAGTCTGCCCTTGCTGGAAAAGTCACCAGTTTCTCCACAGAGGTCTCCCCAGAGGCTCCACTGGGCTCCTGGCTCTGAGGTTTCTAAGTCCTTCTCCCACAGTCCCACTGCCGATGGATGGTTCTGAGGAAAAGCCTCAAGCTTAAATCTCCCCCCAACTCCTCCCCCGCTAAGCCCCCCACTAAAGGCAGTGGAGCCTGAGAGCAAGTGGATCAAGACAGAACCCAGAAATCCTCTTCACTCTCCCAACTGGACAACAAAAGTGTGACAGCCCTGGTGTCTCCCTTGGAGCCTCGGGGTGGCCCGCATCCCGCTGTGTCCCCAGGCCAGTGAGCTCTCAGAGCCCCTTCCACAGGGCGGCTCTGATTAAGGCCAGACTCTCACTGGGGCACGAGCGGCAGTCAGGAGCACAGAAGCGCTGAGGTCCGATGGGCCACAGGGAGGCCCCCTCGTCTGCAGCGTCCATGGAAGAGCCTGGATCCCAGGCCGCAGAGCTGAGGGGGTCAAACGCAGCCTGCCCCCCGGAGACTGCGTGCGGTGCAAGTGCAGCCAGGAGCCGGGGCTCCAGGCGGTCTGCGGGGAGCCTGGCTGTGTGCAGTGACTGCGGCCTCACAGGGACAGCTGCCGTCACCACGTCCACGAGCCTGGGTCCGCAGCGCGAACGAGCCCGGCCCCCCGTGGCTGGGCCCAGCCCCGGCCTCGTCACCCCTCCCGCCAGCGTGACTAGGTGTGAGGTGGACCCGGCCCCTCCCCGGGAGAAGTCCATGGAACCCTTTCTCCGCAGGCCTCCAAGAGTGGGGCTTCCCCTTGGTGGTACTTCACGCACCTTTGAGATGCAGGAAAGTCAGAAACTCGATTATCGTGCGCACGGCGTTGCTCTCTGCCAGCGGTCTGTCCAAGCTCCCTAGAAACCAGAGGGGGCAGGGCTGACGACTATGGTGCCTGTCCAGGACCTGGGCACCTGGGGGCATCACCGGGATGCCCCTCGCTCCCTGCCAGAGCCCGGTTTGGTGCAGGGGAGGCCCCGAGACCCCGCGGCTGCCCCAGGACCTCACTCTCAGGTTTGGGGCGCCTCGTTCTGGCGGCTGACAGATTTTGCCGGGCCCAGCTCAGGCTGGGTTGTGGATCGGGGGTGGCAGGAGACCAATGCCCCCACTGCCCCGCGTGCCCTGGGATTAAAGTCCTCTCACCTAGCCGGGCTTCATCTTCAAGCTCGAGTTCCCGCTTGCCGGCGAGGCCATGCTTGTCGTGAAATGACCTGTGGTTGTCGATGGCATCTGTTGGCAAATCAGGGAGGAAAGCACCTGAGTGTTGTCGTCGTGACAGGGCCTGCGGCTGCTTACCACCAACACACAACACAAGCAGACTGTACAAATCAAGCAAGCCAGGGACACCGTGGACGAGAAAGGGCCATTCTCCGCGGAACCAGAGGAGAGAACTCGTGCCAGGGCCAGGGCACCGCTCCCATCCAGGGGCTGGGGGTCCACAGAGCCGGGGGGAGCTGCTGGTCCAGACGGGGCCGGCAGGTGGCTGGTGGAGGGCACAGGCTCCGGGCCTGGTCAGCAGGGGCGCCCCAGGGGGGCTGGCGTTTGAACTGGGCACCTCCCAGGCAGAGGACAGGGGCTGGGGTCCTGTGTCCCTGAAAACAGGGGCAGGCGGAGCCACAGTATTCGCCCTTCTGAAGAAAGCAGATGTTATCTAAGACCACTGGCTGCTGTGAGGGAGACGGACTGGAGCCAGGGAGCGAGAGAGTCAGGGAGGAGGAGGAGGAGCAGGGAGGGGGCGAGAAGGAAGGCGGGAGGTGGAGTGTGTGCATGTGTGTGCACGTGTGCGCATGTATGTACGTGTATGTATGTACTCGTGTGTGCATGTATGTGCATGTGTGTGTGTGCTCGTGTCTATGTGTGTGTGTGCACGTGCATGCATGTTGGCTGGAGTGAAAAGCGGGAATTGAGGTTGCAAGCAGAGAGATCCCCTAAGAAAGTATTGAACTGGCAGGCCAGCGGTTAGGACTTGGCGGTTTCACTGCTGAAAGCCCGGGTTCAATCCCTGGTCAGGGAACTCAGATCTCATAAACTGCAGAGCGTGGCCAAAAAGATAAAGCAAAATAAAAAGAACTGGAAAGAAAGAATGAGGACTCTGCGCCAACCGGCCTGCAGTGAAGGGAAGGGCCTGACCTGGGGCCCTTTGGGGTAAAGGAGCCGACCTGCACCGTGGTTTCTGGCTGCCAGGCCTGAGGCACCGCATCGCCCCCAAGCCTGGGCAAGCGAGAACTAACGCATCTTCCCACCGAGTCCTCGGCCTGCAGAGCGGAGGAATGACAGGCACCAGGCATGTCAGGAGGCCTCCGGCTGCCTCTAGGCTCAGACCAGCCTGGCAGCAAGCACATTCTCGTGCTGCCGTTTTCTGCGCTGACGACAGAAGCCGGGAGCACAGTGCAAAGTCGTAAGGGCTTCTGACAAAGAGCTAGTCTAGGTGGACAGCTTCTGCTGATCTGACTTGATGGTGAAAAACAGCTTGTTTTCTGACTCAGGATTTTTTGGCCACGCTGCTAGACTTGTGGAATGTTAGCTCCTCAGTCAGGGATCAAACCCGGGGAACCGGAAGTGAAGGCATGGAGTCCTAAGCACTGGAAAACCAGGGGAGTCCCAGATGCCCTTGATAAATACATTTTAAACATGGGCTCCTCCTTTCTTTGGGTCCAGAAGCACCAGAGATGAGGTGCTTTCTTGGGAGGAAGAGACGCCAGGCTGCAGAGGGCTCAGGAAAACTTGTGAGTCAGTATCCGGCAGGCAAGGCCACTCCACCAACAGTGCCCAGACCCCTGGGGACTGGCCGCTGCTTTTGTTCCAAGGCCAGAGATGCCCAGGGGACCCTCCCTGTGGCCCCGCCTTGTTTTCATTTCTATCTCTGTGTTTCTCAAAGCCCGGCTCTCAGGGACCCTGCAGATGATCAGATAAACAACCACGTGCAGTGGAAGAAGAGTCTGTACTTAAACTCAGGAGTTAAAAACTAAAAGCAGCTTCCCAGGATCGTTTAAATGGGGATGGCTCTTCCCAATGACTCTGGAAGGACTGGGACAAGAGCTATCTGTTTGCCTCCTTTGCTGTGGGACAACAGGAAATAAACAGAGGTGGATTTTCTTCAAGACTGATGGTTGTCCCCAACGAAACCATGCCTGCAAATCTGAAAGTAGGGACAGGGGGGATGAGAAGTGAAAGGTCTCCCCTCACCCCTCCTTGAGGACAAAACCTGAAGGGGTCACTGCGGACAGAGGACGTTCAGGAAGCGGAGTGGGGGCGGGCAGGCGAGGGGTCTGGAGTGTCCCCTTTAGCACCTGGAGGCAAGCCACTTCCCACCTCTGCTGCTTCCCACGCCCACTGGGGAATTCCACAGCAGCGAGGCAGTCACCGAGCCCCGGGGTCTGTGTGCTTACCCGTAAACGCAGAAGTCGAATTGGGACTCTCTGAAGGCCCCGCTAGTCTACACTCACTGGAGTCTGCATCCTGAACAGAGGCAAATTACTCACACCAAGTGCAGACAACGTCACATCAAAGCCAAGCCCCCGAGGGTCAGTCACCCTGCAGGACGGCTCGGAACAGATTCGGAGCAGAAAGAGAACCCTTGACAGTCAGTCTTGGCATGAGCATGTTTTGGCCTCTTCATCAAGGAACGGACGGGCGCGTTCAGGGAGAGACAGAGGGACCCGAGGCAGGGCCCAGAACAGAGTCCCAGGGAGTGTCTGCCTTCCGAGACGCTCAGGGGAGGCCTGAACAGGGTCTGAGGCTGCGAGTCCTAGAGGAAGGCAAGGCCTCGGAAGGGCCTGGGTCAGCCCCTTCAGTTAAACCTACAGAGAAACCCACCCTGCCTGAAAGTCTCAGGGAAAACTCCCCTGTGTCCCTTTATCTGACTCGCAGTGGAATATCAAGGGCTCGGAGCAACGACCGGCAACGCCCGCATTTCAGGAAGAGCAGGGTCAGCACCAGGGCCGCAGCCAGCTTGACCAGAGCAGGTTTGCGGGAGATGCCGGCCCAGCCTCACTCACGTGGTCCGAGAAGGTAGCCGGCACTGTTCAGGGTCCAACCTCTCTTCTCTTTCACCTTAAACGGGAGGGCAGAGGTCAGAGGGCAAGCATCCTGTCTGGTGCAGGCTGCCATGGCTCAAAGAAGCCCCCAGCGGCAGCTTCTGTTCGTATAACCCACCATGGCAGCCTGTGAAGTTAGCATCTACTTCAAATAGCCACATTGCTTCATTGACAAAGACTCTTGACTCTCTTGGAATAAGCTAAGAGATGCAAACAGTTAAAGCAAGAGCTTTAAATGAAATTGCTGCTGCTGCTAAGTCACTTCAGTCGTGTCCGACTCTGTGTGACCCCATAGAAGGAAGCCCACCAGGCTTCCCCGTCCCTGGGATTCTCCAAGCAAAAACATTGGAGTGGGTTGCCATTTCCTTCTCCAATGTGTGAAAGTGGAAAGTGAAAAGTGAAAGTGAAGTCGCTCAGTCGTGTCCGACCCTTAGCGACCCCACGGACTGCAGCCTACCAGGCTCCTCCATCCATGGGATTTTCTAGGCAAGAGTACTGGAGTGGCTTGCCATTGCCTTCTCCGTTAAATGAAATTAGAAAGACATTAAGTGAAATTCACCCAGACTTTCCAGGCAGGATTCAGGAATTAGAATAACGTGTGTACTCTGGGAAACTGCAAGACATTCCAGACTTGCACCCCAGTAAGCTACACTCGACAGGAAAACAGCACTGCCTGCGTTATCAGGGAATTCCTTTAGAGTTACAGACCACAGACTCGGAGTGCACCCGCTGGCTTTTAAATGATGCTGAAGACACGTGTTGATAAAACCAGCTGGCCAGCGGGGCAACTGACGCTCTGCTGAACTTTACCAAAAGGGGTTCACCCCTCACTCGTCTGAGGCGCCAACCTCCGGTCCGCAGGCTCCACACTTAGTGGCCCACACCCAGGGGCTCTTTGTACTGGGAGAGGCGGCTGCCTGGAGGATCCGAGCGAGCGTCTCCGCGGAAACCCCCACCGCCCATCTGCCCTGAGGACTCGGCCCCTCCCCGCGCCGCCCCCACCCCCGACTCCCCAGTCTTCCGACGCCCCCACACCCCCTCCCACCCCGGAGGCAGAGTCCACGGCTCTCTCTGTTCCCCGCACAAGGCACTCACCCCACCCCCACCCCAGTCTGGCTCTGATGCGGTCGCCCCCTCTTTGCCGAGAAGGAGACTCGGCTTGGCGGGCGTTTGCCCCCGCCCTGCGCTTACCGGTGACCCGAGGCCCAGGGTGGCTGAAAGGGCCGCGGCGAGGAGCAGGGAGGCGAGCAGGAGGACGGAGCCTCTGGGCATCTGCAAGGGAAGGGGCGGTGGGCGTTGGCGCGGGGAGACCCTCCCCAGGGCGCACGTCGGGCCGGGGCTCGGGAGCCCCCCAATCCCTGCGGGTGCGGGAGGGGCAGCCAGGAGCCAGGGTGCCCAGGAGAGAGCCCGGCCAGGGGCGGAGGCGCCGCGCCGGCCCCGGGGAAGGTCCACCGGCAGGCGGGCGCTCTGGAGAGGGGAACGCGGTGAAAAAGTGGGGTGAGCTCGGGGGCGCGGTACCTTGAGCGGGCGCGGAGGGTCGGGGATGTCTGCGGGTCCTGGTGTCGGCGGGGCCGCGCGTCCGTCGAGTCGGGTGGGGCCGGGCCGGGACGCTCACCGCATGGCGCGGCCTCGGGGACGCGGAGGCGGGGAGCGCAGGGCGGCCGGGCTCCCTCGACGTGTCCGCGCCGGAGCCGCCGCCGCCGCTATTTATGCGGCGCATCCCGGAGCCGCTCGGCCGCGTCACGGGCTCCGCTCCCGCCTCCCGCGCCCTCGCCGGCCCGAGTGGGCGGGAGTGGCCGGAACTCAGTCCCCGGGGCCCTGAGCGCCCGCGGGGCGGGGGCGCGCGGTGGTCCTGCCTCGCGAGTGGGGCTGGCGGGGATGGCGAGAAGCCCCCCGCACCTGGCGGGAGAGCCCCCATCGCCGCGAAGGGAGAACCCCAGCCCGCGGTGGAGACCCCAGGCCTGTTAGCGCGACCCCCGGGCCAGCGCAGCCCGCGCTGCGCAGGGAACTCCGCAGCCGGAAACCCTCGCTCTGAGCTGGGCGCAGTCGCGGGGTCCTGGGCACCGCCGACCCCGCACGCTGTGCCCCCGCACACTGTTGCAGCGGCAGGATTACGGGCTCAGCCTCGAGAACCATCCATGGGGGAAGGACAGCAGCCCGAAGCCCGCCCAGCTTCCTCCTCCCGGGCCCAGTGGCCCTCCCTGCCCGGACTCCGGTCCCCTTTTTCTGGGCTGGGCTAAGTCTCTTCGGCCATGTCCGACTCTTTGCGACCCCATGGACTGTAGCCCGCCAGGCTCCTCTGTCCGTGGGATTTCCCAGGCAAGAAGACTGGACTGGGTAGCCACTCTCTTCGCCAGGGGATCTTCCCGACAGGGATCGAACCCGTTTCTCGCATTGGCAAGTGGGTTCTTTACCACCAGCCCCACCTGGAAGCCCTTCCTTTTTTTCTAAAAGGGGCGGATCCGCAAGCGCACTTAGGCTGTGAGGGCTGTGGGCGCCCCCCTCCATCCCACTGCGCTGCTGGGCGGGAAGGGGTACCTGCAGCCCTTCAGGACAAGGCAGAGCTCTTGGGAGCAGGGTCAGGCAGTGGATGAGCCTTTGAGGGCCTGGAACCAGACCCCCCAAGGTTCCCAGAGGTAGCCAAGGGCTGGGTGGGTGGGCGGCTGACAGCAGGGTGAGGCTGCCCTGGACAGGTGGCCAGAGTCACCTGGGAATAAGGCCATCCGTGGCTCACTGCAGGATGCGCCTTAGCTTGGGCCAGGCCTTGCTTGCAAAGACAGCTGGGGACACACAGGCCGGGCGCCTCCAGGCTTCTGAGGAGGGATGAAGCCATCAGGAGAAAATTTGCCCAATCCCCTCTCCCACCTGGCTGGACACTACTGGCCTTTGAAGTCCTCAGTGGCGGCAGGCAGAGGCAGACAGAGGGGCCCCTGCTGGAAGGTGCCAGCCAGTGGCCGAGCTGGTTGCCAGGAGGGTGCAGCCTTGTCCCCACCTGCCCAGCTGAATGTTAGGTTGATTGACTTAATTGAGGACTCTGGGGTGAACAGGATTCAGGAGAGAGAATCATGATGATGATACCCTATGTGTCACCTACATTTAGTCCCATGAACCTCAGTACTGAAAGCTCCGACCATCTCCAGGGGAGCCATTTGCTTCTGCAGGGATGGTAAAGGACGCAGGGCGCCTGAAGCCTCCAGTCCAGGCCAGCTAGCTGGTTAGGAAGGAGCAAAGCCCTAACCTGGGGTGCTGAGTACCCACCCTGGCTTACTGGAGTGTGGGGGGTAATGCAGGGGGCACCTGGCTTGGTAAGTGATCTCGGGGACACTCCTGGCTGAGATGAGGGCGATAGGGAAAGATGGGGTGTGTTCTCCAGGGCACAGCTGACTTCCAGTTGCTCCTATTTTGGCAGCCTGGGGTGGGAGGGGACTAAGGGGCAGGAGGGCCTAAGTAGGAATCACAGACTGATTTCAGAAGCCCCTGGTCAACCCAGCGTGTTCCTTTGAGGGAAGGAAGGGGGAATGGGGACTCCCGCTCTGGCAGGCTGTCAGTGGTGGGCAGATGGACGCCTGACATGAGGAGGAGCTGAGGGCAACTTTCTGCGACTCGCCGGAGAAGAATGGGGATGCCCATCAGACAGGTTGGGGAGTAGACAGGGGCCCGGCCAGGGGTACTCCCGGCTACCTGAGAAATGCCACCACCTCTCGACAATGACTGCTTTAGCAGGAGAGTCACGTGTCCGTCATAACACTGGCTGTTCTTCCAAGAACAAATGCATCCTGGTGCACCAGCAAGTGGCTAATGTCAGCCTTCTCCTGTCTGCCATGCTCAGCGAATCTCACCATCGACGGGAGCTTGAGGACCCTTCTGCTCAGTTTACTTTGTCAAGGAACCTCTTCGTCTGTCTGAAGAAGCAGAAGTTCTAAACAGAAGTCCTGGGTCCAGAATGCTCTGGCCACAGAGCCAGCATTCAGGTCCCTAAGTGGGAGGAGATGGCCCCGCAGATAAGCGAGACACGAGTGAGCCCCCGTTGGTGATACACCTCAGAGGGGCTGTCAGAGTTTTTATCCTGCCAGCAGCCCCCAGATCGTCCTGGAAGCCAAACCCTGATGCATGCTTGAGCCCTGGCCCTGGAGGAGGGCATGGCAACCCACTCCAGTATTCTTCCCTAGAGAATCCCATGGACAGAGGAGCCTGGTGGGCTACAAGTCTGTAGGGTCGCAAAGAATCAGACACAACTGAAGCACTTAGCACGCACGTGGCCAGGGCACACAGCAGGGGCACTGGGAGACAGAGCGAGAACCTTTCAAAAACCAAAAACCTGCCCTCTGGTCACTTTTTTCCACGTGTCTCAGGGACTATCATAAGCAGTCTTTACATGTATTATGAATCCACTTAGCAAGGCTGCGTGTATGCTCAGTCACTCCAGTCATGTCCAACTCTTTGTGACCCTATGGACTGTAGCCTGCCAGGCTCCTCTGTCCATGAGACTGTCCAGGCAAGAATACTGGAGTGGGTTGTCATGCCCTCCTCCATGGGATCTTCCCGACCCAGAATCGAACCGGCAACTCTTGCGTCTCCTGCCTTGCAGGTGGATTCTGGGCCACCTGGGAAGCTCTTCGCAAGTCCACGTTAAATAATTAGACACATGCTGTATACAAGCACGGGTCCCCCAAGTTGACGTGGTCTGTCACCATGTTGCCAGCCAGGGGCACAACCGCTGTCCCTGCCTCTCCCTGTCTGGTGAGGGGACTGTACAAATCCTGGGTGTGCCTGGTGACCCCGGCCAGGGAGAGGTGGGTGGGTACCAGAAGCAGGCAGACACAGCAAGGCAGAAGTGGGGAGGGTGCTCTGACTTCCCAGGACCAGCAGATGCGCTCAGACCAAGGAGGACCGCACCCCCAGATGGCAGGCACTGGCTTCCTGGCACAGGCTGTGCCGGGACCCACAGCCAGCACTGTAATGGGCTCTGTGTACCCAGCAGGGACCCGGTGGGACACTGTCAACCTGTCATCTTGAAGACAGCCTGGTGTGAGGCAGGCAAAGTGGGTCACCATTAGAGTAATGGAAACCAAGCAGGAAGCATAATTTGCCCCTGCACTGCGAGCTGGCCCAACTTCCCTTAGACGCCCTGTTCACCACCAAAACCAGCCCGGGTCTGATGAGCAAGAAGAGGAAGAAGAATCCAGAGGAAACCCAGGCTGCGGTCCAGCACTGGGTCTCATCTCTCCCTCATCCAGCCCGGGAGAGATGCTGCTTCCCCCAGCAGCGCACTGGGACTGCAGCAGATGTCCAACCCTCGTGGAGATTACAATCTAGTGGGGACCCAAATGCACAGAAACAGTTGTACAAGTAACTGCTTATTATCGTGAGAAGGATATTCAGAGTGCCTCGCCTGACAGGTGAGCAGGATCGGCCAGGTGGGACCGAGCACACTCCAGGTGAAAGGAATCCCATGGGCAGCCCTTTTCTGGCCCTTTTCCTTCCCGCCTTCCTGCGGCCTGGAATGCGAATGTGGGGCCTGGAACTGTGCAGCCATTTTGGACTAGAAGGTAATGACTCTGGATGAGCTGGGACTGAAGCAGCCTGGGCTGCGCACCTCCAGGCTTGTTTTACTACAGAGAGAAACAAACTTCTTTTACTTAAGCCAAATGTTGTTTGGAGGATTTCTATTAATGTTATATGTAGTTGGAATAACTTTACTAATACGGTGTTTCGCACAAAATAGCAAATGTTTAATGAACGAATTAATGAATAAAAGTGAATGAGGGGATACACAGCTTCAGTGACGGTGAGGAGCTAATGTTGGCAAAGGGGCGCACAGAGGAGGCTTACGAGGGAAGGCACTTTAGCCAGCTGATGCCAAGAGCCAACTCGTTGGGAAAGACCCTGATGCTGGGAAAGAGTGAAGGCAGGAGGAGAAGGAGACAGAGGATGAGGTGGTTGAACGGCATCACTGACTCAATGGACGTGAGTCTGAGAAAAGTGAAGACAGAGGCAGTGAAAAGACAGGGGAAAGGGAGACAGTGAAGGACAGGAGGCCTGGCGTGCTGCAGTCCAGGGGGTCGCAGAGTCGGACACGACTGAGCGGATGAGTGACAACGAAAGAAGGTGACAAAGAGGCTCCCCTGCTGACCCCACGATGGTCTCACTGTGTGTGTGTGTGTGTGTGTGTGTGTGTGTGTGTGTGTCAGTCGATCGGTCGTGTCCGACTCTGCAGCCCCATGGACTGCAGCTCACCAGGCTCATCTGTCCATGGAATTCTCCAGGCAAGAATAGTGAAGTGGATAGTCATTACCTTCTCAAGGGGACCTTCTTTATCATCTGAGCCACCAGGGAAGCCCTCAATGGTCTCATTACTATTAAACAAATGAGGAAATGCGTGACCATCTAACCTTGGCTTTTGACCCTGCAAGGGCTGCGCCCTTGGTCCTGCCCCTCTGTGGGTCCCAGTCCTACTCAACCTCCCGTCGTGGCACAGATATCATGAAAAAAAAACCAAAACCCCAGGTGCTCGCTGAAGGTAACAGCTTGCTACGGATCTGGCTGAAGTGAAGGTTATTACAGCTCTTCGAATGGCCTTTTGAGTGGATGTATTCAGCTCATCGTAGGTCTCCATTAAAGGACTCATGATATGTGCGACAATTTGTTTACTTTGTCCACGGGAACAATCGGTGGTTTTAGTAGGGCATTGGCTGCGAAGAAGGGAGAGACAGGGGAGAAGAAGGGGATGAGAGGTCTGGGAACTTTGGGTGAAAGGATCCCCTCCTCCCTTTGCCAATTCTTGGGGGACCTCTCCTCCCAGAGGCACGTCAGCCGCAGAGGAGGCTGCGGAACGGGGTCTGCAATTACATGCAGTGCCAGTGGCCCACTGAAATTGGGGTTCTGAACCAGAGGACAGAAGATTGGACCCTGGTCCTAGTGATCAGGGGGCTCAGCCTCAGGCAGGGCCCCAAGACAACTGTTCTCAAGGTTGCACGTTTTTGTAAGATTGAAATAAGCTACAAGCACAGCATCCCTGGTGGCTCAGACAGTAAAGATACCTGCCTGCAATGCAGGAGACCTGGGTTCAATCCCTGGGTCAGGAAGATCCCCTGGAGGAGGGAATGGCAACCCACCCCAGTCTTCTTGCCTGGAGAATTCCATGGCCAGAGGAGCCTGGTGGGCTACAGTCCATGGGTCGCAAAGAGTGGGACAGGACAGAGCGACTAAAGTGCACATAAGCACAGTCAGCCCAGACCCACGCCTTCCACATCTCTCCCTGCGCCATGATGGCCCCACGGAAAGTGGTGCCAGGGAAGCTGAGGGCATTTCTGGGCTCTCAGGGGAGGTTGGACTGGGGGTTCCATTTAGCTGGGGTTCAGGTGGGAGGGAAGATTTTTCCGGCTCCTGGTGGGGTGCTTACAGTGGGGCGGGTCTATCTCGCATGCATCTACGACAGTGTGGCCAGCCCTCCCAGTGTGGAGAGGCCCACAGCGTCCACGCCCGGGTCTCAGATCAGCCCTAGAGTTGCTGGTACGTCTCCAAAAGCTGGGAGCGGTACAAACCCGGGGTCACCAGGGGAAGAGACAGCAGCGTTTCAAGGCGCCGTCCGCTCTTGATCAGCCGCCACCCTCGGCCAGCGGCTCGTGGGGGCACCAGGACCTCTCATTAGGCCCACAACCCCACCAGCAGCACCCCCGACGCCATCACCCCCAGGGCTCAATGCTCCTGGGCAGGCTCAACTCTGGGGGAGTGGAGCGGGGGCTTGATGTTTCCGGGGTGGTCCAGCTTGGGTCCTCGGACAAGTCCTGGGCTCTGAGGTCTAAGCCATCCTCGCCTGCCACCTGCCCTTCCTGCCGGGGTGCAGGCTTCCTCTTCCCTAAGCCGGCCCTCAGCGTTTTCTCCCGCAGGAGCGCACCTCCCGCGGCCCGCTCCCCACTGCCCCGGGCTCTGTGCCAGGAAGCATCCTCTGCTCATTCCAGCCCCGGCCGCTGCCCACGCCCCCTGCCGCGCCCCGCCCACTCGCGCCCCCGCCCACTCGCGCCCCTCCCACCTCCCCTGCCTCCGCCCACCCCAGCCCCGGCCCCGCCCACCCTTCTGTTCCCGCCCCTTCCTGACCCCTCACTCGCCCCCCTCCCCCCAGGAGCTTCCCCAGGGAGTGCTGCTGCCAGTCAGAGGGCCAGCTCCCCTGGGTGTCGGGAATCCTCTTGCCCCCTGCCTGGGGTGACTTACCCGGGTGTTTTCCGGGTGGCTCAGCGGAGGTGGGCTAGTGACTCAGCCGCAGGCCTGGGCAGCAGCACCTGTTTCCTGGCCTTGAGTCAGGCCTGCGGCAGTACCCCCAGGGCCATGTGGGAGCCCAGGGTTGGGGGACCCAAAGGGAGGGGCGTTTGCACTCCGGGGGAACTGTGGGGGCTGGGGAAGCAGCCACCCTGGGCCCCGCCCCCTTCTCAGGGACCCAGAACACTTCAGGGGAATTCGGAAGCCATGAGCATTTAAAACCTTTAGTGGTTAAAAAAAATGAAAAAAAACAAAACCTTTAACTGAAGGACAATCCATAGACAAAAAGGTGCTCGGGTGTGGAGCTGGCTGAACGTGCACACGGATGCACCACCAGGGTCCCAAGGTCCCCCCAAATCGCCCGCCCCCG
The DNA here is from genome assembly GCF_049115385.1 of Moschus berezovskii. Taxonomy (NCBI): domain Eukaryota; kingdom Metazoa; phylum Chordata; class Mammalia; order Artiodactyla; family Moschidae; genus Moschus; species Moschus berezovskii. Next base: position 5,012,494 of record NC_142484.1, read on the forward strand.
GCCACGGTGGCCCTGCAGGCTTCCAGCATCAGTGACTTCACCTGTTTTAAACTTTGTGGAAATGGAGCCGCCCGGCAGGGTCCCTCTCCCATTCTGCCCGGGCGCCCTCAGAGTTGCTTTGTGTCTGTAAACACAGAGCCTGCCAGAGGGTGACAGTGTCTGGCCCTCGGGTGGATGGGAGCGGGGTCAGTCACTTAGGGGTACTGGCCACTGTGATCGGCTCCACTGGGACTCCCAGTCCTCCACAGCCTCATCCTCTCATCGGTATTGATGGGCAGTCCCTGCGGAAGGACCCCTGGCCCTGGTGGTCTGGCGGGGGTGCTAGAGACACGGTCCACCCCCCAGCATCCCAGAGCCCCGCTGGGTCAAGGCTGGACCGTGGCCCCACCTTCGCTCCAAGTTCAGAGCCAACTAAGTAACACACACAGAGGCCAGGACAAGAGCCGAACACCAGGTTCAAATCCTACCTCAGCATGGGACACTGGTCAGCCATCTGGGAACACTGAATGGTGTTGGCCAGTTACCTAGAATGGTCTGCAGTCAAAGCCAGGCTGGCCTTAGTTATCTCCCTGGGGGGCACACAATCAGAAATCACCCACAATCGGATCACTTTTTAAAGCTTTAACAATAAGCAACATTCGTTCCGCCACCCGCACCTCTAGAGGAACCTCTGCAGACGGGCGTGTGTTCTTCCAGGCGCGTCTGTGTTTTCACTGCGGTGACATGTGCGCTTTAGAAGGAAAGGAAAAGATGGACCTAGAGATCATCCGACTGAGTGAAGCGGGTCCGACAGAGAGAAATACTGTATGATGTCACTTACACACAGAATCTAGAAAGAAGAGGTACAGATGATATTATTTCCAAAACAGAAACAGATGCACAAACTTAGAGAAGGAACTTAGGCTTACCAGTGTAGGGAAGGACGGGGGAAAGGACAGCTAGGCAGTTTGGGATCGACATGTACACACCGCTCCGTTTAAAATAGATAACCAAAAAATTAAAAAATGAAATGGCTTACCAACGAGGACCTACTGTATAGCACAGGAAGCTGCTCAAAATTATGTTGGTGTTGTTGCTCGATATTATGCAACAACCTAAATAGGGGAAGAATTTAGAAAAGAATAGATGCATGTGTCTGAATCACTTTGATGTCCACTTGAAACTATCTCAGCGTCGTTAATCAACTGGGCTCCAATATAAGATAAAACGTTGAAAAAAATAAAGTGGAATTTTCCTCTGCTTGTTCTTCCGTTTTACATCTGGGATGGCTTGGACCACAGTGTTCCTACCACTGTGCATTGCCCAGCTCACCTTCCCAGGCCACGACATCCTGGCATCCTTATGCAGAGTTCTCCAGGATCAGAGGATGGAGTCTTAGCCCTGGGGACAGGGACACTGAACGTGGGCATCTCAACTTCTGTTAGACGCACCCAGTGACCTTCTGGAAAGGCTGTGCCCATCACAGTCCCCTGACACCCTCCGCCCTCTGCCCCAACCCCTGGCTGGTCCTACCACACGGTCAGATTTTGCCAGTCTGACAAGGGGACCTGCAGGAGTCTGCTGGGGCTGCGGAAACAACCACCGACAAGGCAGCTTAAGCAACAGCAATGTAACATCTTCCCAGGTGGCGCTAGTAGTAAAGAGCCCACCTGCCAAGGCAAGAAACATAAGAGATGCAGGTTCGATCCCTGGGTCGGGAAGATTCCCCTGGAGAAAGGAATGGCAATCCACTGCAGTATTCTTGCCTGGAGAACCCCATTGACAGAGTTGTCCCATGAACTATAGGGGAGGGCCGCAGTCCACTCGATCGCAAAGAGTTGGACACGACTGAAGTGACTTAGCACGAACACACAAATGTAACATCTGACGGTTTGGAGCACGCTTGTGAGGATGGAGCCACATTTTCACCGAGTCGTCAACTGAAGGACACTTGAGTTGTTTCTACCTCCTGACTACTGTGAATAATACTGCCAGGAACATTCGTGGATAGGCTTTCATTCAAACGCGTGCATGCTAAGTCACTTCCGTTGTGTCCGACTCTTTGAGACCCCATGGACTGTAGCCCTCCAGGCTCCTCTGTCCATGGGACTCTCCAGGCAAGAATGCTGGTGTGGGTTGCCATGCCCTCCTCCAGAGGATCTTCCCAACCCAGGGATCGAACCCACGTCTCTTATGTCTCCTGCACTGGCATGTGGGTTGTTTACCACAAGTGCCACCTGGGAAATCCCTTCATTCAAATAACTGTTTACAATTCTTTTTGGTATATACCTCGGGGGTGACTTGCTGGGTTAGATAGGAATTCTTTTTTTTAAGTAGTTACTACTTTTAAAACATATACATATATGTGTGTTTACTTGGCTGCCTCAGATCTTAATTTTGGCCCATGGGCTTAGCTGCTCTGAAGCACATGGGATCTTGGTTTCCCAACCAGGGGTCAAACCCATGTTCCCCACATTGGAAGGTAGATTCTTACCCGCTGGACCACCAGGGAAGTCTCCAGATGGGAATTTTATACTGAATATTTTAAGGAATTTTATTTAAGTTTTTGATATGTTGCTTATCACAGATATGTTACATTTATTTGGATCTTTTAAAAGGATGTTTTGATATGGACCATTTTTAAAGCCTTTATTGAATTTGTTACAATATTGTTTTTCTGTTTTCTAATTGATGTTTCTGACTCACTGGAAGGTAAAGTCTTAACCACTGGACAGCCAGGGAACCACAGACAGTCCCAGATTTATTTTTATTTTTAACTTAGCTGTTGCGTTGAAGGCTTTATATTGGTTGTTGAGTCTGGGCCCCCCTTACATTTTGCTCCTGGCCCTGTGGGGTGGCGGCGGGCAGTGTGGGGGGATTGGGTGGATTTGATGCGTTTCTGGGAGGCAAACTTGCCCCCATAATTTTGTTCTTGCTGTTTCCTTGGTCTAGAACGGCCTTCCCCCTTGGGGTGACCAACCGTCTCATTTTCCTGGGACTGTGGGGTTCCCAGGAAGTCCTGGGCAAGCCGGGACTGATGGTCACCCAGGTCCCACCATTTCTTTGCCAGCTTCTTCCTCTCCCTCTTTTTTCCAATCAGGTGTAGCTGGCGGGGACACTGTCCAAGTTCATGCTCCCTGGAGGGTCTTCCTTGCATTTCCCATCACCCCTCCCCTGGGTTGTTCCTTTCTCGTTCACCTTTTTCTGGGTCCCTCTTGCTGTGGTAGTCAGCTCCACTTCATTCCAAATGGGCCCTTATTAAGTAAAAACACAGGATGTACAGTTAAACTTGAATCTCAGATAAACAACAGATTTTGATTGTAAGAATGTCCACACAATATTTGGGATGTATTGTACCAAAAAGCTGGAGTTCCCAGGTGGCGCTTGTGGTAAGCACCCCATCTGCCAACGCAGGAGACATGGGAGACAAGGGTTCGATTCCTGGGTCTGGAAGATCCCCTGGAGGAGGGCATGGCAACCCACTCCAGTATTCTTGCCTGGAGAATCCCATGGACAGAGGAGCCTGGCGGGCTACACTTTGTGAGGTTGCAAGAGTCGGACAGGACTGAGTGACTAAGCACAGGGGTCAGAGCGTGGTGGGGACTCGGGGACCCCGTCCTCTGGAACCTCGTGTCTTGGTCATGGAGACAAGCTGAGCAAGAATGACGCTTTCCCATTTCCACAGATAAGTATTTGGGGTCAAGCTCTGACCAGAGGAAAAACGGAGAGACCTGTGTGGGCTCCGTGTTTTGTTAAAAGAAGACATGGATCTGGTAGGGACGTGGATGTGAACACCAATTAGGAGGAAATCAGGTTGACAGATCCTCTGTGGTAAGAGCTTTCTTCCCCCTGTAATGCGTTGACAGCAGAACAAATCACGACCCTGGGGGAAAAAATTAAATTCTCAAACTCTGTTTATTGTATTTGAAAAGTCAGGCTGACTTCCCAAAGGAAGGACATTGCCAATTACCATTGCCAGGGCCCTCATTTCCCAGGGAGCACAGCTGTCCTGCAAGCTGTCCGGGAAGCAGCCCCCAGCCCGACAGCTGGGCCCCCAGCTCGGCCACATACATCCCCGGGGAGCCTGCAGACTGCTTGCCAAGGGGGTGAGGTGGGGACGGAGCTGCTGTGACTTCGGCAGGAAGCAACACCTGGGAACAGTGGTCAGACCTGTCCGGGGCTTCTCGGGGTGGTCACTGTGCTGGCCCCAGCTCCACCCATCAGGTGCTTATCCACAGAGTCCAGCCAACTCCTCCTTCCCAGAGTCTCCATGTCCCGGTTGCAGGTATTTATTGCCACGTAACAAATTACCCAGGGCTTCCCTATGGCTCAGTGGTAAAAAACTTGCCTGCCAATGCCAGACACATAGGTTTGATCCCTGGGTCGAGAAGATCCCCTAAGAAGGAAATGGCAACCCACTCCAGTATTCTTGCCTGGAAAAATTCCATGGACAGAGGAGCCTGTCCGTGAGCTTCAGGACCCGTAGCTGTCCATGAGCTACAATTCATGGAGTTGCAAAGAGTCGGACATGATGAGTGATGGAGCACGCATGCGCGCAACCAACTGCCCCCAAGCTGAGACGTTCAAAACAACAGTGTTTCTTGCAGTTTTGTAAGACAGGCAGCACTTTGCTGCACGCAGCCTTCCCCAGGGTGGGCTGGCAGGTCACTGCTGGCTTGGAGCTCAGCTGGAGGGTGTGGCCACTTGTATAGAGGCTGAGTTCCCAGAGGGAGGCGGCCTGGACCTGGCACAGTGGCCCTTCTGCCACGTTCTACTCTCAGTCAGAGACTCAGAGGTTCAACCCAGATGCAAGGAGCTGGGGAAGCAGCCCCCACAGCTCCGTGGGCAAAGTGGGAGGAATCTGCGGCTGTTTCTAATGGCCCAGACCCAGTTTCTCCTGCTCTTCCTAGTCCATGGCAGCCATGGGGAACATTCCCAAACATAGATCTGACTGTAACTCTGCTGCCAGGAAAACTCAGCAGCTTCTTTATCATCCAGGGAATCAACTTTAAACATTTTATGTGGTGCTGGCTTCCCTGGTGGCTCAGATGGGAAAGAATCCGCCTGCAATGCAGGAGACTCAGGTTCGATCCCTGGGACAGGAAGATTCCCCTGGAGGAGGGCGTGGCAACCCACTCCAGTATTCTTGCCTGGAGAATCCCATGGACAGAGGAGCCAGGCGGGTTACAGTCCATGGGGGTCACACAGAGTCAGACATGACGGAGCAACTTTCACTTCACTTGAGGCTCTCCAGCATCTGACACCCACACGTCTGTTCATCCCTCCAGCTCCCCCAGCTTATTTATTCTCCAAACATCGGGTCCACACACGGAGCAAATCCTTTCCAGGGGTACATTTTTCCTTATTCTGAAAAAATATTATCTCTCACACCTAGTATATTTTCTTGCTGGACTCGGGTCATGAAAAGTGACAACTTTTTAAATATTTATTTTTATTTATTTGACTGTGCCAGGTCTTAGCTGCAGCACTCGTGATCCTCTCTTGCAGCACTGGGGACGCAGTTCCCCAACCCAGGATCAAACCCAGGCCCCTGACACTGGGAGCTCGGAGTCTCAGCCCCAGGACCACCCGGTAAGCCCCCTGACAGTCTGTTTCCAAGTTGACTAAAGGTATCTTCTTGCCCTACCCCTCCAGCCACTTATTATTCTGTGTGAATTTAGAAAATAAAACTCTTTCTTGGCATTTGGTGTTTTTCCCTCCCTCTCGTTTTAATTGTCAGTAATGAAAAGATGCTTTTGAACTGTGGTGCTGGAGAAGACTCTTGAGAGTCCCTTGGACTGCAAAGAAATCCAACCAGTCCATTCTAAAGGTGATCAATCCTGGGTGTTCATTGGAAGGACTGATGCTAAAGCTGAAACTCCAATACTTTGGCCACCTCATGCGACGAGTTGACTTACTGGAAAAGAGTCTGATGCTGGGAAAGGTTGGGGGTGGGAGGAGACGGGGACGACAGAGAATGAGATGGCTGGATGGCATCACCGACTCTGTGGACATGAGTTTGAGTGAACTCCGGGAGTTGGTGATGGACAGGGAGGCCTGGCGTGCTGTGTTTCATGGGGTCGCAAAGAGTCAGACACGACTGAGCGACTGAACTGAACTGAACTGAATGAAAAGAGAAGCAGAATAGGAAATTTTGATGCCAATAGGCATATGAAAAGACTCTCAGCATCACTATTTATTAGAGAAATGCAAGTCAAAACAACCAGGTACTGCCTCACACTGGTCAGAATGGTCATCAAAAAGTTTACAAATAACAAATAGTGGAGAGGATGCGGAGGAAAGGGACCCCTCCTACACTGACGGGAACATCAATTGGCACAGCCACAATGGAGAACAGTATCAGTTCAGTTCAGTTCAGTCGCTCAGTCATGTCCGACTCTTTGCAACCCCATGCCTCTTGAGAGTCCCTTGGACTGCAAGGAGATCCAACCAGTCCATTCTAAAGGAGAACAGTATAGAGACTCCTTAAACACTAAAAGTGGAGCCACCACATGACCTGGCAATCCCTCTTCTGGGCACATACCCCAAGAAAACCGTAAGTCAAAAAGTTACATGCACCCCAATGTTTGTACCAGTGTTATTCGCAATACCCAAGACACGGAGCCAAGCCAAGTGCTCAAGATGGGTGAACGGGTAAAGAAGATGTGGTACAAATACACCGCGGAGTAGCGCTTAGTCACTGGGGGTGGGAGAGGGGACAACAGAGGACGAGATGGTCGGATGGCAGCACCAACTCAATGGACATGAGTTTGAGTAAACCCCAGGAGTTGGTGATGGACAGGGAGGCCTGGCGTGCTGTGTTTCATGGGGTCGCAAAGAGTCAGACACGACTGAGCGACTGAACTGAACTGAACTCAGCCGTAAAAAGAATGAAATAATGCCACTCGCAGCAACACAGATGGGTCTGGAGAACGTCATCCTGAGTGAAGAAAGTCAGAAAGACGACAAATGTTGCTCCTCTATGGAATCCAAAACAAATACGGTACAAATGAACTTATTTACAAAACAGAAATAGACTCACAGACGTAAAACACAAACCTATGGTTTCCAAAAGGGAAAGGTAGGAGAGGGATGAATTAGGAGTTTGGGATTAACATACACACACGACTATACATAAGACAGCCAGCCAGCTGACTTATGTGTAGCACAAGGAACGATACGCGTTATCATGCAATAACCTGAGACAGAAAGGAATCCAGGAAAGAATCTATATATGTGCACATTAATATGTGTAACTGAATCACGGCGCCGTGCACCTGAAACTAACACAACACTGCAAATCAACAACATTTCAGTTAAAACCGTTTAAGTTAAAAAACCTTCTCACTCTCCTCTTTCACTTTCATCAAGAGGCTCTTTAGTTCCTCTTCACTTTCTGCCATAAGGGTGGTGTCATCTGCATGTCTGAGGTTATTGATATTTCTCCCGGCAATCTTGATTCCAGCCTGTGCTTCTTCCAGCCCAGCGTTCCTCATGATGTACTCTGCATATAAGTTAAATAAGCAGGGTGACAATATACAACCTTGACGTACTCCTTTTCCTATTTGGAACCAGTCTGTTGTTCCATGTCCAGTTCTGACTGTTGCTTCCTGACCTGCATACAGGTTTCTCAAGAGTCAGGTCAGGTGGTCTGGGATTCCCATCTCTTTCAGAATTTTCCTCAGTTTATTTTGATCCACACAGTCAAAGGCTTTGGCATAGTCAATAAAGCAGAAATAGATGTTCTTCTGGAACTCTCTTCCTTTTTCCATGATCCAGCGGATGTTGGCAATTTGATCTCTTGTTCCTCTGCCTTTTCTACCAACTTGAACATCTGGAAGTTCACGGTTCACATATTGCTGAAGCCTGGCTTGGAGAATTTTGAGCATTATTTTACTAGCGTGTGAGATGAATGCAATTGTGCGGTAGTTTGAGCATTCTTTGGCATTGCCTTTCTTTGGGATTGGAATGAAGACTGACCTTTTCCAGTCCTGTGGCCACTGCTGAGTTTTCCAAATTTGCTGGCATATTGAGTGCAGCATTTTCATAGCATCATCTTTCAGGATTTGAAATAGTTCAACTGGAATTCCATCACCTCCACTAGCTTTGTTCGTGGTGATGCTTTCTAAGGCCCACTTGACTTCACATTCCAGGATGTCTGGCTCTAGGTCAATGATCACACCATCGTGATTATCTGGGTCGTGAAGATCTTTTTTGTACAGTTCTTCTGTGTATTCTTGCCACCTCTTCTTAATATCTTCTGCTTCTGTTAGGTCCATACCATTTCTGTCCTTTATCGAGCCCATCTTTGCATGAAATGTTCCCTTGGTATCTCTGATTTTCTTGAAGAGATCTCTTGTCTTTCCTATTCTGTTGTTTTCCTCTATTTCTTTTCATTGATCACTTAGGAAGGCTTTCTTATTTCTCTTTGCTATTCTTTGGAACTCTGCATTCAGATGCTTATATCTTTCCTTTTCTACTTTGCTTTTCACTTCTCTTCATCTGGACCCATCACTTCATGGGAAATAGATGGGAAAACAGTGGAAACAGTGTCAGACTTTATTTTGGGGGGCTCCAAAATCACTGATTGCAGCCATGAAATTAAAAGACGCTCACTCCTTGAAAGGAAAGTTATGACCAACCTAGATAGCATATTAAAAAACAGAGACATTACTTTGCCAACAAAGGTCTGTCTAGTCAAGGCTGTGGTTTTTCCAGTGGTCATGTATGGATGTAAGAGTTGGACTGTGAAGAAAGCTGAGCGCCGAAGAATTGATGCGTTTGAACTGTGGTGTTGGAGAAGACTCTTGCGAGTCCCTTGGACTGCAAGGACATCCAACCAGTCCATCCTAAAGGAGATCAGTCCTGGGTGTTCATTGGAAGGACTGATGCTAAAGCTGAAACTCCAATACTTTGGCCACCTCATGCGACGAGTTGACTCACTGGAAAAGACTCTGATGCTGGGCGGGATTGGGGGCAGGAGGAGAAGGGGATGACAGAGAATGAGATGGCTGGATGGCATCACCGACTCGATGGACATGAGTTTGAGTGAACTCCGGGAGTTGGTGATGGACAGGGAGGCCTGGTGTGCTATGATTCATGGGGTCGCAGAGAGTCGGACATGACTGAGCGACTGAACTGAACTGAACTGAACTGAAGTTAAAAAAAGGATGGGAAATGTTCAGGTACTAACGGGCCAAATCATTCTCTTTTTTATTTAAAAAAACCACAACAGTTTGGATGTACGTGTGTATTAGCTGCTCAGTCGTGTCCAGCTTTTTGCAAATCCATGGACTGTGGCCCACCAGGCTCCTCTGTCCATGGGACTCTCCAGGCAAGAACATTGGAGTGGGTTGCCATACCCTCGTCCAGGGGATCTTCCCAATCTAGGGATCAACCCGGGTCTCCTGCACTGCATGAAATATTAAAATGACTGTGACAAACACCCACGAGCCGTCACTCTTCCATCTCTACCCATCAACGCTGTCTCTGCCCAGACGCCATGGGTAGAAGCTCCGAGGAACGGGAGTGGGGGTGGTCTTCAATGCACCTGAGAGGAGAGAAGAGCGTGTTCCTGGGAGCAAAAAGAAGAGAAAGACTGCAGGCACTGCCCTAAGGAGGCCCTGGAGTCCATGCGGGGAGAGCCGCCTGACCCTCTGTCCTCTGGGCCAGGGATCCTGTCTGTCTGCACCAGGGACCCACCGAGCGTGACACTGTGCACTCCCCGGTCGGTGTTTTTGGCTGGATCCTGCGTGCAGGTGGGCAAGTCAGAGGTGCCAACTCTGGCCTTCGGATAGATTTTGCCAAACTGCCCTCCCAGGGTTGTACAGTTTCGCCTGCCTGCTCTTGTCAACAAAACTCCAATGAACTATCAAGGTAAGAAATACAAAAGGGAATTTTACTTGAGCCAAACTGAGGATTACAACTCAGGAAGCAGATTCTCAGAAGTCGAAGGCCCAGTGATACACCTTTTCTAGACCAAAGATCATGTGTCAAAATGACCCATTGATACCGTTTGTGAAGTTCACCAGGGACTCAAGTCCACATACACAGGGGGCAGCAACAAGTCACCACAATGCCCCGACTCGGAGCTGAAAAAGAACACAGTGCCTTTAAGAAGTCACACGGCCAGATTGGAAGAAAGAAAAAAAAAAAAGATCTTTATGGGGGGGCAGGGCCACCTTCTTTTAGGGGTTCTGGTTAATGTACAACACGGATGCACAGGGCACTTTAGGGAGGGAGTGGCGGCCCAAACATACACGCACACACAGAATTTTGTGTTCAAATGTTTTCTTGTCCTGCCTTACAATATAAATTCTATTTCATCACTCCCCAGTCCTCTACAACAGTGTGAGCCAGCTGGCAGGTTCTGGCCAATCCGACAGCTGAGAAATGTCCACTCAGGGTAGTTTTGACGTGAGCGTCTTTAGCAGGAGTGGAGGGAGCTTTTTCCTACTCTAGCGGCGTTTCTCCCCCTGTGCGCTGCCCTTTGCCTGCATCCCTCCACTGCTGTCATGCTGCTGTTCCTTCCTCGGAGGATTCTCCATGTGTTGGGGAGATAAGCCTTTGGCCTGTATTGTGACAGGCGGATACTTTTGCATTTAACTGATAGAGGTTTGCTTGTTTGTTTTGCTCTGCTTTTCTCCAACGTGGTAGAACTGATCAGTCTTTAATTTTATGGCGTTTGAATCCATCAGAAAGACCTCTCCTCCTCCAAGATTGTAAAGGAATCCGTCCGTATTTTCTTTGGAAACCTTTTTTGTGATTTCACTGTTTTGCCATTTACCCCGTTGTAAGGGTCACCTTGCTAGTTCTTAGAAAGTCAGGTTACTCCCCTGAAACGGAGAAACTCACACGTCAATCTATTTAAATAACTGTAGCTGGAGTCGGTCACTGTAAAGGTAACACGCCCTCAGTGAAGATGCTCAGAGGAGACAGTTAAAGGAGTCATCCTTTACCGCGACACCCGGCAGCCTGATTTGCTGTTGTTCGGTCACTGTGTCCGACTCTGAGTCACGCTCTTGTGTTCCCCCTCCCCCACGCTGGAACCAAGTGACCACGCAGGGACCAGGGCGGGCAGAGCAGCAGCTTCTCAGGGAAGAGTTCCCTCACATGCCCAGGGAGAGGCTGTGCTTACCTTCATTATGGTCCAAACATGATGAGTTAACATTGTTGTTCAGTTGCTAGGTCGTGTCCGACTCTGCGACCCCGTAGACTGCAGCACACCAGGCTCCCCTGTCCTTACCATCTCCCAGAGATTGCTCAGACTCATGTCCATTGAGTCGGTGATGCCATCCAACAAACTGGTCCTCTATCGCCCCCTTTTCCTCCTGCCCTCAATGTTTCCCAATGAGTTGGCTTTTTGAATCAGGTGGCCAAAGTATTAGAGTTTCAGTCCTTCCAATTGAATATTCAGGGCTGACTTCCTTTAGGATTGACTGGTTTGATGTAATTGGAGATATTTGTGCCTACACTGCTGTTTTACTTTGATCGACATCAGGACATGGCGTAAGAACGGTGGTTAGCTTTTATAACTAAGATGGTCCCGAAGAACCTCCAGATTGTTGTCTGACTTGAAGTCTCCTGAGACAAAGGAGGAAAGAAAAGCGCATTTAGTTTCTTTTTTTGAAATAGTTTAGCTGTGAAAATGACTGTTTTCATTATCGCCTCTTAGCCAAGAAGATGTTTTGAAATTATCTTAAAATGTTCCTTCTCCTAAGAAACAGCATATGGTAATAAAGGTGTATTTTCACCAAGAACAAAATGTCCAGAAAGGAAAGTTCTTAAAAGCGGAATGAATGACAACCTGCACACAGAGACTCGTCGCCTGCGCGGAGGCCGGGGCGGGGAGGGTGGGGAATTGGCTGGGGAGGGCTGTGGGGGTCTGGGGGCATGGGGTGAGGGAGCGGAAGTGCGGCGTGGACAGGGGGCCCCATTAGAGGCGACCTTCTTTGTGATGTGTCTGCAATGCGATCATTTGGCTCCTTTGGCCACTTTTTGGTTTGATTTCACTTCTTCCAACCTCCCATGGGACACGCGAGGGGCAGCATTAGAGGGACTTTCAGCTAACATTTTCTTTCGGAAGCCAAGCCCTCACCCGAGTCTGCAGGGGCTTGGAGGCAGATGCGGGCCGTTGGAAGCGGGGCTGGAGCCAGGGGGCGGACCGCGCCCTGGGAGGGACTCAGCCTAGCTCGCTGGTGGTGGGCAGGGAGCGTTCAGGGCCGGGGGCTGCTTTCCTAGCCCCAGAGGACACGGGGGAAACGGCTCATCCAACTGCATAAGCTGTTGCCAGTTAGTAGTTTTTTGGAGAAACTTCTCAGTTGACAGTGTGCCCAGGCTGGGGGTGGGGGCAGGCCTCTCAGCCAGCCTGCTCACGGACGCCCTTCCTGGAGGGGCCCCTCCAGGCCTGGGGCTCCGGGTGGACTGAGGGATGCTGAAGCTCCGCCTCTTGGAGGTCATGTTGACACACCTGCAGGGCCTGGTGAGCTGGGGGCAGACCCAGGATGGAGGGGAGGGACACAGGTGAGCCTCACCCCCAACCTACCCAGAGATGTGAGTTCGGCTGTCATTCTCAGCTCATGCCTTTCATAGACGGTTCTGTTGTTGTTCAGCCGCTAAGACGTGTCTGACTCCTTGCGACCCCAGGGACTGCAGCACTCCAGGCTTTCCTGTTCTCCACTATCTCCTGGAGTTTGTTCAACTCATGCCCATTGAGTCAGTGATGCCATCCAGTCATCTGGTCCTCCACCATCCCCTTCTCCTGCCGTCAGTCTTTCCCAGCGTCAGGGTCTTTTCCAGTGAGTCAGCTCTTCGTATCAGGTGGCCAAAGTATTGGAACGTCAGCTTCAGCCTCAGTCCTTCCAGTGAATATTCAGAGTTGATTTCCTTTAGGCTGGACCGGTTTGATCTCCTTGCTGTCCGAGGGACTCTCAACAGTCTTCTCCAGCACCACAGTTCGAAAGCTTCAATTCTTCAGCGCTCAGCCTTCTTTATGATCCATAATGGTTTACACAGGTGAATTATAAAATGTCTATATATGATCCAAATCATACACATATGTATGATCACAGATGCCACGAGGAGCAAATTTAACTCACATCCCAACTCAGTTGTATGGATTAAAAATTTTTTTTTAATTTTGTCTATTAACTAATGTCCCTAGTACCCCCACTTGAGATAAAACCATCAGCCACCTCTCTGGGTGTGTCTTGACTCTGCATGAATTCTAACGCAGGAAATAATTGATCCAAGAGTGTGGACGATTCTGTATTCTCGAAACCTGCAGCCAAATCCCTAAATTCATGTGGTTTTGCACCTCAGTCCTGCGGCGCTGAGCCCTTGCGGGGGCGGGACCGCAGCCCTCAGCCCAGCACTGGATTGTCAGGCTGCCTGAGTGTGCACGCCTGTGTCCTTGCTCACAGCGACCCAGATCCGCAGGTGGGTGGCGTCTGAAGAGGCTGCGGTCTCCGTACAACGGAGCATTCAAAAGGAAGGAAATTCTGACACAAGCTACAGCACGGGTGAACGCTGAGGACGGTGTGCTCAATGAGATAAGCCAGATGCGAGTGGACAAAGCCTGTACGAGTCCACTTGGAGGAGGTCCCGAGACCAGCAAATCCACAGACGCAGAACATAAAACAGAGGTTCCCAGGCTCCGTGGTGGGGTGCGGGGCACAGGGAGTTTGATGGGGACAGAGTTTCTGTTTGGGAGGATGAAAGGTTTTTGGAAATGGATAGTGGTGGTGGTTGCAGGACGTGGTGAACGTGAACAGGTATATATAGGGGCTTCCCTGGTGGCTCAGTCAGTAAAGAATCCGCCTGCAATGCAGGAGACGCGGTTCAATCCCTGGGTGGGGAGATCCCCTGGAGAAGGAAATGGCAACCCACTCTAGTGTTCTTGCCTGGAAATTTCCATGGACAGAGGAGCCTGGTGGGCTTCAGTCCACGGGGTTGCGAAGGGTTGGACACGGCTGAGCCCTGAATCACCTCCACCACCAAAGGTATATATATCTTTTATTAATTTATTCAGTGCACTGAAGTCTGTTGCTTTAACTGAAGTATAACTGATTTACAACAGAGCAGTAACTCAGTTATACATCTCTCTATATATATCTATTCTTTCCCAGTCTTTTCCCTTAGAGGTTAGTACAAAGTGTTAAGTATAGTTCCCTATACAATAGATCCTGTCAACATTGGGAATATATTTAATACCAATGATTTGCAGGCTTAAAATATATAAAATGGTAAATTTTTATTTATGTTTTATCACAATTTTAAAAAGTAAAAAAGTGATGGGAGGGAAGACCGCTGACACTCGAACAACACAGATTTGACCTGTGGGTCCACAAATAGGCAGCTTTTTTTTCCATAAAGATATATATGAACCATAAATGTATTTTTATTTTCCTTATGATTTTAATAGCGTTTATTCTCTAGCTTACTTAATTGTAATTAGTATACAGTATATAATATGAATGACAAACATGTAACATGCAAAATATGTGTTCATCACCTGAGCTGTTCATGGGTCAGCTGTAATTATTCTCCAAGTCATGTGATTCATTTACAAAATCCCTCCCAAAAGTAACCTGGAAAAATGTTCTTACAAATTTCACAACCTAGCTCCCAAAGTCTGCTGTGTTCCCGGTAAAGCTGGAAACGTCCGTGAAAAGTGACAGGCAATGGAGCGGCGACACCACGTGAACCAGGCTCTCGTCGTCCTTGGCGGGCCTGCTGGGCCCCTTGATGTCGAAAATGCTTTCTGATTATTATATAAATCCGTGCCTGTCAAGAGACTCAGGAGGGCGGTGTGACCCTTCTGATGGCATTATCTCAACTTTTTTAAGTCTCATTTCTAGGTCATCATGATGGAAAGATTCTTAAATGAATATTGCAGCTTAGAGTTGAAAAGCTCGCTATGCTTCCCATCAGTAATGGATCCTGCAGTTCCACAGCGTGGGGCCGGAGCCGGGGCGCCCTTTGTTTTCCGGGGGAGGGGGGCGTCAGGTGCCGTTTCCCCAGGGTAGGCATCTTCTTAAGGATTTGGGGACCTTGTCTAGTTGGGGGCAGGTGGATATCAGCATGGGAGGGGGCCCAGGCCGAGTCTCCGGGTCTTCACTTCCGCTCTCTGGCTGCCCCTTGCCCCTGGAGTGTGTGTGTGCTCGAGTGTGCCCATATGTGTCTAGGGCTGTGTCCCTGGGTGTGACCCGGACCCTGACTCTACCTGGCATCCCCTCCGCTCCTTTTGTGTGGGACAGACCCTCCCTGTCCACCCCCGCGGGCCTCGTGTGGGGAACATGGGGTCTCCTGACCTGGGGTCTCTGCCTCCTGAACGCAGGGCTCCTGGGGCAGGGACCTGCTGAAGGAGGGGCTGGGCTGGGGGTCTGCTGAGCTGGTCTGAGCAGGTACCTGGTTTTTTCCTTTTCCCAGCTGGGTTGGGACGGCCTCACTGAACCCCGCTGGCCCCTCACCTCCGCACTCACCCCCCACCTTTGACTCCTCTCTCCTCATCTGGGCCACATGGGCCTTTCAGCTCCTCTGGAAAGTGTACAGATGCTAGTTTGCCAAATCAAATTTGACTTATTAAGTTATTTTTGCCCTTTTTAAGAAAAACGTCACCATGCCTAGCAAATTTCCTAATTGAATAATATATAGCAAATGAACTTTTTTTTTTTAAATGAAAACCAAAACCCCTAAAAGCGTTATGAAATGGGGCACTATGTCGGTCTTCCTTCTGTTCCCACTGGTCAAGCCCCTTCCTTCCAGGAAAAAATTGCCTCCCACACATCAAAGCCCGCAGGCCGCCAGGGGACTTAGAGCAAGAAGGAAACCAGCTAAACACACCATGTGCTGGCAAGGGCTGGGCTTCCGGCAGGAGCAGGCCCCCACTTGCCCCCAACTCAAGGTCAGCCTCCTGTGTCGACCCTCCCTCTTCAGGCCCACCTTGGTTGCTGGTTGGTGAGGGGCACCCCAGCTGGCGAGGCGAGAGGCTTGCTGACACTCTCATCACCCCTGACCTTCCAAGCTGGACCACTTGGACGGGAGTAAGGGGTGGGGGAAGCCAGGGCCATGATTCCTGATTCGTTTGATCAGGAATCACGGGGCAGCCTCATGCCTGCCATCCCTCCCAGCCGCCCACAGGCTTGACTATTGCAGAAACCGTGGTCCCTGAGCTGGTCTGGTCTCGGGAGAAGGGAGAGGTGGGGAGAGTCAGCAGGATCTCAGGCCCTCGGGTCCTCTGGACTCTGCTCCTGCCCTGGGACGGACCCCCAGCCCAGGTGTGGCCCACACCTGCCCTCGCGCCATCCACTCCATGTACCCGGAGCACCTCCCAGGGGTTTCCACGACCAGACGAGCTCATTTATGTCAGACTCTGCATCAGACCGGACCCAAGGGGGCCCCGTGGATGCCAGCCAGTGCCCCAGGGTCCCTGTTCCACGGCAGGAGCCTCCTCTCTTGTGGGACAGCCCAGCAGAGTGACAGGACCAGGTCACAGTAACGGCTACGAGGGCCGCGCTCCTGGCCACCCAGACAATGCTAAGCCCCAGGCCGGTCCCGGGCCGGGAAGGAGGTGAGCCCGCCCCGCTCCAAACCTGGCAGAGTGGTTTCACCCCAAGGCCTCGGCCCCGGGCCTGCGGGCGGCCACCCCGTCCTGATCACCTCCCGAAGGCCCCGCCAGCCCCCGAATGCCATCACGCTGTTGCAGGAGCTCTTTCGGACAGCTGACCTGCAGGTGGGTCACCCTCACCCGAGAGCCCTGAAAGGCAGCGCCCCCACCCATGGGCTCAGTCAATATCTCATAGTCGACTGGGAGTCTCTCTCAGGGGGGCTCGGTGCCTCCCGGAGCCGCACCTGGGGCCTGCTGGGGGGGACTAGGGCAGTGTGTGTCTGGCAGAGCCCGCACCCCGGGGCCCTGGCCGGCAGAGCAGCGGCCCCTCGCCTCCAAAGACAGGAGCGAGGCCCCGTCCCCCGCCCTCGCCCCTGACGCAGAGGACAATACAGCTCAGCACTCACTTTCATCAGCAGGCAGAGAGCCCTGGTGGCAGCACATAATGGCCTAATTTACGCCGAAATTATCGATAATTTGGGCCATTGAAGCTCATGGGCTGATGGCTACCTTTCCTGAACACAGGATAAAGATGAACTCTTTAAAGTAGCTGTTTCTGGGGTTATATTTTCATGTTTTACTTTCTTTTAAATGCGTCCACAGCTGAGTGATGAGCCCTAGAAACAGGGCTGGCGAACAGGCTGCCCGGTGGCCCATGGCCCAGCTCCCGGCCCAACCCCACGTGCCACTGTCAGCGACCTGCCGCCCCGCCGCCTGCGGGCCAGTCTCTCCATCTCGTTTGCATTTTTATTCCTTTACAGGCCTTCCCCTTCATAACTTTCATATCTGTAAGCATTAAAGGCAGATGGAGATGTATATTTGAATTGACTTGGGCATCACCTAATGAGATTTGAGTTTCATTTGAAGCTATTAAAAACACATTTAGAGGATATTGGCCAGAGTTAAGAAGTTGAGCTGAGAATATTCCGGAGAATTGACCCTTCTGAGTGAAGGCCAGCTCACGGAAGTCATCAACAGGAGACAAGCTCATCGCTGGACCCCTGACGTGGTTTAGACGCCGGAGGGGCTCAGGGCGCTGAGGAGTCACAGGCCTCTGAGGGCCAGCTGAGCGTGGACCAGGCCTTGCGTGGATCTGGTCCTGGACAGTGTTCTCCCTGTAAGGGCTAAAGGGAGAGCACCCCTCGGAGCAGCGACTGGACCTCCATCGAGGTCAGGGGTGTCCGTAAAGGACCGGACAGTGACTGAGGCTTTGAGGGCCACCTGGTGTCACACGGCTCAGCCTGGAGCTGCAGCGTGACAGCCACTGAAGCCATGTGTGGGCAAGCCAGCTCAGCCTTGTTTCAATAAAATGTCACAAAACCAGGCAGAGGTCCGGGTCTGGCCCTAGGGCCGTAGTTTGCTGACCTGATCGGAATCCCCGTTCAGCCAAAAGGCCGAGATCACCATGTTCACACAGTTCGTTGCAGCATTCAGCTCCATGGTGGCATAAGTGATGGGAGCCTGTCTTTGTGGGGACGGGATTCAACCCCCACACGGGGACAGGTCCCTGTGGCTTGCAGGCCCGTCTGTGCGGTTAGTGTACTGACCGATGGCCACCCCGACCCAGCAGCGGCTCCTGGGGACACAGCTGCCACCCTGGCCTGTCATGGAGGCAGGGCCAAGGCACGGCCAAGGGGTGATGGTGTCCCCTGGCCCAGCCCTGGGGGTGCGTGGGGAGCGCAGGGGAGCAGGGCGTGGGGTTTGGAGCCAGAAGCCAGTCTGCGGGGCACTGAGCCTCGGGGAGGCAGGCCAGTTGGTGCCGGGCCCAGTGAGACCCAGTTCCCTCCAGTCCAGCTGCGCTAAGCACGCAGGTACAGACCCACCGCCAGGCTCTGCTCTTCCGACGGGAATTGGGTTCGTCAAGCCGCCTGCAGCTCCCGCGGCCAACTTGAGTCACAGCTGTGAAAGCCCTTCGGTGACAACGAGCTCGATGGAGTCTGAAAGTTCTCGGCTTCCCCGAGATGAGCTCTGAGGCTTCCGAACATCCCTCTCTACCGCCGACGAGGAGAAACAAGTCCACGTCGGCCGCTGGAAGGAAAGCTGTGCCCTTGGCCTCTTCTCTCCACAGCAAACAGTCACACGGTCCTGACACGGAGAGGAGAAGGGTGAGCACTTTCCAGAACGCAGGTGACAAGTCCCAGGCTGAGCCGGCCTTGCTGAGCATCCTGAAGGTCCTGACCTCGGTGATGAGGGCGGCACCCAGCGACTTCTGCAACTTTGTAATGTGTTGTGGTTTCCTTTCCCAGGAAATGGAATTTATCTACCCTCCACCCCCGCCCTTCTCACTCTTGGAGGTCCCTGCAGACCCCACCACACCCCAGCCGCTCTGCCAGAAGGATGAGGGGCTCTGACCCGATGGGTGTCAGGAAGTGGGCAGCCGTGGGAGCTGGACGGGCTGCGCAGAGGCTGCCGGGAAGACAGGCCAAGTGCTCCTTCTGGCGGGCAGACTGGAACAGGTCCAGGACTGACGAGTCCCCACAGCAGACTCCTGGGGTCCTGATGACCCCAAGGGGCGGAACCCGTCCTCCTGACACTTGCTCTGCTTGCAGGTACCCCCGCTCCCTGCGGGGTCAGGGATGTGCCCGTGGTGGCCTGAGCAAAAACTTGCAGGACCAACCACGTGAGAACATTCACAGCCCTCTCAATGCTTTGGCTATTGCTATTCTTCCTCTTCCCCTTATTCTACAAATTTCTCCTGGGAGCCACTCAATGTCATGCCCTGAGCAAGGATGATGGATTCCCCAGGGCACCCTTGTGACTCAACAAGCTGTGTGAAATGTTCTTCCCTGCTTGGGATCCTGATGTGATGGCTAGAGCTGCACAGCTGTCTTAAGACCATGAGGTCACAGCAAGAAGTATGGAAAGCCACCGTTCTGAGGGTAAAAGAGAGAAAGAGCCTGGGTGGTCGAGGTGCCACAAGCCAGCCCTGAGATGATCTCCTCCCCACTTCTCAGGAAGAGGAGTAATTCACGTCTTTGCTTTCAGTCATTGCCAGTCCAACGTTCTATTACTTGTAGCCAGAAGTGTCAGGACTGATTCACAGGCAAAGCTTTTGAACCATTAGGGTGACTGTGTTAGAGTGAGCGTACATGCTGATGGGAAAGATTAATGACTGGGAGAAGGAGGTGGGAGACCAGGGGAGGGGTCCTTTGGTGGGGATGGTTGCTGTTCAGTTGCTCAGTCCTGTCCGACTCTTTGCCATCCCACAAACTGCAGGACACCAGGCTTCCCTGTCCTCCATTATCTCCCAGAGTTTGCTCACATTCATGTCCATTGAGTTGGTGATGCTATTTTCTTTTTTCTACTAGCCATCCTAGTAGATGTGAAACAGTCTCACCTTTTCAGTTTGCATTTCCCTAATGCAGAGATTGGGGTTTCCCAAGTGGCTCAGTGGTAAAAGAATTCACCTGCCAATGTAGGAGATGTAGGAGAGGAGGGTTGGATCCCTGGGTCAGGAAGATCCCCTGGAGGAGGGCATGGCAACCCACTGCAGCATTCTTGCCTGGAGAACCCAATGGATAGAGGAGCCTGGCGGGCAACGTGGGGTTGCAAAGAGTTGGGCGTGACTGAGCACGCACAGTCTTCTAAAAGCTTCCAGAGAGAAGACATCAGCATCCAGGAAACAAGACTCAGACTGACAGGAGTTTCCAGTCAGGGACACAAGACCAAAGGCGGTAACAGCAGCACCTTCGGGCCCTGGAGGGAAGGTGAACCCGGATGCGGAGGCCTGGCCCTTCACCAGACAGGCGCACACCCTGCTGAACACACATCGATGAAGTTGTTCATGTCTCCGTGAAAGGCACCTTGACGAGAGTGAAAAGACAAACCAGTCTTGCAGGATGTTTGTGAAACGCGTAAAATGTCGAAGAATCAGCCCTGAGAATAACTGTGTGGAGGCGTCCTACAAATTCATGAGAAAGAAGTCAACAGAATGGACGGAAGACACAGCAGGCTTCTCACAGAGCAGGAGGTGTGGCCGGTGATACACCGTGGAGATTCGCTCCACGGCGGCTGATGGAACTCCGTCTGAAAAAGACACACAAACGCTGCAGGGACAAGGAGGGAGGAGGAGTGAGTTTTCTGTCTCTCCCTTCCCTGAGAACAGAGAAGATGAAGAGAATGGTGAGCAGACCTGAGCACCCCTCGGCGTTTACTTCGTGTGCTGTGCTTAAGTCACTCAGTCGTGTCCGGCTCTGAGAGCCCATGGCCAGTAGCCCATCAGGCTCCTCTGTCCATGGGATTCTCCAGACAAGAATACTGGAGTGGGTGGCCATGCCCTCCTCCAGGGGATCTTCTCAACCCAGGGATCGAACCCAGGTCTCCTGCATTGCAGGCAGATTCTTTACCATCTGAGCCACCAGGGAAGCCCAAGAATACTGGAATGGGTAGCCTATCCCTTCTCCAGGGAATCTTCCCGACCCAGGAATCGAACCAGGGTCTCCTGCATTGCAGGCAGATTCTTTACCAGCGAGCTATCTGGAAAGCCCAGTTTTTTACTTGAACTGCTCCCTACTCTGTGTGTCTGTAAGTTTGCTTTTCTGCCCCCTAACTCTGCAGGAGCCACACTTCACACCTAATTTTCCTTTAACTCTATGCTAAACACATCCTGTATGCGGTGTTTACCCTTACAACACCCTTCCCCTTGTAGTTATCAGAAAGGAGGCCACAGTCACCGAAACGCCAGTCAATTACCGATGCCAGCCTATGACTGTTTTTGAAACAATGCAAAAGGAAGAAATCAAGATGCTATCGCCTTTACTCCTCATCTTATGTGAGCCCCTAGACTCCTCACGGGGGCGGGGGCGCAGTTCTGGAGGGGTGAGCCTGCTGTGTTCCCCTCTGCCGGCTGCGAATTAAAGCCACCTTCCTATTCCTCCAAACTCTGTCTCCATATTTTTTATTCAGCTTCAGTGGGCAGAGGAAACAAGGCTTTTGGCCAGCAACACAAAGGCGACCGCTGCTCGTGTGGGACAGGACGCAGGGCGGTGCGGCCTCGTGCCTCGTTGGGTAGAAGGTAAAAGGTTCTGCTCCCTTGGGACGGAATCCTCGGGTCAACCTGGACGTCCACGCCTCACAGCTCCGCTGTGGGGTCACCCAAGCGGGACTGCGACCCTGTCTTCCCTGGGGACACACCCTAGAATGTCCTCAGAGGCACCATGTGTTGTAGCCAAACCAGGAAACAGCCCAAATGCGACAGTAGGACACGGGCTCTCAGTGACAAGCAGCTGCAGGATGGGAGTGGGGCCTGGGGAGCCCTCGGACCCCGCACAGAAACCTCCTGGGGGGACCCGGCCAGGGCACATGGCGGGCTCTGCAGGACGTTGCCCCCGGAAGGGCTGTGGCCAGGGCCGTGTCCTGCACCCCTTCTTGACCTCACCCCTGTGAGCCATCACCCAGGACCGGGCAGCTGTCCCCAGATGCAGCAGCTGCAGGTCCCACCCAGAGGCCCCACGAGACAGGACCGGGAGGACTCAGCTCCCTCAGCCCATTGAGGAGCCAGGGTCTTGCTCCCCGCCAGCCTGGCGTCCCCACCATCGCAGCTCTGGGGACCCTCACACACCTGGGCCTCAGCCTCCCCAGAGCCATTCCCCAGCCCCAGGTGGCTCTGAAGCTCACCTGAGCCCCCAGCCTGGGCCTTCCCGCCTGGCGGGCTTCTCTGGCCCAGTGAGGGGGCCTGGCCCAGGGGAACATCACTCCTTCCATCGCCAGGCCCACCAGGCCCTCTGGGGTCTCCCATCTCCTTCCGCGTGCCCTGCTGTGTCTATAGGCTCAGAAGTGGACCTTCAGACCCAGGTTCCCAGCTCAGCACCACTGACCCAGGGTGGTAACACTACCCACCAGGGGCCAGCGGCAGCTTCCCTGCAACACCCTCCTCCCCCCCGCCACAATGTCTGCACAGAAGAGCCGCCGGGGGCCTATGATCTATGAGCACATCCTAGCGGCCCGTGCCCCCCACACCCACAGCACGGGACAGGGCCCACCGGGTGAAAGTGAAGACGAGGCCCGAGGCCCCCACCTCTTCCAGGCTGGGGACACAGGCCGGAGGGCTGCACGCTGTCTCTGGCCTCAACAGGAACAGCGGGGTGGTGGCCTGTCCCACCACCTCCCCAGGATGGATACGCCCTTGCCGCCCTCAGGCCCGGGCCTGGAGACCTTCCCAGGGAGGCCCAGCTCGTCCACCCTGGGGAGACACACCCTAGGCAAGGTCAAATGGCACAGGAGGTCACAGAGGCCTCTCGATGGCCTGGGAAGCCTCAGAGCACCAGCTGAGTCCAGTCTGGAGGGAGCGACCCCAGGGGTGCAGAGCCCTCGCCTGTGGTTCATCAGCCGCCAGAGATCTCTGTGTGTAGACACGGTGATGCTTTGTTTTCAGAGTGAAGTCCCCAGAACGTGTTCCAGGATGGGGATCAGAGTCAGCCGTGCTGGGACCCAGGGTCCCCAGCAGAGACAGCAGCCGTTTGTTTTCAGAGTAAAGTCCCCCAGAACTTGTTCCAGGGTTGTGATCAGAGCCAGCTATGCTGGGCTCCAGGGCCCCGGCAGGGACAGCAGCAGGAGGCCACACAAGTCCTCGTGCCAGGTCGACACTTTCTGCGCATTCCAATGTCACCTTGCGGCCCAGATGCAGGCAAGGACAGAGCTGGCCTGCACCCCACGCGCCCAGGGCCAGCTGAGTGCAGCACGTGGAATGAAGTATGCAGCCCTGTGTTTCTGCAAAAACAAGCTGGTCGTTAGTTCAAGGGAACCTGCGGAGCAACCAGTTCCCGTGAGTGGCCTCAGCCACACCCCCGCACTCAGAACTGGACCCGACAGGCCTGGGGGTGAGGGCGCCACAGCCCCGAGGCTCCAGGATGTGGTGGGGGCTTTGGGGAGCCAACCTCGTGCGGAGCAGGTCCCTCGGAAATCGTGTGGCAAGTCTTCCCTGAGGGTCGCTGGTTTGGGACTGATGTTCTCATTCTGACCTTCTGTGCTCCAGGACCACCCCTGCTGCAGAGTATCAGCTCCAAAAGGTGGAGTCCCAGGGTCCCCAGGGCCTGGCGTGTAGGAAGAACTGAACCAAGACTGGACAGGAGGTTGAAGGTGGGCCTGGTGCCCCCCACCCCTGTGTGGCAGAGGCCACTCCCAAGAGGTGAAGTGCCTGCAGAAAATTTGGGATTTGATGGCATGGACCCCGCCTCTGAGGGTGAAGGAGCAGAGCTCAGGATCTGGGGCCCTGGGGGGACATGGGGGATGGGAGATGGGAGGGTGAAGGGAGGGGGAGGAGGGTGATGTTTCCCCTCCCAACCCTCCGCTGCCCAGCAAGGTGCCCTGGGTTCAGGTGCTGCCTTGGAAGGCACACCGGCTGGCCTGGGTCAGGGGTACTGGCTCCTCTGGCTGGAGCTGGGGGTGTGCTGGGAGGGACCTGGCTCTTTTCTGTGCCTGAGTCCCCACCGTGAGCCTCTGCTCTCCTGCGGGGATCCATCAGCTGCGGGGTAGGAGGGCCACAGGGCCCTCTGGGTGCAGGCAGGGAGCAGCACTCAGGGCAGAGCTGGGAGCCTATGGAAGGGCCGGGGGGTTGCGCAGAGCTGGCTGGGGGGCTGGGTTCTGGTTCTGGGTGGGGGGCTCTGGGCCGGTGTAGAAGGGCTTCGCCAGGCCCGTCCTACTCCCTCTCCCAAGCTCAGCTTGGGGAGCTCTTTTGCATGGCCTCCCTAATGGCCTTAATGTCTCAGGTGAACACTAATGCAAGTAATTTTGCCTCCCACTCACAGATTTAAAAAAAAAAAAATAGCATACAATGGCCCTAGTCCACTTCAGCAGAGAAAATAAAATAGTAGAAAAATAATAGGAAAAATTAGCGTGTAACTTTCATCACCTTTTTAAAAAAATTCACTTGCTTACCTTTTCTCCCCCGTTTTCCTGAATTTCCAACAAAGCGGAGGTTATGATTAATTTCCGGACAGGGTAACCTTTTTGTCAATGCATCGTCCACACAAATGAACTACTGCTTGTGGTAATGAATGTCATCTTGGGCCCGATGGCGCGTGCTAATAAGGATAATTGGCAGCAGCGAGCATTAGCCGTGATTAGTCATATGCCTCTATGGGGCCTGTAATTTTCCACACGGAAAGGGTTTACTTGTTTTCGGCCTCTGTTTTTAGGCATTGGACTCTGGGCCGAACATTTCTCTGAAAAGGATCCCCTTTCTGCCTGGTGCTCAAAAGCCGGGTTCTCTTTTCAAAGGTGGAAAAAGCACCATGTAGAACATTTTGTGTTGGCTAGGTTTTAATGAAAAAAATGGCTATAATGAAGTCAGCACCCCCTGGGATTTGGTGTTTATTAACATGGACACGCTCTTTGTATCATGATGAAACTGATGCTCAGAACTCAGAGATAGGATTCACCCAAGAAATATCACAATAGAAAAAGAAAGGCCTTCTTTGTAAAACAGAGTTTTAAACAGAGTTTTTCAGTTCACTTGAATGGCCTTGATAAATTGTTCCTGACATGCGAAGAAGAACAGATGATAGACAAGGCCGTGAAACAAATGAGCACAATGGATACTTTAAAATGTGAGGACTGGTAAGACCCGGTGATGAAACTGCAGGTGGCTTTCTTTTCTTTGTGCTTCTCTTTATGTTCTGGAATTCCTATAATGAACTTGCATTGCTGCTATAATCAGAGGGAAAAGATTTTATTAGTTATTTCACAGTGCCTTTCACCTTTCAGTCCAGTCTACACAAACTGTTAGATTATTTTCTCTGCAAAATCATGTCACTCCCTGTTAGATGAATGTGTTAGTTGTTCAGTCGTGTCCAACTCTTTGTGACCCCATGGACTGGGGCCCACCAGGCTCCTCTGTCCATGGAATTCTCCAGGCGAGAATACTGGAGTGGGTTGCCATGCCCTCCTCCAGGGGATCTTCGTGACCCAGGGATCGAACCCAGGACGCCTGCACTGAGGGCAGACTGTTGAACATCTGAGCCACTGCTGATGCTGTAATCAGAGGGAAAAGATTTCGCCTTTCAGTCCAGTCTACACAAACTTGTTTTCTCTGCAAAATCATGCCACTCCCTGTTAGATAAAGGAAGAAAGGCCCTAAAATCCAATAGGCTTCTTAAAACAATTATGTATTTACTTGTTTGCCGGTGCCGGGCCTCAGTCGTGGCACTTGAGATCTTTGCTCTTTGCTGCAACATGTACAGTCTTAGCTGTGGACTGTGGGATCTAGTTTCCTGATGAGGGATTGAACCTGGGCCCCCGGCATGGGGAGGGTGGAGTGGTTAGGATGCCACGCTTCCATCTCAGGTTGGGGAACTAAGATCCCTTATGATGCGCAGCGTGGCCAAAAATAGAATAAAATCTCCCTCGAGGAAACCTCTCACTGAGTGTTTGCTCTGCAGGCATCATCTCTCCATCCACCCTGGCATGGCAGGAGCTCCGAGGGGCAGGGCAGTGTCTGAATGGACCATACGAAACAGAAGCCAGCGTGTAATTTCATCCCTGAGGCAGGATACTGGCAACAGTTCCTGGGACAGAGGCGTCTGACCAGGAAGATAGATCCCTGAGCAAGCCTTCCATGGTCGTCTCTCAGGGGCCTGGAATTGTGGTGGGGGTGGTGTTTCAGAGAGAAATCTGGAGCTTCCCCTGAGTTCAGAGAGTATGTCAGGATTTGAGCAGAAAGGAGGGCGATGGGGTACCCTGGGGTGACTTGCTGTTGGTGTCCCCTCGGATCCACTTTACCAGGCCGGGGACGGTTGCTGCTGTGGATGTTGGTGGTGAACCTCTCAGGACGGCCCCTTCTCTGGAGACGTGCCCTCAGCGGATGGAAATCACGTTTCCACATGCTGCCCAGGGTGGCCACCGTCAGTGGCTGACGGATCCAGGCACAAAAGGCCAGCCCCTCAATGCGATATGCCCCACAGTCACGGCAGTGGAAAGTCACAATCTTCCAGGTCAGGGTGACAGAGAAGCTGGAAACAGGGGAGAAACCCTGGAAGCAGAAGGGAATGAGACCCAGAATCTGAGCATGAACTCTGCCCAGGGGAATTCCCTGGTGGCCTAGCGGTTAGTTAGGACTTGGCGTTTTCACTTCTACAGTCTGGGTTCAATTCCTGCTGGGGAACTGACATCCCACAAGCCGCACGGTGAGCCCCACCCACAAAACAACACTCTGCCCAGATCCCTAGATAACCACCAAACTAGACACGCACAGCAGAGCTCTAAGGGACCTCAGTAAAAAAGCAGACAGATATGAGAGAGGCATCTACCCTTAAAAGACATAACCACTCGGGGTGATATTCATGAGTCTTCTCTCTATACATACAGAGCTTAGCGACAGAAAGCTGAAGCCTTACTGGCTTGATGTGTCATAGGATACAGTGTGGACTGGCAGAGCTGCTGGAAAATTGGGTGTCAAGTTCCCAGACAAGGGAGCTACAGAAGGGCTGAGCCTCCAAATCTGAGCATAAATTCTGTTAAGTATGCAGACGCAGAGGGCAAGCCTCCAAGGCTACAGCTGGAAGCTAAAAAGCTGAGCAGAAATGCCAGCTGCCACACACCATGGAGAAAACTTTAGTTTCAGATCTGTCAAGTTAACTCCCAACAATCTTGAGAAGAACATAACAGAATCCAAAGTGGCTGAAAATACTACCTATGCTGTCCAGTTATCAACACAAAATAACTAGACATATGAAGCAATAAGAACTTGTGATTCATATTCAGGAAGAAGGCAGTCAACAGAAACTGACTCCAAATGGACCCGAGGTTAGATTTAGCAGATAGGCTCTGAAACAGCTATTATAAATATGTTCAAGGAATTAAATTTTAAAATGATCAAATAGCTGAAGCAAAACATAGTCTTAATGAGGAAACAGATAGGGATCTCAACAGAGAAAAGAGAACTCCAAAAAAGAATCAAATGAAAATTCTAGAGGCCAAAAGTGAAATAACATAAATGAAAAGTTCACTAGACAGGCTCAAAAATGAGATGGTAGGAGAAAGAACTTGTGAACTTGAAGATAGCTCAATAGAAATTAACCAAAGACGCCCAGAGGGAAAAGACAGGGCAAAGGGACAGCCTGAGAGCTCTGTGGGATATGAAGCAGTCCAACACACATGTAATTAGAATCCCAGGAGAGGAGAGCAGGAGACGCAAGGGAAGAGAAAGGCAGAAAAAAATACATGAAGAAATAATCACCCCCGGTTTCTCAAACCTTGGCACATCATAAACAAACTGCTAAAAGCCAAAGAGGACATCTTGAAAGCTGCGAGAGAGAAAAACAACACACGACGTTCAGAGAAACGACACTGCGCTCATTAGACAGAGGAACACAGGCAAGGTGGTGAAAGAAAACAGAAGTGCGCAAAACAATGACACTGGACTCCTACCATCCACCACTTGCAAAGGTTAACTTGAAATGGAAGACCTGACAAGAAAAACTCCAAGAAGAAAACATGGAGACAAGGTTCCTTTGACACTGGTTTTGGTAATATTTTTTGGATGTGACACCAAAATCATAAAATATTTCTTATGATTATTTTTTATTTTGACAGCAAAAGTAAACCAGCAGAACTACATTAAACTAAAAGGTTCTGCACAGCAAAAGAAACAAATGATAAAACGAAGAGGCAACCTACAAACATAGGTTTGTAGGTTAATATTAATGTTTGTGAGCCACGTATCTGACAAAGGATTAATCTACAAAACACGTAAGGAACTCATACATGCATGCACGCAGATTATGTCACTTATTTGTGTCCGACTCTTTCTGACCCCATGGACAAGAAGGCTGCCAGGCTCCTCTGTCCATGAGACTCTCCAGGCAAGAATACTGGAGTAGGTTGCATTCCCTTCTCCTGGGGATCTTCCCAACCCAGGGATCAAACTTGAATCTCCTGCATTGCCAGAAGGGTTCTTTACCTCTAGTGTCACCTGGGAAGCCCCATAAACTCAACAGCAAAATTCCCAAATAATCCAATTAAAAAGTGGGCGAAGAACCTGAATATACATTTTTACATAGGCATACAAATGGCCAACAGGTGCATGGCAAGGAGCTTAGCATCAGTAATCATCAGGGGACACGTAAACCAAAACTACAATGAGATATCACCTCACACCTGTTAAAAAGGCCATTATCAAATAGACAAGAGATAACGAATATTGGTGAAAATGTGGAGAAAGGGGAACACTTGTGCACTGTTAATGTAAATTGGTGCAGCCACCTTGGAAAACTGCAGTTTCCTCAAAAAATTAAAAATAGAACGACCATATAATTCAGTAATCCCAATTCTGGGTATTTATCAGAAGTATCAAAAACCAGTCAATCTTAAGGGAAATCAACCGTGAATATTCGCTGGAAGGACTGATGCTAAAGCTGAAGCTCCAGTATTTTGGTCATCTGACGAGAACAGCTGACACACTGGAAAAGCCCCTGATGCTGGGAAAGATTGAGGGCAGAAGGAGAAGAGGGCCTCAGAGGATGAGATGGCTGGATGGCATCACTGATGCAATGGACATGAGCTTGGGCAAACTCCGGGAGATGGTGAGGGACAGAGGCCTGGCGTGCTGCCCACGAGGTTGCAAAGAGTCAGACACGACTGGGCAACTGAACAGTAACAACTGGAAGGAAATGGAATCACTCTCGTCATATACAGCCGTGATTATGTTGTGGTATGTTCCTTCTATACTCAATTTCTTGAGAGTTTTCTTACTATGAAAGGATGTTGAGTTCTGTCAAATGCTTTTTTATGCATTTGTTGAGATCGTACGGTTTTGAGTCTTCATTCTGTTAACAAGGTGCATTTCATCTGGTGTATATTCCTGTGTGCTTCCCCTGCCTCCATGCTCCCACAACCATATAATCATCACAGACCTGTTTTCCTTTGGTCACCCATTTGTTCTTTAATGAGACCAACAAATTTCATTTACTTTACAGAAAATGCTATTTTGTCTCAAGGATACCCCGTGCATACCCTTTCAAATCAATTGAGCAAGGGCTAAGGGATTATTCTTTATCATGCTTAGAATTCCAAATACAACTTCTAATTCTGGAAAATAACCAGCTAGTATTTGTTCAAATATTGCTTCTCCACAATCTTCTGCAACTCCCCTCTCCGTGTTACAGCCTTGACCCATCCGCCAAGCCCTGCAAGCTCTCTCATCATTCATGCAAGGTTCTGGCCGAAGTTCTCAGAACCATCTTCTAACCCACCAGCTCTCTACCTATGTCCACAGCTGATCTTGTCTACTGCCTTTTTAAAAAATGTTACTGACTGTATTTTTCATTTACAAGATTTCTGATTGGTTTTCCTCTCTTCTTCTAGATGTTTTGTTTACCATAATTTTGTTTCTTTGGGTGGGAGGAATGTCTTCATTCTGTGTATCTTTGTTTCTCTCCTTGAGCCTCCTAAACATCCTTACTTTAGTCCTACTTTTTATGACCCCACGGACGGGCTGCACGCCAGGCTTCCCTGTTCTTCACTATCTCCCTGAGTTTGCTCAAACTCATGTCCACTGAGTCGGTGATGCCGTCCAGCCATCTCATCCTCTGCCATCCCCTTCTCCTCCTGCCCTCAATCTTTCCCAGCATCGGGGGCTTTTCCAATGAGTCGGCTCTTCACATAGGGGGCCAAAGTATTGGAGCTTCAGCATCAGTCCTTCCAGTGAATATTCAGGATTGATTTTGGTTTGCTCTCTTTGCAGTCCAAGAACTCTCAAAGAGTCTTCTCCAGCACCACAATTCAAAAACATCAATTCCTTGGAGCTCAGCCTTCTTTACGGTCCAACTCTCACACCTGTATGTGACCACTGGAAAAACCAAAGTTTTGATTATATGGACCCTTGATGGCACAGTGATGTCTCTGCTTTTTAGTATGCTATCTAGGTTTGTCATAGCTTTTCTTCCAAGGAGCATCTTTTAATTTCATTGCTGCAGTCACCATCCACAGTGGTTTTGGAGCCCAAGAAAATAGTCTGTCATTTCCATCCTTTCCCCATCTATTTGCCATGAAGTGATAGGACCAGATGCCATGATCTTAGTTTTTTGAATGCTGAGTTTTAAGTCAGCTTTTTCAGTCTCCTCTTCCACTTTCATCAAGAGGCTCTTGCTTTCTGCCATTAGGGCAGTATCCTCTGCATATCTGAGGTCATTGATATTTCTCCTAGCAATCTTGATTCCAACTTGTGATTCATACAGCCTGGCATTTTGCGTAATTACTCTGCATAGAAGTTAAATAAACAGGATGACAATATAGTCTTTATGAGACTGTTCGATAAAATCAGTTTCACCTGAAGTGGATCCGAGTTACAGAGTTGGATAACTTCTCGTTAACATTAGAATTCTGTATGTCAATCTTGGAATTTCAGCTTGTAAGATCTTCGGAGGTGGCATTTTTTCTCTGAGTTCACTGTTTTTGTCTAATGGCTTTATGACAGTCTGTGCAGCCTCAAACCATCTCCTGTGATGGCGCTTAGTGCCTGCTCTGTGTAGGGGACCCTAGAATATTCTGGATGGAGTCGCCCACTGTGGGGCAGGCTGATCCAGGATGAGGTCCCAGCTGCTCCACGGAAGTTGTAGTACCAGAGGTTGGCTCCCTTTTCCCACTTGTTTTACGAGTGAGTCCATCCAGCTGCTGTCCAGGAAGGTCCCCTGGAGGAGGGCACAGCAACCCACCCCAGTATTCTTGCCTGGAGAATCCCATGGACAGAGGAGCTTGGGGGGCTACAGCCCATAAGGCGCACAGAGTTGGACACAACCGAAACAACTTAGGAGGAGCCCACCCAGCTGCTGTCCTCAGCCTCCCACCTGCACAGACCTCCATGAACAGCTGTGATCTCACATACTATAACCTGCTTACCGATTTTCCTGCTGTTAGACAAGTTTTCGATCTTGTTATTACGAACAAAGTGACAACAAGCATCCCTGTATGTCTTTCATGGACATATGTTCTACTGGCTTCACATTTTCGTCAGTATTTGATAATGTTGGTCTTAATTTTAGACATTCTACCAGGTGGGAAAGGGTAACGACCTGTGATTTTAATTTGATTTCCCTAGTGACTCTTAACTCGACACAACCGCTCATGTTCTTATTGGTCACTTGTGTGGCTCCCTGGTGATGGTGTGCTCATCTCTTTCCCACTGGTTCCACTTCACCTCATTGTTTATTGTTTATTTCCTGGATGGGAGTCCTCTGTCAGACTCACAGAGGTTACTCTTGTCCTGGCTGTCCATGGACAAAACCTGTTCATTTTGAAGAGCAGAAAAATTTCACTTTGATGGCAGCCTCATTTCTTTTCCCTTGTGATTTGTGTCCTAAGAATTCTCTGCCCATTGCAAAGCTAATCAGATATTATTGCTTTCTTCTGGAAGCTTATGTAAATGCTTATGTTTTTAGACCCATCTGTTTATTTATTTTTTTTAGGGGGAGCTGTGACACGTGGCTTGGGGAATCGTAGTTCCGTGACCAGGGACTGAACCCAGGCCCTCAACAGTGAAAGTGCTAAGTACTAACCACTGTACCACCAGTGAGTCCCCCATCAGTTTCTCTGTATTAATTTTTGTATATGGTGTTTGACAGGATCCAAGGTTAATTTCTTTCCATACAGATAGCCAGTTGCCAGCTGAAAAGACTTTCCTTTCCCTGTCTAACTGCCTTAGCAATGTTGTTGAAAATTAACTCACCATGTACCTGTGGGTCTACTCCTGGATTCTATTCCATTTCACTGATCTATTTCAGGGGCCGGCAAGCTTTCTCTATAAGGGCCAGAGAATAAACATGTTGGGGTCTGCAGGCCGTATGGCCTCTGTTGCAACTACACAACTCTGCCACTGATCACGAGAGCAGCCAGCTGGGGCTGGGTCCAGGAGCAAGTATGAGCCCCTCAGAAGCCACTGCTCCCGTAATCCCATCAAGAGCGGTTCTCACACACACACTGGTCTGTGCTGTTTCTGTTCACCATCTGGCGCTGCCTACCACAATGCCTGTCACATTTCTATCGTTTTACTGGCCACTAAGCACTCAATGTTCGATGGTCTCCACTCACTGCTCTCCTCTGACACCAAACTGACAAATTCTAAGAAAAAAATAAACACCACAGGATGTGACTGGGAGTGTACTATAGTAACAAACAGTTACTGATATTGGCAGCTGATATTAGCTGAGCATTGTTCTTTAAATAATGAAAGTTAATCTTCACAACTCTTGGCACTTGCTAGCTGGGCACCGTTTGTCAAAACTAACGTCTGTGACCCTCTCATCCATGTGTGAAATGAGGACAGCCGTCCATCTCATAAAACTGCTGTGAAGGAAAGTTAATGCACATAAAGCTTTTAGAACAGTGCTTTAAGATCTCAGTTTCGGTTAACAAGTAGAGAACTGTACAGGAGAAATAAAACAGAACCACCCAATACCTTATGTCAGGTGGTATGAAACACCATCAGCTGAGTGGTCCTCATCTTTAAGCACATATAAGCCATCTCAGGGAATAAATTCAAAGGCAGCGCTTTGTCCTGTTCACTAGGTAAGCGATGAAAGACTGGTATAGATGGTAAGGGCAAAGCCCAGGCGCTGACCACTGAAATGGAGGGCTGAGCAGGAAAGGCATCAGTAGCAACAGGAGCAGGAAGCAGACGAAGAAACCGAACCAAAGGCAAGGATGAAGACCGGCTGTGGAGGGAGGCAAGCAACTCGACTCCTGGCCTGTCAGCGGGGTGCAGGAGCAGCAGAGAGCGGACAAACCAAGGCGCGTGGCTCTGTCCCGATAAAACTGAACACAGGCGTTGGGCCAGAGCTGCTACGGGAGAGGCAGCTGACCCTGAAGCAGAAAAATTACTAAATCCATCTTTCTGGAGTGAAGGCATCTGAGTTCTCCGGAGGTGCAGGCTGTAAACAGCTCAAATCCAGGCTCAAAGTCAAGATTTACAAAGGCCAGCAGGTGACGTTAGCAGGTGAAGAAGCGAGTAGGGAGTTCATACTAACATTTCCTGATTTACATTGCTGTGTAAATTGCTGTGGTTTTCCCATGTGACAGAAAAAGCAGCTGAGACAGAAAAGTTCTCCATCCTGTGTGGGCAGAGTGGCTTGTGAGTGAGTCAGTGCCAGCTGGCCCCGCTGCCCTCAGTGCCCTGGCCCTGAGCGCCTGGCAGGTTCTGCGGCGTCACAGTACACAGAGGTGTGTGTCCAGACTAACACGGGGGCCTGGTGACCAGCTGGTTCTGGAGGATGGGTAACAACCAGGGGGACACTTTCTCATGCAGATGGGGAAAAAGGGAAAGCAAGCAGCTGTGACGTGGCGGCGTCGTTGTGGAACAACTGAGAAATTTCACCTCCAAGTTACTGGTAATGCCAGAGCCCCAGGCTGGGGAGGCACTAAATATGGAGAACACACACACAGCAGGGAAGACACAGGCTCCCGCAGTGCCCCTGCCGTCGGCACTGACTGCTCTCGCCGCGGGGGCAGGACGCATGTAGCTCGTCACCTGGCATGGCTCCTTCTCGCCATCCCAGGATCTCATGCCAGGGAGCCTGACCCCTCAGAATCCAGTGGTGGTCCTTTCACAGCCCCAAACCCTGTCTGGGTACCAGAGCCCAAGCAAGGTACAGAGAAGACTACTGGACACAAAGAACCAGGCTTTATTTTGTTGTCTTTTTTGTTTTTTTTAATACAGGTCTGGTATCATAGACATCTGCAGTCTTGCATTCAGTAGGGCCAACCCACAAAAATTAAAGTAGAAACTCAATGAGCATGTACTCGCTCCAATCCCTGGGGCCGGCAGACTCCCACCCGACAGACTCTGCACTGCCCACCCGTGTCCCCTCCCTGCCAGGCGTGACGAGCGGGACACAACCCACCCCAAGGGCCCTTCCATCAGCAGCGGGCGGGATGAACAAGATGCCAGGTTTACCTTGGGAGGGTGCAGAGGCCGAGGAGATCCAGAGGGTGTGGGACTGTGCGTGCAGCCCTGGAGCCAGGCGGTGCCTGCAGAGCTCTCCACTAGGCCAGACCAGAGCACGCCAGCCGCCGGCAGTCCCCGAGGTCCGGCCGCGTCGGTCAGCACCCTTGAGACCAGCGAGGGGAGGCCTGTCCTCTGGCGGCGTTGAGGGTCCAGGGGTGCGTGCTTGAGGACAGTGTCTTCTGAGAGGAGCTCCCGAAAGAAAGGGTCCCTGAGTTGGTGCAGAGGCCAGCGCGGCAGCCCCACCGACTGTCCCAGGGCACATGGCTGGCCCCACTGTCCTTGGGGGCTAGTCTGCCTCCGGAAACCTCACCAAGGGCCTCCACACCATTTACAGTGGAAAAGTAAACCAGAAATAAGGCATTAGACATTTGATTTTTTTTTTATTTCCATATGCAATGTAATGTTTAGGCACGCTGCTTGGGATGCTATTTCTAAAAAAATTGTTGGCCATTTTTCAGAATATCCTTTTGGTTTTAAATACTGGTCAGGAAAAACAAATGATGTAAAAATACGTGAATAATTTTCTATTACAGAAATGAAAAACTGATTTGCATCTAAAAGTGCAAGAGGTGAAGTAATTTAACCCTTTCACCAGACGATATGGCAATATACAATATATTGCTTCAGCTGTTTGAGAAGGCTGTGATGTATTTTTATATTGACATAGAAAATTATAAATTACATTGAATTAGTATCCATAATCACTATATATGTACACAAACCAGTTCTAAAAAAAAATACACTGGTTTAGAATTTACGAGTGAAAACCTCACAAGGTACAGTAAAACAATGAACATGCTGAGGTGCTGGACTCTGATTTCTAGTTTAAAAAGACTAGCCTGTAAAATGAACGCACTCTAATTCCATTAGCAGCACGAGCATTTTTCCACTGACTTGCCTAATATGATTCAGGTATGTTAAATATGAAGATTGCTCTGAAATGTTCATTGGTGATGCTTGTTATTAACAAGGTAAATTTTGGTGAATGGGTTAAAAGGCAGATGAACAACCAAAACAAAACATAAAACAAACAAAACCCAAACCACAAGCCTGTACACTCCAAATATTCTAGTGTTTCACCTGCAGGGATAAACAGTTCAAGCAAACAAGACTTTAACAGAACATATGGCTTTACAATAACACAATTTATCAACTAAGTTGTAGCAATAAATACTTAATCTCTACCAATAGACTTACATTTTTTGATCCGTTTTTAAACAATACAGAAAACAGTTACCAATTAAAAACTGGTTATAAAAAGAACACCAAATATTTCTTATTCAAAATCACTTTTGTAAGTTAGAACAACCAAAATAACACTTAGGAGGGCATTTCAATCCTACAACTCCTTGTCAACCTGGAAGAAAAATGAATTCAGAATTTTGTACAAGGTGAAAAATGTATGAAAACTGCCTAATACTTTGGTCACACTAATAATTGTCAAATAGTTATGTTTCAAATACAATAGATCTGTGTATTCACTTTTATAAAACTATTCTTACAGCCATTTTAACTATAGTATTACTACTATTATTACATGGGTGGCAAGATCTTATTTCACAGGCTACCCATTATTTAGAACAATACAATATAAACATACGCAAAAATTCTTGGTATTTGTCAATGTGCAACATTTGTACACTTCTGGATTTCTCTGTACAGCGTCTTAGACTAGAATAGAAAGCTTGCTGGTCCTGATCCCTTGCAGAGTGAGTGCAGCGGCGGTGGCTCGGCGGGCTCCCCACGCAGCCCGGAGCCCCGCCTGCTCGGCGCCCGCCGCCCTCGGTCAGCAGCACAGGGGGCTCCTCATCATACAGGGCCATTGACCGCTGCATCGCCCGGCACACTCGGCAGCTCAGTCCTGCAGGGAGGGCGAGAGATGGCCTCAGGACTCCCAGAGAGACCAACGCCATGCCGCCCCCGGGCAGGGTGGATGACGTTCATCAGAATACTGTTCAGGCGGGCCTAGCACAAAGCCTGCACAAAGCACCATGAAATGCTTCTTAGTCAACGTTCCTAAAGCTACAGAAACTAACTGCACAGCTCTAAGCCTCGGCTGGGGGTGACAAGGGCTACAGAGCAGCAGGTGCTGGGAGACCCTCCCCACCTCGCCGCTGGAAGCGGTCTGCAGCCACTGTTCCCTGAGTCTTCATTAGCTATCCGATCACCCCTCCTTCAGCACAACTTTTCATGTTCCATACACTGCCATCCACATAAAATTTCACTTGGAAAAGTAGGATTCTGCTACTCAGAGAAGAGGTGGGGGGGGGTGGGGGAGGGACTGGAAAAGTCTATAAAAGGACCAACTTTGGAAACAAAGGTGTGTCCTGTAATATGTGCTCCCATGAAGAAAAGGTCAGGGTAACTCTGGGGGTGTGGGGGGTGTGTGTGGGGTGTGTGTGTGTGTGTGTGGGGGGGGTTATGTGTGTGTGTTTACAGGATACCCAGATTCTTCACGGTGTGTGTGTGTTGACAGGGTGTGTGTGTGTGTGTGTTGACAGGGTGTGTGTGTGTGGGGTGTGTGTGTGGGGGTGTCTGTGGGGTGGGTGTGTGTATGTGTGGGGTGTGTGTGTGTGTGGGGTGTGTGTGTGTGGGGTGTGTGTGTGTGGGGGGTGTGTGTGGGGTGTGTGTGTGTGTGTGTGTGGGTGTGGGGTGGGTGCGTGTATGTGTGGGGTGTGTGTGTGTGTGTGTGGGGTGTGTGTTGACAGGGTGTGTGTGTGTGGTGTGTGTGTATGTGGGGGTGTGTGTGTGGTGTCTGTGTGTGTGTGTGTGTGTGTGTTGACACAGTACCCAGATTCTTCAGATGCTCCCGGAAAGGAGACAGCGCTGACAGCACGCAGCACAAGGACTCCTGACCCAGCGTCCGCCGCTTCAGCTCGCCAATCCCAACAGAGACCCGTGAGGGCAGCTCCACACACACGGCAGACTCGACCCACACTTGACGCTGTCTCATTACATCAGAGACACAGGCCCTGCCTTCACCACCTGTGAGCTGTGTGATCTTCAGTAAGTTTCTCAACCACTCTCAGCTTGTTTTCTGCCCCTGTAAAAGGGGGGCAGAAGCCCCCAGAGCTTAGTAGGTCTACAATGCATGCACAATGCCCATCTGTGCACTAAAGGCAGATGCCACACACACGCGATCAACACTGAAAGACAATAGTTTGTGGCAACAGACACCAAGTCAACAGCACCTACAGCCTCGTATCTGGTAGACAGACCCCCCCAACGTAAGACTGCACACGGAAGTCCAAACAGCTGTCTCCACCTTCAGCACCGCTTTACACACACTGCTCTCGGAACGTGGCGTGCCGCATCAGCAAGCCCGCCTCTGTCCCTGTGGTCAGGCGTCCGCCTCCCAGAGCGCCCCTCCCAGTCCCTCACCCGGCGGCACGCAGTCTTCACGCCCCCGTGTTATCTGTGGCTCTGTCACCAGGACCAAACCGCTTTCCACTGTGTGACGACCCCCTCCCTCTCCCCCTGCTGGCTCTCCCCACCTGCTCCTCCACCACCTGAGGCCTGCAGGTTAGGAGAAGTCTCTAGGCTCAGAGAAGAGCATGTGCGTTTCCCCTGGGGCAGACACCCCTGCACTCCAGAGCCCAGAAACTGCTCCCACAGGCCTGCCTCCCTCACATCAGAGAAAGCAGACCCAGGCTCCACGGCTGCAGAGTGGGTGGGTTAGCTGGCTTGCAGGCCACACACAACAGGAGGGAATTTATGGGCAGACAGCGCGGGGATGATGATACCTGATCAGAAGCCAGACCTGCAGAGGACTCTGGAGAAACAAAGGAGATGCCCAGACGAAAAAATGGCTTACCCAGACCCTGAGCAGCACAGCTCGGCCAGACCCCCAAAGCCGGGTTTGTTACACAAGGGACACGCAGTTTACCGACTTGTGAACCGAGAGTGCCCCCTGTTGGTGACCACTGGTTATACTGTCCCTAAAATGCCTGGATTTTGGGGGATCAGGTGAGCAGAAAGCACTTCCCTGAAAAGGCTTCCTAAAGTTACGCAATTCCTTATGGAAGGAATATACAATCAAAAAAGGATGTATTTTTGATTCTATATATATATACAGAATATATTCACTATATATTGGATCTATTCAATCAAAAAAGTTCCCTCTGGGCAGGGCTGAGCAGAGGTCTGTGTGGTCCAAGGCAAGCTCTACAGCAGCAGGACGCTGTCCTGGCTTGTGGGGCCTATGGTGGCCCTCGGGGACGGGCGGAGGCTGGGGCTTGGCCTGCCCCTCCAGACCACCGGCTCACGCTAAGCACAAGGCGACTACAGAGGGTACGTTATACTGTAAATCCCTTGACTCTGCAGGTAAAAGCTTCAAACTTCAGCTGGACAAGATACTATTTTGCAAAAATAAAACCAAAGAGAGACTCACATCGAGAGCTGCGAACACTGAGCTTACGCATAGGGAGCTGCACTCTGGGAAGCCACCTGAGTGTCCCATGGACACGTCTGCCCAAGTGGGCACAGGAGCCGCTTGTCTTGGGAGCTGGGCATCTGCAGGACAGAGGGAAGCCAATCCCGGAGGGGGAACCCAACCCTGGAGGGGCTCAATATCAGCCCCAACTTGGTGCCCCTTCAAGAAAAACAGGAGGGGGTATGCCAGCACGAGAGACTCTCCCACCCCCAACAACTTCTCAGAGGACCAGTGACACTACCTCCAAGAATCAGAAGGTTTTCAGCCTCTGGGCTAGGAGGTGAACTGCGACAGGTTAAGTTCCCAGCTCAGTCACCTGGCTGCCATATGGAACTGAGGACCACTACCCTGCTAGGCAGTCACTGATCAGCGGAGGACAACTGCAATGGCCCCTCACCCCCAGGCCAGCGCCCCGCCCGGCTCCCAGGAGACAAAGCGGGGCAGGGCTGAGGCCGGCCGGGAGGAGGCAAGCACTCACCTCTGCTCTGGGCTGCTGCTGGGGGGCCGGGGGGCCACAGACTTGCCCTCTGCCGACTCAGGGCTCTCCTCCACGTCCTTACAAGCAGCATCTTGAGAGGTAGACAGTTTTCCTTCCTCACTGCATAAAGAGGACGACAGGCAGCGTGAGAGGCCAAGGTGGCACCAGCGGGCGGAGGATGAGGACGCATGCGATGGCACTGAAGTCATGGTGGCCATGGAGCCAAGCCCCGGGGCTGAGCATGCTCAGGGAGGGGGCGCAGGGGCCACAGACACGCCGGGGAGACCACAGGGGGGAGGACCACACACGTGGGAGCTGAGAGAGGGACGATGTGATGCAGTTGGTGTCTGGTAAAGAACGGCCCCGCGGCACTGTACATACCGGTAGGATCTCAACACTCTGAGGCCAAGGGTGCAAAACAGAAAAAGAAATGGACAAGACTTTCAGAATACTCCTAAAATGAGGTATTTGGGGGAATACTATGTCCACGACTGCACATAAGCAAACTGCAGGCTCGGAGAAGGTGTCAAATGAACCTGTTTGAAGGAACGAGTCTTCAGTTAAAGGTTTTGCGCCCAGGGCCAAGCCCCCCATCGGCTTGCTGGCTGAGGTCCCGGAAGCAGGAGGCCATGCAGCTGAGCCAGGACCAGCTTCTCGAGCTGTCTCTGACACGGCATGAGAAGGACAAACCATGGCAGGAGAGAGTGGGAACAGCGGACAGGACTGGGGCAAACCGAGCCTTAAGGGGTCAGAGGGCTTGGGGAAATGAAACACCAAAGGATCGTCTCCCCTTCGATGCTCCTGGCGTCTCCACTGTCTGTGGACTGGAAACTTAAGACTTTCGCCTAGTCTGTCTGGATTTCCCGTTTTTTTGTGTGTGCAACAATTCAAGACAGCACTAAACAGAGCTTAAGGGCAGCTACAGGTCCCACTATCCTTAGTGCTGGGTCCTATCTTCGATCCGCTTGTGAGAAACCTCATTTTAGGATGACTTATGAGTGGTTTTCAGATGGCTCGGGGAAATACATTTATGGGAAGAGACCCGAAGTCAAGCCCATTCCTCCTCCTAATTCATCCCCACTCTCCACTCCCTGCCCAACGCAGCTATGCTGATGTGTTCCATGCTTGTTACCTTCATTGTTGTAAAACGTAGAATCATTTTACCCATGTGGATTCTGAGACTCATGACTGGTCGTGAATCGCACCCTCCCTGCACTCAGGACTGTCCCAGCATAGCTGGGATCTCTGTCCGCCCCGCTGACGGGAGCACAGCACCCCGAGGCGCCCACCTCCCATTCCACAGCGCACCTCGCAGAGACCAGAGACTGTACATACAAAGCTGCAACAGCCGCCACTGCCTGCCTCCACCCCAGCGGACCCACTCGGGCACCTCTCAGGGCTTCACACACAGGACTGGAAAACACTGTCATCTTTCCTATTACAAG
The DNA here is from genome assembly GCF_049115385.1 of Moschus berezovskii. NCBI lineage: Eukaryota > Metazoa > Chordata > Mammalia > Artiodactyla > Moschidae > Moschus > Moschus berezovskii. The sequence continues at coordinate 5,053,366 of NC_142484.1, forward strand.
GAAGCCCCCGCTGCCCCTGAGAATGAATGCCCTGGTCAGCATCCACCGAGCAGGGCCTTGGGGCTCCTACGGCCCCACACCCATCAACACTCACGTTCCCTATCGTTCCCCCTCCTGCTGGTCTAATAAGATGTGTCTGAGTTCTCAGAATCTCTTGAGTTTTTCTTCTTTTTGCCCCTTTGGGTTTCCTTGTCTATAAACTGCCTGTTGCTATTTTTTGCCCATTTTCTGATCTGGGTTTTCATTCTTTTCCTTACTGGTTTGAATATTAAATGCTAATTTCTGGCTGATTTAGAACTGTAAGTTTTTCCCCCTTAATTTGCCATCTGCCTCCTAATTTTGTCTACAGTAATTTATCAACCAGAAATTCTTCACTTTGATGTAACCCAATCCTATTCTTTGCATGAAGTTTATGCTTTCAAAGGCAGTTTGTTTTGTTTCAAAAAAGAAGGCCCTTTCTGCCCTCAGGTCAGAACACTGCATTCTCTTCTAACTACCATGAGACTTTGGCCACACCATTTAATTCCAGTACCGCATTTCCCATCTGTAAAGTGGGATGATAACCATGGTGCTTTCAGTTTTAATCATATACATTTTTTTCCCCCAAACACGTCATCACAAATGTCAAATGACTTCTTCATTCTATTGATATGCACTGAATTACACAGACGGATTTTCTGATATTGAACCATCTTTACAATTCAGGGATAAACTAACTTATCATTATGAAGGATTTCTGGTATACTTTAAGGATGTTGACCCATCTTTACAGTTTAGGGATAAACTGATCATTATGAATTTTTCTGGTATACTGTTAGGTTCAGTTAGCAAACATTTCACATAGGATTTCTGCATTTAGTTTGCCTGTGACATAAGTTGATCATTTTCTGTAATTATCTTCATCTGGTTCTGGAATTAGGCTTCACTGCTTCATAAAAAGGCCCAGGCAGTTTTGACACTTTTTCTATTTTCTGTAACAACTTAGGAATTAATAGATTGACATGTAACATGCATGAAACAGCACTGAATTGTCACATCACTGACATAAGCCTGGCCCATTAGTCAGTCTACTTTTTCCCTCTGCAAATAACAGCTTGTTTGTATCCTCTGTCAAATTAAAAGTTATTTATTGTCTCTTCCTTTGGTATGAGGATCTTCCTATACCCTGTGTGTTTCTTTGCTAGTTATGACTTGTCTTTTCATTTTACTGTGTCTTTTAGAAGACTAGAAATTTTGTCTTTCATACCTGTATTGAGAACAGAGGTGTAACTTGTTCTCTGACATGGGTATGTGCAACTTATCAGTCCCTTCTCTCGTCATGAACGTCACCTGACCACGTCAGTGTACGGGTCTGCTCGGACAGCTCTGCACCATGGTCCCAGCACCATCTTAGGAACAGCGGGCCCTGACAGCTCCCACGGTAAGGCCCCTCACTCTCCTCTTTACAGTGATCCTGCTCAGCACAGCTCTCCTCGGTCTTCTCTGAAAAGTACAATCCGTTTTTCCCTTTCATAAAAACCTCCACGGGGATTTTGAGGAGAAATCTATTGAGAAGCAATGCCAAAGTTAGCAAACATGCTGTGTGAAGTCACTTCAGTCATGTCTTGGGCCTTTACGACCCTACGGACAGTGGCCCACTAGGTTCCTCTGTCCATGAGATTCTCCAGGCAAGAACTGGAGTGGGCTGCCATGCCTTCCTCCAGGGGGCTTTCTTGACCCGGGGATCAAACCCACACTTCTTATGTCTCCTGCATTGGCAGGCAGGTTCTTTACCACTAGTGCCACCTGGGAAGCCCTTCTGGCAAAATTAGCAAACTATAAAAGGTCTTAGTCACCTGGATAAACCATGATGGTGTGGTCACTCACCTCAAGCCAGACATCCTAGAGTATGAAGTCAACTAGGCTTAGGAAGCATTTCTACGAACAAAGCTGGTGGAAGTGATGGAATTCCAACTAAGCTGTTTCAAATTCTAAAAGATGATGCTGTCAAAGTGTTACACTCAATACACCAGCAAACTTGGAAAACTCAGCAGTGGCCACAGGACTGGAAGAGGTCAGTTTTCATTTTCATTCCAATCCCAAAGAAGGGCAATGCCGAAGATTGTTCAAACTACGGTACAATTGCACTCATTTCACATGCTGGCAAGGTAATCAGTACATGAACTGAGAACTTCCAGATGTACAAGATGGACTTAGAAAAGGCAGAGGAACTAGAGATCAAATTGTCAGCATTCTTTGGATCACAGAGAAAGCAAGGGAATTCCAGAAAAACATCTACTTCTGCTTCATTGACTGTGCTAAAGCCTTTGACTATATGGATCACAACAAACCGGAAAATTCTTAAAAGAGATGGGAATACCAGACCACCTTATCTGTCTCCTGAGAATCCGTATGTGGATCAAGAAGCAACAGTTAGAACAGGACATGGAACAACAGACTGGTTCCGAATTGGGAAAGGAGTATGTCAAATCTATACACTGTTACCCTGTTTATTTAACTTCTATTCAGAGTACATCAAGTGAAATGCCAGGCTGGATGAATCACAAGCTGGAAGCAAGACTGCTGGGAAAAATATAAACCACCTCAGATATGCAGATGATACCACCCTAATGGCAGAAAGTGAAGAGGAACTAAAGAGCCTCTTGATGAAAGTGAAAGAGAAAAGTGAAAAAGCTGGCTTAAAACTCAACATTAAAAAACTAAGATCATGGTATCCAGTCCCATCACTTCATGGTAAACAGAAGGGGAAAGAGTAGAAACAGTGACAGATTTTATTTTCCTGGGCTCCAAAATCACTGCAGATGGAGACTGTAGCCATGAAATTAAGAGGCTTGCTCCTTGGAAGGAGAGCTACGACAAACCTAGAAAGCGTATTAAAAAGCAGAGACATCACTTTACCAATGGTCCATATAGTCAAAGTGATGGTTTTTCCAGTAGTCATGTACAGATAAGACAGCTGGACCATAATGAAGGCTGAGCACCAAAGAATTGATGCTTTTGAATTGTGATGCTGGAGAAGACTCTTGAGAGACCCTTAAACTGCAGGGAGATCAACCAGTCAATCCTAAAGGAAACCAACCCTGAATAGTCATTGGAAGGACTGATGCTGAAGCTCTAATACTTTGGCCAGGAAAAGCCACTGATGCTGGGAAAGATTGAGGGCAGGAAGAGAAAGGGGCAACAGAGGATGAGATGGTTGGATGGCATCACCAACTTAATACACAGGAGTTTGCACAAACTCTGGGAAACAGTGACGAACAGAGAAGCCTGGTGCACTGCGGCCCCCGGGGCCGCGGAGTCTGACGTGGCTCAGCAACTGAACAACAAGGGAGCACGGCACTGACGCCTGAACCTGTGCACTTCGGTTTTTAGGTCTCAGTTACAGACACGGGTTAACTTCTCGTTTAAAGGGGAAGGGGTACAGCTCAGACATCTTGTGCTGGCTTCCATGGAGCAATCGACTTGAGGGTGTATTCAGTACACTTGCTAAACTTTACTAGCAATTCTGATGTTTACATACAGATTCCACTGGAATTTTTATATAGCAAGTCACAACCTACAAATAACCTGCAGTCCACGGGGTCGCAAAGAGTCAGACACGATTGAGTGACTGAGCTGAACCTACAAATAAACAAAAACCATTTTAGTTCTTTTGAATGTGTATGCCTTTTACTTTTAACTTATGCTGCATATGCTAAGACCAGCAGCACAGTGCTGATGAGAAGCAGTAACGGCAGGGCTCACTGTCTGTCTTGTCTTTGAAAATGAGTATTTCTTCAAAATAATGTTTTAGAGTCTGTTGTAGATTTTCAGTGGACACTTATATCAGTAGCTACTTCTTATTCCTAGCTTGCTAAAAAGTCACAAATAGCTTTAATTTTTATCAAATGTTTTTTTACCTACTGAAAGTCCAAAAGGTTTCCAACCATCTATCTGTGAATTGCCATCAGTAATCTTTTGGTTTGCCAGCTTCTAACTTTAAAGCATTCTGCATACAGACGCACACATGGAATCAGCGTACAATAATTTCTTCTTTCATGCTTTGTTTTGTGTTGGCTTCACAAGTTGGGAAGCATTATTCTTGGGACATGAAAGGGTCTGTGTAAGATGGAGACCAGCGCTCTAAGCACTGATTTAGCTGCAGCCTGTGGGTTTTGGTAGAACTTTTTTCACTACTTTTTCAGCTTTCCTTTTAATTTGCATTATGATTCCTTTTTTGACACATAAGTTTACAACTGAGGGTAATTTCCAAATATATTTTTGCAAGCTATCATTCTGTTACTGAATTCTGCTGGTTGCATTGTGTCTGGAGGAAATGATCTGTATAACACCAAACTTATGGTTTAGATGGTCCCAGCTTTGTTTTCTGTATCCAATGCAATTCCTGTTTCCAGAACTCATGTATTTTGAATCCATCAGTCTTCTCAACCTTTAGTCTTCAAAATACTATTAAAAGGGGAAGGGCAGACACCGAGACCCAAACTCCATCTCTTTGTTAAGACTTAACAAAGTTAATGGAAATAATAGAATGACGTCAGGCTAATGTCTGAACCCACGCTGGAACCAAATTAAGGGTGTCAGCATTTGTGGCTTCTCCCCCACCGCCCTCCCGACAAGCTGAAGCTGCCAGCATGGCCGAGCCTGGTTACCTTTTGAAGACCGCAGTCTCTGTCTTGGCGTCTACAGTGAGGCTGAGAGTTTCCTTCACGCCGCCATTCATCACTGTCTCAGTTACCTTGCCTGTGCTTTCCGCATCCTCCTCGCCATCGGAGCTGGCTTCCATGGCCACACTGCCTGGCGCTGAAAAGAACACAGCTGATGGTCATGTGCACCAACACCGACCCTGGCGCCCCTCTGAGGAGACCCACCCACCCAGCGTCGCCTCAGCTGCTTAGAGACAGAGACGTGAGACGGTCAGTCCGCTGCTGCCTCTTAATGACGCCCACGGGGCAGACGCTGTGAGGGATCACTGACTACAGCCCAGGACCAGCTGGACTCCCAGTCTGCCCCGCTACCTGCACACCCAACTGCCTCAGACGACTGTCCTGCCCCTCACTTCTCCAGCTCCCAGACAGGGCAGAGGCGGCGGCCAAATCCTCTGCAGCCACAGCCCACTGCTCCGCCAGCGCTGTTCGCGCTCACCCTGCGCCTCTCGCTTACCCACACTCGGGCCCTATTTTGTTCTGTTTGCTAACTTACCTTGTTCCGGTTCTCTGTGGATCATTTTTGTGTCCTACGAGAGGGAGTCATGTGGTAAACTGGTGACGAGCATCTGAATTCATACCTGGCCTCACAGACCAGGTCAAAGCACCCAACCTGGGCCTGAGTTTTCTTATGAACAAAACTGGAGGTGTTTGAACCCCCTTATAGAACTGCTCAGGGATAAACTAGGTCATCTACATAGAATGTGGCTCAGACAGTAAAGCGTCTGCCTACAAGGTGGGAGACCCAGTTTCAATCTCTGGGTGGGGAAGATCCCCTGGAGAAGGAAAGGGCAACCCACTCCAGTATTCTTGCCTGGAAAATCCCATGGATGGAGGAGCCTGGTAGGCTACAGTCCATGGGGTCGCAAAGAGTTGGACATGACTGAGCGACTTCACTTTTACTTTTCAGAAGAATGACAAAACACTAATTTCTGGATTTATTCATTTCCCTTGCCCCTTGGTTCTTGTGCCCTACACATGTACCCTCATTTTCTGAGAACTAACTTTTCGTCTCTTCCGTGTCAATCCCTCCTTCGTGCCCCTTCACCAACCTCCCACAGCCCTAATCATCAGGTTAGAAACAGTTCAGGGCCCATGCAAGCTACACCTGCCTATTCTGAGTAAGACAGTCACTGAACAGCCTCAACCATGTCACCTGTTCATAAAGATGCAAAGAAATAAACAACTACACAGCCTGAAATGCACCCAGACAGCACACTCCAAGGAATAAAAGCACCAGATGCAGCCAGGCCTGGAGCACCCATGACAAGTGCTGGCCTCATTCCCCCTGGGTGTTGCAGGCTAAGACACTGTCCTTTCTGGGCCTGTTTCCTTTCCTGTCTTGAGGGGACTGAATGACTGGCAACTTAGATACCTTACTCTTTCTAGGATCAGCATGCTGTGGTTCTAGAATAAACACACAATTGCTTTTCGCCCAAAGCCCTGAGGATATCAGACCCACATCTCATTTTCCTGGGTCCTTTGAGCCCGTGAACTTTTTTAGAAACCCTACTTGGCGGACAAAGACAACTTCCCAGATCTAGGGAAATCAGTGTCATATTCCAGGGCAAACACCCGCCAGGAGCGCAGTCCGTGGCTCCGGACCCACCTTCTGGCTGCGCACCTAGCGCAGCCACACTGGGCGTCAGAGGGTCCGTCGGTTCAGTGCTGGTTTCCATCTCCACCGGGGAGTTACTCCTTAAAGACTCTTTCGTACTTTTAGAGAAGAGAAAATTCAGAGGTGAGCAGTGGGAGACAGCCCTCAGGATCATCATTCACAGAAAACCCATGAACACTAGTTTCAAATCCACTGTGGAGACACAGCTGGTTACAGACGCCAAGAAACACAAACGTGAGTGTGGACGGCAGAGTGGAGTGGCAGATGAGCCGGGGTGGGAGACGTTCTGCTGGGTCAGCAAGGCAGCGACACGGGGACTTCTCGGAGGTTCCCAGAGAGTCTCAAGATGCCCCCAGCCCCTCAGGCTCACACAAGCACCAGGCTCCCGAGGCTGGGACAGGAGTGCACACACTGTACACTATCAACTGTATCTACAGCTCCGTTTTTACAAAAACCCTATCACCTCTAGGCAAACTGCCCAGAGGGCCTGGCCCTGCTGCTGATGTTCGATGAGTCAACACGGACCGTGCACAAGGGCTTGTAACGGGAAGCAGCTGCTCCAGCAGCATCCTCGAGCAACCGGAAGAGCAGGAGGCAGAAACCTGGCTGCCCTGCACTGGAGAAGAGCCAGCACCTCATCGTATTTTGGAGACATCTTCCATAAACCGCACTTCACCTCTGAGTAACAGCTCACTGCTGTTATCAGAGTTGCTCTAAAGCAACGAGGCTTTCAGTCTCTTCTCGGGATTTGTCTACGATGGTAACTGCTAGCTCACATCAGGTTGTCTTCTAATCTTTGCCATTACAGTGACTATTTAAAAACATGTCTTTTTAGAACAAGGAAAGAAAGTCTTTCAAGTCAGGGGGTGGAAATCTCCACCCCATTTTCTCAGGAGACAAAATGAAACAACAGTAAGCAAATCAAAATAAGTGTAAGGAGACATGAAATCTATGGTTAATACTCAAATGCTGACAATATTACTCAGGAAAACTACAAAATGATCAGTTGCTGTTGCTGAGACTAATACAAATAACAAGACTGACAGTCACACCTGACATACCCCTAAATTTACAGAGCTAGATTAGCCCCAAGCGGAATGTACGTTCAATATTATCTATTAAACGCAAGGTGCATGCTGCGTCTCTGTAACGCCCCTCACGGAGGCGCCCCTCAGGAACTCCTGGCTCCTCCTCGTCTGAAGCCTGTCCTGGCTCCGCCGTCAGCACTCTGCTCCCTGACTCCCTGGGCTGTCTCCTCAGCCCACTGTATCATCCACTCCTCCTCCCCGTTCACCCTGGGAGAGAGCAGGGAGGAGGAGGCTGGTGTTTCCCTGTAACTCAGAGCCGTGTCTACATCTCCCCCGTTGATTTTTCAATCTTGTTTAAGGCACTGTATTCAACCGGGAACACGCTTCACACACGGTTCTCAGGTGGGAAGGCTTGGAGAGCTGTGCCCGCGCTCACCTCAGGGAAGACGTGAACTCTGAGAAAGAAGCCCAGCCCGTTTCCTTTGTCGGCATAGGCTCCTCCGTGCTCCAGACGTCAGACCCCACGGAGTCTAAGGGAGCACCGTGCGTTGTCTCCATGGGGACATCAAAGTTGGCTGACCAGCTGGGTGCTAAAAAGAGGGGAGGAATTCCACTTTGAGAATGCTTCGGTAATTTAATGTAACACAAGTATTTTTCAGAAACAGATGTGCAGTGTTAAGAAAAGAAAAAAGACGGCAGGTGTGGGGCAAAGGGTATTCTAACACACCACTGACGGAAGGGGATAAGCCACAAGCACGTGGAGGGCCATTCGGTAACGTCTATTATAGAACTGTCAGTTTCCTTTGATCCCTTAGCAATTCCCCTTTCTGTGATTTTTTTTCCAACAGCAATTATCACACAAGAATACAAAGGCACACATAAAACAATATACTGATGTTAATTTCTCGATTTTGACAAAGGTACCAAGGTTACATGAACACTAGGAGGAAGCTGGGTGAAGGGTATACAGCCACTTCCTGACAATCTTTGCACCTTTTCTGCAAATCCAAAATTAGTATCAAATAAATAGCTTTTAAAAAGCATGTCAGTACTCAGTCACAGTAAACTGGGAATAAGCTCAAGGCTTCCTGCCCCACCCCGACCCCACACACCCCGACCCCACACTGGTCCTTCTCGCAGCGCCCCGCAGTCTACACCGGAGCGCACGCAGCAGGGGGCTTCCTGCGACAGGAGGAGGAATACAGAGGGAGCCTCTGCCCACCCCAACCCCACCCCCATCTCTGCAGTGACAAACGGTTTCTGTATCTAAAGAGATGAGACTGGGAGCTCCTGGAGAGCCTTGGGATGGGGACTGGGGGAGTGGGGCAATCAAGTGTGTAGAGAGCTGGAACTTTTGGCCCTTCCCCACCACCCCTCCCTCAACTTTCTAGAAGGGTAAGGGGCTAGAGGTCAAGTTAATCACTAATGACCAAAGATTTTACCAATCAAGCCCACTTAGCAAGATCCCCATGAACACCCAAGTTGCAGGGCTTCTGGGGTGGGGACAGAGGTGGCAGATGAAACTACACTGGGGACCCAAGTTTCTGCCCGTGGGACCCTCTGAACCTGTCCTGTTCATTTGCAGCCTTTAATATATCCTTTGTAACCAACTGGTAACGGCAGATAAAGGATTTTTCTGAATTCTGTGAGCAGTTCTAGCAAATAATCAAAACCACAGAGGTCACGGGAACTCCCAGTTTACAGCCAGTTGGTCAGACATACTGGCCGGAGGTAGGGACAGGCAGCCGACTCACGGGGCGAGTGAGCTCTAACCTGCGGGCCTGACTCAGACGGTCAGTGCCTCGGCTGAGCTGTGTGGGAGACTCACACATTTGGTGTCAGGAGTGAAGTTCTGAGAGCAGGGAGGAGCTCTGTTCCCGCTGGCTTTCTAGGTGCTGGAGGCAGGGGAGAGTGCTCAGGGATGGGGGTGGCAGGCGGCCGCGCCCTGTCTGTGCTGCTCCTCGCACCCTGCCGGTCTCTGCTTAAATGTCGCCCCCCGAGGTGTGTCCCTTCAGACGAAATCGGGTCTGCTTGCTCTCATCACACATCGTGCGGTTCCTTCACAGTACCCCATGCTGAATGCCCAAATCCTTGCTGCGGACGAGCTGGCAGTGGGGACCACCGCTCTTTATCAGGGATGCTCTCTATCACAATTGGAGGAGGCTCCAGGCTGTAAGGAAGGAATGCTAGGCTACGGGATCCTCGAGCTATTTGGGGATGCTCCTCAAGATAAATGACCAAGAAAGACCTGGTATAACAGAGGTGCTCCAACCCACAGACAGACCTTCCCGGGACTCTGGGCAACTTACTCAGCTCCCCCTGGGCTAGGTTTCCTCATCTGTTCACTTCAGATAAAACCATCTACTTAGTCCTGAGGGTTAAATGAGGGCCTCATCTAGCAGGTACTGACAGAGGGCTGTTTCTGAGCTTCCTGCCCTCCGATCTGTGTACCCAGGCGGCAGGGCTCCACAGGCTCTCAGAAGGAATAGTACCTTAATGTCTGAAAACCCCACCTGCAACCTCAGAAAGTCAAGAAAGTGAAAGTGTTAGCCGCTCAGTCATGTCTGACTCTTTGCAACTCCACAGACTACACCCTGCCAAGCTCCTCTGTCCATGGGCTTCTCCAGGCAAGAATACTGGAGCTTGTTGCCATCTCCTTCTCCAGGGGATCTTCCCAACCCAGGAATCGAACCCTGGTCTCCTGAATTGCGGGCAGATTCTTTACCATTTGTCACCTCCAGAGAAGGTGACAGGTATTTCTGCCTGCCCACGATATGCAAAGTTCTGGACTTGCTCCATCCAAATAAACTAGGCTACACAGAAATGACTGTTGTTAGTAATTTCTTATTATTATCATCCCAGGATAGTCTTCGGAGAAGGCAATGGCAACCCACTCCAGTACTCTTGCCTGGAAAATCCCATGGACGGAGGAGCGTGGTAGGCTGCAGTCCATGGGGTCGCTAAGAGTCGGACACAACTGAGCACCTTCACTTTCACGCATTGGAGAAGGAAATGGCAACCAACTCCAGTGTTCCTGCCTGGAGAATCCCAGAGACGGGGGAGCCTCATGGGCTGCCGTCTATGGGGTTGCACAGAGTTGGACACGACTGAAGTGACTTAGCAGCAGCAGCAGGATAGTCTTTCCCAGACTAGCTCCCCAGAATTACTCTAACATTAACCGTTGAGAAACTCTTCTCAACAGTCGAGAAAAACTCTGGAAGAAGCCACAGAGATTGGGTGGACGGCAGAGGCTCTCAAGTCAGAGGCTGAGGCAGCTCAGAGCCCTGGAGGGGAGCACTCCCTACCCTGGTCCCACCTCAACCCCGGCTGACCTGCCAGTGCAAAGAAAGCTTTCCCAAGCAGCAAGGTCAGGAGGGCTGAGACCTGTGCGGCCATGCCCTGTGGGTGAGCCTCACACCTCCGGCCCTCGTCTCTCCCTGTAGCTCCAGAGAAACCGTGACAGGGGGAGTGAGCCACACCAAGGGTACGGTCACTCCCCAAGTCACACGTCACCCACTCAGCGATCTCACAGATCCACAGACTCCAAAATATCATTCAGCCTTAAGAAAGAGTAATAAAACCCTGCTACACACTTGAACATGGATGAACCTGGAGGGCACCATGCTAAAGGAAGTAAACCAGTCACAAAAAGACAAAATACTCCATGACTCCACTTAGGATGAGGTCCCTAGAGGACTCAAATTCAGACACAGAAGGTAGAATGGTGGTGGCCAGGGACTGGGGAAAGGCGAGTGCAGTTTATGGGTATAGCTTCAGCTTTGCAAGGTGAGAAAGTTCTAGAGGCCCACTACACAACAGTGTGAATACACAACACTACTGAACCACACAGGTGAACACACACACACAAGCCGAAAGCTCTGGGCCTCCGTCCTGTCTTCGCCCCCTGCCGCCTGCCCCAGCTCCTGATGAGGCCCTGCCGTTTCTCACGTCTCACAATGAGTCCCGCTGCTGGTCTTCCTGTCCCTGAGCACGCTTTCTAATCCAGCTTTCACGCTGCTACAAAGAGTAATCATGTCAAAACAGGTCAAAACCCAGGATTCTCAATAGAACCCTCACGAGGAGGATTACAACCTCCAAAATAAAATTCTCCTTCCGGCCTCTGGCCACGTCTCCACCCTGAGCTACATTCACCAGTGGTGGGTCTATGACTTCCTAGGAGCTGTTTTCCTGCAAGCGAATCATCCCTACTTGTCCTCATGGCACACCCTGTCCTCTGGGCGGGCTCTGCAGAGGCCTGGGGGAGCAGGGCCCCCGTTCTCCCCACATTCTCCATCTGCTCAGACTCCAAGGCTCTGGAGGCTGTGCCTGTGCCCCAGCTCCTGGCACACAGCAGGAACCTGACACAGGCCGGCTGGTGTGAACGGCGTCACGCCCTCCTGAAGGCGGTGAGCCGGGAAGGAGAGGACAGAGAACGGGGGTGAGCACGCGGGGTCTGCTGGATGCCTGCCGAGCTCCGAGGTCACAATGAGGTTGAACCTGACCCCCAGAGTGGGGTTTCAGCCTCTAGAACCGAGGCATAAAAACCCTCCCAGGCAACAGGAAGCACTGTTGGTCTGGAGAAAAGCCCCGATATCAGCCTACACGGCTACTTTATGTGAAAATTTGTCTGAACTTTTAGGCATTAACAGTATTTTTAAAAGGCCAGTCAACTGAAGTCTTCTCAGCAAGTGGTCAAACGCAGATAAGCATTTGGCTGGCGAGTTTCTGGGTTGCAGGGCTCACACTGTGGGCCCCTGTGTGAGCCGCTCCAGCTCTAAGGATTCCCGTGGCTCAGGCGCACTCCTGACCCTGCAGTCTTCCCTCGGCTCCCCAGGAGCTGCGGTCCCTCCCCGTCTGCGACGGTGCCATCTCTGCAGCTGGAGGATGGACCTGTGGGCGCGTTGCTGTCCTCTACCCAGAAGCACACAGAGGGCTTCCAAACCGGAAAGAGACGCCCTCTCACCAAAGGTGTGACTGGTTCCTTCCCTCAGGCCCGGGCCCCGAGACGGAAACCTTCAAGGAAGCTCAAACGACAGCGTGTGCTTCCACGTAACTATCCCTCAGAGGCCACCCCAGGTTCTGCAGGCCAGCGCTGACGGGGAGAAGGCGGCGACTTACGTTCGTTCAGATCTACCTCCATTTTGTCCTCCGGGTTGGCACTACTGGACTCGAACAAGTCTTGTTTTGCGCCATCTTCCTCCTCAGAGTCTGTACTTTCCTCACTGTCTGTACTCCCCGAGCTGAGGGGAAAAGTCCAAAATATTACTGCTGCACATCGGCCCCCCAGCTAAATCCAGAGCCCAGAAGACATCCCACACCGAAACACCGTGCTGCGCTTCACCTGGGTCCCCCGTGCCTGTCACTGTCAGGACTCGCCCCACCCCAGGCACGGGCTGCTCCCATTGGGGCTGTGCTTGCAGACGATTCGGAAACCTTGCAGCTGCCTGGTGTGCAGGCGCCCCCTGGTGGCGAGAGTCCGTACTTCCCTCACGACCAAGGATGTTGAGCAGTTTCTCACACGCTCACCTCCTGTTCTCAAGCGTCTTTTCACATCTTTAGCCTATTTTAAAAACTCGGTTGTCTTTTCTCATTACTATAGAGTTTTGAGAGTTCTTCATATGCTCTACGTGTAAGTCCTTTATGAGATACATGATTCGCAAATTTTGTCTCTGTCTACGCCTTGTGCTTGTGTTAACATTGTCTTTTGAAGAATATTAGTATTCAATTTTGATAAAGTTTAACTTACCACCATTTTTTTTCATGTATAAGTGCTTCAATATTGTATCTCAGAGATCTCTGCCTCACCCAAGGTCACAAAGATTTTCCAGTATTAAAGTTTTCTAATGATTCAGACGTAAGATCCATTTTTGGTTACTGTGTATACACAGCAAGGGTACAGACCAAGGTCATTTTCCCACATATAATGTCCAACTATTCCAGCTCTTTTTCTTCAGATGACTACCCTCTCTCCATTGATCTGCCTCTGCACCTCCACCATCAATCAGACGTCTATGTGTGTGTGTAGGCCTATTTATGGGCTCTCTATTCTGTCCCCTGATCTACCCGTCTTAACTACTGTACCTAGAAGTCAGGCAGTGTCAATACTGTTCTTTACGAAAGCTGTTTTGGCTATTCCAGGTCCTTTGCATCTTCATATAAATTTTAAAATCAACTTATCAACTGCTACCAAAAAACCTGCTATAATTTTGTTTGGAATAGCAATGATTCCAGATCAATCCAGATCTGGGGAGAATTGGCATCTTAATAATATTGTCTTCCAAATCATAAACAAATATTTATCAAGCCTTGATTTCTCTCAGCTGTTCTTAGTGTATGAGCCTTGCACATCTTTTGTCAGATTTATCTGTACATATCTAATATTCTGATGCTACTTTGAATAGTACTATTTAGTAATTTTAATTCCAATTGTTGGCTGAAGTATGTAGAAAAACAATTACACCGATCCAAGATTATGCAATCTTGCTAAACCCACCAAACTATATTCTAGGAGTCTTTTTGTAGATCCCAACAAACTTTCTACATAGACAGTCATGTTGTCTATGAATAATGGTAGTTCTTACTTTTCCTTTCCAATCAGATACCATTATTTCCTTCTCTTGACCCACTGCACTGGCGAGCACCTCCAGCACAATATGAAAAGCAGGGGTTAAGAATAGGTATCCTCATCTTGTTCCCAATCGTGGGAGGAAAGCATTCAGTCTTTCACCATTAAGTGTGATGTCAACTGTTAGGTTTACTGCACAAGCGTTAAACAAATTGAAGACATTCCCCTGTCTCCAGTTTACTGAGCAGCCCTACCAGGAACAGATGCTGAATTCAGCCACATGCCTACTGACTTTCAAATGTTAAAGCAAGTCTGCACTGCCGGACTAAAAATTCAACTTCGTCAGCAGACACAGGACCATCTGGGTTATAGTTTTCTGTTTTTGGTTGAGGTTTGGTAGTTTGTGTCTTTCAAAGACCATCTAAGCTGTCAGATTTATTGGCAAAGAGTTGCTCCTAGTATTCCTTATTATCCTATTAATATCTGTAGAATCTATAGTGATGTCACCTGTCCTGTTCCTGATATTAATAATTTGTATCTTTTTCCCTTGACCTTCTGTCTGTGGGGTGTATCAATTTTATTAATCTTCTCAAAGAACAACTTTTAATTATGACCCATCGATTATAATGATTTTCTCTCCTGTTTTTCTGTTTCCTATTTCTCGCCGTTTCTTATGGTGGACACTGAGGTCACTGATTTGCTCTCCTTTTAATGGAAGCGGGTAGTACCAAACGTGATCCTTTAAGTACATTTCAGTTGCAGCCCCCACACTTCCTGGTAAATACTGAGTTCCCGTTTTCTTTCAATTCAAAATACTGTGTAAATTCCCCCTTTTTTCTTTAACTCATGTTATTTAGAGATTTTCTGAAGATCTGTCATTGATTTCTAATTTAATTCCATTGGGTCAGAAAGCATATTTTATATCACCTGAATCTTTTTTTTTACTGACTCTTGCTCTGTGGCCCAAAGATGGTCTCTCTAAGCAGTTCATGTACACTTGAAAGGAATGCACACTCTTTTGTGGAGTGCTTTGAAGATCCCCAGACGGTCAAGCTGGTTGACAGTATTATGTCAATGCTCCACACTTTTATACTTATCAATTACTAGGGGAGGAGTGTTGAAACATCTAACTGTAACTGCGGACTCGGTCTCCTCTTCGTGCTTCTATCAGTTTTGCTCTGTGTGCTCTGAAGTCCTGTTATTAGCAATGTAGATACTGACAGAACTGGCATTATGCTCTCCTAATAACCACTTTATGACCTTTGAATCTTTTCCTTCGAAATCTACTTTAATATTAATAAAGATTTCTCTACCTTTTAACCTGTTTAAATCTTATTTTAAAATTTAAGTTCTTAAATAATTTAAATCATTTCCCACAGGCAGCATTAAGTCAGGCCTTTTTTTTTTTTTTTTAATCCAATCTGACAAGCTCTGCATTTTATTTGGGGTTTTGGGATAGAATTTTGAAAATTGATCCCAATGGGTATCATATTACATGACTCTGTCTCAAGTAAAATTAATTTTTAGAAACAACTTTCCTCTTTCCAGGGAAGCTTTCAGATTTCTATAAGAAATAACACGTAACTCAGCTGCTGCTCTTATTACTAGTCAGGGAACACTCCTCAAGGCACCGTATGACGGCATTCCTCAGCATCACTTCCCCATCACAAGAGGCTGTGTCACAATAGTTCACGAACTATGTCAGAACACTTGGAGCACTTTCAAACAGGTTACCCTGACTTGTTCACACTGCAGACAAGTGAGGTGGTACCAACTCATACCAGTTAACAAGGGCCTTTCTGATCGTGACAAAAGCATGGATCTCTGGGTCAAATTTGTATGTTTGGAGAGGCAAATAATACTTGTTTTATGCACTGGACATTACTACTGTAACAGGCTATTGCTCACCTTGATCGTCTTTGGGATTCTGGTGTAAATGCAATATGCTTTTCCTCCCAGATATCTTCCTCATCAGAGCCACCATCATCAAATTGTTGTATTCTTTCCTTACAACATGCTTCAAACAAGGCAATATTTCCCTAAGTGAGACAGGAAAAAAATTTTAAAAATCAAGTTATTTTCGGCAAAAGTTACCAATGTAAATCATATTCTTAAAAAATGCCGATCACCTATACCAAAATAAAATTTAAGCATGTAAAGTCAGCTTCTATGTAAGTAACAACAAAAATGTCCCCCCAAGGACTGGCTTCAAAATTAGTATACAGGAAACTAACACTATCTATACATAGGCTCTCTTCATCTAATGAGAGCAGCATTTTCGTTCAAGAGCCTCCCCAGGTCATCCGCTTAGCACGCAGCCCCACGTACCCTAACAGCAACAGCAACCTGTACTTCCTCTGCTTTTCAAGGCCAGCTAAGCAATGAGGAGTGTCAACATCCGCTCAGTTAGTCTCCGGCTTATCAAAACAGCGAGTAAACCAGCAGACTCTCACACTAAGTGACATAAAATCAACATTGCGCCCATTCAAATGACACTAATGTCCATCTGTAAACGTGGCTGACTTGGCATTTCAGAACTGCCTGGTGATGAAGGGCTGGCCCCCATCTGGCCCAAGTTTCTCTCCTGGTGACATTCAGCAGATGCAAAAGGCAGCAGGTTGGAGTCAAACTGCTGTCTTTGAAGCCAAATGTCTACACTGGCTTCATTAGCCCCGTCACATCTTAAATGAGGGCAGCAAATTTACACACCTATGGGGCCAGGCAGGCCACGTGCGCGGCTGAAGTCACCGCCATCTAAGACAAAGGCTCCTCGAGTCGGGAGCCCTGGCACACACAGCACGCATTCCCACCGGTAGACCTCTCATACGCCTCACTACTCGCGAGCAGCATGAATACTTACACTTTCATTTGTATTGAGAGTAAAGTTGATGTCTGACACCCGATCAAAAGAAACACTGTAAACAAAAGACAAGTGCCATGGTTAATTATCTACAGACTCAGAAACAGGATTCATTAAATTATCCAAATTTACAGTATGACAAAATCTCCATTAGTAAAGCCAAATTATTTACATTAAGTGATCCCTCCTCCCTCGGTATAAGGAATTTACACAGGATGGGAGGCCTCAAAGCCTTCCTTATAAACAATGTTTAACAGCCACGGTAGAAACCATAGTTCTATGGGCCATGCCTACATAACCCCAAAAAGGTTATCTGCAGATAAGAAACAGGTTGAAATATGAAAAAAGGGTCACAGGCACTGTCAGACCCTGAGCTTTCTCCAGATACAGACAAATGCAGACATAAAATACAGACACCCTTGAAGTCTTACACTACAACATGGCATAGACGGGACAAAAACAGGGATTCAAAGAATCCCTAGCCTATCCAATGTGTAACTTTTGAGTAGGTAGGGCTATCTTAGAATCCTTAAAGAATATGTTTGAATCAAACATCATTCTAAGTATCCCATACAAAATTCTAGAGAGACTGGATTCCAAACCAGCAACTCTTAACAAATGGGCCCAGACAGGCAGGCGCTGAGACACCACATGCTGGGAGGTGGGGGGTGGGGGCTGCAGGTTCTGGTCTGAGTGCTCCCGGGGTGCAGACAAGCCCCGTGTGGAGGGGCCTTGCTCTTCTGGGGTTGAAATGAGCTGATTCCTAGGGCAGCTGACAGCCTCTACCACTGCTCTACCCACTTACAGTGGGGCCTCCAGGACTTCCCTGGGGGCTCAGATGGTAAAGCGTCTGCCTACAATGTGGGAGACTGGGGTTTGATCCCTGGGTTGGGAAGATCCTCTGGAGAAGGAAATGGCCACCCACTCCAGTACTCCTGCCTGGAAAATCCCATGGACGGAGGACACTGGTAGGCTACAGTCCACGGGGTCGCAGAGAGTCGGACATGACTGAGCAACTAAACTTTAACTTTCTAGGCCCTTGCCTACACGGCATAGTGTTTGACACAATCAGAGGGTGTGGAAAAGTCTTTCAGCTTCTCGCCTGTGGTAAACAGCAACTTAGGACAAACAGCAGCCTCCACTGGCTCCAGTTTAACCAATGCCCGAGCATCTACTGCTGGGGAGGAAACTGAGAGATGCTGGGTGTTGACGACCCTGCTCAGGGTGCTCCCGTGAGACAGAACTCTGCTCAGAGAGCTGCAACACACCTCGAGTAAACACTTGGTTCATAAACACGCGCATTTCCCAAGGTCAGGGGCCAGACCACTTGTCTTCCTTTCTGTGGACGGCTCCCACAGCAGCTGTTCCTGGATTCTGCACATCTCTGGGCTCCTCTTTCCCTGACTACAGGACAAGGGAACTGACTGCCCGGCCCTCGGGGGCGGGGAGCCCAACCCCAACTCCACCTTCCAGTTAGTCACTCAGACAAGAGAATGTGGGCAGGGTGGCGCCCGCTCAGCCACAGCGTGGTTCTGTCCACTGTGCTGTGCAAGGACCAGACCTGCTCAGGCCACTGAACTGACAGAGGGATTAACCACTGAGGACGCTGCGGCCCAGCGCCAAACCCTGAAAGGGAGGACGACGACTTGAGCTCCTGAGTCTAACAGAAATAAACTGCTGTGGAGACGTCGAGGCCGAGGGCAGGCTCTCCTTACGGGAGTCGCGTTCTACTCCTGCAGTTGTCTGGGTGGCTCAGGCTGATGGGCCAGACCTGAAGGGCAGGTTCCTCCCAACTCACAAACACAAGGATTCCAAGAACTCAGAGGAAACAGAGGGCAGGAGTGCAAGACACAGAAAGGCTGTGCAAACAGAAAGGTATACTCACTTGCCAATGTCATCTTGATCTGCAAACTTCTCATCGTTGAAGCCAAACTGGTCAATAAAATTGGACGTCATTTGTTGCATCTGATAATCAGAAAAGGCCTGGCAACCCCAGGGCCAGTGACAGTGATACAATGATTCTAATGGCATTCTACACACTATATGCCCACTTATTATGTTCCAGAAACCCCTGATTTATATACAGCCACAGGGCTTAAAAAGTTGGTGTGTTCTTTAAAAAAAAAAAACAAGTAATTTCAGACACAATTTATCCCAAAAAGGAAACATTTGGATTTTGTCCACAAATTATTCTAATGCACATGCCATGTAAGAAGTGTTAAATGACCACTGTCCTCTATTCTGAATTGTCTTGAGAGAGAGGTTTGGGTCCGGTTCAAAAAAGTGATCAAGTGACATGTGCCAGTCTGAAATTATAAGGTGTATCAGCCACCTCTGAACACAACCAACCTTAAAACCCAACAAGCGGTAACCACCGACCCTCCCTTTCAGCATCTCCCCACCCCCGTCCACTACAGCAACAGGGCAACAGAGGGAAAATGACTAGTGACCACAATCCCAACTCTACCACACCATCGCCAGGGAGCCTTCTTCACTTTCCCAAAAAAAAAAAAGATTCAAGTCTCAGAGGCTGAGAAGAGTACAAAGTAACTACCATCCTACCTACCTTAGAGAGAGGACAGAAAGCTTTAACACTGATTGGCAATCACTCTGAAAACCCACAACACTGAGAGATCCACGGAGGAAGCAGTTCTGTTTGCTACACCGTTTTTACAGAGCCCCAGGGTTCTCCGGTGAGGAAGGGGGACGCTACCATGGACTCCACAGAAGTGCTGCTGCTCTGACTGTGAACTGCAGCAGGCCAGGGGGACGGTGAAGTCAGCAAATGTGCTCCAGGCTCGCTCAGTCAGGGTTAAAGAGACGAAGACAAGCAAGGGCCCCCCTCACTCTGCCGCAAGCAACCCATACAGAGACAAACTGTGTGCGTGTGTGCTGCCCGTGGACAGAGCTGCCCATGGACTGTGCGGGGGCTCAAGCAACAGCTGTGGCTGGACTAAAGGCATTGGCCCTGAGGCCCCTGCCAGGCAGGCCACCAAGCTCTCCTGCGTTCTCTGAGCTGGGCCCACGGACTCCACCCTGCAGAAATGCCTCTGCCGTTAATTTCTGATGATTCATTATGGTGGCAGGGAATTATGGCATGGATAATCCAAATTGTGGATAATTAAAAAATAAACCTTATATTTGGCTTTGGAAGGCATCTTTTCCTTAGAACTAAAAAAGTGCTGCATATACAGTTTACTGAGAACCTAAAACCTCGCTCGCATTTCTCTAACTCGATACCCACCTCTCCCTGCTCACTGTTGCACCGTCAAGCTGCCCCTTTCCTGCCCTCAGAGACGACACTGCCCGAGCACCTGGGGGCTGGAGGCTGGCCCCAGGTAGGCAGATGGTAAGGAACACCAAGGCTCTGGGAGTCTGGGTGAGAGCAGAGGCAAGGACAAGGCCTAGGAGGCTGGGGGAGTTCCAGATGGGCGAATACAAAATATGCACACACATATTTGCACTATCTATCCACCTAAGGAGGAAGACAGACACAGCCTCCAAACAGTAACGCAGAGGACACGGGAAACCAGCGAGCCGCAGTCCTCAATAGTTCTGGGTCCATTGTTGCTTCTAGGAAGACCTACCAGCAAAGAAGCTAGGTTTCAAATCTGATTTTTACTAATAAAGCTGTCAAGGCTTACTAAACCCACAGCTGTGAAGACTGTTACTGTATTCTCCCTAAAGCTTTATGAAAGTGCTTTGGACACTGAGAAATTCAAGTCTGGAAAGCGCCATATGGTTGTGCAATTATTAAAAACTTTTAATTACATTTCAAAAGGGGGTAAAAGCCCCCCATGTCTCAAAACTGTCACCCTGGTCAAAGCCAGGGGCTGTTCTGGTCCTTTATTAAGTCAATCTCTTGCGGGGGGGGGGGTCCCCACCTGGGCAGCGGGAGTGGTCCCCACCTGTGGCAGTGAGCCCCAATCCTCCAGACACTGCAAGAGGAAGACCTCCTCCCCTTCCCCCAGAGAGGCGGCCACGGGAGGAGGGAGAGCAGACTCCAGAGGTGAGGAAACCAGCCGGGCACCAAGGCTGGGAGTGGGTGTGTTCAGTGACCCGCCCTGAGCTCTCTGTGCGTGCGCGTCACCAGACCTGGCTTCAGATGTGAATGAGCGCGCCACAGTGACACACAGAGACTATCTGGTTATGACGGAGACCAGCACGAACATTCTAGGTTAACCTAGACGTGAACTCCTGAACTCAGAAAAAAATACTTTAGAGTTCGCTTCCTATTTTCAAAATGATTCAAGACTGCTCTATAATTTCAACATGCAAAAACAGTTTACTGGAAGCCTGTCAACCAAAAGAGAGTACTTATTCTCCCTACCTTTGAGGGCTACATGGGGTGGATAGACTCCACAGGACAGGAGCCTGGTGTCACTGAGGCGTTCTGGTGACTGAGATCGGGCCACACACATCAGTCAGAAAAGTCTCCCCAGAAAACCTATGACCCCGGAACCAGATCTCAGGAGAGAGGCAGGGAATTCACTTTCCAGACACCAGAATGTCATCAGCTTGATTAAACTAGCTGCTGCAAACTCTGAGTTCATTAACTTATTTGCAAATATTTGCAAAACAAAAAGGGCGTTCTCTTTCTTAAAAGTTCTTAAAAGCTATTCACCAGAATCAGAATCACCCTGAAAATGCGCACTGCACACCATTCAGCTTCTCTGGAGAGGTGGAACGATGTGTAATTGGGATACAGAGCAGGTTGAGGGATCAATTTGATACTGTCCAGGTGCTCCAGGGTCGGGGAAGGATTGCTCAAAGGCACGAGGGTGCACAGGAAGCCAGCCGGGCCTCTAGGGTGGCCAGTGCTGCCGCGCAGTAGACGAATGTGTGAGCGGACCAGGAGGCCCACCTGCTGGACAGCTCCCCTGAGGGCTGGCTGCACCCTGGCCCTCACCTCGGGAAGCTAGTCTCCAGGGGCAATGCCAAGAATCAAGAGAAGCCAAAATGCTACCTCAGGCCCATCCTGAACATGTACACATTAAACTGCCTTAGTCCTAAAATCAGACGACTGCTTAGTTCAGCCTATACCGGGGTGTGTCAGTCTACTTGGACACCAAAAGGCAGGGCCTATAGAGTCATCAGGAACTTCATCCTGGCCCTGGTAAAAGGGGCTTCAGGATTGGGAAAAACATTCAGTGCCAGGGAAGGTAACCACATTAATTCCACTGCCACACCAAATCACCTGACAAGCAAGACTCGGTCCTGACCAAGGGTAGCTTCTCCATATAAGGAGCTGCTACTGCTGCTAAGTCAGACTCTGTGAGACCCCACAGACGGCAGCCCACCAGGCTCCTCCGTCCCTGGGATTCTCCAGGCAAGAATACTGGAGTGGGTTGCCATTTCCTTCTCCAATACATGAAAATGAAAAGTGAAAGTGAAGTCGCTCAGTCATGTCCAACTCTTAGCGACCCTATGGACTGCAGCCTACCAGGCTCCTCCGTCCATGGGATTTTCCACCTTCCAAAAGGGCTTCCAGGTTGAGCTCCCAAACGTGATACTCAGAAGGGACAGTGAATTCACTCCTCACCTCCGCAGGAACTACCAAGGGAGGATATATCAGTATGCCCGTTTTTATATCCTGTTTTTGCCCCCACAAAGATTCCCAGCACCTGCTAAATGAAGAGGAATTTGGGGACAGGATGAATCTGGGGATGCTACAGAATCTGAAGATATCAGAAACATATAAGTCATTTGGTTCAGGAACACTGGGTAAGTTACTTGCACTGACATTAAACAAGTCTTCCTAGTCTTCTCTACAAATCCCTACTGCAGGATCTCTGCATAATCAGCATGTCCAAAACGCATGCTTACTGAACTATCCATGTCATTAAAATCTCCTGAAAAGTTACCCGACTCATCATCATTATCAGATCTAAAGAAACATGCCCTGGAAATATAATCAACATACACCTTTCTCTCACATACCCAACACTTCCTCTTTTAAACACTTTGATCTAACTACTAAGTAGCCCCCAAACATACCCTAATTAATGCATGTCTGACTCCAAAGCTGATTCATAAATGACAACTAAACTAAGCATTTAAAATAAAAACAAAAAACAAAACTTTTAGGCATGACTCACTTGCTGCAAAGAAGAATCCTGTGAGAAACCCGTTTCTTTAAAGTCAATTTCATCATCACTGGATGAATGAATATGGCAGGTTGTAACCTATATGCATAAAAATGTAAAAAACTATTTAAGAGAGAAAAATTTTGGACATTTGTATCAGCAATTTTACGGAAGAAAATCACATTTAGTTTTTCTCTCAAATGTGTAACAATAGCATGAACAAAAACAAGTAAGAGCTAAGCTGTAAAATGCACCCAATAATTCCAGGGAGCACTTCACTCAATCAGGAGGTTCAGCCACCTAGCATTCTGCTGCCCACTTGCAGCTACTTTACCCATATTAACCACACCACAAAGCATGTGAGAGACGAGTTACTTCACATATGTGACTTTGATAATTATCTCCAATTAGATGATTACAAAGCAAAGGAAGAAGCAATGGCTCAGATAAAATATAAAATAATTAACTATTTCAAGCCTAAAGGGTAAAACTGCAATCCCAGGGATCACTAATGAGCCATTAGAAAGTTCAGGTTTAAATACAACCATTTCATTTTGAATTCTTGCACTTCTTGCCCATTCTAAGAAAAGCACTGCTCCTAAGTGCTAAATATGACTTGAGTCAACAGTCCCCTGCTCATGGTAAGACCTCAGACCTTCTGCCCCTTAACACGTAATCCCTGACCTCACAATTTAAAACTAACTCACATTAATTAAATAAGCAAAAGTATAAACAGGAACTGCTCACCAATTCACAGTGATTTTCATTAATTTATTCATTCATTCATAAATGTATTAACAAACAGAAATGACTAAGTACCACACTAATAATGGTAATTGCTACAGAGCAAGTAATAAATGTGAACAGTCTGCAAAATTCTAAGAACAAGCACTGTGCTTCTTAGGTAACTTACACTGTATTTTCTGAGTCACTTGTCCTGTAGCAGTGTTCTAGGCAGAGCTCTGTCCTCAGGGGAGAAACAGCAGCCGTTAACTACCAGCCCGTGCAGCTGTGCCCAGAAGCCTCGAGCGATAGACACTGGCCTGGTTTGCTCTGTGATGTTCCAACACTGATTCAAGAGGCCCAAAGTGGAATCCACAGGGGTCTGTATGTGGTGTGGCTTATGAAACTCTGAGCAAATTACTGTCTGAATAAAACTAATCTCATCTCTCTTTATCTGGACATCTCTGAGGAAGATACTAAGTCCAAGTGAATAACCCAGTTTCCAACTAACTCCCTCTCCATCCTCCCTAAAGTGCAGACAAAACATTCACATGAATTTTGCACTTGACCTGATGAAATTAAAGCAGAATTTGTGATCTGCCTGCCTGAATCAACCATTGCTTTAGCAAGCAGACGGGAAAAATGTGTGTGTGTGTGGGGGGGGGTAGTTTGTCCATGAGAGCCCAGCCGGAGTACAGATGGGAGGGGTGGAACACTGCTTGGTCACGGCAGCTGGCACCTTACAGGGTGACTGCAACGAGAGCAGGTCAGTGGCTCTGCTGCAGAGATTTAGGAGCTTCAGGCCACGTGGCTGGCAAGGCAGTACAAGAATCACACTAAGCCCATGGTGGGGGGTGGGGCACAAAAACAGAAGACAATTCAAAGAGAAAGCCGGGAGAACTGGACAGCCAAAAAGGCGTCCACCACTCCTGGTCTGTCTTGCTGTTTCAAGTTCAACAAGAATACAGTGTATCCTTATTCATACTTTTTGCTACAAAATAAGAATTTATCAGCTCATTAATGAAAACAAGAAACTAGAGTCTTGTTTTCAAACTTGAGCAACTACTATGTGCCAGACACTGTGACCCCTTCCATCTTCTCCTTAACTAGTATCCTCAAAGCAATTCAAGTAATCTTTTCCTCCAGAAAGAAACTACTGTTTTAGAAAGTTATTATTAATAACAGCACAAAGCATGTACACCTTCTCAATTATTCTACTGAGAGATGTGGTGATTCTGATTCTACCTACAGGGTAATGTAGTCTGAAATCATTAATAAAATGAGCTAAAAGATGCAATTTAACTTGTTAATCTTAGTCCCTGATCTAAACTTTCAGAATACACCCCTTTTGAAGCATCTCCAGCTCAATAAATGCCTCCCTCATTCCTCTTCTTCCAGCTGAAGTCTTGTCATCTTGTTTCTTCTGTCCCACCCACACCTGTTCACCCTTACTGTCAAAGCAGAACCTGAAACCCCATCACTTCTCTTCAAGTCTATCATCACCTCCCTAGGGAGGGTTTCTCTCTCATCTGGATGCACACTGCATCCAGCAGTCTCTCTGCTGCACCTCTAGTCCCACTAGAGTCTGTCCTCAAGCCAGCAGCCATGATGATCCTTTAAACATGACAGATTTAAAACCCACTGACATTAAATCACGGCACTTTTCATTCAGTTCCGAACCCAACGACTTTTCACCTCACTAAGATCACAACCCTGGGAGCGCGCCTTGAAGCTGCGAGAGCTCCCGTTTCCTTCTCTGCCACACTCTTTCTGACATGAATATGTGGGCACCGTACCGGCCTCTGAAACTGCTCTTCCAGCCCCACTCACCTCAGCCTCTGCACCAATATTCTCAAGGGCGTTTCCCTAGACCACTTAATTCTAAATGCACGGCTGCCCGAAACACTGCAACTCCCCTCCCCTCGTCTGCCCTCCCCCTTCGGCTGTCCACCTCCACGGAGGCAGAGAGTTTTGCCAATCTTGTCTAGTCCAACATCCAGTGGCCAGCACACAGTAGCCACTCAACGAGTTAATGAATTAAGGAAGACCAATAAATCACTAAATGAGAATACAGAATCATAACTTTTAAGAAAGTAACAGGGAGATAAGAACACTCTTGCCAAGCAAGATGTATTCTAAGCAAACTAGACTTTTTTCTTAATCAGCAAAAATGCTTTTGTTTTGTGCAAAAAGAGTAAACTATACTCTTGATACTACAGTGAATGAAAAAAAAAAAGCCTTTGAGTTGTTACCTTCTTTGATGATAAAATTTCAGATTTATTAACTGTTGTGAAAAGAAAAGGCAAGTAAGAGTTTTCTTCATCTTGGCTGATCAGGTTGCTATGCAGCCTTAAGTATCACCTGACTGGAAACATCTGGGTGAAAAGTAGAAGCCACAGACTCCTCCTTGTCCCACTGTGGACCCTGGGACCTACATGACCCAGGGCTGGTTGGAAACGCAAACCCTCAGAGGTTCCACCTCGATCCACTGGGCCTGCAAACAATTCCTATGTGCGCTCTGTATTCCTCTACACAACCTCCATAAACCATCTCATAAACTACCTCAACATTTAAAACACACACCCTTGCCCCTGGAGAGGAAGATAAAGAATGAAACAAACTCAGTTCTCCAAAGTCAGCACAAAAACATTTCCTACGTTTTCTAAATTTATCTAAATCCTTGCCAGTTTTTACAGTTTGGGGGCTTAGTCAAAACAGTGTAGTCTCTGGATGTTAAAATACCAAGTTTTATTGATAATAAGCTCCCAACAAAAAAACATGAAGAGTGTATGACTCTCTTGTGCATTTACTTTGGCAATAGAGGGTCACAAGGTTGAAGTACTTCAAAGAGCTCAGCAAGAAGGCAATTCTATATCCCTACTGGGACACAGCCTGAAACATTCTGGGCAGAAAATAAAGAGTTTGGAAGCTACAGTTCAAGTATCCTTGGTGGCCTGGGATTAATGTAAAAGGATCCTTAAAAACTTGGAAGCCCCACATCCCTAAAAATACAGGGTTGGCCATAACACTGATGAACAAACTCTTTGGTCAACCCAATACTACAAAGAATTCCCCACTGAAGGACTCAGACTAACGGGCAGTGGTCTCTTAGTCTTGGGTGTTTGAAACCAAAGAAGCGAGAGGTCCTGCGAGAGCGACACAGAGCCTCAGGAAACAAGATCAGAGTGTGGCCAAGTTGACACAGACAGAGCACCGCTAACAGGATCTATTACTGGCTGCTTCTGCCCCATGAGCCAACGTCTCCTCCTTCTGCTTTACTGTGGGTTATCTGCATTGTCCAAGGGTTATGGCAGAAAGTACAACGGGCAAAGGAGAACCAGGCTTCCGTCAGCATGACAGGTGGAGCCCAGGATAACTCTTCCTGCCACACAAGTGGAAACGTCTGTCTAGATGGAAATGTCTGTCTACATTTAAAGGACCCAAAGGAGCTGTGCACTAATTTCGTGCTGTATGGCCATGCTCCTGCGTGGCCATATACAACATTACACACAGTCACACACTAGATGACCGACAGCACAGTGCAAAGTAGCTGAGTGTCACCTGAACTTCAATGTAGTCCTTCTTTACATATTGACAAGAGAAATGTACTTGAATTACCGAAGTTTTTTAAAAATCCTGATAACAAGTTTAACTGACATTTTTTACTTCTACCTTTGAAGTTAATCAAAGGGCAAGTTTTAACAAATTTTCCCAAATAAGATCAGAATTAATACTCCTAACTATTTCTCTATGAATAAGAAAAAAGTCAAAACTCCCTTTCAAGGAGATCACATTGCCTGTATTCTTAACAAGGACTCAATATGGGGACCTCTAAATTAACTGGTTCAATTTAACAGTATGAAAACAACTTTACTCTGCAATAACACCCTGATCATCCAGAATTTTAACCAATTTGACGGGGGGAAAAAAAAACAATCTATAGTGGGTAATACGTTCATTAAAACTTACTTAACCATTCCCTGCGCAAAGGGCTGTCAAAGTGAATGTCACTTCCTCTGCTGGGCTGTGACACCCTGAGACACAGGGGCCACTAAACTGGTTTTAATTAAATGGCCCCACACAGCTCCCTTTCTACACTTACCTCTTCATAATTCTTTCAGCTTCTAGTACCTAATAATTCTCTCACTATATCCACCTTAACAAGCCACCAATCTGTCAAGAGTCTGTTAAAAGACAACCAAAGTTGTGAGATGATCTACAGAGTGGGAGGCGACAGGCCCTTGGGGCCATGTGACACAGGGTGACCCAGGGACTGCTCTGTAGCACTCCCTACCCCCACCCCCATTTCTAAATTCTGTTCTGAGCAGGTAAGGCTGCCAGGTACTTGACTGCCTAACAATCGAGGGAGTTACTGTGTATTAGAAATTCAAGACTGCAGCTGCTGAATTTCAAAAGCAGAACGAAATGTCTGATACATCTACTTCCATATACAATCAAGACTACCATCTCAGTTATCAAGTGGCATGTGCTTGCAAAAGGAAATGCTTTCCCTCATCTTCAAAACCAAATCAATACTTACCTTAAAACTTAATGTCTTAAAGAAAACAAAGACTACATTCCAAAGTCCAATATAATTTTTAAAAATATTATCAATGCCATTGTTCCCTGGCTCAAAGTACCAATCTGTTAAAGCTGGGGTTCCAAAGTCATCTGCAGAACTTCCCCCAACTGGGAATGACTTTAATGAAGGTAAACTCAACTAAGCAGAAGTAGAAACCAGACACAGGAATATTTTGGTTCTCTAACCACCTGGGATCACACAGGTGTAAGGCACCAAGCCCGAGCGTGACAGGACAGCTGGGGCTGTACGGAGGAGCCCGGGGAGCAGGCACCAAGGAGCCTGGGAGCAGGTGCCGAGGGAGGTGGAAGCGGTGCGGCAGGAAGCGGGGCTGAGGGGCTGCGTGTCCCCTACGTCGCCCCAGGCCGGAACTGGGAGCCGACTGGGCAAACGAGCCAGAGCACTGCGGATGTAGCCTCTTTTACTGGTAAGAAACATGAACGTACCCCTTGGTCTACCGTCACCAGGACAAGTGGAAGAAAGGTGCCTCACATCTTTCTGAATAAACAGGCAAAGCCCCAGAGCACCAAAACCACAGATATGTAAGCTTGTAGAACCTACTAGATCTACCGTGTTCCTCTTGTTAGTTTCTCCCAAGGAGCTCGTGCAGAATGTCTCCCATCGCTCCCTGACTTCGTCTGGAAGATCTTCAGAGGGAAGAAAAGGAAAAAAGCATGATCACTACAGTGACTCACACACAAACAGGGAGCACGAGAGGGCGCCACCATGTGGTCCATCAGGGATGAGCAAGCCCGCCGGGCTCTGGGAGGCTCAGGGTTACAGAGCCGTGCTCAGTCTGAACCCTGAGAACTTTCAGGAACCCCCCTACCTCACCCCCGTGGTCTATGCTTGATGACAAGAGCCCTAACCAATTATCTGAATTTAACAATTTTTTTAGGATCTTTTGGTAAAAACTTAACCTGGAAAATATTAATATTTAAGTGTTTCCACTGAACTCCTTACAAAGTTGTGGGTAACAGTGGTCCTGCTCCACAGTCATGCACGTTCAGGAACCACTGCACACATTCACTTCTGCACACTTCTTGAGAAATTCTAAGGGCTTTTAGCCCATGACTGCCCCATGGAACCCAGTGTGGGTTCTCAAGCTCCTCAAAAATAATGTTTTCTAAATACTTGTGTCATAGGAAAACAAACGAATATGTATGCAATAGTGAAATCTATCTTCTACAGAAAATTTAAAGAAAAGGAGACACAAATAGTTTTATGAGAAAAGGAAACTACAGCTGCAATCTGGGAGCCCTCACTAGACTGAAGTTGTCGTCTGACAATTCTGGTTGAAACACACGTTCATACACCCTCACAAACACATGTGGGGAGCAACCACCATAAAACTAAGACTGCTCTCAAAGAACACACAAATGACAGGGCCAATTCACGCATACGGCTAAGGACATACAGTGTGATGATATGGCTAATCTCTCTCTCAAGAAGCAAAATTCAGGGGGCCAAGCCCCAGTTTTCTCCATCACTGGGCCACAATCATGCTTTTACTGCACATTCAATAGGAATGGCCTCTTGAACACAAACATTCTTAAGAGAGAAGTAGGATAGACTGGGAGCCGATTTTCAGCAAGCTAACAACTGAACAAATGCTGTACTACGAGGCTAAGACATTTTGCCTTTGGAGTGAGTCACAGGACTAGTAATCCCACTGGAGCACACGGGGTTCTTAATGTTCTCATCCAGGAGAAGGTGGACTCAAGGCCAGGGAGCCAGTGTAAAAGGCATCCGCACAGCTTTTTCAAGGAATCTTGGGTTGATTACATTCAAATGCTAGTACAGAAAGAGTCTTTTAGGATACTGGCTAATAGCTCTCATTTTAGTAATAGAAAGATAGAAAAAAATGCTGGTAAGTATCTTAATATGCTAGTGAAAGGAACTCAAATCCACAGGCCATGGGGGGGCCTTCAGGAAAAAAGAAAAAGCAAGAGTAGCTAACTATAGCTCACAAGGGTCCACCGTCAGCCTATGAGGACTTCAAGCTCAAAGGAGGGACTTGTGAGCCATACCCTTAGAGAATGAAAGTGGGTGACTCCAGTTACCGGCCAAGCCTGCCGATACTTAGTAAAAGGACTGCAAAAGTAAGAACAGAGATACAGCAAAGAGTTATACTGTTCAAACACATTCTCAAGAGTCTCATTCAAATCTCCAGATAATGTGGAAGTAGAAGGAAACTCCTCAGACGGCTATTTAAAACGCTATGACTCCTTCCACTCTCCCCTAACTTCTTTCTCCAATCCAACAGAAACGACGCTGTAACCCCTGAGCCCGTTACCTTTGATGAGCTGCTGCACTAGGGCGCTGTTGGGGCCCTTCTCCGTGCTGTGCACGATGCAGTTAGCTATCCTCGTCAGGTGGCCCATGTAGCCGTGCCGCCGACCTCCCTCGGCCCTGCCAGGGGGCAAAGGACAGATGTTCAGACTCCTGACAGGGTGGGCTGATGAAGCAGCTGGGTGACTACTGTGGACTTCAGCAATCATTCTAAAATCCAAGCCACCAAGGACAAGAACAGACAGGAGAGGAGAATAAGGAGTCTTAGCAGACTCGGGGGGCAGTGAAATGTGTGGCAGGAAACAGTCTACTCAAAAAATTACACCGCAGCCTCACTGCTGCTGCTGCTGCAAGTCACTTCAGTCGTGTCCGACTCTGTGCGACCCCATAGACGGAAGCCCACCAGGCTCCCCTGTCCCTGGGATTCTCCAGGCAAGAACACTGGAGTGGGTTGCCATTTCCTTCTCCAATGTGTGAAAGTGAAAAGTGAAAGTGAAGTCGCTCAGTCGTGTCCGACCCTTAGCGACCCCAAGGACTGCAGCCTACCAGGCTCCTCCATCCATGGGATTTTCTAGGCAATAGTACTGGAGTGGCTTGCCATTGCCTTCTCCGGCAGCCTCACTAGACAGGACATATTTTGTTCAAGTATTTAAACCAAATGTCTTCAGTTATATATTATCTTTAAAAACAAAAACCCAAACATTCACTGGCGCCTGATGATTCTGTGGCTGTGACTTTCCTTTCTCTTTCTAGAAAACTATTTTTCAGACTAAACAGACTGTAGAGAACTGAGGTGAGAATTCTACTGGTTCATTTTGCAAAGACATTATATTAAATTTCTATCACATTAATCAATTACCAGAGAAAGTTATCTACTAATGGCATTTCTTGAGTTACAGTGTTAGCTGATTCGAGGACTTGGCCAAGAGGAGAGGCAGTCAGCTTGCATTTGGCCCGTACACCACTGGGAACACCGGCATGCATGTTACTCCTCACCCCTTCCCTGACCAGAGTCTAATCTTCACAACTGACCCATCTTCACACTTAAGACTTCTCACATCACTGTGACCTCTCTACCTGAATATTTAAAAAGTGTCAATATTTTAAATTCTATGAAACAAGACTTTTGAATGCAGACAGGAGGGAACAAACTCAAGAGATCTTTACTTAAAAGGGGACTCTTTCAGGAGCCACTTTAAAAAAGAAGCAAACTACATAATGCTTACAGGCCTGCCTCAAACATGAAAGTATCCGCTACCAAGCTTAGAGGCTGCACGGACCCCTACAGGCTGGAAGGCACAGGGCGGGCTTCAGCCGGAGCTGCTAAGAGCCTCTCCTGCTGTTCTTCAGTCGCTCAGTCGTGTCCAACTCTTTGCGACCTCTTTCAGTTTCACAATAAGATTCACAATAAGAACCTGAATGTTCATTTGGGGCAAATTCTCACAAACTCTGCTGTATTCCCTCAAACCTCCACAAGTGAAATCAAACACCCTTCTCCAAGCTTTTTGGCCCAAGGCTCCCAATGTTGTTTACGCTTCCTGTTCAAGGAAACCTTAAAAAGCTCTTTCAGGACCCCCCAAGGAAGAAGAAATAATCTTAGCCAGGATTTCAGAGGCTGGAGCTCACAGGGAGCAGAGCACTGGTGCGACGAGGAGGCAGAGAGAGGAAGGGAGTCAAGGAAGACGAAGATGGACCAGAGACGTCAGTCTGGCCACAGAAGGGCTCTTGGAGGAGGAGAGGACCTGAGCCCCAGCCACACTCACTACAAGCCATCTTTCTCCACAAAGAATCAAAGCAAAGCCCTATCGGTTTTAGTAAGTGATTTTTAAAAGAAATGTATACCCCAAAATGTATGCTTCCATAAATCTGACTTAAATGCAAACGCAAGAATGCCTTGAGAGTGTTTCCCAAACACACCCCCCTGCTGCAGAATCTATGGGAAGGCATAAAAGCTCCCTGGGCATTAGAGAGGAATGCTCATCCCAGACAACACTGCTAGGGGAAACTGCGTAACAAAACCACTCACAGGCAGCAGCAAATACCTCAAGTAATTGTGCCAAGCAGCTAAGGGAAATGTCCTATAAAAGGAAATACTGGGCAATTTTACCCTCCTCTAGCTCCAGGCACAAAGTGACTCTAGGAGCTAATTATCATCACAGAGGATATGCTTTTGTGATTCTGTTCCTTCTCCTTCCCATCATTCTCAGAAAAACCACCATTCACAAAGAAACAAGAAGTTTCAAAGGCAGCAACAGAGGAGGGGCGTACTCCCAACCCCTGGTTTCCCCTCAGGACAGGTAGAAAGACAGGGAGATCTAAAAGTAAATTATTAGAAAAATACCTGTTAACAATTAAATGCTCTGGAAGTCCCAAGAGAGCCATTTGTAACTAACTATACCATGTAACTAACCATAACTATAGTTAGTATAGTATAGTTACTAACTATACCATGTAACTAACTATACCATGTTAGATCTAAAAGTAAATTACTAGAAAAATACCTGTTAACAATTAAATGCTCTGGAAGTCCCAAGAGAGCCATTTGTAACTAACTAGTCCAAAATCACTGCAGATGCTGACTGCAGCCATGAAATTAAAAGACGCTTACTCCTTGGAAGGAAAGTCATGACCAACCTAGATAGCATATTAAAGAGCAGAGACATTACCTGGCGAACCAAGGTCTGTCTAGTTAAGGCTATGGTTTTTCCCGTAGTCATGTATGGATGTGAGAGTTGGACTGTGAAGAAAGCTGATTGCCAAAGAATTGATGCTTTTGAACTGTGGTGCTGGAGAAGAGTCTTGAGAGTCCCTTGGACTGCAAGGAGATCCAACCAGTCCATTCTAAAGGAGATCAGTCCTGGGTGTTCATTGGAAGGACTGCTGCTAAAGCTGAAACTCCAATACTCTGGCCATCTCATGCGATGAGTTGACTCACTGGAAAAGACTCTGATGCTAGGAGGGATTGCGGGCAGGAGGAGAAGGGGACGACAGAGAATGAGATGGCTGGATGGCATCACTGACTCGATGGACATGAGTTTGAGTGAACTCCAGGAGTTGGTGATGGACAGGCAGGCCTGGCGTGCTGTGATTCATGGGGTCGCAAAGAGTCGGACACGACTGAGCGACTGAACTGAACTGATACCATGTAACTAACTATACCATTAACTATACCATGTAACTACACTCATTGTTCCCTGTCTAGAGCAAGGGCGCACATTTTCTTCAAATTAAAAATCAGGGCTTCTCTGGAGGCTCAGTGGTGAGGAGTCTGCCTGCCAACACAGGAGACACAGGTTCGGTCCCTGGTCCAGAAGACCCCACAGGTCTCGGAGTGGCAACTGCTAAGCCTGTGCTCTAGAGTCCAAGAGCCACAACTGCTGACACCTGAGTGCCTAGGGCCTGTGCTCTGGACAAGAGAAGCCTCGGCAACAAGAAGCCCACATGCTGGAGCTGGAGGGTGGACCCACATGCCAGAACCAGCGCAAAAAAGCCTGAGCAGCAGCAAAGGCCCAGCACAGCCAAATATAAATAAATACGTAATCAAACCGAACTCCTATCAGAAAACAATATACTTACTGTTTCTTCTCATTCATTTCCCAGGCGTCAAGTATTCGTTCTATTAACTGACATTTTTGAAAGAGCTAAATAAAAAAGGAATGTTTCAGGTTAACATTGACATAAATGTCGAAGTGTCAAAATTTTAAAGTGAAACAGAACTCTAGTTAACCAGAAAAGTGATACATACCACTTTATACATACAACACAGCAAACTAAACACAGCTGAGAATTATTGGCTAAATCAGATGCAATGTGATAAAGTAACTGCTACCAGTGAGCAGCTGACCTAAAGCAACGCCAGGTTTTATTCTGAAATGGAATCGTGCCCCAGCAAAAATTTAGTTTACAACCCACAGCAATACTTGTACTTTTCAAATGTGAGCAACACTTAGTTCTACATGAACTAACACTGTTGCATTCTTATTGAAAACAGGCGTGGCTAGACAACGACCAGAGCTGTGGGCTGCATTATCAGAACGTGCAAGGCCAGTCTCATTCACATGGCACTTGTCTACCCATCTACTGGGTCACTCCAGGCTAGCCTTGCCCATCGTCAAGGCTTGGGGGTAACACAGTATGAGCGAGAGAATGTCCACAGTCACAGAACTGCAGAGCAAGAAGACACCTGAAGACGGACTCAGTAAAACCACCACCTCATATTTAACAGAAGACAACAGATCCCCGGAGGGGCGTGCTGACACTGCAGAGAACTCAGCTCTCCCCACTTTCAGTCACAGATTCAGCAACAGAAAAGAAAAGTTAGGCAAGCCAAATAACTGTTCAAATGTTATTTAAAGTTGTATTGTTTTTTTAATTTCCAAAAGGTTTCTAAATCTTCCAATCTATTGAGTTTACTGAAACTTTTTTTAAAAGTTCACCTAAAGGTGAACTGCCTAGGATATGATTTATAGAATCACTGGTTAGAAGTACAATCAAAATAAGACAGTTAAATCCTTAGATTCTGAAATCTCACCTCCTACCCTCAGACTTCAGCTCACTTCATAACTTAAAGAGAAAACTACTGTAACCAGGAGAGGCAGAAAAAAAGACACCAAGTAAGCTTACATGTTTCAGTAACAAGTTGTCACTAGTGGAGTCTTGATCAGTAATTGTGCTATTTTCTGTGTTTTCAAAAGGACTCGCAAGAATCAGTGCAATGCAAATTTCCACTTGTGTGTGTAAAAAGTTATTCCATGTGTATCTGAAGAACATGTCCTATAAAAAAAAAAAGAAAAGCAACGCTTTCTTTTACTGTCACCTCAATCTTCTAGTCACTACTTCAATACATTCACCAAATAATCAATCAATCAATGACGTCCTCCTGGTACAGTAAAACAAATTAAAAGGAATACATTATTTTTAAAGGCAGCTTAAAACACCTTCATAGACTAAACAACATTTGCTCATTCAACATGTCAGAATGTGCACGGAATCTAAGAGACCAACAGTAAGTGCATAAAGACAGTAAGAAATTTCTCAGAGAAAACCTGTTTTCACAGTGACTAATACAGATATGAAGTTTAGTAAATTTCCAATGATTTTCAAAGAAATTTATGCGAGTTTCATTTTGATTTAACAAAATGTTCACTGATGACTCCGGAGCAGTGCCCAGTGCCAGTTGCAAAATACGGTCTCCAATGTCAAGGTGCTCACACCTTAAAAAAATAACCACTCGAGCCCTCTAAACTCATGGAACTATAGCAGATGGAGCAAAACAAGACAGTATGGCAGGAGGTGATGTGTGGAACTCCTGGAGATGCAAGGGCTTTCCAGATTACCTGGAAAAGGCAAAGGTAGCAGAAAAGAAGACAGCTCCTAAAAGCGCAAAACACACAACTGCAGTATGTTTTCAGGATATCTCTGAGTCTGGCTATCCAATCTCAAAATGAAAAGGTAATAATTAATGATCCATTTAGAAGTTTTATCAAATCAAGCACTCAAAAGTAGCTCTAATATTAACAACAGAATGAATTAACAATAGCTGTACACTTATTAGCAGTAAGATTAAAGACTAGTAATTGATGACTTCAAGGAGACTCCCAAAGACAGGCGTGGGAAGTTATGCTCCTGTCAGAGGGTGAGGCAGAGACTCTGTCCCCAGGGGGCAAGGGCTATGCTACCAAAGAAAGTGTGATCCTGTGACGGCTCCTCTTGCCCCAAAATGGCCCTGCTCTCTGTGCCCTCCACTGATGTGTCCCTTAACACACCCGGCTGAAACACAACCGAAGTATCTCAGCGCTGCTACCAAGCACAACGGGATGGCTGATAGAGCACGCATGGGTGTGAACGTGGACGCGGATTCAAATCTTGGCTCCACGACTTACTAGCTGTACTCTGGGCATGATCTGAAAAAAACAGTTTTATACCCATGATCATAGGAGAAATGTATGTTAAGTGTCCACTTG
Organism: Moschus berezovskii; assembly: GCF_049115385.1. Classification (NCBI taxonomy): domain Eukaryota; kingdom Metazoa; phylum Chordata; class Mammalia; order Artiodactyla; family Moschidae; genus Moschus; species Moschus berezovskii. Next base: position 5,089,783 of record NC_142484.1, read on the forward strand.
ATGCCTCTCATGTGAAGAGCAAACACCAGGCCCTCCTCTGAAACACACGTCAAATCCCCCCGGGGCACAGTGTGACCGCCCCGGGAACCGTCCGTGCTATGGCAGACAGGTCAGAGCCAGCAGGGGCCCCAGGCCAGGCCCGTGGATCCTAAGCACAGGCCTCGGAGCCGGGGACCTCAGGGGAGCGGGAAGTCCATATAAGACAGTCTTAATACCCTCTGCAGCTCTCTTTCAGTGGAAAAAAACACAAAAGCCTGTCCCCCGAAGAGAAGCATTATGAAGGGAAAACAGGGCTGCAGGCAACAGCTATTTATGGCTCACACAACCCCCCAAAGAAACTGACTACATTCACTCTATCCTCCACGGGAGACCGAGCTTCTGGAGGGAAATGTCTGTGTCTTAACTGTCCTGGAAATTCTCTATAACACAGACACAGATCTTTACACAGAGCAACAATAAATCACTACTGAAAAACTAAAAGCATTCAAAACTGATGATAACCTCAAGGGGAAGACTGTTTGCACTCAGACCAAGACACATACTGTGAATTTATGAGGTTCTACAACCAGCGATCTCATTCATAAAAGCTCAAGGGCAAGTGAAGACGTCTTTTGGGGACATCTTACCAGTATGACCCCAATGCTATTCAGCTCCATGAGGTCCCCGTTGATGCTGCTGGTATTCGTCTGGAGGAGGCTGGATACCAACCTAACCACACTCAGCCGGGTGTTCCCCACGGGGGGGTCCAGCACGCCCCACGTAGTCTTCATCACGCTTTTCTGACAAAGAAAAAGCTTTCTGATTAGGTTCAGTTCAGGACTTCCCTAGCGGTCCAGTGCTGAAGAATCCGCCTGCCGACGCAGGGGACAGAGGTTTGATCTCTGGTCCAAGAAGATCACACATGCCAAGGGGCAACTAAGCCCACGTGCCCTGGGGTCCATGCTCCACAACAAGAAGAGCCATCTCAGGGCGGAGCCCTCGCACTGCAACCAGAGGGCAGCCCCAACTCACTGCAACTAGAGAAAAGCCTGCAGGCAGCGACGAAAACCCGAGCACAACCAAAAATAAACAAAAAACTTAAACACCAGTTCAATCAATAAACAAACGATACAGGAGTATGTACTAAGATACAACACTAGTTAAACTAAGCCCGCGAACAACCTGGCCTAAATTCTACACCTGCAGGAAAATCCGAAACTCCTACTGATAGCTTTAAGATATAAGGAAATAAATGTAAGAGAAAAAAATAGGTAATTTCCCTCGACTACGTATTTTGTAAGAAATCAAGTATCCCCCGCCTTTAATATTCTAAACAAGCAGAAAGCTCGTCAAGTCCATGAAGAAAGAGTGCAATATTCCAAACCTGACCAGAAACCTGAGAAACTGAGAAAAGTGACAAGTGGTTTTGGAACACAAGTCCTCAATCTCTGCCAAATCTGTGATAAAAATGCAAAGTCAGTAGCTGTCTCTGGGTAACAATTTAGAAACAGAATCAACCTCAAACCTGCTTTCATCCATAAAAGGGAGTTTGTATTCCTTGAAATCACAGAAGATAGACCCAGAACACTTCAGAACTTTAGAAGTTTGGCAGGAGACCCGCGACAAAGTGGAAAGGGTATCCTTCTCCATGTCCCCGTCCAACAGGGCCTCCCCCGCCACTCCCTGCAGCACAGTGCTAATGAACACGGATCTACTCACACGCTGCACTGCACAATAACGCCAGTCACAGGCTGACCCACTGCCCCCAGCAGGGAAAGAGAAGTCCACACAAAACACTGCCTAACTTCGGAACCAGGCCCAAGAGGAGCACCAGAGTGAGGATCCACAGGAGATGCTTCTCTGGCCACCGAGAAAGGCGACGGCGACACCTGGGACCCGGGTCGGGGCGCCTGGCCACACGCCCGCTTCCCTCAGGTCCTCCCCCACCTCCGACTTTCACTGCTTTTCTCTTGGACAAATCCTGCTTCTTCCCTGACTCTCCTGCCCTGCTCCCCACGCCTGGCAGGAAGGACGCCACCGGCCAACATCAGTAGGCGCACTTTCCACAGTGGGCCCTGAGCACTCCGGCCTGTGCCCCAGACCACTGCCTGCTCGCTGGTCATACGAGGAGACAATCTAGAAGCTGAACCAGACTCCAAGCACAAAGGACATAAATTATTCTCTGCGCCCCCTCCACAAACTGGAAACACCTAAAGCAGAAGGGAGACACTACTACGCTCTATCCCCAGGAACTCACTCAGCAGAGGCCACAGAGATGCACTGTGTATAGCCTGAGACGCCGGATACAATGTTGCAAGCAGAAGAAAAAACCAAAGTGTAAGAACTGGTGTGGGCGGCAGAACTCTCAAGGAACTGTCTTCCTCCCCAGAGACACCACAAGGAAGAGCCCCGTCCCCTAACCTCAGTCTGCAGCAATCCAAGGGGTAGCCGTCACGAAGGACACTGCTATGGACCATGGACACCCTGCTTTTGTAGGTGTTCACTGTCTGCATTTTCAGTGGCTGCCTGAATAAACAAGTCATTTCTGGATTAGCACACGGATGCCCCTGACAGAAAAACTAACACTCCAAGTCACAATCAACACACGACTTCTTAAACGACAATCGGTCCATCAGGCAGTTACACTGCTCTAACTCTGAGTAAGACAACTCAACTTCCAAGATTAGTTTCTTGAAGATTAACCTGTACCTCAAAGATGGGAAAATAACATGCTATGAGAAGAAAACTATTTTACTTGCATGTAAATACACAAAATTTATAGGAAAAAAAAAAAGAACAAAAAGCTGAGTTTTCTAAGTAGGTGAGTATCTCCTTAATTTACTTAATTCTATTCCATTCATCAATTTAGACACTATATACAGATAAAAGCCAATTTAAAGACTAGCTCAAAAGCAATGAAAACCAATGGCACTTTTAACATTCTTTGTACAAGGGGGGTGGGTCACAGCTGGTTCTTTAACTCAGAAGGTTCATCTACCTTCTAACAGCTGAAATCAAATTACGGAGCTGTTCAATTATGCTTCAGAGAGCTGCCTTACCTTGGGGGGCTCAAGCAGGAGTTGGTGAAAAGATCCAAGTCTTCCTCGAATGGCTTCTAGAACACTCTTGTTGACCGAACAAGCTGAATGACTCATGCCTGGTGGGCAGATCTCTATATGGCCTTCAAATCTTGAAACAAAGCAAGTTAATTTTATTTATCATTTCAGAACAAACCATTCAAGGTGCTCCGTAACAGCGTATGGTAGTGGCTGAGTCACATGGTCATGTCTGACTCTTGCAACCTCACAGACTATAGCCCAACAGGCTCCTCTATCCGTGGGATTTTCCAAGCAAGAGTACTGGAGTGGGCTGTCATCTCCTCCTCCAGGGGATCTTCCTGACCCAGGGCTCGAATCAGTGTCCCCTACATTGGCAGGCAGGTTCTTTACCAACTGAGCCACCAGGGAAACCCATATCAGAGTACAGGGATATTCAAAACAACTGTGGAATATATGTAATTATATCGAAATTTCTGGAAGGATAGGAAGAGGGTATAATAAAATCTTGATGGGGATCAGCTGACATGACCAGAAATCCAAAAACATATGCTGTCAGGGGAGAAATTATATGCCATTTCCTCCCATTTTCTCCTGAACTTTCTAGCTCCTTGCACCCACTGTGCTAATACCATGTCTCTAACCAAAAAATGTGGAAAGCAACCAGAGATCCCTGAATTACAGTGCATACCATTCTTGCCTACCACTGGATGACTGTTAATAATAAACAGGCCTGGGATTTCCCTGGTGCTCCAGTGGTTAAGAATTGGCCTGCCAATGCAGGGGACACAGGTTCAATCCCTGGTCCAGGAAGATCCCACATGCTGTGGGGCAACTAAGCTCACAACTGCGCCACAACTACCAGACCTGGGCACCCTAGAGCCACATGCAGCAATGAAGACCCAGAGTAGCCAAAATAAATAGGTCTGTATTTGTTCTACGGGTTCTCTTAACTAATCCATCAACATCGCTTCTTCTTTAAAAGGCGAATATTAATGTTCTGTATAAAGCTCTATCTATAGTCATTATAAGTGGCTTGGAGCTTCCCTGGTGGCTCAGACAGTAAAGCGTCTGCCTACAATGCGGGAGACCAGGGTTCAATCCCTGGGTTGGGAAGATCTCCTGGAGAAGGAAATGGCAAGCCACTCCAGTATTCTTACCTGAAAAATCCCATGGACGGAGGAGCCTGGTAGACTACAGTCCATGGGGTCGCAAAGAGTCGGACACAACTGAGCGATTTCACTTTCTTTCACTTATAGTCATTATAAACCACTTCTCTTAGGAAAACAATTACAAAATTGCTTTCATAAAATCAGTGTTAGGAAGCACGGGGATTCTCAAAGTTGGGGGACAGAAGGGAGGGGTGTAAAAATGTGGGTGCACAATTCAGATTAAAAGATAAACCCAGGAGTGGTATGTCAGTGCAAACTCGCTCCCAACAACACAGCTGCTGGAGCAAGGCCTGCACCAAATCCTGACCCTTTGCTCACCAGCTATTTGTTCTGATACTGAAAGAACGGCCCTCCCAGGACTGTTGGGGACCACGCTGGCACCAAGGGCCGAGAGCAGAACCCGACACAGCTGACACCTGGAGAGGGACCGTTACAACAGTCATCTGAAAACTCTTTACACGTGCAAGTGATTTCCAAGAGCAACACGTAACAGCATTCAGAACTGCAATTACAGAAGGGCGCGTGGGCAGGGGAAGGACTCTGCTGTGACCAAGCGCTTTTCACCGTGTAGGGGCTTTAATAATTTATGTGGCCAAATACAGCATTCTTCACTACAGTTTCTGTCCAGGAAGCCATCCTTTAAAACTTCTTTACAATGTCATAATCCTATGAGCTTCTGCATACTTCTCCTCTAGTATTTTTCGTTTATTATCTGTAATTTATTTTTATGCAAAACAGGCATAGACACTGGATTTCTTCTCCAAGTGGCGAGTCACTTTCTAAGCCACATTTACAACCTGTTTTTTTCTACTCATGTGAAAATACCATACCAAAACTTATACTCAAAATCCTTACTCATTCACATAGGTTTCATTTGTTCATCTAATAAATACTGGTGGTGGTTCAGAAGCAAAGTTGTATCTGATTCTTTCCAACCTCATGGTCTGTAACCTGGCAGGCTCCTCTGTCCATGGGATTTTCCAGGCAAGTATACTAGAGTAGGTTGCCATTCCTTTCTCCTGGGGATCTTCCCAATGCAGGGATCAAACCCCAGTCTCCTGCATTGCTAGCAGATTCTTTTACCAACTAAGCTGTTCATCCAATAAATACTTAGTGAGCATAAAGTTATCTACCTGCCTTGACTCAGGTACAACAGTCAATATCCACAGTGTTTCTCACATTTTAGTTCTTTCAAATGTATGTAAAAATCCACCAAATCCAAAACAAAACTCACACTGATATTCCAAGCGGGGTATGTTAAATGCGGAACTCAGACTTGGAAAGGCACAGGCAGTGGTGGATGCTGGGGGCATCGGCAGTCAGTGCCCTTTCTCTGCTGAGCAGCGACCTAGCGTCCAGACACACCACAGCTTCCTCACCCACTCGCCAGGTAAAGACACTGCCTGCGCAGTTCCGGGTGATTACTAGTAAAGCGCGCAAACATTCACTTGTAAGTTCGTGTGATGCAATTTTCACTTCTCGTGGGTAAATATCTAAGAGTGCTGGATAACAAAGGTCTGTTACTTAAAAACTGCCAGGTGCTTTTAGAAGGTGGCCACGTGACTTTCCACCCCAGGTGGATGGTGTAGGCTTCACTGTCACCAGCACTGGCTATTTGTTTATGCTTATTTGGTTTAGCTACGCTAGTGGGCTGAGTGGTGTTCCTCCCCAAAAAACGCACTTGTCCACCTCGCAGTCCCCAGTCTGGATGCCGAGGTTTCCTTCCTGCCTCATGACCAACAGCATGAGGCCAAAAAGAACTGGTGAGGGGGATATTCTCGCCATGGCCCCTGATTTTGGGGGCTATGATTTCAGCCTCTACCATTAAGAATGATGGTGCGCCAGGGTTTTCTTTCTGTTTCTCAGTTTCCAAGTTCCTTTATATTTCTTATTTGCAGACGTTTATAAAAGACTTTAATGAAATAGTCACATGGTTTTACTTCTTTAGTTTGTTGATACGAATTACACTGATTTTTATAAAAACTATTTTTATGCAGTGGTTTTAAGTTCACAGAAGAATGGAGGGGAAGGTACAGACTGGCCGTGTGCCCCCTGCCCTCACAGCCTCCCCCACTGCCAACATCCTCTACCAGAGCACGTACTGCAACCCAGGACCCTGCACTGACACGTCACCGTCACCCGGAGCCCAGGGCAGTCTGCAGCGCACTCCAGACGGCGCACAGTTTACGCGTCTGGACAATAATGACACATGCAGGGCACCAAGACACTGTATGGAGGACTTTCACGGCCCTAAAGGTCCTGAGCGCCACCTATTCACTTAGCCCCCACCGCCACCCTCTGCTCATCAGTGATCTTTTTACCGTCTCCACAGTAAAATGAGACATTTCCCAGAAGGTTATGTAGCCTTTTCAGATTGACTTCTTTCCCTTCTTTTTCACTTGCATTCAAGGTTCCTCCATGCCTTTTCATGGCTGGAGGGTGCCTTCTTTTAGGGCTGAATAATATTCCACTGTATGGATGAGCTACAGTTTGCTTATCCACTCACTCACGGAAGACATCTTAGCTGCTTCCAAGTTGTGGCAAGGGTGGAAAAAGCTGCTAAACAACCACGTGTAGGAGGTTTTTGTGTGAACATACGTTTTCTACTCCTTTGGGTAAATACCAAGGAACATAACTGCTGGGACTGTTATGGTGAGAGCATGTTTGGTTTTGTAAGAAATTGCTGGACTGCCTTTCCAACTGGCTGCAGCATTTTGCGTTCCCACCAGCAAGGAATGAGAGCGCCCGCAGTTCTGCGGGCCCGCCAGCACTCAGTGCTGTCAGTCAGGCCCAGTGAACTGCTAGCACTGTGCTTCATACTGATTTCTGTCTGAATGTTATGTCTGTTTCTGAGAACAGTTTAGACTTACAGAAAAAGTGCACAAGTACTAAAGTGCCCATATGACCTATACTCAATTTCCCCCATCATTATCCTACATTTATCAAAGTTAATTCACCACTACTCACACGTAAAATCCACACTTCTTCAGGTTTCCGTGTATCTACCCCAAGTCTGTCCCTGTCTGGGGTCCACGCAGGACGCCTCACTATGCTCACTGTCACGCGTCCTCTGTCCTTCGGCTCTTCTTGGCTCTGGCAGTTACTCCAACCTCCCGGGCTGGGCACTCTGCACAGTGTCCCTCAGATGGGGGCTGGTCTTGTGCTTCTGTCATGATCGTGGGTTTTTGAGAGGAAGACCACACAAGTAAAATGCCATTTCCATTACACACCATCAGTACCACTTAACACTGGCTGCTGACTTTGAGTGTCTGGCTGAGGAAGTGTTGGTTGTAGCTGTCCTTCCAGTGTACTTTCTAGAAGGAAGTCATGAGGTGCCAGCTACAAGTAAAGAATGGAGAGTTTTGCTCTTCCCCCTGGAGATGTAATTATGAACCACTTGGAATCCTGCCACATGGGAGAGCTGTCCCTTCTTCCCCGTGTACTCGTGCAGTTGTTTATTTGTGTCAGCGTGGACTCATGGTTATTTCATACAGCCACTTTGTGTTAGAATACAACACTGCTTTAGTTTACTGTGCGAGCATTGGCAGTCCCAGCTTTGGCCAATGGGAGCTCTTTCAGTTGCCTCCTGTGTCCTGCTCACACACCCTTACTGTGGGGTTTTTTCCTCCTTTTTTTGGTCATCCTGCACATGGGTTCCTGGTTCCCTGACCAGGGGTCAAACCTGCATCCCCTGTATCGGAAGCACGGGGTCTGAGCCGCTGGACCTCCAAGGTGATCCCTGTGGGTGCTCCCTGCTGAGCACGCCCTTAGTCTCTGCCCACACGATGCTCCACGCGCATCTCATGCATGTCCGACCCCAGCGGGAGGACCAGCTGTTTCTCCAGAGCCCTGACTCCTTTACTGGAGGGCGGGGTTAGAAACCAAGACCCCGGCACACAGTGCACGTGTTTCTGGCGGTGCATCACGGCTTCTGGGCCTCACAGAGCAACTGCCTCCTGGGCCTGACTCTTCATATTTCACTGTAGGTAACTTCTAATGTCCTACAGTGATTCTTTCCTCAACTATGTCGAAGTTCACAAATGAGCCCCAAAATATTTTTCATTTGTTTTATTTTTCATTTCTAGCATTTCCAGGTGATCCTCCATAGCTCTGCTAAAATTCTCCATCTGTTCACACATTGCTGCTCACTCTTCCCACAAGTCTTTAACATATCAATCACAGTTTTTTTTTTAATTCCCTACCAGATAGTTCCAACACTTTGGACTCTAGTTCTATTGCCTGCTTTTTCTCTTGAGAGCGCGTCAGCTTCATCTGGCTTCTTCAGCTCGCAGTCTTTTGGTTGGAACATGGACACGCTGTGCAAGACAGCAGAGACCGACGTAACAAGTGCCTATCTGCGGCGGACACGCCTCTTTACCCCGAAGTCTTTACTGTGAACTTTGGGGACCAATTTACAGTCAGCAGCGGAGCTAGGTTCAGGCTCTGCTGTTGCTGTGACTGTTTTTTCTCAGTGCACCAAGACTTCAAACTTGTCTCAAGTTACTCTGTGTTTACAGTTACAGCTGGACCCGCCAGGTCTTTCTCAACGTCTGCTCTGCCCTCAGCTGAAGTTCCTCCTTCAAGCTCGCTCCCATGCTGACGGTCTCCCTGTGCCAGGCCGCAGCCTCCCCTCCCTCAGCACCCGGCTTCACCCACTCCACATGTGGTGGCCTGGGGCGGGGGGAGGCGTGGGAGAAAGGGCTCTGTTGTTCTGGCTCAGCCTCAGGCACCAGAAATGCCCCTGGGCCTCAGGGATGGGCCATCTCGGTGACCCCACCCTTACTTCGCAGACAGGGGCTCTCTAACAGCCTGGGTCCTGAATGTGTCCCTGCTTGTCCTGTGGGATAGAGGTTCTTTCCTGGTCCCCTCCCCCCACTGCCAATGGTCCCCACGCATGCTAAGTCACTTCAGTCATGTCCGACTCTTTGTAAGCCCACAGACTGTAGCCCGCCAAGCTCCTCTGTCCATGGGATTCTCCAGGCAAGAATACCGGAGTGGGTATGTATGCCCTCCTCCAGGGGATCTTCCCCACCCAGGGACCAAGTGGCAAGCAGTGCTCTTTACCACTAGAGCCACTTGGAAGCCCCCACCTGTGTCTTCAGGGTTACAGAGTTTGCTGCCCTTTCCCCAGTGGCTTAACAGCTGGCGGCCAGCATGTGCTGAGCAGGGCTAACAAGTGAATGCAAAGTCCTGTGTCCACAGTTTCAGGGCACCCTTGCTCTCCCTGCACCTGTGGCACTTACGACGTTAAGTAACCTACTACCACTCTATATTTATTAGAAAACACATCGGAACCATCACCTTTTAAGCTGAAAAATGGAACTATTATGAAAATACCTCAGTTCCTCAGTAGAAGATAAAGAGTTACACTGTGCACTAACTTACCCCTTCTCTCCATATTTCTTGAGTTTTATTAAAATAATCTGGAATTTGTGTTTTTTCAACATTTGACTTATCCAATTCATTCCTAACCTAACAGTCACATGAATTTTAACATCCCTGTTGCATTTATCATTACTTTCACCAATATATTTCTTTATCTTAAGTTCTTTATTCTACCTTACTTTTCTGTTTGACTTTGATAAAGTTCATCTTCAAGTAACTGGCCCCAGGAACAGATGGAACATTGAGGTCTCATATGACTGTAAATGCCTCATGCACTCACACAACAATGAAAGTATTTCAGGGTCACAATCCTGCCCTCTGTCTTTTGGTGTTTACGCAACTTTACAAATGAGATGTCTGGCAATCTGATCTGCTTTGTAGTTAACCCATTTTTCTTGTCCAAATAGTTTTAAGATTTACCCTTTATCCTGGGGACTCAGAAATCTCCTAAGGATAAGGCTAAGATCTTAGCCATCCACCACCCCTCTGTCCATCCCTCTTTAAAGTTAATCCTGCTGAGTGTCTGATGAACCTTTGTGGTCTGGGGGTAAGTTCCTTCTGATCAGAAATTTCTTCTGCCATTTCTTTTATAATTTCTGCTCTCAAGCCGAAGTTGTCAACATAAAACTCACAGCACCAGCTCATGTGCTTTTCAAGCATTTTAAGAGAAGATGCAACTGCCTTACACTAGGAGTAGCAAGATAACATTCCTGTACCCCCTGATTAATATCTTAAGTTACTGGTTACATTATTTAAAATAGGATTTAACAGGAAAAACACAGGATAAGTCAGAACTGCAGATACAATCCCAAAATTACAATACACTTGAAGCACTGCTGCCACATTGACATTCCACGATCAGTAACCAGAGCTGAAAAGGACAGGAACAGAGATGAAGACTTTGGGAAGCAGGGACTGATAAGGCTGTGTTCACTGTTTTGCTAAGAACCAACTGACGTCACTGAAGATAAACCCAGGAGTCCTGGACCGCTGAGCTCTTATGCTGACAGCAGACCTCGCTGCTCCTTCACTCCGTGCGTCTGCTTTACAGGACGGATCCAATGACGAACAGGAAAAAAAATTCTAATCTCTAAACCACATGCTACTGGAACACGAATGTATGCATACCTCTTCAAATTCTCATTCTCCAGGAAACAATTTGGAAAACTCTGACAATTAATAAGTAAATCAGCTTTAGGTATAAAACTGTAAAGAATATGACAAATATTAAATGACTTGTCCAGAGGCATACAAATACGAAAAACAGACTATCTTTCTAATTCTTAAACACGCCACAAAATTTTCCTCAAGGCCTCAAGCCACCTGTCCATCCATTTTAAACAGCCTAATGAACTGCAGTGCCTCACGTGTGAAGCCTCAAGTTAGCACAGAGAGGACAGACTCACAGGACAGAAGAGCCCTGGATCGTCACTTGGAGGAGAACTGCACACCAACCAAGAAATAAGCTCCTCCTGAATGTGAGCCATTCTGCATGGATTTGACTTATTATAGTAGCATTTTGGTAATGACTACAAAAACTCAAATGACAAGAATCCAAATGTTGCCAATAGTGTTTACTAAAGCATATAACTACATATTTGCATTGCATTCATATAAAACTATTTATACAGTTGAAAAATATTCAACAAACGAAATTCAAAGGCACAATACTGTAGTAATAAACCACTAACTTAATTCTTAGTTTTTAAAAACTCTAAAAGGAAAACTAAATAACTCATTTCACGAAACAGAAGGAAAACTTACGTTGGTCGCCGTGTCTCAAGTAAAGTCAACAATATCTGGATTGCACTGACTATGGCCGATTCGTTTTTCTCCGTGTGGAAAATATTTGATAGAAGCTGCTCTATAATTTCTTGCCTAGGGAAACAAATCAACAGTCAAGTGCTAACTGTAATGTTATTTAACACTAACAACTTCGGAAGAAAAGGTCACAGTAATACAAGTACTATATAAGAATGTACTTAATTAACCAAGATCTAAAACAGGTACAAGAGAGTATCGATTGCTGCGTTTTGCCCTAAAATTAAAACTTGGTAAATCAAAATAACGTGGCAGAAGTAAAATGGATCTGACTGAACTACTGCCCATTAAGTATTCTCCACAAGCTCTCCCCAGGACACTCTCCTATGCATGTAAACTGGTCACAATTAAGGTAAAACACAAGGGTAACCTGTTAAGTAAATTTATACACATGTTCTCAAGGAAAACGTGTTTCCCAGGCTCTCAGTAATTTTTAGAACCCATGCAGACTAAGAAATGGAATCTCCCTTGCACTGTGACTGACAGCTGGCTATACCTGTCGCTCGCCTGACACACACACCAGTCTCCCCACAGTACAGTGGGCTCAGCAGGTACTAACACCAGCTCCTCCACCAGGTCAGGATGGAAAGCAGGGAACAAACTCTTCCTCTTTGGGGGAAGCAAACAAAACTGGCCTCTAACCTAACTTCAGAGAATCCCCTCGCAGGAAGCAGTCTTCCAGTACTCCCAGCCAGCACTCAAACTGCTTATAAGATCTCTATCCCTAAACAGTACTGTAAAAGTCACTCAACACACAGCAGTCTATAGAATAAATATTAAACTTGGAATTGAGCTCTGAAAAACAGGCTGTTTTTTTTTTTTTTTTTTTTACAGTAAACCCATATATTCTTCAAACAGCAGCCTCACCCCAGAGAGAAAGGTACTGAGCACCACGTGTGGCCATGGAACATCAGAAGGTAACCAGTCTGAACTGACCTGAGTGTAAAGTACACGCTGGATTTCCCAGACTTTGTACACAGAAGTGAATGTAGAATATCTCTAATAATTTTAAATAAACACATGTTGAAATATTTTTGTATCTATAAATAACAGTATATACTTATATATATATTTTGTATTATGTAATTACTCTAGAATATATAAAAATTAATTTCACCTATCTTTTACTTTAATATGGCCACTAGAAAAATTTTAATTACATGTGACTTTTATTGTATTTTTATTAGACAAAGTAATCATGTACCATATGAAATTACTGACAGCCCACATTTTTTAACCTACCTGAATGGCAATTTCACACGGTTCAACCTCATACCAGTGTGGTTACTAGTATTGAGTGGAGTCATCAGCTACAATGACAAGTTTGACTAAACGGGGCAGGCAAGGTGACATGTTACTCAGAAGCTCTTAGGGTTTGCTACTCGAGAGGACTAGTGAGCTCCTTCCTATTCTACAATGCACACTGGGAAAATAAAACTTTATTTCTCAGAATACAGATTAAAACAAGATATTTTGTCTCTTATTTGTTCCTTGCTTGTCTCACACTTGCCAAATAAATAACACATACAAATGTCTTATTTTAATAAAAGGGCCTTCCCAGCCAAAAGATGCAAATAAGCCTCAATACATAGGAAGACTAAAAAAAGTTCCAACAAAGTCACTAAGAAGAACCGTAGCAGTAAACTGAAGCTAAACTGTCATTCGTACGTAACAATGCTAACTATTCACAGTCCTTCCCAATTATTCATCCAAAGTGGGGAAATGCCTTATCTTTATTAAAATAACTTTTAGTTTTATGGATTCAGGCTGAATGTATGCACAATGCTTGATGGTAAATATTCTTCCTGAAAACGTGTGGATCTAGATATACCAGTATGGTAGGCTGGCCACTCACAAACTTCACAACGGAACACCACCCCTAAGTGGTCTTCCACCTAAACACAAGATGTCTGTTCACTGGGAATTGCCTAGAAACAAGGGCAAAAGCAATACAAAGAAACGGAACACACAGGATGTGTAACCCTTCATATCAGGTCTGGTCAGGCGGCCCCTCGATGGCTGCCAAGGTAGAGTGAATCCTAAGAAGAGCTTCTGATCGAATGTGTTTGCACTTAAGACTCTCTTCCCTCAAAGACCATGGAGGCAGTGACTACAGTTATGATACCGCTGTCCCATCTCACAACCCGACACAGAAATAGCTCTTATTTATTAACACATTCTTACCCTGTAGGTCTCCAAAGGGCATCATGAGGGGCTGAGATCAGATAAGCAGGTTCTCCTGCCTTCTCGCCCGCCCACAGGTATTTTCCAGGGACCCAATCCCCCATGAGGAACACTTACCAAAGAGTGATAAGGGTAACATATCACAGAGCATCAACAAGAAAAGACAACAACAGAGATGCAGACGTACTTCTCTAGGGTGGCAAGCAGGGGGTCTGGCTCCGCACTGCTCTGGACCTGTAACATCTGGTCTCTGCTCAGGCGGACAATCTCACAAAGCGACTGTGCTGCATTCGAGTGCCGCTAGAGGAGAGAAGCACAGTGTCAACTACAGAACACACCAGAAGTCAAACTTGTAATAAAGAGTCAGTGAAGAAACTGTTTAAGAAGTAACACAAACTAACACTGGCCATAAGCTACAGTTAATAAGAAAAAACGTATGTAAAGCATTGAGTATTTTACCCTCTTGGGCTGATGAGCTTTGTTAACAATACTGCCAACAAAATACAGCTGCTGTGCAGAGAAATGTGATTAAAGTTATAGCAAGGAAAATTTCTACAATTAAACTTGAAGAAACATGTATGCCCTCAATTGATATACTTTAAGCAGCACAGAAAGATGAACCCACTTCCTTGACTAAAAAAAACAAACCACAACGCAGCTTCCTGGAACATACTAGTGAGTGAGAACACTGCACCTTCCTCCCGTGCCTAGTGTGTCACCCTGCAGGGCGCTCAGGTGTTGGCACCAGGCATGCGGCACTGAGCACCGCCTGCCCAGGGAGAGCAAACCCAATGGGATTCTAGTGCAGATGACAACACGCACTAGGATATCAAAACCCACTGTTTGGAATCAGGCGTCAAAAACTTAATAAATATAAACTGGTCAGTATAGTGTAGCATGCAGCTTATCACTTAATACCCAACAGAAATATCAACAGGACTGTCCAAAAAAACATAATAAACTTGCTTGCAAGTCAAGTAGAGAAGGTGCTGATGCCTCAAACATTTTGTCCTTTGCAAAAGGACTTGCTCCAGAGGTGGGCCTCTCCTTCACCAAGGCTTCAGACAGCAACCGTGTCCAGTTGAGCAAGAGCCTAGTAAGGAGCAAGTTGCATCCCTGCCCTGAGAACAGGCCAGGCCCGCCCCTGCCCTCCCTTACAGCGCACAGGAAATGTGCTCTCCAAACCATCGACCCCCCCAACCTCCCCTCCCCATTCACAGGAGGAGGGCCAAGGCCCCTCTGAAGCTATGGCATCCGAGACTGGTCCACACGGGAGTGTCCTAAGTGTCAGCAGGAACAATACTACAGGGACAACAAGTGAACTGTCAGAGGAGAGCTACAGCCCCATTCATGGCTAGCTCTTTACTTTTTTATTTTTCTGAAAGGGTCAGTGGGATGGAGAGCCTGCTTTTGATGAACTCCAGGAACCAAAAGGTTTTGAACAGATGGGAGTAGAAGGGAAGTCTCCCCTTCGTAGCGAAGAACACCCTCCAGCCACATGCTTCTTTTCTGGCACTCTTCTTCTACAGCGCTCACTCTCCAACTGACCCACAAGCCAGAGCATCAGAGGAGGGCGCCCGTGCGCTTGACACACCCAGCATGTTCTCTGAACCAACTGCTTTCTAGATACTACATCGAACCATGTGGAACCATCACCTCTCTAGGCAGAAACGGCCATGTGCTGGCCACTCCACAGGGCTCAGAGCTGCAGAGAAGCTGGGTGACTGTCTCCACTACAGAGGCACACCCGCTGGTGACTCCCCCCACCCCACCCCACCCCACCCCACTGAGCTCCCTGTGCAACCTCCAGAGCAGTTTTGACGCTGCCGCACAGTCAACCTTCAGCACCCAGGACAAAGGCCAAACAGGTAAGGGCACAAAAGCCTGAGTGCCCAAGAGCCCAGCACTCTGGGATGCACTGGGGACCCGGAGCTGCTATGTGTCTGGAGGCTTTCGCCTGAATGGAAAACATAAGCACAGACAGATGTGGCCACATCCTCTGGGCTAAAGATGGGGATAAAAGAAAAAAGTGTGGAGGAGGTTTGTGACGAACGCAAGCAGATACAGCCCCTGCTCTAAAGAGATGGAGCGAGACCCAGGGCTTACTGTTTCACATTCAGGAAACTGGGTATCAGCAGAATATAGCGTTCTTAAAAGCCTTTGGTGTTCAGAAAACTGTCAACCTGAAGCGTGCCAGGCGGCCACCAGTGCCTGCCCTCCACACTCACACCTAATAAAATGATGCTCTGGGCCCAAACGGACATGGCTCTTTTTTCAAAAAATTCAAGTTCAGACTCACAAAAGAGAACTTACATCTTCTTCTTGCGATGGATGAACTATTTCCACGAGCCTCTGGATAATTTTCTCCTCATTTAACCACTGTAAAACACATTGTAGAAGGAATCATAGCAATGAGTGGCTCCTGTTCAAGCCCCAGTGAAGATTAACATACTTGGAAATATCCATCATATTTTAAGTAGAATGTTACAGGTTTTCTCTGAACTTTGGACACTACAGGAAATTAAAAATCCCCCAAAGAAAATGCCAGTGAATATATTATTTTAACAGTAGCTACAGTACCAACTACTCCCCATATCACAAAACCACATCCTCAAATTCTACACATCAGCTTAGTGATGTGATGTTAGTTCTCAGGCACCAAGCACTGAAAAGTCTGTACTTTGGTTATGAAGGGCAAGGGGAGATGGAATTTATACATTTTCTGTAAGAGTGTTCATTTTAAGGGAGCTTCAGAAAGGCTGAGAAAAACAGTACGATGTATCAAGCCTCCAGTTTAAAACACACGATGAACTTTCAGATTCTAAAACAAAACCACCACAGGAAACGTGGGGGCTGGGGGGCGCCATACAAAGTTAATCTGCCCGGTCACATGCTAGCAGAGCTGTATCATGACTAGGACATTCTCCTTCAACCATGTATGAACTACCACCATGAGTGAACATATGAAAGGGATAAGAATAAATGAAAAAGCACCTGGCGTAATATTAATTCCACAAGGAAGAGAAACACCAAGTAAATAAAGGCACTCTCTACTAGAACAGATGGATGGACACACAGACACACAATCCCAAACGTTAAACGAGAGGGGGGCGGGAGGCGGGAAATCAAACACAAGTTGCTGCAGGCCGCAGAGAGATGCGGAGGCTGTCTGCAAGCTCCTCAAGGAGAATATGCCAAAGGAAAATGCAAACAAAAGATCTCAGGAGACCATCAGGAAGGCAGGGGCCCATCTTGTTTTAAGATGTTTTAAACTGTGCACATGAAGCCCCTCGGGGTCTTGCTCACACACAGGTTCCCACCCAGCAGGGCAGGGGTGAGACCCAGGGGATGTCTGGGACCACACTCTGAGTGGCCACGCCCTCAAACAGGACGCAAACGCCTCTGCAGAGAGGCTGGGGCTGAGGGGCCGGACCACCCAGAGAGAAAGAAGGGAACTTTGCGGGCAGCGAACAAACTGACCCCCCCCCACAGCTACCAACAAGCACCCACAGTCCAAGCCCACAGCTGGCCCCAGATCAAAGCCAGACATTCAGGAGTTCTAACTACCCTTCCCTCGACCTCTGCCTTTATTAACCACCCACCACTACATCCCTTGAGAAGCACACCTACTCCCTTGGAAGTGAGCCCTAAAATCCAACCCAGAAGTGACCAAAGGAACTCTAAGAAACCATACTGAATAACCTACTCCAGTAATAACAGATATAAAGGCAACCACCCCCTTAGCCTTAACTGCCTTCTCTGGAGTCCCCAACTCTACGAAGAAAACACTCGCATCCACAAATACACACTTAAAGGTGACCAAAGCCCCAATTTAGGGCCCTTTCCTGGGATATTCACTAGGTCCTCTCAGCTGACATACTCACGTGACCATGGCTCTCAGAAGACCTCTGCCTGGTTCTACAGACCCGGCCCTGACACCATCCCCTGACACATCACACCACACCCCCACACACCTGTCATGCCTGCCCACCTCAGCGGGCTATGCCCCTCTCCCTGGGACACCTCCTAACAGACCCTACTAACTCTCCTCTGGGCCTTCCCAGGTCTTTAGCATTTTCAATAAATCTCATTTCCAGAGTTCTGAGGTCTGAGGTTGAATATTAAAGACAGAATGGACTGGGGAACGGTTCTGAAAGAAGACAGTGAAGGGGATGAAAGAGAAGAAGAGACAGAAGAGGCAGAGCTGAGAGCCTGCGAGAACCCTCACCTTCAAATCATTCACACCCGCCTCTTCCCACCCAAGACAATCCTCCAGCGCCATACGTCCTGGAATAACCACCTCCCCCAAATCTGAAACACATGCCCCTTTGGAGGTAAACTCCATTCTCCTCCTATCCCATTGTCCTAGGCATCCATGAGAAGGTTACCTCTGAAGCCAGATTCCCTGGAAATACCACACCTCTTTCCTTTTGACTCTTAGAGACATCCCTGCAGGTGACCATCTCCTCGACAGAGGAGACTCCTCACAGCCTGCCCAAACGAGACTCAGAACTCCCGACCTTCTCATTTCTGCTCTTCCCACCAGACCAGCTAAGACAATTCCTTAATCCAATCTGTGTTCCCACTCCACTGAGGAGCAAAGCCAGCAAAGGAAAAGAACAAGAAGACAGTCTGTGTCGCTCAGGACATGCACACGGGGAACCCTAACCCTGGAAAGATCTGGATCTCTTCCTGTGGTGGAGCCCTCCTCCTGCCCCCCAACCCTGGTTTCCCAGACCCTTACTACCCGTCCTTGGAATCCCACCCAGCGGCACAGTCCAGAGGCATGAGCGCCCCGCCCCGCCCGCCCACACCGCCTGACTACTCACATTCAGCACCTCCTGCCTGGGCTGCGGGGGCTCGATGCACGTCAGGAGCCTGAGCAGCAAGTCCATGATGGCCGACGTTCCTATGTGCTTTATAATAAGGTCCACAAAGTCACGTTTCTTCTTCAGGAAATCCACAATCTAGAGGAGAACAGCCACAGCTGAAAGATGCGTCCCTGGGAACTATCAACGTTAGGGCACTTTCAGTCCTGACCCCTCGGGCTGCCCCCTCCGAAGTCCCATCACCACTTTAAGTTAAGGCAAGTCAAAGGCTGAATTAGCCATAAGATGTCAAACTGGAAAGCGTTCTGATTGTTACAGAACTGACAAACCTCTTAAAAAAAAATCTCCTAAATTACCACCTGTTCCCTGATACAAACACACCATAACAGAATCTTTCATTTCTGCTCACTTTAATTATTCTCAAAGAATGAGGATCAAAATTTTAACACTCCATAAAAAGCAAGAGAATATACCACTTAACAATTTATAAAGCAAGTCCATTAGGCTTTACACGAAAATGCAGATTTAACATTCAAAGTCCTAACTGTTCTCTAGCAAGAAAAACATTCAAAACACATTTCTGCATCAGTCAAAGTGGCTAACTCACATGCTATAGAAAATCACAGCTGCATTTTATTTCAGCCATTCACCTGATGAGATTAACACCAGGAGGTTGAGCGTGGAAGAGGCTGACCGTTAACCCGAGGGGATAAGAAAACATAAATGAAGTCAGGGTTGCCACCTGGGTCTCTTCTGCACAGGAAGAAACATGCTCTGCCTTGGACACCTCTGTGTACTTTCTGGCTTTTGTCTGTGTGCAGGAATCATCTGCTCAAAAGTCCCAGAAGCAGCATAGCCAGCGAGGCAGCTGCTATGACAATATTGCCCTGACATCTCCCAGAAGCCTGTGAGGTGGGGCTGCTCAACTCAAATGTTCTAGGTGAGGAAACTGAGGCTCAGACCAGTCAAGGATTTTGCTAGAAGCTGAAAAGTGGCTGCCTGAGATTTAAATCCAACAGAGCCACAAGCTCAGCACCCCACACGACAGCTGGAAGCCAGGGGTAAACAAAAACTGCTTCACACCATCAGGTGGAAATGCAGAATTAACCACCACACACTGCTTCTCTGAACAGTTAGGTTAAAGGCTGTAACACAAACCTTCAGTAAGTTATACATGATTAATCCACTCACAGCTGAGTCACACAGTAGTTTTTAAAAGCACAGTGGAGGAGAGGGGGAAGAAAAGGTGGCATGTGGCCAAAACACTGCATTTAGTGGCCGAAGCACTGACTCCGGAGCCCGCAGGCAGGGCCAAGGGGGCACAGCAAGGACGGCGAGGTGGCCTGTCTGGGGGACGGCACCGGCGGGGTTCACTCGCCAGCACTCAGGGTCCCCTCACAGAAGGTCCTGCTGCTGCTCTGCGAGTTAATCCTGAGAAGTGTCTATACTGGTTAAGTCAGACTGAGTCTGAATTCAGTGGCACATACCCTTACTAACATACCATGTGATGAGAAACCTTTATTTACGGTCACAATTCTCAGAAAGAGAGGAAGGTGCCCACTCCTGCAGCTGAAGGAGCAAGCGAGGACTCCTGAACCCTCTCGGGACTGAGGGCTGCCCCGAGAAGCACAACAAGCAGCAGAGTGAGCAGCCTGTCTCTCAGTGCTGAACTGGCACGTGCCGCCTTCTGTACGCAGGTTAGCACGTCTGGCCGTGAAGACCACAGCAAACACTCAGAAGCCCAGAGGGCTCCAGGCGCATCCTCACGCTGTACCAAAGACACCTGGAACACCAGGCCCCGTAAACGTGCGGCCTGGGCACAGAGGGAGGAGACAGGCACGAGGAGATGAGACTGCTCTCGATCGTGACCACAGCCGCCTGGAACTGACCAGGACACAGACTGATGGGGTGACCCGAACTCTCCCAGAAGAGTACGCAGTCCTGTCATTTCTCATCCAAAGGCAGGAGGAGAAAGGACGAGCTGTACTGGAGTGACTGGGATTCGGGGAGTGCTATCCAAGAAACAAGAAACTCAGTTCCAACACATTGAGAAAGGCAATCCTGCTCAACTAAGACACAAAAGCACGACCTCGTCTGTCTAAAATAAGACCTGTATGCACTTGACGTTGGCACAGGGCAGGCGTTCTGGGCCGAAAATAAGTTCCAGCCCCTCCAGGTCTGCTGATAGCAAGGACGGGCCACGGAGCCTGCCTTCCACCATGAAGGATGCCAGGCCCAACTGCCGTGACCCCTGCACCCCCGTCTTCATACCCCCACTGCCTGCACCCTGCAGACTCTTAGTTTGTTCTTGGGCATCTGAGGCCCCTGCTGCTCCCTGGGGCCTGTTTCCGTAACTGAATCCTAATCTCCTCGTAAGCAGATCCTTTTCCATACCAGTACCCACCAGAGCCGTGATTCTCTAATTTTAGCATGCGTCCCAGTCATCTGGGAGACTCCTTACACCCCAGACTGCAGGCCCCACCCCGGGGTGTCTGACTCAGCAGGTCTGGAATGAAGCTCAAGAACCTGCATTTCCAACAAATTCTCGGGTGGTATTCATGCTGCTGGACCAGAGACCACACTTTCGAGAACAACCACACACAGCAGATACCTGGAAAATACAAGTTTCCCAGTACAGGCGAACTGAGACCAAAACCAAGCAAGGAGATGGGAGGTGGGGACACAGAGGGCCAACACCGGGAATGACAGGAGGCGGGAGAAGAGGAGGACAGTGGGGAGGAGGCTCCTGCCCAAGTCCTGTCAAGCTCTCCTGGACAGAAGAGCAGAGCCCCCTGTGTGTACACAGCACTCACTACCCAGAGGTCTCCAGTGTTTGGGTGGAAGCAAAACAGAAGGAAAAAAATAATCACCGTTTGTATAAACCAATCATCAATCGCGTGTATGGGAAAGCTCTCTGACTTAAGCGTCACTTGTGATCTTCCTCAGGGAAAAGAATAAACACACTGTCACCTTACCACAGACTCACCAGGACACCACCCACATACCCTGCCACTCTGTGCATCCTCCTCACGGGACCCTCACAGCCTGACCCCAACATGCTCTTGCTTCCAACCACCTGTCACAAAAGGAAGCCAAAGGACATTGAAAAACTGAGATATGAGGCGCTTAGAAAAGAAGAGGCCAAATTAGAATGTATTCATTAAGGAGTTAAGTCAGTGGTAAGGCAGCAAGCATTGAGGATATTTAAGGTGTAAAATCTATTCTTTTAAAGAATGTGGGACATAAGGCACACTCAGAACACTGAAGCGACAGAAACACCGAGGATCACCTCAGGGGATGCTCAGCCCTAATACTTACCTTTTTGGAAAACAGTATTTACCTGTTCTGGTTTTCTGCTGATAAGAATACTTAGCACCTTGCTGAAGAAACTGGCAAGTAGTGGATTCAAGGGGGAATCGTTTAGGAGGAAGCTATACAATCTCATTAGCAAGGATTCATCTTCTCCCAGTCTATCGTTCATTTGGGAGACATCAGCAGTGAGCAACTCACAAGATATATTTGGGTACCTAGAAGAACAGGACACTCACGTCATCATCTGTACGAACAGTTACTCACATAAATCAGAACACAGATCACAAAGGTTTCCTAAAACTTTGGGAAAGTTGTTTTAAAAATCTTCTGGGAATGAGAAAATAATTTCAATCCATTCTGCCAATTTAAACTAGAGTGAATTTTTTTCTGTGTTTCCCCAACAAAACCAGAGCACACCTGGGGCTCAGGAGGCGAGGGCGGGGACCCCTCAGAGGGGACAAGATGAAGCCGTGGGCCGCAGCCCTCAGCTGCCCGCTTCGGTGTGGGAAGCAGCGCAGCTCGCAGGACCACTGCGGGGGACGCCAGCTTCCGGGAAACTGCACTGCACACGGCACCATGTGACTACTTGAGACACATTTAGGTTCCTGGACAGGCTGCCTGTATTCTCAGAAGGGTTGTCTATGGCATTAGAAAGCTGGGCATATCAAGTGCTCAGTCCACATTACATGTTAAGAGAATAAACACTTTAATATACTCGAGCAGAGAATAGGACACAGCCTGAATTCCCCGGGTGGGAAAAAAAAGTGTGTACAGAAACTTGAGCTTTCCACAGCAGCTTTCCAGTCTCCTGGGACCAGTCCACCTCAGATCTCAGTGCTGTCTGTGTACCACAGCCCTCTTTCACAGGCCCCCAGCCCTGACAACACCCGCACCCCTGTGACACATCTGCCCTGAGCGCCGGGGCTCGCTCTCTCTCTCTCTGAACAGGCGGCAGCAGATTCCTTTTCTCCACTTGCTTCTTTAACCACAAATGACTTCTCATCTGTTCTCAGAGCGATCACGGAGACTCCCAGGCCCGCCCAGACTGCACTTCTCCCCCACCCGCTGTTCACTTCTCTGCTCTTTACCCCTCCCTGGTGAGCAGGAGCAGCAGGGAGTGGCGAGCTCTGATGCTGAGCAGGACAGGGAGGTGACAAAACAGCCTGAAACGGCTCTGTGACAAAAGAGCGGGGTAGAGACTGCGGCCGGAACCCATGCAGCATCCCTGAGACAAGCCGGCAGCTGCCTGTTGACCAGTGACTTGAGAAGCAACTGGCACCAGACCAGAAGCTGCAGTATCTAGCAGGTGGAACACTGAACAGTGTAAGAATGTCCCCACATGAGCCTTTTCAGGGAGAAAAACATGGAAAAGCCATACAACAGAACCGGCAGGCGTGTGGGCACAAAGATCACACCACCAAACTGCTGTCTTTGAGGCTATGGCTCGATCAAATCACAGTCTTTCTTCACTTCAATTTACAGCACACATCAGCTCAAAGACACCACAACACACAGTCACCAGTAGGCCGGAGGAGGAAGAGGGGTGACCCGAGTGGCCTCTGGAGCCAAACCGCCCAGGCTCAGAACCTGTCTCCACCACTTACAAGCTGTATGATCTCAGGCACATTACCTGACTTCACTGGACCTCAGTTTCCAAGGCTCCAATATGAAGACAACAATCCTTATCTCATGGGAGAGAATAATACAAGATGCTGAGAAGGTCTACAGTAAGTAAATACCAGCTGTTTTAATTTCTCTTTATTTTCTACTTCATAAAACTTCTGAAATGAAGTTTTATTAGGATGTGGAGTTGTCTCAACTGCCCCAATTTGAAAGTTGCCGGCAGGCAAAGGGTCAGTAAAAGGTAGGAGACCCCAACTCCACTGCAACCCAACGTGTAAGGAGTATTCTCAAAATTCTAACACAAGAAGTCCAGAGGAGGGCACGGGCACCTTGTAAAGCTTCTCACCTGCTCCTCCGCGGCTGATCTGGAGGTCTGATCACGCTGAAGAAGCTCACACATGGGGTCCAGGCACTGACACAAAGGCTCAGCCCTCTGGTCTGAACAGGGTCGGGGCTACTCGCGCTCTCCTACCTCCCTCCCCAAGATTAAATAAGCCTCTCAAACACCCCAAGACTCCTCCACCCAGCCCGCCCCACCCTGGCCTCAGCTGCTCTGCACTGAGAACACAGCAGCAATGGGAGGAGAGCCAGCCCCACTGGACCCCTTCCTCCTATGCGGTGAAGTCCCCTACTGCCCTCCTAACCACTGAGGCCAGCCCAGCCCAGCACCAGACCCCCGCTCCCTCTACACCAGCCCGCTTCCCCAGCACCGCATCACCCACCAGCGTGTAAACACGCCAGTATTTCTTCCAGCTAGGAAAACACACACACCACGCCTCTCCTGGCTCCACACCTGCCTGGAGCTCCCACTTGCTCTCTCTGCTCCTTTTCCAGGGAACTATCTGAAAGAAGTCTCTGCTTGGTCTCCAATTCTTCCTCAGAAGCATTGCTTCTGTGTCCACTTCTCTGAGGAGTGGGCACTGAAGGGACCTCCACACGGCAAAAGCCAGTGGCTGCCTGGCCTGTCAGCACAGACCCCAAGCCCCCTGTCCTGTCTCCCCTTCCTGAAGCCTGGCCTCCCTTGACATTGAGGGCAGCAGCCCCACCTGGTTCTGTTCTTGCTTCTGAAGTCCCTCTGTGGGAACTTTGACTAGACCAAAAACATCTCAGCTTTGGGATTTACAATACTACTTAACGCCCTACTTTTAAAGTTCTGTTAGTTCAAATTTCTGCCACAGTAAACACTCCATCATTCATAAACTAGTCTAAATACACACAACACTAGTCTGCATTGCCTTAGACGATGACAGCCCACCTGAACCCGAAAGGCGGGTCCCATCTGAGAAACTGCTCTGTGCTAGGCCAGCCCGCTGAGTCAGCCAGCTCCGTGTAGCTACTGTAGCTGGTGGCTCTGTCCAGGCCAGAGGCTCAGCAGAGAGCTGCTCCACTCAGCTCAAGCCACGCTCTCTCAAAATGGTGCCAACCAAAAGGCAGCATGTCCAGGGAAACACACCTGCTCTTGCAACCTCCAAGGAAGCACAAAACACTGGCATGGCAATACAACAGATGCCATGACTACTTCTTGGTAAAATAAGCAGTTTCCGCAAGGCACGCCTACTCTTCTCCAGTTAGAGAAGTATTTCGCCTCATGCGGCAGGTGAGGAAACAGACCCAAGAAGCGTGGCCTCTTGTTCCAGTTCTTGGAGCTCTAGGAGGAGAGGGCTACGCTCCTCCCAGGGGGGCCTCCTGCCAGAATGAGCTCCCTGGCCAGCAGCACTCACACATCCAGGTTCACTGTGAAGGGAATTCCAAAGCATGAAGCATCTGTTTTTGAGGAAAGGAGTACACAGGTATTTCTGCCACCAAATCTCTGTCCTCTTCTAAAGTACTGATCTCCAAGTGGACATGCAACTGAATGACAGCTGACGATCTTAATAGCTGGCAGAGAACATGAATCCCCTGAAGATCCAAGCCATGAGCAACCTGAAAGCATCACTAAGGATTATTTCTGACACCAAAATTCTCCCCATGAAGCAATGAAAGATAACTGAAAAGAGGGACAGACAGAGGGAGAAACAAGAATTTAGGCCATAATTCTTCTCATGCCCTCAAACTTATTTAATGCATAATCAATGACTTTTGTTTTGTTCCTGAATCAGTTCTATTTTCAGGTGGAGAGAGACGCCAAATATTTCAAAACAGCTGGAGATGGAAAAACAACCAACTGAAACCCCAATGCTTTAAATACATATGGAGTATTTACAATGAGTTTCCAGGGGTCTGAACCCTGCAAAGTGCTATGAGCTGACAAAACTAGTGCTGAAGAAGACAAATCCACAGTATTTATCCAAGGTGTCAGCTGCTTAAACTTAGCTACACTAATGTTCACCAAGATCCATACCCTTATTTTCAGTTAACAAAAGGTCAGAATTTATAGTAAGCCAACACTGTTCATAAAACAAGCTCTGGCTCGGCTGTGCTGTGTGATCTTGACAGTCACATAATCTCTGTTTTCCTATTTGCAAAAAAAAGAGAAAACATTTACTTGGATCATCTCACTATTTTAAGGAACTTTATCAATGTTTATAATGCACTTTGCCCTTAGACAAAACCTTCTGGCGGAAATCTAGAACATTCATTTAAAAAATCCTGTGATTTCACTGAACTTGGCTCCCTAACAGGCTGTTTGCTCCACTGAACCTGTCCCTCTTGACAGGTTAACATTCTGTACCTGGTCTATGGCAGCCCTGAGAGGTTGCTGGACAACAAAAACGGTAATATATCCTGCCCCCACTTCACTTCAGCCCCACCCTAAAGAGAAGACTGAATTTTCTTACTTGTATCTGATCTTTTCATCCATGTCTTGAGGTGGTTCTTCAATAATGAATGAGACTAAATCTTCGAGACATTCTGCTTTTAAGAGAAACTCTATAAGTTTGCGGTTCTGTGCTTTACATTCCTGTAAAACGTCTTCCTCATCCATTAATTCCTTCAGCGTTACATCTTCTCTTTCTAGAAGTGTGTCTATGTGGGATGACGAGTGAAGATCAAATTTCCAAAACATGCTGGTCTAAACAAAATGCAGAGATATTTAAAATAAAACTTCAACTTCACATATTAATTTTTCAAATTTCCACCTAGTTTTACAGTCTAAAATGTCAACTTGAATCACATGAGAAAAACAAGTTTCATTTTGAATCTATAAAGTACCTTCTAAGTAAGTAAAATTGGTAAGAAATTTTCCTTCTCAGAAAATATTTTTATAGATAACAAAAAATTCTGACTTGAAAATGCTGAAAGAATGCTAAAACTTGGTATTTTAACCTGCAAAATTAACCCACCCATACTTAAAGAGTTTAGTGCTGGGAAAGGAAGAGAATAAATTTTTCTTCAGGGTGAGAAATACATTCTTACACAGAACTAGTATCCTCAACAACAAATGACAAGTATTGAGACCTAGGTATGCGGTACTCTCCAGAATATTACAACATTAAATAACCACCACAAACCAGAACTTTTAGCCCCAATAGCACTTTCACAGCTGAAAATCGAAAAGTCATAAAATAGTAAAACAATGCCATTCTTAACAAAGAAACAAAAAATAGTTAAATCACCTTAAAAAGAGAAGTGTTCACCTTGTCTTCAAAGTTTATCATGGAAAATTAAACCTTAGGAAGTCTACATACTGACAAAGTAGTTCACCATGCTTATTTTAAATGCTTCAGCAAAGCCACTGAATGAAAAGCTACTGCTGCTGCTGCTGCTGCTAAGTCGCTTCAGTCGTGTCCGACTCTGTGCGACCCCATAGACGGCAGCCTACCTGCTCCCCCGTCCCTGGGATTCTCCAGGCAAGAATACTGGAGTGGGTTGCCATTTCCTTCTCCAATGCATGAAAGTGAAAAGTGAAAGTGAAGTCTCTCAGTCGTATCCGACTCTTCGCGACCCCATGGACTGCACAGGCTCCTCCATCCATGGGATTTTCCAGGCAAGAGTACTGGAGTAGGGTGCCATTGCCTTCTCCGAGGAAAAGCTACCAGTGGTCTTCAAATGCCTTCCCGGGTCCATTCCACTGCCATCAGGCCCACAAGTAACAGCACAGTGACGTCGCTCAGTCCTGGCTGACTCTTTGCCACCCCATGGACTGCAGCCTGTCAGGTTCCTCCATCTATGTTCCTCCTCCAGGCAAGAACACTAGAGTGGGTTGCCATTCCCTCTGTATGTTTATTTTGATCTATAAGCCAAATTTCTCATAATCTAATAGTCTCTCCACTTGAAGTCAGATAGCTAGATGTAGTTAATAATTTAAAAAAAAACTTCGGTCTCATTTAAAGTAGCATGTCTTTTCATTTTTTTGGAATCCCACAGATGAAGGCAAAACATAAAGTATTAATAAATGAATCACAAAAGCAAATCTAATAGAGCTCTTATGATTGGCTAATTATAAACAAGATACACATTCATGACCATCAACTGAAAACTGTAAATGTCCACAAACTACTAAAATATGGATCAAGATATAGTCATGTATCTACGTTGATTAAAAAAATAACTTTCAAAATTTTAATCTTATAAACTTAACTCATCATATACTGGTTTATAGAAAAAACTGATCATCAGTGGTGCTGAAATAACAAGTGTTGGCAAACTGTGGCTCACAGACCAAATCCGGCCCACAGGCTGCAAGCTAAGAAGGGCTCTGATACCTTTCAAGGGTTGTTAAAGAGAACAGGGTTGTTAACAGTAAGACTATGTGACAGTGACCATGGGGGCCTGAACATTACTATCTGGTAGTTCACAGTAAAGGTAAGTGTCCCGTCTCACATTCCTTTCTGCCATCTCTGCAACCGCCTGGAGGGGCAAAGCCACGAGGTGCCAGGCAGGACCATCTACCGGGTTCATTCTCTCCCTTCCATGGGCACTTGCCTAGACCACGTCCCCAGCTTCTTGGGCAGGTAGGTATGGCCACACGACAGTTTTCTCCAATGTGCTGTGAGCCATCAAAACCTCCAGGTGGCCTCCTTTTCATTTGGCTGGATGTTGATGACAAAACAGACCCTGAGACAGACAGTAAGGCCCAAAGATGGAAGGCACCTCCATCCCCAAGTCAACCTGTGGAAGAACGCTGCCCGCTCACCTGAAAGCCAGCCCCAGGCTGTGGTATGAGGAGCCACCACACACCTGGTCTGGGATCCAGCCGGACAGCCTATGTACCCAGCCATCTCCTCCAATCTCCTGAGCCCTCAACGTCATGTTCCTTTATACTTATTTTACTATACATATGAAAAGAATTCTTGGGCAACTGTATGTTTTAAAATGCCTAACTCCTTTTGCTCTCCACTATCCTAAATTAGAATAGCATTTTTCAAATCAGGACACCTTAAAATACACATTTCCACAGTGTGTTTTCTTTAAATTGAGGAGGTATACTACAGGCTTAAAAATAAAATAAAACCACAGTAGACTCTTAAACAAACATTATTTTATCTTCCAGTCAAACAGCAAACTGGACTAGAAGCAAATAGCACTGGTCAATCAGTTACCCCTGGCCTGCCCCTAACTTCTACTAACTTGACCTTTGAAGCGGAATCAAGCTAGGCATGAACTAACAGGTACAAAGGTCAACTGCCAGGGGCCCTGAGGTAAACGGAGCCCTTTGAAAAATGTCTAAGATACTCAGAAAAAAAACGAAAGGAGTCAGAACTTCAGCAGCTCACATTCAGTAAATATAAGTACTCTTAAAAATTTCTACCCTAGCTATACGTCAATAGGATTGAGAGATAAGAGGGAATACAATTTCTTACAGTAAACCAAATCACAGACTTTTAAATCAATACTAACAAAGAGAGAAATGATAAAATCAAACTACTCTCCATCTTTCTGAAAAATCCTAGAGTTGTTTTTGCCCTTCATGGACCACAGCCTTGTCACGGTGAAGGGGCTCAGATAAGTCAATGAAGCTATGAGCCATGCCATGCAGGACCGCCTAACATGGACGGGTCACAGTGGTGAGTGCTAACAAAATGTGTTCCACTGGAGGACAGAATAGCAAATCACACCAGTATTCTTGCTGGGAGAACCCCATCAACAGTATGAGAAGGCAAAAAGACATGATACCAGAAGACGAGGCCCCCGGGGTCAGAAGGTATTCAGAATGCTACTGGGGAAGAGCAGAGGGCAATTACTATCAGCTCTAGTAAGAATGAAGACGCTGGCCAAAGTGGAAACGGCGCTCAGTTGTGGATGTATTTGGTGATCAAAGTAAAGTTGGATGCCGTAAAGAACAGTACTGCATAGGAACCAGGAATGTTAGGTCCATGAATCAAGGTAAATTGGATGTGGTCAAGCAGGAGATGGCAAGAGTGAACATCAGCATCTTAGGAACCAATGAACTAAAATGGACAGGAATGGGTGAATTTAATTCAGTTGACCATTATATCTACTACTGTGGGCAAGAAGAAATGGAACAGCCCTCAGAGTCAACAAGAGAGTCTCAAATGCAGTATCTGGGTGCAATCTCAAAATGACAGAATGATCTCAAGTGTCAAGGCAAACCATTCAAAATCACAGTAATCCAAGTCTATGCTCCAACCACTAACGCCAAAGAAGCTGAAGTTGACCAGTTCTAAGAAGACCTACGAGACCTTTTAGAACTAACACCCAAAAAAGATGTCCTTTTCATCACAGGGGACTTGAATGGAAAAGTAGGAAGTCAAGAGGTATCTGGAGTAACAGGCAAGTTTGGCCTTGGAGTACAAAATGAAGCAGGGCAAAGGCTAACAATTTTGTCAAGAGAACACACTGGTCATAGCAAACATGGTCTTTCAACAACACAAGAGACAACCCTACATATGGACATCATCAGATGGTCAATACCGAAATCAGACTGATTACATTCTTCGCAGCCAAAGCCAGCAAAAACAAGACCTGGAGATGACTGGCTCAGATCATAAGCTCCTTATTGCAAAATTCAGGCTTAAACTGAAGGAAGTAGGGGAAACCACTAGGCCACTCAAGTATGACCTAAATCAAATCCCGTATGAGTATACAGTAGGGGTGATGAGTAAGATTCAAGGGATTATTAGATCTGATAGACAGAGTGAAGAACTATGGATGAAGTTTATAACACTGTGCAGGAGGCAATGACCAAAACCGAAAACCATCCCTAAGAAAAAGAAATGCAAGAAGGCAAAGTGCTTGTCTGAGGAGGCCTTACAAATAGCTGAGAAGAGAAGCAAAAGGCAAAGGAGAAAGGGCAAGATATACCCACGTGAACGCAGAGCTCCAAAGAATAGCCAGGAGAGATAAGAAAGCCTTCCTAAGTGAATGCAAAGAAATAGAGGGAAAAATAGAATGGGAAAGACTGAAGATCTCAAGAAAATCAGAGATACCAAGAGGACATTTCATGCAAAGTTGGGCACAATAAAGCACAGAAACACTATGGACCTAACAGAAGCAGAAGAGATTCAGAAGTGGCAAGAATACACAGAAGAACTGTACAAAAAAGATCTTCACAACCGGAATAAGAACGATGGTGTGGTCGCTCACCTAGAGCCAGACATCCCAGAGTGTGAAGTCAAGTAGGAAGCATTACCAAAAACATTACCAAAAACAAAGCTAGTGGAGGTGATAGAATCCGGTTGAACTAGAAGATAATGTTGCTAAAGTGCTGCACTCAGTATGTCAGTAAATGTGGAAAACTCAACAGTGGCCACAAAACTGAAAAAGGTCAGTTTTCATTCCAATCCCAAATAAAGGCAATGCCAAAGATGTACAAACTATCATACAACTGGGCTCACTTCACATGCCATCAAAGTTATGTTCAAAATCTTTCAAGCTAGGCTTCAGCAGTTCATGAACTGAGATCTTCCAGATGTACAACCTGGGTTTAGAAAAGGCAGAAGAACCAAAGATCAAATTGCCAACACTCGTTGGATCACACAGAAAGCAAGGGAATTTCAAAAAACATCTATTTCTGCTTCATTAACTATGCTAAAACCCATGACTATGTGGATCACAAACTGTGGAAAATCCTTAGAGATGGAACACTGGACCACCTTACCTGCCTCCTGAGAAACCCGTATGCAGGTTAAGAAGCAACAGTTAGAATGAGAAATGGAACAACGGACTGGTTCAAAACTGGGAAAGGAGTATGCCAAGGCTTTATATCGTCACCCTGCTTATTTAACTTCTATGCAGAGTACCTCATGCAAAAATTCTGGGTTGGATGAATCACAAGCTGGAATCAAGACTGCAGGGAGAAGTATCAAGAACCTCAGATATGCAGATGATACTACTCTAATGGTAGAAACAGAAAAGGAATTAAAGAACCACTTGATGAAGGTAAAAGAGGAGAGTGAAAAAGCTGGCTTAAAACTCAACATTCAAAAAAACTAAGACCACGGGTCCATGGTACACAGAAGGAGAAGAGCTGGCACTAACAGAAACATCACTCAAGCTGCAATATGAGTCATATGCAAGTTTAAATTTTCTACTAGCCAAATTTTTTTTTTAATTTGAAGTCGCTCAGTCGTGTCCAGCTCTTTGAGACCCCATGGACTATACAGTCCATGGAATTCTCCAGGTCAGAATACTGGAGTGGGTAGCCTTTCCCTTCTCCAGGGGATCTTCCCAACCCAGGTCCTGCACTGCAGGTGGATTCTTTACCAGCTGAGCCATAAGGGAAGCCCAAGAATACTGGGGTAGGAAACCTATCCCTTCTCCAAAGGATCTTCCCAACCTAGGAGTCAAACCAGGGTCTCCTACATTGCAGGGGGATTCTTTACCAACTGAGCTATCAGGCAAGCCAAAATTCTAACACTTATAGTTTGCTTCCTCCTGCCACTTAAGAGAGAGATAAAAGATGTCTGACATTTGCAGCCTATTTCCTCCATTTGGAGACTCCTAGCCTTCCTACCTGTTACCCTCACATTCCCCCCTTCTCTCTCTTGAGAGAATTATGTTGCCTAGGGAAAGCGGCTAAAAAGTAAAAAAGAAACTGGTAAAATTAATTTTAAATGTATATACTGAACCTCATGTATCTAGACATTACTATTTCAACATGTAATTCTTGTGGTACTAAGTCTTCAAATCTGCGTGTCCTGACAGCACTGCACAGCACTTCACAATCTGCAGCAGCCACATTTCAGGTGCTCAGGAGTCACATGTGGCCACAAGGGACAAGACAGCAACGATCGTGAGTGCTGCAGCTGGGAGTCATTCTCTCCTGGCACTAAAACAGACTCCCCATCTCCTTCCACCGCCAAACACAATACTTAACCACTTTTCCACACAGGGGGCCAATGTGGGGTGGGCGAGGAGAGGTTATGAGGCATGGTTTTCCTTTCTTTTAAAATATAAACATACCTGAGAAATCATCTTTATTCTCACGTGTGTGTGTATACATACATACATACATACATATATATATATAAAGCAACTTAGACATTCTTAACTCAAAAAAATAAGTCACAAGAAAATTAGAACTGATTTTTTACTTCTGATATCTAGGGATACTCGTAGGGATAAAAGGTAAAATGTTAAATTCTTCCCCATGAGATAAAGGAGGATGCTAGCTGGAATCAGGAAGGTTGCTGCTACTGCTGCTGCTAAGTCACTTCAGTCGTGTCCGACTCTGTGTGACCCCATAGACGGCAGCCCACCAGGCTCCCTCGTCCCTGGGATTCTCCAGGCAAGAATACTGGAGTGGGTTGCCATTTCCTTCTCCAATGTGTGAAAGTGAAGTTGCTCAGTTGTGTCCGACGCTTAGCGACCCCGCAGACTGCAGCCTACCAGGCTCCTCCATCCGTGGGATTTTCTAGGCAAGAGTACTGGAGTGGCTTGCCATTGAAGGGTACAAGTAGCCAAACTTTAAAATAGGTGCATGTCTCTGGGAATTTATTTCATTTTCTAAGTTAATTCAGAAATACCAAGGAAAATAATGCCTTGATCCCGCAAACGTATCGGGAAACGATGTCTGATTAATTTTAAAAATAAATAAATAAAACTAGATTCCCCACTTGTCTTAGAGAAAACTGAGTCTTCACCGCCTCCATTTAGATTCAAAACAACGTGCTTATTATCCCACGGGGGCAGACACATCTAACCCAAAGCGTTGGCTGAGTTGACCAGCAGCCTGGGAACAAGATGGAGTGAACAAGCCGAGCTGCCCAAAAGCTGTTCTTACTGGCTCACCTACTGCTGCCAACGTCCAGACACCTGGGGTCTCGGGGCCCTGGGCTCGGATTCAGGTGTGCAGGGAACTGAGCTGGGCAGCATCTCACAAGACCCAAACGGGGGAGGCTGGATTCAAGAAGGGTGGATGATTGCTCATGCTGTCCACTAAGGAAGGCACACCACTAACAAAGGACAGAGAGGAAAGTGCCTATAAACAGGAAGATGCAGGCACTCTGAAGGGAGTAAGTGGCTGATAAACTGCCCCCGACAGCACTGCTGAAGGCAGACGCTGTAAGTTCCATGTGACGAGGAAGAAGCATGCCACGGAGGAGCGACGGTGGCCTCTGGAAGCAGCTTTTTAAGCACTAAGGGAGACACCACCATGGACGGGGACGGCGACCCCGCAGCGGCTTCTCTGTCCTCAGCAAAGGTGCGCAGCTCACACCACCGTCTCCTCACCCGACCCAGAGGCCGGACTAATGGCATCAGGAACCAAAGTGCCCGCTGTGAACGCAATTTCTTTAGAGGGAAGGTCAATATAAACTCAGGGCCAGCTTCATTACACTGGCTCCAAAACCGCTTCTCCCGAAGAACTCATCAAAAGAAATCAAGTTTCTTCCATCCAGATGTTCCAGACTCCCTTCCCAGTTTTAATCTGTGACTTCTTCAGGTTGTGAGAATAGTAAAGGAGGAGAATCCATTTAATATGCACTATGTTAATCAGCCAGTACTTTTAAAGCACTACTATGCACTGCATTGAGGAATGCAGGAATAACAACATAAATGCTGCCTACCTTCTTCAAGAGTACAACACAACTGAGAACAGAGAAGATACAGAAAATGAATGGCATAAACTAACTCCAAGCTCGTTCTACAGAAAGGTAGCTCCAGGGAGAAGAGCCTGGCCAGAAAAGACTTCATGAAAATGAGGCCTAAGCTGGGCTCAGAACACACAGGTAGCACTTAGTAGGTGATCCTGCAAGCTCAGAGGACAGGCCCGTAACTTGAAGAAACTCACAGGGAGACGGTCCCGATGACAAGAAATAAGAGCCTTTATAGAAGGCACTAGGGAAGGTGAGGCAACCAGTTCTCAAAGAGCCATGCAGGAACACACAGCAGAGTGGGGCAGGCTAGCTGTGCAGTGCAGGAGGGAGCCAGTCTGTTCTACCTGACATAATGTACATTAAGATAACTCTGTCTGTATGCAAGAATACTGGAGTGGGTTGCCTTCTCCAGGGGATCTTCCTGACCCAGGGATCAAACTCCCATCTCCTGTGTCTCCAGCACTGGAAGGCAGATCCTTTACCACTGAGCTACCTGGGAAACCCGTTAAGATAGTGATAGCAAAGATTAAACACAGTACAGAGAAAAAGATGACTCTGAACAGAAGTAGAGGAAAACGCCAAAGGAGAAGAAACGGAAGCTGTGGCACACACACACATCGTACTCCCACAAAGGCGGGGGTGGGGGGGTACTGAAATGAGGGCTAGGGCAAGGAGTGCTGAAGGCAAAACCACCGACATGGGACACTGCAGGTACCGTTCACCACTCGAAGACAGAAAGAGAAGTCAGGTGAAGCAAGGCAACAAGATGAGCTCTAGAGTTTACACACCGTGAACAGGAAAGGTGAATGGGAGAGGGT
This sequence comes from Moschus berezovskii, assembly GCF_049115385.1. NCBI lineage: Eukaryota > Metazoa > Chordata > Mammalia > Artiodactyla > Moschidae > Moschus > Moschus berezovskii. The sequence goes on from NC_142484.1 coordinate 5,124,899, forward strand.
GAGCCTAGGCAGAGCAGGTAACCCAGAGACGGTTTCAGGAACTCACAGAGGATGCACATGAGGTCATGAAAAGCCTCCTTGAAAAGCAAGTTATTCCCTTCCTGAAATCCTAGAGATTTCACATTAAATAACTATCCCCCCACTCTCCAATTTCAATCATAATTCCCCCAAGGCCTAATTTTCATGTTTTCAATTCCTAGCTGTATACTTATGTATCAGATTTATGGCTTGCCCCTGGAATTCTGAGCCACCTGGGAAATACACAAAGCACATACCTAGCCACACACTGGGGCTAACTCCAAATACACCTCTGAGATGCTGTGGACAGGCAAGGGTGTGACCTTAAGCGCCCACTTCGCATTTATATTTAAATAGCCAACTGCCAATCAAAAACCCACTGTCACTCCTGTCACAGGGTCCACTAAAGTGATCCTCTACAAACTTTCATTATGAAAACTCAAGTAAACATGAATTTCTGTGCACAACTTCCCCAGCTTCAAAAACTTCAATACAAGTAGATGCGAAGCATGACTTATACATACTTATACATACAAGAACAAGCTGTGTGTGGGTGTGGGTTTTTAAAGCAAAACTGAGGGACTGGAAAAGAAACAAGCAATGAGGATGACACAACAGTAACCAGGTTTGTGCCAGGAGCCTCATCAGAGATCAGAACAATAAGGGCAAGGAAAACCCAGCTGGATAGAGGTATCTATCGGGCGGGGGAGCGGGGCAGGGTGCGCGTGTGCGTGCTGGATAGAGATGTCTACTGGAGGGGGGGATGTGTATGTGTATGTGTGTACACACACAAATTGAAAGGGAGGACACAGTGTAGATAAGAGAATATGACAAAAGTCAAATCAGAAAGTTCTAAGTAGAGGGTTCTCCATCTTGTAGAGGGTTTTCCATCTTAAGTGTCCAGCATTCTCTGAATCTCTGACACCAAGTGAGTTGTCAATAAATGTGACTCAAACATCAGAAAGAAGTGCCATGTAACTGCGGAGCAGGAGGAAACGCAATGCGACCAGAACACCAGTCACCTAAATGATTAGGAAATAGTTCCTCATCTAAAACTCTAAGGATGGGAATTCCCTGGCAGTCCAGGGATTAGCACTAGAAGCTTTTGCTGCTGGGGCCAGTGTTCAATCCCTGGTGGGAGAACTAATAAGATCCCACAGACCATGCCACGTGGCCAGAGAGTAAATGAAATAAAACTGCAAGGAGGAAAGTTACTCCTAAGCAAGTCAGGTACGGTATGAAAATGGCACAGACAAAAAAAGAGAATTCTGTACCAACACAGGGGAAAATGAGCCAGTACTGATAAGGATAGATTGACTGCAGGACTGTGCTAAAGGTGAGGAGCATGGACAACACCTCAAGGCTGCAGGTGCCCTGGGAGCCCGGATTCTCTCAGACGGCAACTTCCTGTTCTGGAGAGGAAGGCTGGACGAAGTGATCGCCACACGGCCCTCATGAATTTCTTTTCAAAGTCTATTTGATATAGAAGGCACGGCTACGTTTGGGCTGACATGGAGTCTCAACAAGAAAACAGAAAGGATTATGCAACTTTCCAGATGCCTAGTGGGTTGAAACCCACACAGCTCTCCACCCCGCTGGAGCTCCAGTAAAACGACAGTAACGGGCAAAGGAAACAACAGCCGAGGAGGCGGCCAGCAAATCTACGGAGAGATGGAAAATGGGGAAACAGCTCAGCAGGCCCATCGTCCAAGCGACAAGTGTTAGAACGCATTTTAATTCACCACCAACCTCCCTTGTCCAAAACATTTTTTCTCAGTGCGTAAAAATGTGACTCTCCCCTCAGGACCTACACATGGCATCACACTGAATGCGAGAAGATCCCTTAAGACAGTGTAAAAGTCAACAGTACTGGAGATTTTAAAAAAAGAATATTTAAACTTTTCTAGTGAGAAAAAACTTAAAAAAGAACTGGAAGTCAAAATGACATCAGTTTTCTCAACAGTAATTCTAGAAAAGAACATTTTCAGACCTGGAAGGTCAGAAAGATTTGTTCACAATTTCTTCAGGAAGCTACTGGAGAAAATGCTGGGCAGTAAGCCTCAAGCAGAAGACACAGAATCCACGAAGCCAGGGCTCCAACGCACTGAGCAGCAAAGACAAGCCCCAGCAGGGGTACAGAGAAGGAAATGGCAACCCACTCCAGTACTCTTGTCTGGAAAATCCCGTGGGGTCGCAGAGTCGGTTGCAACTGAGCGACTTCACTTTCACTTTCTGTCTATGATAACTACTGTGGGAGGCAGGGAGCTTAAACTGGAACCCCAGTCAGCAAATACATGTGGAAGTCCTGACATTCATCAGATTGGTAGGTTGTGAATATTCATCAGACATCAATATTCCACCTTAGAGAGCAGACTCTGTCCTCTTCCTTTTTTTGGATGGATATATTCCATCACTCTGGGTGCCTGGTGTCTGTTTTGCTCCTGCCATTTCTTAGTCACTGTGATTGCCTTTTGAATTCAGCAATTAAAGCCGTCTTCATGTTTCATACTCCACAGAATAAATCTGAAAAGGAAGTACACCTTTGCCTTTATAGAACCAGGAAGAGGCACGTCCTGGGTTCTGTTTTGGTTAATGTGCAGTTTGCCATCGTTCCAGAGACGTTAGCATACTAATATTAACTGAATGGTAAGTTACAATTATTTTATTGTGTAGGGTGTCAGTATGGAGAAGGCAATGGCAAGCCACTCCAGTACTCTTGCCTGAAAAATCCCATGGATGGAGGAGCCTGGTAGGCTGCAGTCCGTGGGGTCGCTAAGGGTCAGACACGACTGAGAGACTTCACTTTCACTCTTCACTTTCACATATTGGAGAAGGAAATGGCAACCCACTCCAGTGTTCTTGCCTGGAGAATCCCAGGGACAGGGGAGCCTGGTGGGCTTCCGTCTATGGGGTCGCACAGAGTCGGACACAACTGAAGTGACTTAGCAGCAGTTAGCAGCAGCAGGGGTACACCTGTAGCTACAGACAACGTCAAGAGGAGCCAGTGTGAAGCAGACCAAGAGGTGGGGGCTCTGGAGAGGAGACGTCCAAGGAAATGTATTGCCAGATTTACGTTACCATGCTGAGAGGAATTTTGCAAATTAAGGCAGAGATTTAGGAATCAAACAACATATACCATACTTCTACTATTGACCTTAACCAAAGTTGCGCTTAAACTATGCTGGGAGATGGAGAGGGAAACAGCTGTGCAAAGAAGAACTAAACCTTCATCTTCATAACTGGGAAGTAAGACTAAAAACTGCTACCTACGGTTACATGACACAGAAATGCAGGAGGCAGAGATGAGGAATCAGCTAAGAGATGGACAGAGCAGTCCCTGCTGCGTAATCCGAGGATGCAGAGAGGACAGGATGGCCCAAATGAAAGAGAGGACTGCTATTTTTTGTTATAAATCTTGTGATACCATTTGATTTTTCAACTATGTATTTACATAAGCTACATACCTATGTATGACAAAAAGGTTATGAAAAGAAAATAAAAAGCACTCAGCACAGTCCCTGGCACTCAGGAAGGGCTCTACAAATACAGGTACATACTAGAATCAGGATTTCATGAAAGACTGTCTAGCAAAAAGACCATGAGGCGACTCCACATGCTTAAGGTTCCTCCAAACAAAAAACAAAGAAACAGAAAAATCCAACCAACAGCAAAACTCAACATGGTAGCTTTTCAGTTTACATCGTTCCCCACGCCAACTTTTTTCTGCCATGAGTGTGTGAAATGACTCCAGAGACCTGGGACACCTAGGGGCACAACACTGAGACGGTCAGATCTGATGTGCCATGCTTTTATACAGTGCCTGAGCAAAGAATGGTTTTTACCTTTTCACTGTTTGGAAATTTGGGGGGGGGCGCCAGGGGAGGAGGTATCAAAAAAATGCTATTCCATGACTAGCACCAATCCTATGAAATTCAAATTTCAGTGTCCGTACAGTTTTAGGGGAACAGAGTCATGCCCGCCTCTACAGTCTGCCTCTGGCTGCTCTCACAGCAGAGGGCAGGGTCGAGCAGTCGTGACGAGGGGCCACACGCAGGCCTTGCGTCACCTGGCACTGCAGCTGGGCACTAGGAGCTGCAGACACGGGTGTAACGCGACAGGGCTCCGAGTGCCATATGCTGCACTGCAGTGTTTCATTATTTCGAATGCACGCCCAACACGTCAAAACAAGAAAAGAAAATATGGACTTAAATGTTGTGTTTTTAAGGTACAATGGGATGTGGACTATTTTGTTATGAAATTAGAGGGCAAAGCATTGTTTATTATGCAATCATACCACCCCTGTGCTGAAAGAACACACTACATGTTGACATGAGCAGACTAAGCAGTCACTGCAGTATTCCCAACTCACAAGAAAGCAACAGTCAGAAAAGTTAGAGAATATTAAATGGAATATAACAGGAAAATTTCTTCATAAATAATGAAAATAAAACTTCAATCAAAAAGCTGGTCTGTTAACAGTTAAAGAAGCCAATGATGACTTTCCTCGATTCTTGATGAATTTAAGATCTTGGAGTTGTCATTGACTTGAGGAGTCTGAAGTGACGAAGAATTAGCTTCTATGAACAGTCGATGTGAAACAACTACAGGTAGAATATTGTCAGAGAAGCTCAGCAAAGATGAAACCACTACAGCCTGCAGCAGAGTCTGCCACGTGTGCCCAGTCGTTCAGTCGGGTCTGACCCTCTTGCTGCCGTGATGGGCTACAGTGATGGTGGTAAAACTTTGCATACGGGGAAAAAAAGGCTTAATCAGACAGATTTAGTTTTTGAGATCCAGTATCACAATAGAAAAAAAGGATAAATGTTATCAGTAATTTATACTGCCCAATAAACATAAAAACATGGTGAACCTGTAAAATAACCAACTGAATTCAACCTGGAGGTCTCTGTGGAGTTCTGAAATTAGTACCCCTGTTCCCATGGTCCCCAGCTCCGAACCAGCGGATAAAGACAAAATAACATGATCATGGATAACAAATATCCTCTTTATTATAAATGAGTCAGTCAGATCAGTTTATTACTGCATGCTCCTGGACTTATTAATAAAGTTGAACCCTCAACTGAATTCTCCACTCAGGCAGGCAGGCAGGCAACTGAAGAGTCCAAATCTGCAGAGTGAGAACCTATACAAGGGCAGAGGAAAAAGGGGCTGAGCCCCCTGAACAAAAACAACCAAGCCAACAAAAACGTATGAGACAAGGCACCAAGAGAGAATGGGAATTCACTTACGGGGATTCTTCCCCCGGATGTATAAAGAATAATATGAAGATAAAAGATGGACAAAACAGGTGGCTCAGTGGTAAAGAATCTGCCTGCCAATGCAAGAGACACGGGTTCGATCCCTGATCCAGGAAGATCCCACACGCTGCAGAGCAACTGATACCAGAGCCCAGAATCCACAACAAGACAGGCCACCACAAGAGAGCAGCCCCCGCTCCCGGCAACTAGAGAAAAGCCTGCACAGCAACCAAAGGCCAGCACAGCCAAAAAATAAATAAATAAACTGAAGCTGGAGAAAACAGGAGATATGAAGATAATCTCTAAGAAAGAGCTGGTGCTTCGCTGTGTGAGCAGAAGGGGGTGCTGAGGAAGAGTCCTTCACGGGGGCTGGAGGAGGGCGAGGGCACAGGCAAAGGGGCTCACTGCCAAGGAATTCGAGGCCCTCACTGGGGTTGAGAGGCAGAGGCCTATCACAACTGACCCACTGCAGCATCTCCTGAGACACCGAAGCCTGAAACGCGGATGGTTTAACGGTCCGCACCCACCTGCTCCTCCAGACACTGCAGAGCAGTGAGAATGGGTGAGGGTGTGTGCACGTCCCCCAACGGCCCTACCAGGCCACTGTCTATTAAGCGCCAGCTGACCCAAAAGTCAAGGATGCAAAGTAAACCTCTGGTCTTTAACAAAAAACCTCAGGAAAGAGTTGCAAGGTGATAATAATTAAGACTCAAAAGAGTCAGGTGGCTGGCTAGAAGCCAGATGTCCCTTGGCTGGTATGAAACAAAACAAGCCCCCCACCTCCCAACACACACATAGCACCAGGTGACCAAGGGGTGGCAGGTGGGTCTCTACTAGTAATCTTGCTCTGGCATGCTGCCTTATCTGGTCCTTAGGGCCGAGCTCGATCCCACCCCAACCCCCGTCCTCTGGAAACTGGGAATCCCATTGGTGCTGCAGATTCCAAGACATCCCAGAGCAAACTACAGAGGCTGCTATTTAATTTCCTAAAAATACCACTGTGTCACAGAACCAGGTCATCTCAAAGAGACGACCCAGACGGGTCCACCTAGACTCCAGGGTTTCACAACAGAAAACTGCTTTCCTTGATGTAACTCATGGAAAGAAACTCCTCATAATCACTGTGACCTTACCTTTCAAACCAAGTTTAAAAATTAAAAGAAATGTTTTCTTCTCTGTGGCTCCTTGCCCATTACAGGTTCTCCTGGAAATGGTTGTCTTCCAATTTACTGCATTAGAAGATCAGCAGGAATAAAGCAGGATGGTGGACATTGAACAGAAGTTCTCCTATAAAGAAAAAGAGAGCCAAAATCACAGTGCATTCTTTTTCGGTCTGATGAGAGCTGCCACTAAAGATACTGGCACAAGGTCTTTACACACAACTAAACCTCAGAGGACTAAAAAGTTCTGGCTAACTGAAATGTTTTCTATGCAACAAGAGGGAAAAGGCATGGCCGTCCTTCTACCTAAGCTCTTACCCTACGCTGAACAAGAACCCAGAAAGAGAGACATGAGAGTGAACAAATAAAATACCCGTGCTCACCCTCACCTCATGAGAACATCAGTGGCAATCTCACTCAACACAGGGTTATTTAACAGCAAAGGCACCATATTTTAGAATACGAAAACAAAGTTTTACAGTACTCTCTTGCAGCCCCATGGAAAACCTTTAAACAACTGTGACTTACCAGAAATTGTGAGCTAAACATTAAGTTCACTTAAGTACTGCTGCTGCTGCTAAGTTGCTTCAGTCGTGTCCGACTCTGTGCGACGCCACAGACGGCAGCCCACCAGGCTCCCTGTCCCTGGGATTCTCCAGGCAAGAACACTGGACTGGGTTGCCATTTCCTTCTCCAATGCATGCAGGTGAAAAGTGAAAGTGAAGTCGCTCAGTCATGTCTGACTCTTTGCGACTCCATGGACTGCAGCCTACCAGGCTCCTCCGCCCGTAGGATTTTCCAGGCAAGAGTACTGGAGTGGGGTGCCATCACCTTCTCCGTCACTTAAGCACTAGCTGCAACCAAATCCTGTCTCTAATGTGAATTAACCAGATGCCACATGTGAAGGACTTTAAACTGTCTTTCAAGGCACTTCATTTAAATCTAAACACTGCAGGAAAAGACACAAACTATGGACGATATACTAATTACAAGTCTTATAAGGATGCAGTCTACAAGACATCTCAAAATAAATGCTGTTCATTTCATGCCTTTGTTCCACAAAACTCACACTACAGGGTGATTAACTAAACATTTTCCCTCAAACAAGATAATAAATAGAAACAATGCTAACCACTTGCTAAAAGAAAATGAACCAACAAAAGCCTAGTTTATTATGAAGAAAATATCTGATTCTGAAAACATTTTACCAGTGAAATGTTTTGTAAACAAAACCTTGAAAAAGTTAACTAATCACCTAAATTTTTGCTTTACATCATAAGAACAGACCACCTCCACAGTCCTCAGATGTGACTAACTCAGCGTGCTGCTGAAATGAGTGGGTTTCTAAATGTTGCAGGTAATTCTAGTCCCATCACAACCACTCTCCGTGGAAGGAGTTTCAGAGCCCTTTAAAAATCCAATGAAGTTACATACTCCACAAAATGCATACGTGCCCCACACGTTTGGCACCTAACTTTGAGAAGCTGCAGGGCCCTCGAGTGATCTACAATCTTTTCTCCCACCAGTCAAGACCATCCACTTCACCCACTTCCAGGCTGGTCAATCACAGGCTCCCAGCAGAGCTGTACCAACCTGCCAGCCCCCTGCATACTCCTGCCCAGGGAAGCCAAATGATAAAACAGCCCTCAAACATGCTCACAGCATCACAAATCCAGGTGCTTATGAAGTAAGACTTTTCTGGAAAAAGGTCTGTGCTAATTACTCAGTCTTTTCCCTTAGACTAATTACGGGAAAGAGTGGGTCTATACTACTGATAGTAAGAAATCTGGTTATCCCAAAGTGTGAGAATGTGAGAAACAAGATCAGAAGAGAGGAAACAGAATGGTCCTGGGTAAACAATGGACACTAAACACACACTGAAATGTCTCTAAAACTACAAAGAACTGCTTTGGTGTTTTGTCTTGCTTTTTAAAGGCATAATCCCAAGAACCAACAAAACTAGAGGAGTGCTGGAAGGAAGCAAAAGGAACACTGGCTGAAAAAGGTTATTCGGTGAACACTTAAGATTCCCAAATCCCCTTGGCCTTCCAGCCCTCCCAGCCCCAGATGACAAGAGGAAGCCAGAAAGGATGGTGACCCCCACAGAACTGAGGATGGGTTTGCCACTAAAAACAGAGGGATCCTGTGAACTGCAGAAAGAATGCAGAGTGAGGCCCACTCATCTACCCACCCCATCCCCTCCAGATTCTCCTCCTGGGCTCGGCCATTTCCAGCTATGAGGAAGACTGCTAATGACTTCTAATCACTGACCTCAAGAAACAAAGGCCTGAAAATCCTGACCCTGGGGACTTCCCAACCAAAGGAGCTCAACCAGTCACTCTGATGAACAGTTATGAGCCCCTACCCACGAATGGAGTCTCCAATCAGCCCCCCTTACTTTCATCCTTTCTTTAAAAGTTTTCAAGGTAAACCTGCAGAACAGTTACAAGAAAAGAACAAGAAACTCCCACAGAGCCCTCACCCAGATTCACAACTAGTCACTGTATCACGTTTGCTTTCTCCCATCCCAAACATTTGAGTTCCTACAGCCATCATGGCCTTTACCTCTAAACAGTTCACTAGGTGTTTCCTAAGATCAAGGATATTCTCTTCCACAACCACAGTACTTATGTCAAAATCAGGAATTTAACACATTAACAGTCCCATGATAGACTGTATAGTTCACATTCCAAACCTGCCAATTGTTCTATGATGTCCCTGATGGCAAGCCCCCTTCATCTCAATTCAGGCTCACGAATCACACCTGACATTGTGTCTCCAACTAAAACAGTTCTTCAGCAGTTCTTTGTCTTTCATGGCATCTCTGAAGAACGCAGGGTGTGAATTTCTGGCAGCAACACCACACAAGTGGTAAGTGAGGTTTGTTTTTCCAAAGTATCACATAAGTAGTAAGATGGTATCAATGTGTCCCATTATTGGGATTTTGATCAATTAGTGAAAATTATATTTGTCTTATTTCTTCACTGTAAAATAACCATTTTTCCCTCAGTAATTAGTAAATAATCTGTATGGAGATAAATTTTGATATTACATTCCTAAAACATTCACCCAATAGTTTTAATAACCTCTGGCAATTCTTGTCTGAATCAACTGCTACTGACAGTTATAAAATTATGCTTATTTTGCAAATCTACTGTTCCTTCTACACTTATCAGCTGACATTATATTTCCTTCTCCCGACTCATTCTTTAATTCATTAGTAGTATGGACTCATGGATTCTTAATTTATCAATATCACCATTCAGTCTGATGCTCAAGTTATCCCAGATCTGGCCAAGGGGAACCCCTTCAAGCAGAGGAATGTGTACTTTTCATGTTTTTTGAGTATTTCCTTATTTCCTTGCATAACAACATGTTCCAGATTAAACTTTTACATTTTCTGCCCCAGCTCTGAAATCACCCATTTCTCCAAGGACTCCTTGTTCCTTATAGTGGAAGAAGTGATTTAGAAATGAAGATCTGAGAGCTATGTTCACACATAGTGAACAAAGCTGAGAAAGAATGGAACTGTCGGATGAATTCAACTCTGTGTTGTGTAACTTTTAAATATGAATGAAAAACACAGGTTCTGATAACATCTAAGGAAAACCTATATCATGAATCATAGGGAACAAAACAGAGAAATGGAGGATGGAGGAAAGACTACACAAGGAAAAAAGTACCTTAAGAAATTATCCGACATCCTCAGGGAGATAAACCTCTGAGAGAGAGAGAGTATGTGTGTGTGTGCGTGCAGTCAGTACACCCATCAAATAAAAATGGGATACCATTCAAAAGGGCAGCAAGAATAATCAGCAGACTAATACACAAGGAAAATTATTTCCAACCCAGAAGTCTATCCCCAGCCAAACTATCAATAAAGGATACAGAGAAAGTCTCAGAAGATCATTCTCACAGAAAGCTGCTGGAGACTGTGCTCCACTGAAACAGGAGGGAGAGCACCTCGAAGGACGATGGAGCCACAGGAGGTGCGGGAGAGGCGAGAGCTCCTAGGGTCCCAGCAGGGGGACAAGCAGTAAAATTGCTTCAAACAACTAAGCTGATGGAATACTGAATACGTAAATGGCAACCCACTCCAGTGTTCTTGCCTGGAGAATCCCAGGGACGGGGGAGCCTGGTGGGCTTCCGTCTATGAGGTCACACAGAGTCGGACACGACTGAAGTGACTGAGCAGCAGCAGCAACTGGTTAAAAGTTTGAGGTTAAACTAGTGATTGATACATTAAAGGAAAAAAAAGGCAACATTTCCAAGGAAAACCAGAAGTTGTTTACAAAAAGTATTTGTAATGTGCCATTTGACACTATAAACAGCATCCCAAGTAATAACAGATAAATACTGATTTAACCAAAATCGCAATAGAACGATACTGAAGAGACAGGGAAGAGGGTGCAGTGTGGGGGATGGGGCAGCTAATACTTTTCTGCCCTATCTTTTCACAGCAGGAAATCAACAGATGTGCTTAAAACTAAAAAGAAAAAAAATCAGCAAGCATGCATATGAACTATGAACTCTTCCAAAACGCTCTTCAGACATATGGAGGTAAATATGTATTTTTTTTAAATGGGCTAAAAGAGTTCTAAGTAATATAGTTACCTTCAGCGAAGAGGGAAAGAGGGAGGGGCGCCTAGGAAATGCTGTCATCTATCCAAACTCCAAAAACTGGTTCACCCTTAACTGGAGGTATGCAAAATTGACACCAAAAGAATTTTTTTCAAATACATTTTAAGATGAATATTAGACTGGGAGAGAGCATTAAATGTTGAGACCAGAGAAGTGTAACATCAGCTACTCACTAGTTGTGTGACCTAAGACAAGTCACCTGACCTGAGGATCCACTTCTTCATTTACAAAATAAAGGAGCTGGGCTAAATTAACTCTAAACTTCCTTCCTGTTTCAATAAATTTATAAATCTAATATAAAAATCATCAAAATTTTAAATATGGTGCCGGTGGCCATGGACAGCAGCAAATTAAATTACAAAAAGAATGAAGCAAGACTTGGTGAAACAATAAATGGACAGAAGTAAAATGGGGGAAAACACTTCTGCTTTCAGCCTGTGGGTACCAAGATGGTGCTGACGGTGAAGGTGAAATGAGAATAGCACTGTTTGATTAACGAAGACAAAACAGTTCCCAATCCTGGCAAGGACAAAAGTGAGAAAAGGACATGGTTACAGAACAGTGGGACCAACTGCACAAAGCCACAGAAGCTAAAGGAGGAAAACGGAGATTTGCTACTAAAGAATCATTTGATGCCTTAGTCTTCCTGGGTTATAACAGAATACCATACATTCGTAACTTACAAACAGCAGAACTCAGCTTCTCACACTTCTTGAGACTGGGAAGTCCATGGTCTGGTGAGGACCCCCTTTCCTGGTTCACAGACAATGGCCTTTGCTGGGTCCTCACACAGCAGGAACGGGTGAGGGAACCCTCAGGAATTACCAAGCCCATTCATTAAGGCTCCACTCTCATGACCTCATCACCCCAAGGCCACACTCCCCCAAACCATTACACTGAGGATTCGGTTTCAACATATGAATCCTGGAGTGGGGACACAAACATACAGGCTATAACAGTCGACAGCGTTAGATTATTCTCTCAGAGAAAATGGATCCAGAGGCGCCCCCTCAAAAAAGGGAAAACAAGATTTGTTTTTAAGGTAATACACTTTTACTTTCATATTTATTCTTGACAATCATTCCTTAAAGGAGCCACATTTTCCTCAACAGCCATACAACATAACCCTATCAAATGAGTCTGATCAAGGCCAATGAAGAGAATGTAAGAACATAATTATAAAAATATCAGTCAAGAATGAGGGCTGGGTTTAGCCTAAAACAGCAAAGGAACAGATTCTCAACTAAAGAGTAACTAAATATGTACTTGCTTAGTCACAGAACTCGAGAATAGCAAGAGCGAGTGTCTACCCTTACAAGCCCTCTGTGCCAGCATTATACACGTGCTTCTCAACCCTCCTAGGGATTGTTCCTATTTTGTAGTTGAGAATAAGAAGAAAGGACTTACTCCAAAAGAACACTGAAATTATTATTTTTTTAATTCACTTTGGGGGAAAAAAGGAATAATAACCTCTATGTTCTTACATGAATTTTTAATATAAATTCCCTGATATTCTTCACAGATGCAAATTCACAAGAGGAAATTACAGCTATTACATAACAGGCAAGAAAATATTTTCTCCTGTATCACATATCATACACCGACAACTGAAAACAACCTCTCAGTTACAAACAGGTGAAACAGCCTAGAGCCCGGACACACAGACGCAAGTAACTACTGTTACTAGCGAGTACTGAGATAGGCCAACTCCCATATGGATTTTAATAATCCTTTTTCTGCAAGCATGCTCACACATGTTTTCCAAACACCCAAGTCTAAAAAGATTCAAGACAGTGAGATGGGAAGACAATTCCTCTCTATAAAGTTTTATTCAACATTTTATCAATGCCTAGCACATAGAAAATAAATTAACTCCCCATATTCTGACCACAAAAATCATCAAAAGTGAGCACATAAACACTCGTAATTGAGAGAAACAACCTAAATAAGTACCATCATTTGCTAACTTCAGGGGCATCTTTATATATACAATATATATTATATATTCAATAATTGTGTATATGTATTATACACATATGCACACACACATAGATGTAACTACCAGCTAATTTCAGAAATACCAATTTAATACAAGCTGTGGCAAAAATACAGGCTTTGAAACCAGTAATCAAAAATATCTGTACCAAGAATACAAAAAGACTACTTTTTAAAGTATAAAACACCCAAGGTAACTCCATACTACCACCTTTCAAAAGCAAAATCATGAATTGTAAAGTACTTTAAGTAAAACCTTTGGCCCCTAATCGGATTACATCATTGTCTGGCTATGTACCCTAATGGACATTCAAATCACTGCCATCGTGCATAAAGCCAATCCAACCCAAGTTGCTATTAAAATGGAGCCAAATCATAAATTAGTAAATGATCATCTGAAGTAAAGCCCAGAAAACCAGCTCCGGAGAGTTACAAGGTCCGTGTGCAGAGAGGCAGAGCGATGTGCAGAGGATGGCAGGGCTCCGGGCACCAAAGCTGCACCCGGCTGGCTCACCCACACTCACACACCAAGCGTCATCTGATACAAAAGCCGACACTCCACAATCCACAGCACCGGGACAAGAGAGACATCAACCTGCTATAGGACATCTTGGTAACCAAGCAATTAACACGTGAAACCCAAGTACAGAGACTAGAAAACATGCTAAGCAACATGAAAGTGAATGAATGTATTCACTGAAAACTCAACCCAGGAATGGGAATTTCAACTAGCAAACCAAGATATCTAAGAGATGAAAAAGGAAAATCCCTTCAAATAGGCTCTTGGTTACTGTCTTAAAGAGTAGATGAAATAGGAATGGAGAAAAGGCCCAAGTCACAACCACAAGCACTGCCACAAGCTCCTCCTACTTTTAAGCACAAATCTGATTACCAACTGGCGATTCTAATCATACTCATAACTCTTGTTGGTGTCCAGCACCAACATTTCTAAAGGTGTAAAAAAAAAAAATTTTTTTAAGGTAAATACTCTGTACCTACACTGTCCAATACAGTAACCCACTTGCCACACACAGTCAGGAGTACCAGCAATACAGCTAGTTAAGACTAAGGAACTGAATTCTCAATTTTAATTTAAATAGCCCACTGAGCACAGAAAACAGAATACTATTTTACTGGACATCACTGTTCCAGCTCACAGTAAATATAAAGCACAGAATAAAACATTTATAGTCTACTATCTTGGGTTAGGTTCACATTTATAGGCTTCAATTTTCTCAACCAAAATATGTAAAGAGGGTTCCAATTGTCTCTGTGACTAAAAATAAATTAGGGCAGCAGGTAAACGAGTTCTAATGCCTTCGTTAGAACTGGCGAAGTAATTAAAGCCATACTTCCCCCTCAAACTTCTGGCAGGTTACCTCACTCTGATCATGCAACGGTATCATACTACCCCTCACTTCGCCAAACTTAATGGGGAAGACCATGAGAACACTGATTCAGTTCAGTCTACCTTTGGACAAGTAACCTCACCTTTTCAAGCTTGTTTTCGTAACTGTAAGATGAGAGGATTAGACTAAACGATCGTTTAAGATGCTTCAAATCCTAAACTACTACTTTTCTGTGGCTCTATGAAGAAACATAAGTGAAACCAAGATACTCCAAGAAATGAAGAAAAAGGAATCAATGAATAACCACAGTCTCACACTCAAAAGAAATTAAATTTAAACAAGATCTTTAAGTAGAGAGTCCCAATGATAGAGAATTTAAAGTTACACCGTATCAGTGTCTTCCGCTGGGAGGACACAGCTTGGTCTATTTAGGGGTGCCCAGTTTTCCATTTTTGATTAAAGTCCATGTGGGACATGCTGCTTCCTCCAAAGCAGGGAGATCAGTAAACAAGGTGAATGCAGGTATCGCAGGAACACAGCACACAAAGGTTGCACTGCCCCTCCCTCACACAAAGCGCACGAAGGAAGTCCTCCTCCTCCGTCAGGCAGGCTGCAGTAGAGCCACCACTGCTCCATGCAGGCTTTTCAGACAACGCCAGACGTCTGCTCACTCTGTCAATGATCCAAACCAAGTAAAACGATCCTCTCATGACAGGAGCTGTGGCTATCTTTAGAGGAAATAAGGAAAACGGGAGTGAATTCATCCATGAACCCTTAAGACGTAGTTATAGCCATCTTTCCTGCGGTCTATAACTCAGAACATATAACAAAACAGGACAAAAAATCCTAACAGGAAACTGGAGAAGGGAATAGTGACTAGTAATTTATGTGAAGTGTGTTAAAAGGCAGATCAAGAGAGCAGGACAGGCTTAACACTGCTCTCCAAAGGTGTATTTTCAAGTATCTTCTGTGCCAGTAACAGACCCACTGGTATTTTTCTCAATCTTATAAAATGGTGCGAGGGATGGGTTCACTCTCAAAGTACCTCAAAGTATCATTTACAGCATGCTAGAAAAAAAAACCCAAATGTTTTATCTGATACTGACTTTCCTTTACATTACAAGTGACTTAACCAGGGCACCACTGATGACCATTTAGTTTTCAATTTTTACTACCATGAAAAAATGTCAGTTTCCAGAAGTGGAACTGCTGGATTAAACAAGGCCCGTTTCCGACTAGGTACACAAAGCCTAAGGGCTCTCCCCGGAGGTCATGGCTACTCCCACCAGCCCCGCCCGATTCTTTACACCCATGCCCAGCATCCTCTTCTCTTAGAGCACTGTTTTCATCTAAGAGCCATTTATACTTCACTTTTCTCCAACTGTCTGTTTATATCCTCTGTTTGTTTTTCTACTGGGTTTGTCTTCTCAATGATTTGTAGTGGTTCTTTAGAAGTAGAAGAAAAGGAGCCCTTTGTCACAGAGCATTCCCTCTTCAACTCAGTCCAGTCTGGTGTCTATCTGTACCACGCAACTGAAACTGCCTCTTCAAGTGACCTCCTGATGGGGCTAACTCTAAGTGAAACTCTTCCGTCCTAGTCTCAACTTGGCTCTCAGAGCAGCCAGTACACTTCGCTGCTGGGCCCTCCTTACTGACACAGTCTCTCTCCTTGGCTTCTTTGAGGTCTAAGGCAGGTTCCCACCAGGTTCAGACTGGACACTACCTGGGCGCATGCTCCCGGGCTGACGACAGCGGTCAGGGTGTCAATTTCCACGTGTTCTATTCACACTATCACTGCAGCATCTCAAACAAGACTTGGGGAGAATCTTTTTTAAAGGTTTTTGTTGAATAAATGAAGCCATTTCCACGGGTTTTTAAATATACCTCTATAAACACACATGAGATCCAAATTTATAAAACTGATTAAGGCCACCTCTGCACCTCAAACACAGGGCCCCGTTTGCCCTTGGATGTCTTGCAAGCATATTAAATTTAATCTCTCCTAAGCAGGCTGTTGCTATCACACACCGATCACCTGACAAACCCTTTCTCACCACGTCCGCCCCACCCCAGAAAAGGCACACCCCAACTGGGGTGGACTCCATTTCTCCCTCAACATCCAATTCACCAAAATTGTGTCAACTGCATCTTCTGAGCGCCTCCCCTTCCCCAGGTTCTCTGGCCACCACCCAGAGGGCAGAGACAGCTTCCCAGCTGATCCCCTGCAGCTCCTCTGCCCCTTCAGCCACCGCGGCTCCTAGTCCATGTCCCCTGCCACTGCATGTGAGCAGTGAAGACCCTGCTGACAGTCTGATCTGTGGGGTCCACCGCGGCAGCCGTGCCAGGCTTTGGAGCACATGAAGCACGGCTAGTTGAAACTGAGAAGAGTTCCTGTATAAAATGTAGCTGACTTCAAAGACTGAGTACAAAAAAGCGAACTGAAAATATCTCATTAATAATTTTGGATGACATGCTGAAATTATAATATTTTGTATTACTGGGTTAAAATACATTAAAATTAACTTTACCTGTTTCCATTCATGAGGCTGTTAGAAAATTTACGATTATATAGGTAGCTTGCTCTGTATCTCTGAGACACTGTCCTGATTCACTGAGGGCACCAGCATTGTTTTAATCACATGTGACCAAAGTATAGAAAGCACAGGCCTGGCACTGGGCGGCACCAGATATTTGCTGGAGGCATTAAGGCCAACAGTCATTATCCTTTATGCACACTCATTTAAAAACGAAACATGGAAAAATTTACCTCTTATCTGAAGTTGAACCACACTTTAAAGTACAATTTTTATTAGGACAACAACTTTACTTTTTTCGCTGTTTAATTCAACAAATATTTACTGAGACCTGCTCTCCAGAGCCCACCAGATTCATGTGTCCCAACTTCCAGCTGGTGCTGCTGTGGGCTCACTGCTGCCCTTTTATTAAGGAAAACCCTTAATAAACGTGGGATCAGAGAAAGGTCTTCTTTGCTTCTCATATTTTGCATTTTTACAATAAAACATCATTTGAATTTACACAAATACATGAATACAACCTTTTAAACTATTAAAACAACACATATAAAGTGACAATCTCCTTTTACCTACATAGCTCCTTCTAATCAATTTCAGAACTGTTAAGAAAACAACTTTACACATACATGAATTTTAAGAAATACTGTCTACTTCTCTAACAATCGTTATAATTGTATCATTAATTTCTAAGATTTTCCATTGTTAAATTTTCTATCAGAAGGGAAACATAGAAACTGGGGAAGACTGGAAAATCAAGGTGGCCTAAAAAGATTCTGAGTCATCAATCCTTAAAACATTAGTCATCACAACTCAAAAGATCATCCGTGAGAGCAGGAAAGCTAGTGGACAGTGCAAGGAGGAAAAGAAACAAGTAGGTGGTTATTAACATGGAAAGTCTAATAAATACAAGGTGGGCAGTAATCATCTTATAATGTACAGTAAGTCCGCCATATACAAATGAGCTCTCTTTCAAGAACACGTCTGGAAGCCCAATCTGTTTATAAGCCCAACAGAGTTAGCCCAGATACCCAACTAACACAGTTGGCTATGTAGTGCTACACTGTAATAGTGTATAACCCTTTCTGTACAAACAATGAATAAAAAGCAAACAAACACAAAAAATGAAAAACATTTCTAATCTCCCAGATGTTGAAAAATACAGCAGAACAGTACAACCGCTGGCATCGAGTGAACAGGCAAGAAGAGCTGCTGCCTGGAGGAGGGAGAGGCGGCGGGGGCGGCAGTGATGCAGGGTCGTCCGCATCAGGAGACGGAGGGTAAGCTGCGGGGTCACTCCTGCCTGAAGCGGATGGCATCTGACGGCACAGGTTCTGGTTCCTTCCTGAATTCAGTTCTATCTACCCTCCTGAAAAAACTACCCAGTGATGTCTGGGTAGCAGTCCCTTTTCGCGTCACAGGTGACACGGCAGCACTGGACTGCATTCTGAACGGCTGCTGCAACCCGTGGGTAACATTCTATGCTTGGGGCCTATGACTCAAAAGCTCACAGCACTTCCTCAAACAAAGAAAATCTGCTCGCTGTTTCCTGTGTCACAAATCTCTCCTTAGCGGTGCCAGCTCCCTCACCGCTGCTTTGACGCCTGCTTCCGGATATCCTGGGCTTGAAGTACCGTACTACCTACTGCACTCTACACAGTGAAGTGTTCAGAAGCACAACCACACGCAGAGGACACACACGGGACAAGCTGCACCGGACACGAGACTGGACGTGCAGATAAACGCTCAAGTCTCTGAGAGCTCACAGTGCAGAGGCTTGCATGCAGGGGACTTACTGTATTCAAACGTCCGATCACTATGCTGTACACCTGAAATAACAAGTGAAAAAACAAAGAAAACAAACCCCTGGGGGTGAGCATTTGGACCCCCCAAAGATGTGTCAGACCACCTTATGTTATGCCCCGTGACATCTGAACTACCAGAGAGGGTGGTACCCTCAGAGGGGAAGGCTTCCTCCAGTCAGCATGAGGGCTCCCACAGAGAAATGCACTCTTGACAGCCTCACACACACACAGAGCACATTTCAAGACACAGCATAGGACTATAATCTGAATGAATTTCTATGCAATTCAGGTTGGAAGCCCTTTAAAAATTTCAGTTTGGGTCCACAGTAAACCTTCAGAGATCAATCACAACCAAAAGAAGAAACGCCAATGAAACTACAGTCCAGTTTACCGCCCAAACACAGAAACTCACAACTACCTGCTTATAAGACAGAGAACTCTGCAGGGACACCACAAGACAAAAAATCCAGGTTTTCCACAAATAGGTGACAAGAGGTACAGGGGGAACTGTTTTAATTGCTAGACTTTATTTGTATCTCAGTTTGAAAACATTAGAAAACTATACATATAAAAATTACTGTATTTGAGACAGTTGAAAATTTCGACTAGGCATTGGATAGTATCAAGCAACTACTTTGTGGGAGTTTTAGGCTAACCATAAAGGGAAAATTAACTAACTGAATTACATCAATATTAACTCCTCTGCCTCAAAAGACACAATGACAACCCAAAGAGTAGGCAGAGATATTCACCATATTTCAGTTCAGTTCAGTCGCTCAGTCGTGTCCGACTCTTTGCGACCCCATGAATCACAGCACGCCAGGTCTCCCTGTCCATCACCAACTCCCAGAGTTCACTCAAACCCACCTCCATCGAGTCGGTGATACCATCCAGCCATCTCATTCTCTGTCGTCCCCTTCTCCTCCTGCCCTCAATCCCTCCCAGCATCAGAGTCTTTTCCAGTGAGTCAACTCTTCACATGAGGTGGCCAAGTATTGGAGCTTCAGCTTTAGCATCAGTCCTTCCAATGAACACCCAGGACTGATCTCCTTTAGAATGGACTGGTTGGATCTCCTTGCAGTCCAAGGGACTCTCAAGAGTCTTCTCCAGCACCACAGTCCAAAAGCATCAATTCTTCGGCGATCGGCTTTCTTCATAGTCCAACTCTCACATCCATACATGACCACGGGAAAAACCATAGCCTTGACTAGATGGACCTTGGTTGGTAAAGTAATGTCTCTGCTTTTTAATATGCTATCTAGGTTGGTCATAACTTTCTTTCCAAGGAGTAAGTGTCTTTTAATTTCATGGCTGCAATCAGCATCCACAGTGATTTTGCAGTCCAAGAAAATAAAGTCTGACACTGTTTCCACTGTTACCCCAACTATTTCCCATGAAGTGAGGGGACCAGATGCCATGATCTTAAGTTTTCTGAATGTTGAGCTTCAAGCCAACTTTTTCATTCTCCTCTTTCACTTTCATCAAGAGGCTTTTTAATTCCTCTTCACTTTCTGCCGTAAGGGTGGTGTTACCTGCATATCTGAGGTTATTGATATTTCTCCCGGCAATCTTGATTCCAGCCTGTGCTTCTTCCAGCCCAGCATTCCTCATGATGTACTCTGCATATAAGTTAAATAAGCAGGGTGACAATATACAACCTTGACGTACTCCTTTTCCTATTTGGAACCAGTCCGTTGTTCCACGTCCAGTTCTAACTGTTGCTTCCTGACCTGCATACAGGTTTCTCAAAAGGCAGGTCAGGTGGTCTGGTATTCCCATCTCTTTCAGAATTTTCCACAGTTTGTTGTGATCCACACAGTCATTGCCTTGAGAACCCCATGAACAGTATCAAAAGGCAAAATAGTATACTGAATGAGGAATTCCCCAGGTCGGTAGGTGCCCAGTACGCTACTGGAGATCAGTGGAGAAATAACTCCAGAAAGAATGAAGGGATGGAGCCAAAGCAAAAACAATACCCAGCTGTGGATGTGACTGGTGATAGAAGCAAGTCGATGCTGTAAAGAGCAATACTGCATAGAACCTGGAATGTTAGGGCCATGAATCAAGGCAAATTGGAAGTGGTCAAACAGGAGATGGCAAGAGTGAACGTAGACATTCTAGGAATCAGTGAACTAAAATGGACTGGAATGGGTGAATTTAACTCAGATGACCATTATATCTACTACTGTGGGCAGGAATCCCTTAGAAGAAATGAAGTAGCCATCATGGTCAACAAAAGAGTCCGAAATGCAGTACTTGGATGCAATCTCAAAAACGACAGAATGATCTCTGTTCGTTTCCAAGGCAAACCATTCAATATTACAGCAATCCAAGCCTATGCCCCAACAAATAACGCTGAAGAAGCCGAAGCTGAACGGTTCTACGAAGACTGACAAGACCTTTTAGAACTAACACCCAAAAAAGATGTCCTATTCATTATAGGGGACTGGAATGCAAAAGTAGGAAGTCAAGAAACACCTGGAGTAACAGGCAAATTTGGCCTTGGAGCACGGAATGAAGCAGGGCAAAGGCTAATAGAGTTTTGCCAAGAGAACGCACTGATCATAGCAAACACCTTCTTTCAACAACACAAGAGAAGACTCTACACATGGGCATCACCAGATGGTCAACACCAAAATCAGATTGAGATTATATTCTTTGCAGCCAAAGATAGAGAAGCTCTATACAGTGAGCAAAAACAAGACCAGAAGCTGACTGTGGCTCAGATCGTGAACTCCTTATTGCCAAATTCAGACTTAAATTGAAGAAAGCAGGGAAAACCACTAGACCATTCAGGTATGACCTGCATCAAGTCCCTTATGATTATACAGTGGAAGTGAGAATTAGATTTAAGGGACTAGATCTGATAGATAGAGTGCCTGATGAACTCTGGACGGAGGATCGTGACATTGTGCAGGAGACAGGGACCAAGACCATCCCTTCCCATGGAAAAGAAATGCAAAAAAGCAACATGGCTGTCTGAGGAGGCCTTACAAATAGCTGTGAAAAGAAGAGAAGCGAAAAGCAAAGGAGAAAAGGAAAGATATAAGCATCTGAAT
The DNA here is from genome assembly GCF_049115385.1 of Moschus berezovskii. Taxonomy (NCBI): domain Eukaryota; kingdom Metazoa; phylum Chordata; class Mammalia; order Artiodactyla; family Moschidae; genus Moschus; species Moschus berezovskii. The sequence continues at coordinate 5,146,715 of NC_142484.1, forward strand.
GCAGAGTCCCAAAGAATAGCAAGGAGCATTAAGAAAGTCTTCCTCAGCAAAGAAATAGAGGAAAACAACAGAATAGGAAAGACAAGAGATCTCTTCAAGAAAATCAGAGATACCAAGGGAACATTTCATGCAAAGATGGGCTCGATAAAGGACAGAAATGGTATGGACCTAACAGAAGCAGAAGATATTAAGAAGAGGTGGCAAGAATACACAGAAGAACTGTACAAAAAAGATCTTCACGACCCAGATAATCACGATGGTGTGATCACTCACCTACAGCCAGACATCTTGGAATGTGAAGTCAAGTGGGCCTTAGAAAGCATCACTATGAACAAAGCTGGTGGAGGTGATGGAATTCCAGTTGAGCTATTTCAAATCCTGAAAGATGATGATGTGAAAGTGCTGCACTCAAATGCCAGCAAATTTGAAAAACTCAGCAGTGGCCACAGGACTGGAAAAGGTCAGTCTTCATTCCAATCCCAAAGAAAGACAATGCCAAAGAATGCTCAAACTACCACACAATTGCACTCATCTCACATGCTAGTAAAGTCATGCTCAAAATTCTCCAAGCCAGGCTTCAGCAGTATGTGAACTGTGAACTTCCAGATGTTCAAGCTGGTTTTAGAAAAGGCAGAGGCACCAGAGATCAAATTGCCAACATCCGCTGGATCATGGAAAAAGCAAGAGATCCAGAAAAACATCTATTTCACCATATTTATATCTCCTGAAAAATTCATATCCAGAATAAAATAAATCCTCCCAAGTGTTGTATGTGAAAATTTGTCCACAAACTCTTTGACACGTTTCAGAAAACAGAACTTCACTGTCCAAGGTGGGACAAGGTAAGTGACTCTCTTCTAACAAACAGAATATGGCAAAATTAAAGGCCACAAGGCTTCTAAGGTCTTGTCATAAAAATTATAGTTTCCACCTGGTGCTATTTTCTTTCAGATCTCTCTCTTTCAGGAGGAAGTCAGCCACCATGCCCTGAGGACAGGACACAGAGGCATCAGGACAGAGGCCTGCATGAAAAGGAACCGCGGCCTCCCCACCACAGCCAGGACTAACTTGCTGGGCATGAACATGAGCCACCTTGGGAAGGATCCTCCAACTCTGGTCAAGACTTGGAAGGCTGATGACATCCAAGCCAAACAGCCCAGCGACGCCACATCCAAGTTCCTAAATCACAGAAACTACAAGATAATAAATGTTTGCTGCTGTCATAAGCCGCTAGGTTTGGGGTAATTGTTATGAATCAACAGAGAGCTGACGAGATAAAACAGACAATGCGATAGAAAGAAGAAAGGAGACGTAAATACCACTCTTCATTGAAAGGAAAAAAAAAAAAAAAGACTTCCCAAGTAGCTCAGCTGGTACAGAATCTGCCTGCAATGCAGGAGACCCCAGTTCAATTCCTGGGTGAGGAAGTTCCCCTGGAGAAGGGATAGGTTACCCACTCCAGTGTTCTTGGGCTTAGCTGATGGCTGAGACGGTAAAGAATCCGCCTGCAATGCGAGAGACCTGGGTTTGGTCCCTGGGTTGGGAAAATCCCCTGGAGGGGGGCATGGCAACCCATTCCAGTATTCTTGCCTGCAGAATCCCCATGGACAGAGGAGCCTGGCAGGCTACAGTCCACGGGGTCGCAAAGAGTCAGACACAACTCAGCAACTAAGCACAGCACATTCATTAAAAAAGGATAACTATGGTATGGCCAGGGCTGGGGAAGGACTGAGTTTGGGATCAGCCAATGCAAACTATCACACGTAAGACAGATAAACAACAAAGTCCCACTGCAGAGTACAGGGAAACATATTCAATATGTTGTGATAAACCATGACGGAAAAGAAGGAATATATTTTGATTTCCCTGGCAGTTCAGTGGTTAAGACTCCACACTTCCATGGCAGGGGTTCAATACTTGTTTGTGGAACTAAGATCCCACATACTTCATGGTACAGTCAAAAATAAATAAATGAAATGAAAAAGGATGTGTGTGCATGTGTATAAAACAATCACTCTGCAGTATAGCAAATTAACACATAAATCAACTATACTTGAATAAAATTTTTAAAAATAAAGTAACTAACCAAAAAAGCATGAAAACATACTTTACTTCACTAGCCCAAGCTACAGCTGTTGTAAGGCATCACCACACAGCTAGGAGTGTAAGTAAAATGAAAAGGATGAAAGACAGGAGCCGTTCAAGAGAGGATGGAGTAAGTGGACCCTCACACACCGCTGGGGGGAATGTAACCTGGTGCTGCCACTTCAGCAGACGCAGCCACAGGTTTCCAAAGTGGAATAGATGCACGCCTCTACGACCGAGCAATTTCACCTCCAGGTATATCCCCAGAAATCACACACACAATGTCAAGAGACACGCTCAGACACACGTGAACATACCACAGATTTACTGAAGGAACGAGACTGGGCAGAACTAATCAATGCAGTTAAGTATCAGGACCCTGGCTGCCCTCAGCAGACGGTATGACTTAAAGTGGACAAAGGAGATGCTTGGGACCCAGGTACCCAGGTGGGTTTCAGACCGTGAAAATCCATTTATGAGGTACACTCTTCTGTATTTCTATCACACTTCAACAGAGATTTAAGCCATCTCAGGAGAGATGTCGGGGCTGAAGGAGTAAGCAGGGCACCACTGACCTTGGGTTTATGGGGCGGGCACCACTGACCTGAGGGCTCATTATACTAATTCTGTGTTTGTGCATGTTAAAGTTTTCCCCTAATAAAAAGACCTTAAACATACATTAATATAAAATTGGATGAAACTGCTGGTCAAAGTATTGTTGCTGTTTAGTCGCTAAGTCGTGTCCGACTCTTTGCGACCCCATGGACTGGAGCCCGCCAGACTCCATGGGATTCTCCAGGCAAGAATACTGGAGTGGGTTAACATTTCCTTCTCCAGGGGATCTTCCCAACCCAGGGATCGAACCCGTGTCTCCTGCGTTGACAGGCGGATTCTTGACCACTGAGCCACTGTTTTTCTGGCCATAGAGATCAAAAGGCTTTAAAATCTATACATTCCTTGACCCAATTACTCTGCTTTAATGAGTTCATCCTAAGGTGTTCATCCTGAGTTAAAAGTCTTATATATAACAATATCCAAAGAGTGAATAGCAGGGGGGAGGGGAGAGAATCGTCCAAATATAGAGGTCATAGGACACTGTGGGCACCACCACAGGACAAACAATCCAGGTCACCCACAGTATGTGAAACCTGACTAACAAAGGTTTTACCTACCCCAAGGTTCTTTTATCTATCCAATGAAATACAGTCATTAAAGACGATGTGATCCACATCATTACGTCACCAAAAACATGCAAATTACGCAAACAATGTGATACCACTACACGCCTATTTGAACAGCCAAAGTCCACAAGGCCGACCCCCCAAATGCTAGGGAGGGTGTGGAGCCACCGGGACTCGCAGTCACCGCTGATGAAAGTGCAAAGTGGTGCAGGTACCGGGCAGACAGTTCAGCAGTTTTACACAAAACTAAGCACATTCTTACCAGACAATCCAGCAACCACGCTCCTCGGTATTCTCCCAGAGGAGCTGAAAACAGAACAACAAAACCCTGCACACAGACGGTCACAGCAGCTGCTTCCACACTTGGAAGCGACCAACATGTCCTTCAGCAGGCGCGTGGGTAGACTTTCCCCTCCCCTCATGTTTCCAGGAGGGGGAAAGGAACTTTTTTTATTTTGAAACATCAGGACATTTGGTCCTTAACAAAGCTCACCTTCAAAAAAAAGAGAAAAAACAACTATTTTACCAGAGCCTAACCCACTGGGGTTTTACCAGAACCTAACCTACCTGGAGGAAGGGAAATATCCAACTCCAGCCCCTCTAACCTTCCGCATGAGGAAAGAGAAGTACACAACTCCAGACCATTCTAGCCATCCTGTACCACCTAAGAAAAGGAAAAAAGCAGAGAAGCACTGGTGAAGTTCACAGCTCACCGAGACTGAGACCGCGCAGGACTGCAGAACATTCCCCATCCCCAGGACAAATAAACTACATCTCCAAAGGGCTGTTCTTCACATTTCCTTTTACCAGCGTATCATGTCTGCCTTTCAGAAAGATTGCAAAGCATACTAAGGCAAAGGCAAAAAGTAGTTTGAAAAGACTGAACAAGCATCAGAACCAGTCACTTATAGGGACACTTTCCTGGGGGTCCATGGTTCCACTGCAGGGGTGCAGGTCCCATCCCTGGTCAGGGAACTAGAATCCCACATGCCATGGCTGTGCCTTCCAACCAAAAAAACAAAACAAAAGCAAAAAAAAAAAAGTCATGTATGCCAGACACACTGGAATTATCAGAACAGAAAAGCTAAGGGCTTTAATGGAAAACATGCAATAAGAGAAAAAATAATCAAAACAAAAATTCAAAGAAACGATCAAAAAGAAATGCTTCAGACCAAACACTAACAGAAATGGACAATGTCTTTGATAGACTCGTTAGCAGATTGAACATAGCTGAGGAAAGAAACTCTTGAGCCTGAAGATGTGACACCTGAAATTTTCAAAATGGAAAAGCAAAGAGAAAAGACAAAAACAAAGATGGGGATGGGGGTGCAGAGCATGCAGGAGCCGTGGGGACTATGAAAGGTGTAACAGACGTGTAACGGGGCACTGGAAGGAGAAGGGAACAGGAACAGAAACAACATCTGAAGCAACAGTGACGAAGAATCTCCCCAAATTAGTATCAGACACCAAACCACAGATCAGGAATCTCAGGGACCACTAGCAAGATAACACAGAAAAATAAAAACCTACCCCCAGGTATACCATACACCGTCCACAAGAAATCCGCTTTAATACAGAAAGCTAACACTCTAATAGTAAAGGAACGGAGCTGTGCCGTACTAACACTCATTAAACAAAGTGGGGGCAGCGACAGTGACTTCAGACAGAAGACTTCAGGGCAAAAAGCCATTACCAAAATGAAAAGGGGGCCAATACTCTAAGACATAATAATTCTTAGTGCTATGCACCTAACAACACCTAACAATCAAAATACAAGTTAAAAACAGATAAAACTGCAAGGAAAAATAGATGAATTCACTTTTACAGTTAGTGACTTTACTACTCCTCTATCAGAAACAGATATATCCATCACACAGAAATTCAGTAAAGACATAACAGAACTCAACAGCACCATCAACCAAAATCAACTGTATACAGTTGACATGTATGGACTACTGCATCCAACGACAGCAAATCACACACTCTTAAACACACATGGGATATGCACCAGGACAGACCGTGTTCCACGAAACACACCCTAACAAACGAAGAACAAAAATCACACCGTGTCTGCCTTTAGACCACAGTGCAAACCAAGTCAGCAACAGAAATACAGCTGCCAAAACCCAAAGTACCTGAAGATTACAAATCACACTTCTAAACAATGCATGGATTAAAGAAAAAATTCTCAAGAGAAACTTTAAAAATATCTGAACAAAATGAAAATACAACTTATTAAAATTAGGGGGATGCAAAAAACACTGCTTAGATTAAAATTTATAGAATTGAAAGCACGTATCAAAAAAGAAAGATCTAAAATCAATAATCTAAACTTTTGCCTTAGAAGAGCAAATTCATTCCAAACTAAGCAGAAAGTGAAATAATAAAAATGAGAGCAGAAAAGAATTTTAAAACAAGAAATCAGTAGAGGAAATCAACAAACCCAAAAGCTGAGTATCCCCGCCCCCTCCCAAAAACATCAATAAAATCAGTAAGACTTTTGCCAAAGGAAAAAAGACCTGAATTACTAACATTAGAAATGAAAGAGGGAAATCACTACAGATCTCATATGCAACAAAAGGATAATGAAAGAGTATTATGAACAACTCTACAGCCGTGGATTTGATAACCTGGATGAAATGGACTAACTCCTTGACAGATATAATCTGTCACAACACACATAAGAATAGACAATTTGAATAGGGCTACATCTATTAAAGAAATTGAATCACTTATGAATAACCTTCTGAAACAGAAAGCATCATGTCCAAACAGGTTTACTGGTGATTTCTACCAAACAGCTAAAGAAAAAAAATTTGTACCAATTCTCTACAGTCTCTTTCAGAAGATAGAAACTGAAGGAATACTTCCTAATTCATTCTATAAGACCAATCATGCTCAATGCTATTTACTCAATTTAACTGAAAACTTATGTTTACACAAAAGCCTGCATACAGATGTTTGCATCAGCTTTTTCATAACTGCCCAAACTTGGAGGCAACCAAGATGTCCTTCAGGTAGAATGGATAGACTGTGGTACAACCAATGGATATTACTCAGCACTAAAAAGAAATGAGCTCTTAAGGAGTGGGAAGACATGGAGGAACCTTAAATGTATATTACTAAGTTGAAAGAAGCCAGTCTAAAAAGGCTACAATACTGTATGATCTCTACTATATTTTGCTCTAGAAAAGGCAAAACTAGAGACACATTAAAAAGATCAGCGGTTGTCAAGGGTTAAGTCTGAGGCAGGGATGAACAGGCAAAGCACAGAAGATTTTTAGGGCAGTAAAAGTGTTCTGTAGACTACTATGATGGTGGATATGTGTCATTACACATATGTCTAAACTCAAAGAATATATAACACTAAGACTGAACCTAACGTAACCTGTGGACCCTGAGTGACAATGCTGTGTCAGTGTACATTCACAGGGCTGGAGGGGCACGTGGGGAGACAAGGAGTATACGGACTTCCGGCTCTTTGCTGCTGCTGCTGCTGCGTCACTTCAATCGTGTCTGACTCTGTGAGACCCCATAGACGGAAGCCCACCAGACTCCCCCGTCCCTGGGATTCTCCAGGCAAGAACACTGGAGTGGGTTGCCATTTCCTTCTCCAATGTGTGAAAGTGAAAAGTGAAAGTGAAGTCGCTCAGTTGTGTCCGACCCTTAGCGACCCCACGGACTGCAGCCTACCAGGCTCCTCCATCCATGGGATTTTCTAGGCAAGAGTACTGGAGTGGCTTGCCATTGCCTTCTCTGGCTCTTTACTGCTGGCTCAATTCTGCTGTGGACCGAAAACTGCCCCAGGAAATAAAGTTTATTAATTTTTAAAAATGTAAATTTGTGTTGCATATTTTTATAGCAAAAAAGATCTGCTAAATAATTTTTCATTTATAATAGAGCTTAAAAACATCATACATGTAATGCGTCATCTGAAAAGGAAAGAGAAAAGCTTTCCAAAAGTTTCCATCTAACAGGTGCACTTCATATATAAAGATAAAAAGCAAAGAATCCAGCTTATAATTCAGTACTTCACCTATTTCTGTACCAAACACTAAACTTCGAAAGCTTCCAAGTTCGAAGTGCTTTACTGTAAGAAACTGTTTGTGACAGAAAGAAACCTAAAGCCCACTGATCCAGGAAATGGCTATCAAAGACACCTCCACGTGAGTAATTAACAAGGAGGAGATCTCAGATCTGTGTACTGCATGGGAGTCAATGACAAGTGATAACGGATTTAAAAAGAAAGTGTGTATGTCTAACACTGGGCTTCCCAGTCTATAAACACACAAATAAATACACAAACAGAAGAAAATCAAGAAAAGAGATCAAAAAAAAAAACGATCAACAGCAGAAGACAGAAAAGGACTGAGGGAAGGTGAGCAAAAGAAATTTTAGTCTTATCTGTTTTTATTTTTTATCAAAGCAAATATAATCACACATTAACCAGTTTTTTTAAACTAAGACCTCTGAACAGAAAAATGGCAAAAAAGTAAAAAAGAAAATTTCACAACATCCTACCACCAGTCAAGATTTCAAAACCAAAGCCAGTAAAAGATTTCATAAAATAGGGTATTAATCATTAACAAAGTCAGCTTCGCCATATCACTTGTTCTATGAAAGTTTATAATTTCTACATTAATAAACTCACAAGGGAAAAAAAGCCATACAAATTCAAATTACCCAAAGTTAACCTTCAATGGGGAAAAGAGAAGTTTAATATTATTTCCATTTTATACAGAAGAAACTGGAGCTCAGAGAGCGAAATAATTTGCCCCAAATCAGACAGCTAGTTCAGGGGTCAAACCAAGGTTCCAATTCAGTTCTCATCAATTTAAGGACTCTCTGGAAATCACTCTGGCTCACCCGTCCTCCCACCCTCCCAGGGGCTCCTTCCTCATACAAAAGACACTCATCTTGAGGTGAGAGTGTTAAAATATGCAAGCAGTGAGTCGAGCAGAAGTGGTAACTGTAACAACAGGCACCGGGCATACAAAATAGGAAGAGACACAATTACATCTACCCAGGGTAAAGATGATGCTGTTAAAGTGCTGACGAAATATTGTCAGCAAATTTGAAAAACTCAGCAGTGGCCAAAGGAATGAAAGAGGTCAGTTTTCATTGCAATCCCAAAGAAGGGCAACGCCAAAGAATATTCAAACTACCGTACAATTGTGCTCATTTCACATGCTAGCAAGGGAATGCTCAAAATCCTTCAAGCTAGGCTTCAACAGTACGTGAACCAAGAACTTCCAGATGTACAAGCTGGGTTTAGAAAAGGCAGAGATCTAATTGCCAACAGCCACTGGATCATAGAAAAAGCAAGAGAATTTCAGAAAATCATCTACATCAGCTTCACTGACTACACTAAAGCCTTTGACTCTGTGGATCACAACAGTGTCACAACAAACTGTGGAACATTCTAAAAGAGATGGGAATATCAGACCACCTCACCTGTATTCTGAGAAACCTGTATACAGGTCAAGAAACAAGTTAGATCCGGACATGGAACAATGCACTGGTTCCAAAATGGGAAAGGAGTATATTGTCTGCATATTCTCACCCTGCTTATTTAACTTATATGCAGAGTACATCGAAATGCCGGGCTGGATGAAGCACAAGCTAGAATCAAGATTGCTGGGAGAAATATCAATAACCTCAGATATGCAGATGACACCACTCTAAAGGCAGAAAGTGAAGAGGAACTAAAAAGCCTCTTGATGAAGGTGAAAAAGAGTGGAAAAGCTGGTCTAAAACTCAACTTCCAAAAAAAACTAAGATCATGGCATCTAGCCCCATCACTTCACAGCAAACAGATGGGGCAAAAGTGGAAACCGTGACAGATTTTATTTTCTTGGGCTCCAGAATCACTGTGGATGGTGACTGCAGCCATAAAATTAAAAGACGCTCCTTGGAAGGAAAGCTATGACAAACCCAGACAGCGTATTTAAAAAGCAGAGACATCACTTTGCTAACAAAGGTCTATATGGTCAAAGCTATTGTTTTTCCAATAGTCATGTACAGACATGAGAGTTGGACCATAAAGAAGGTTGAGTGCTGAAGAACTGATGCTTTTGAATTGTGGTGCAGAAGACTCTTCAGAGTCCTTTGGACAGCAGGGATACTAAACCAGTCAATCCTAAAGGAAACCAACACTGAATATTCACTGAAGGACTGATGCTGAAGCTCCAATACTTTGGCCACCTGATGCAAAAGAACCGACTCATTGAAAAAGACCTTGATGCTGAGAAAGACTGAGGCCAGGAGGAGAAAGGGGTGACAGAGGACAAGATGGTTGTGTGGTATTACCAACTCAATGGACATGAGTTTGACCAAACTCTGGGAAATAATGAAGGACAGGGAAGCCTGGCATGCTGCAGTCCATGGGGTCGCAAAGAGTTGGACACGGTTTAGTGACTGAACAACAATGAACAAGGGTGAGGTGGGTACATGAGCAAGGGCAGACTGCTGGAGGTTTACACTAATCAAGAGGCAATTCAACAGTAACTGACACCAAAAGCTGAGAAATTTTTAGGCCTGACAATGTGTAAATGGCAGGAATGGACTCTTCTTTTTTCAGGGAATAAACACAAACATGCCCGGTAATGTTTATCCTTAATTCTCACAACAATTCTGCTAAACCAGCGCGCTCTCTCTACCCTGTGCCCCTACGATCCCTTCTCATTCTTTCCTCATTGCCCTAGAAGATCATCGAACTTTATTTTCTGGAAGTTGATGAAAACAATAGTTATAATGCCTGTGCATTTCAGACTCCTTGGCATCACTGAAAATTACCAGGACAGAACTAAAAGTAGCAATTAACTCTTTACTCCTGGGATCAGCAGTGCTGACACCAAACCCCCTAATCCTTCCTCAGTTTACAAGGTCTGCTAACCAGCATCACAAAGTGAGTTCCAACCTCACACAGCCTACACTAGGTATGCCCCTCCATTTCTCTTTTCATTGATTAGTTGAAATAAGAAAAAACTTTATATAAAGAAATACCAACAAGTATGAAACCATCCCTCCTCTCCCCCAGGAGAGGTCAAGTACTCTAAATGCTGAACTCCACTCATTTCCCAGATGTGGCCGGTAATCTATTTTAGTCCACATCCCTTTTCCAGACTGTTTTTGGCATACTATACTTGGCTAGAGTCGCATTTAAGGTTCACACAAACGTTTTCTAGCAATCAAAATGATCTTGTTTCAAAAAGGTAACTTATTCTGGAAATCTTTTCCATTTCTGGATATAAAAATGAGCTGCTTCAGTCGTGCCTGATTCTTTGTGACCCCATGGACTACAGCCAACCAGACTCCTCTGTCCATGGGATTCTCCAGGCAAGAGTACTAGAGTGGGCTGCCATTTCCTCCTCGAGGGTCTTCCCCACCCAGGGATCAAACCCTTGTCTCTTACATCTACCTGCACTGGCAGGCGAATTCTTTACCGCTGTCGCCATCTGGGAAGCCCCCGAATGAGCCAACTAACATGAAAGAGCAGAAAATCTTTAAGAAATTCTTTACTGACACTCCATTTAGAAGGATGGAGAAAAAAATCACATCTGCCAGTAAAATGAATATCCTCTTTTACTTGTAATTTTTTTAAGTTTTTTTGAATACTGGTTGAGACATATCCAAAACAGTATCTGGTACTTGATTATTCAAAAGCAGCAGACACCAAAAGAGCAAACCAACACCAGCAACCTAAAAATAAACAAAGACTAAACATACCTGCTGGACTGGTCAATATGAAGAGCACTTTAGGTACAGAATACCTCAGACTCCTGGATAAGGAACAACTGGCAAGTCATTTCTAATTAATCTCAACAGCAAGTGGAAAAAGATAGGAAATACTGTCAAAGTGCTCAGGGAAAACAATGAAAACAATCATCAACCTAAAACTAGGTAGTAGGCAAAATGCCTTTCAAGAATGACAGTATTTTTTTGTAATGCCCAATTTGTAGGATTTTAAGAGCAGCAAAATGAAAATTAGGCAGTAGATGCACATAAATTGTGAAGGACAATGAGACTAAAAGCATTCAAAAGTTTCTTATAAGGATAAAGATACCAATTAACTTTAGGCCTTAGGTTAAACATGAAATGTCTAAGATCACCAGAAGTGTCTAATCTCTTACAGAGTACAGGCAAAAAGAGTAGACAGGAGTTAAGGGGAAAAAATCCCACAATACGTAGGCAAGAAAAGAAAAAGAAAAGGAAAAAACTCCAGTTAGAAAGCAAAAATACAATAGTAGAAATAAACTGAATATTTCAATCACAATGAATGTAAATTAGTTGAAATATGAAAAGTCAAATAATGAAAATGCAATCCAGCTGTGTGCTGCTTTCAAAAGGCACATCAAAGACGACACTTCAGAAGCAAAAAAATACTTATCAGGTAAACATTAATTAAAAATCACTTGGTACAGCTATGCCAATATCCGACAAAATGTATTTTAGTGGAAAAAATGTTCCTAGAAACGAAGATTCAAACTGTGCAAGTCACTAAAAACAAAAATTCTAAACTTATAAAGATAAGGCAAAAATTGAGAACAACCAGAATTCAGCAAATCTTCTATCATAATGAAATTTTAACAATATCCCTCTCTATAACTAAGGGAACAAGCAGACACTATTAGTTAAGGACACTAGTTTGAATGTGACTTCAATTAATGTGCTTTATCTAACAGACATGGGAAAACCTGACCTTAAAATTAGAAACGCATTCTTTTTAAACACACATGGAATAAAAATTTGCCACTAACTAGACACCGTTAAAATAGCCTCAATAAATTTCAAAGAATAAACATCACAATGGACCATATCTTATGAGCACAATGCATGCTAGCAATCGATAACAAGATATATATGATATGTCAAGATTTTTCAATACACTTTCTAAACCTCTAAGTCAGAAAGAAGTCAAAATGAAATTGTGAATATATTCAGAACCGAAAGATAAAAATCCTACACAGCAAAAGTGTTATTTAAAGGGTAATTACTATGGTTTTTCCAGTGGCCATGTATGGATGTGAGAGTTGTGCTATGAAGAAAGCTGATCGCCAAAGAATTGATGCTTTTGAACTGTGGTGCTGGAGAAGACTCTTGCAAGTCCCTTGGACTGCATGGAGATCCAACCAGTTCATCCTAAAGGAGACCAGTCCTGGGTGTTCATTGATGCTGAGGCTGAAACTCCAATACTTTGGCCACCTCATGAGAAGAGTTGACTCTTTGGAAAAGACCCTGATGCTGGGAGGGATTGGGGGCAGGAGGAGAAGGGGATGACAGAGGATGAGATGGCTGGATGGCATCACCGACTCGATGCACATAAGTTTGGGTGAACTCCAGGAGTTGGTGATGGACAGGAAGGCCTGGCGTGCTGCGATTAATGGGGTCACAAAGAGTCGGACACGACTGAGCGACTGAACTGAAGTACATATTATACATGCTAAAAATTAATGAGCTAAGAATCCTGTTTAAGAAATTAAATATTAATAATTAATTACAAGTCAGGCAGATTCAAAAAATAAGAAGTTATAATTTTCTTCCAACATAACTGAAAATTCAGACAAAATGAGTTTTAGAAAAACATAAATTACCAAACGTGACTCAAGAAAAAAAAAAAGACTCTAATGATCCTATAAATATTAAAGCAATCAAATCAATAATTTTTAAATCTCAGACAGAAAACACCACACCTTCATGGTTTTACAGGCAAGTTTTATAAGACACTGAAGGAACAAATAATCCTAATTTTACTTATGAACCCTCTCTAAGAAAATTAAAAAGGAGGAAATACCACAGTTTATTTTATGAGACTAGAATACTCTTTGATAACAAAACTCATAAGGCTGATACAACAAAAAAGGAAAATTAGAGATCATTCTTACCAATAAACATAGATACATAAATCCTGAGATTATAGCAAATTAAAAACAAAAGGGGTGGGAGGAATTCCCTGGCAGACCAGTGGTTAGGACTCTTCATTGCTGGGGCCCAGGTTCAATCCCTGGTTGAGGAACTAAGATTCCACAAGCACGGAAAGGCCAGAAAAACAGCCCAAAACAAACAAGAAAACAACAACAAAAACCTGAAACAGACAAAAACATATATAACAAAAACAAAACAAAAAAACCTTTTTTTAAAGAATACATCATTATCAAGTTGGAAAAACTGTCATATCATCATCTCAACAGATGTAGAAAATGCATTCAATTAGGACTTCGCAGGCGGTCCAATGGTTAAGAATCCGCCTGCCAATGCAGGGGATACGGGTCTGACCCCTGGCCAGGGCACTGAGGCCCCACACGCCCTGGAGCCCGCTGCTCCGCAGCAAGAGAAGCCCACGCACCACAACCAGAGAGTGGCTCCACTCGCCACAGCTGGAGAAGCAAGACCCTCCACAGCCAAGAGTAAATCAATCAGTGAAAATTGTTCAATGCATTCAGTTAAGTTCAGTGCCCACTTGTGAGTTGCTTTTTTTAAAATTCTCCATAAACTAAGGTTGAAGAAATCTTCCTCAACCTGTTAAAAGAAAAAAAAGTATCCACACATGCAATGGTAAAAGATAAAACCATTTCCCTTAAAACTGGGACTGTGACAAGGATGCCCGCCACTACCATTTATATTCTCCACTGGTGATGGTTGCCATGCAGCAACGCAGTAAGACTAGAGTAAAATATATTAAATGATAAAAGGACTGGAAAGAAATGAACTGTCATTATTCACAGGTGAGATGTGTATCTACATAAAACCCCAAGAGTCCACAAGCAATTATTAAGCTAGAGAAGCTTAATGTATAAAAATATATATTAACTAGATATAATAGCCACATACAAAGTCATCTGCATTTCCATTTGCCAACAAACAGAAATTTTTAACTTAAAAAAATAATTAACAGCAACAAAATATAAAGTAACCAAAGAATAAATCTAACAAAAAATACGCAAAATTTGTAGAAAGAAAAGAATACAAAACTTTTTAAAAGACAACTACCTATAAACCAAAAAAGCTATTTCCTCTTCTACCTGGGTAGTATGAAGGACAGAAGAAAAGATTGGAAAATACTAAAATCCATTTTTGTCCTTTTATTACATGCTTTCAATAAACACTTTTTAAAAAATCCCATAAACACAGTAAAACAGTCACAAATTGGGAAAAGATATTTGTCACAAAGATAGAATCAGAATGTATAAGAATCCCTACAAATAAGAAAAATCAAACTCAAGAGAAAAAATAAGACATAAACAGGAAAAACAGAGAGAGACATAAACAGGTATTTCACAAAAGTAGAAATCTAAATAGCCAAAAAGAGATGCTCAACTCCATTAGTAATTTGAAAAAAGAACATTAAAACCATGCAATGATAAATAAAACTGGGCAAAGAACTACTTGAATAGACTTTCCTCTAAAGAAGATACACAGCCAATACATACATGACAAGATGCTCAACAATATTAGTCATTCAGGAAAGGGAAAACCACAATGATACACCACACTTCACACCCCCTAACATGGCTATAATTTTTTTTTTAAACGGAAAAGAATATATATTAGTGAGGACATGGAGAAATTAGAACCCTGGTATGGTGTTGGTGAGATATAATATGGTACAGTCACTGTGGAAAACAGTTTGGTAGTTCTTCAAAATTTTAAAACACAGGAACAATATCCAATAATTCCACTCCTAAGTACACATCAAGAGAAATAAATACCTACGTCCCTCCAAAGACTTTCAGGCAAACACTCACAGCAGTATGGTCGGTAACAGGCAAAAAGTGGAAACAACCCCAACATCCACCAACTGATGAATGGATAAATAACAGGTGGTATGTCCATGCACTCAAACGCAACAAAGCACTAATACTGAAATAAGCTACAAGGATAAACCTTGAAAACATGCTGAGCAAAAGAAGCAAGTCACCAAAGACCACATACTGTATGATTCCATTTACATGAAATGCCCAGAATTGGCAAATCCATAAGAAAGTCCATCAGTGGCTGCCCAGAGGTTAGGTGAAATAGAATCACTGCTAACAAGTACAAGGGTTCTTTTCAGGATGATGAAATGTTCTAAACATTAGATTGTGGTGATCATTACAACTCTCTGAACATACTAAAACCTACTAGACTGTGCCCTTTAAATGGGTAAACTGTAACATGTAATTACATCTCAATAAAAATAGTAATTGATGAGATGTAAGGTCATAACCACCACCAATTTGACAAATATAAAAAAGTCTGACAATACCAAGAGCTGGTAAAGATGTAGAACAGTGCTGGCAGGAGGGTACTTATAACTAAAGTTCAATTATTTTTCACTGAAGTTATAACTGTACAGGTCCCACTACCCTGCAATTCTAAGTCTCCCCAGGCTTTATACCTTGCAGAAATGTTTTTTGCACTTGTCCAAAACCTCACTGTTCTTTACTGGAAACAATCCTATCCCATAAGAATAGGACAAAGAACAAAATGAAATATATTCAGTCTGAAAAAGAAAACGGAAGCGAAAAGGAATAAACTACAATTATACACATCAACATGGGTTTCCGAGGTGGCTCAGTGGTACAGAATCTGCCTGCCAATGCAGGAGACGTAGGTTTGATCCCTGTCGGAAAGATCCCCTGGAGAAGGAAACGGCAATCTACTCCAGTATTCTTGCCTGGGCAATCCCATGGACAGAGTAGCCTGGAAGGCTACAGTCCCCCATGGGGTCGCAAAAGAGTCTGATATAACTTAGCAACTAAACACATCAATGTAGCCAAAACTCATTAGCTGCAGGGCCTCACTTCCCTCCCTTCCCAGCTTCAAGTCCAGGCCTCACCATTATAAACACCCCCTTTACCTTCTCTCTTTTTTTAACTGGAGTACAGATGCTTTACAACGCTGTGTTAACTTCTGCTTGCTGTACAACAAGGTGACTCAGCTCTATGTACACATACAGTCCCTGCCTCTTGGACCTCCCTCCCCGCCAGCCACCCAGGATCCTACTTGTCCAGATGATCACAGAGCAGCGAGCTGCGCCCCCTGCACCACACAGCAGGTTCCCACGAGCTATATCTGCTCTACACGTGGCAGTGACCTTCTCCTGCTGTCACTCTCGCATGCAGAAACCACAACTGCAGCACTGCCTGCTCTACTCCCAGGAAAAAGAACACAACTGCTTCTTTCCACTTTAAACTAGGAGGGCTCCCTAGGGGAGCCCATTCCACGCTGCAGATCCACTCATGCTTTCTTTCCATAGAATACGCCACACTTTTCTCTCCTCACAGACCACATGCCCCTGAAAGTGAAAGTCGCTTAAGTTGTATGCGACGCCAAAGAAACCCCGAAGAAGAAAACCGTCCTGGGCTTCCCTGGTGGCTCAGTAGTAAAGGATCTATGTGCCGACACAGGTTCGCTCCCTGGTCAAGGAAGATCAACTCAGCCTGGGCGCCACAACTACTGAGCCTGCGAACCCCAACTACTAAGCCCCGCAAATCCGAGAGCCGGGCTCTGCAACGAGAAGCCTGTGTACTACAGAATTAGACTCCCCTCACCCCAACTAGAGAAAAGCCCGAGCAGCAACAAAGACCCAGAACAGCCAAAACAAATAAATGAATTAAAAAAAGAAAACAGTCCGGCTCCCACCATGCTAGCTCCCCAAGTCTGCTCCCTGTCCTCTCACCAAGCAAGAGCCAATGGGCGCTCCCCATGGGCCCGTTGCCCGTCTCCTTCCCCGCAAATGAATGTCACTGGGCTGTGCATTCTGAACAGATATCATTTCCCACCAACAGTCCAAAAACACTGTAACTTCGCCATCTCAACAAAGCCATTTCATGGGCCCCAACTCTCCCTTTAGAACTGTGGCAAGTGCCCATGAAAGGGCTTTCCTCTGCGCCCTCTGCTCTCAAGCCCTTGGGAAGCCTCCCCCCCAGGCTCTCCCCACACCACCGTGTGCAGACTGCTCCCATCAAGACCACTGATGACTCATGTGCCACCGAAGCCGCAGGACAAGCCCGGGCCCTCATGCCACTGGAGGGCACGGCAGGAGCACTGCTCGGGGGTTCTCACTCCCTCCCCCTTGAAGATACCTCCCCAGACTTCAGAGATTCAAGGCCCCCCTGCTCCTCCTCCACCTCGGAAAGTGCCTGGCCCCCTTTTCCTCACTGCCTCGGCCCTCACCCTGCGCTCACTCTCAGCAACAAGGACTTCTAAGTGTCAGAGAACACTGAACACTCTCACGTCTGTCTTCAGCCAGACCTCTCCCCTCAACTCCAAACACCTTCATCCCACGTGGCCCCAGGCGGCTCTCTGGAGTTTCATAAGAGCAGTGGGTCCAGACCCCAACTCTTGACGGTACTTCAACAACCTGCACCGCCCACAATCTCGACCAAGAGCAGAAACCTCTGGTTGGTAGGGAGCTGCTTCACCCTGCTCTCTCAGCCACGTTCAGTCTGTCAGCAAATCCTGGCGGCTCTACCGTCCACGTGCACATCCACCAGCCTCTCACTGCTACCCGTGCGCCCCTTCAGTCCAAGCTGCCATCATTGTCCTGGGGGGTCCTTGGCACGAGAAAGGCAACTATTCTTAACAGTTTCAGGGGACCTTTTAAAAACATACGTCAGATCTCATGTCACACCACTACCCAAAACACTTCCATGACTTCCCATCTCATGCACAGAAAAAGGCAAAATCCTAACCCTGGCCTGCATGAATGGTTCCCACCCGGCCCCTCTGACCTCCTCCCCTGCCATCCTCCACCCAGCCAGGCTGGCCTCTGTCTCCCCAACACACCAGGTACAACCCTTCTTAGCACCATACACACTCTGGACTCTGCCTATAAGACTCCCCCTACCTCCCCCCTCCCTGCAGCCACGTGGCTCCCTCCCTCACCTGCTGATGTTCAGAGGTCTCAGGAAGGCCCATCCTGACCACTTTATTCAATCTGCAAACAGCCCCCACCCAGCCACTCCCAGCTGACTTTGCTCCCAGCTGCACCACTCATGACAGCTGCCATCTCTGACTCACCTGTTAAGTCTTTCTCCACTAAAAGGTAACTTCCAGAGAACAGGGACAATGACAATGTCTTTATGGCTCACTAATAACATAGTCAGCATCACAACATAAGACCTAAGTACTCAAACACACAAATGAATCTCAAAAAACAGTAAGGAGAGGGTGAGTTACACAACAAAATGATTCAATTTATATAAAGACATGCAAAACTACATTACATTATGTAAGGATAAAAGGGTACAGTCACAAGTGCTAACACCACAAAGTTAATCAACAAAACGACACAAGCAGGGCAGCCCTGCTTAAGAAGCTGAGAAGAGGGAGGAATGGCGGGGGTCATACAGGAAGCCAAAGGTAACGGCAACATTCTGTTGCTTAAACTGGTGGTCTTAACATTTAACGTTTGTACACATGCCAATACAGACTCTTGGAATGTATGATTCCATTAAAAATTAAAATAAAAAAATAGCTTAGAACAAGACAGGTCAAACCCAGCCCACCACCTCTTTTTGTAAATAAAATTCTATCAGAAGCTTCATTTGTTCAAGTGTCAACTATGGCTGCTCTCACAGCACAGCAGCAGAACTGAGTGGTTACAGAGCCCCCAGAGCCTAATGTATTAATTAACTGGCCCTTTACAGAACACAGTTGTCTGGTTATAACGTGAAACCTGTAAACAAATTAAGAGCAACATTTAAAGAGCCAATCATCAATCCTTCAAGGACGTCCCTGGCAGTCCAGTGGTTAAGACTCCATAGTTCCACTGCAGGAGGCTCAGGTTTGATCCCTGGCCGCAAAACTAGGATCCCACATGCCACACAGCTGAGTACATAAATAAATAAAAGTTCAAAATACAAAAGGAAAAAAAAGTGATCCTTCAAGACATGTGTGGTTATCTCACAGCACAGAACATTGAAAAAATATGGTTCTACATAACATGAGGGACTCCAAAGCAAAGTTTTTTATACTCTCAAGCACCAGCAAGAGAGATTTTAAAAATGAATATTTCAGAACGTGCTTGCGTGCTCAGCTGTGTCCAACTCAGCAAAACCTCAAATGTATGATCCATACTCTCACCACAGTAGAAAAAAAATCACATTTTAGTAAGTAAAATCTACATAAAACAATCCAAATCTGGGGGGTGGGGGGACACCACCGCCTAACTCTGTAACCTGCCCTGACCCACTTCACCTCACCCTATACTTCCTCAGAGCAGCCAGTTAGACCTCCAAGGCCTTCTTCTGGAACACTCCATTTCTTCAGGGCGTTTCACTGCAACTTCTGTTAGTCATTTCTGACCTTATTTCTACTGTTACTAGGAAGAAGACTGATAACAGTAATAATGCTGCTGCTGCTAAGTCACTTCAGTCGTGTCCGACTCTGTGTGACCCCATAGACGGCAGCCCACCAGGCTCCCCCGTCCCTGGGATTCTCCAGGCAAGAACACTGGAGTGGGTTGCCATTTCCTTCTCCAACAGTAATAATACCCAAACAAATATTACTGTGTGCTAGGCACTGCACTAATTAGTTTACATTTAATATTCATTTCACAGACAAGGAAACTAAGGAACAGAGATGTCATCTAATATTATGATTACACAGCTGGAAGACTGGGAGCCAGAACTCAAAGTCAGCTATTTTAGATCCTTTGCACTCTTGCCCTCCACAAGATACTCTGACCTGAGAACAGAGAACAGGTATTAATCTGTGAAAACTCCCTTAGTTTAACACACAAGGCCTATGATAGGTGCCAAATGCACAGCTGCTGTATCATCTATGAGTATAATAATAAATTGAGGACACAAGGTCCACAGTCGGGGGCGGGGGGTGATTCAAAGAGTGTTGCTTAATCAGAAGGGACTGGGTCTTGCTGGAAGGCAGCTGAGGCAGATGTGAACTGCCCACTGCCCAGAGGCAACAGAAATCCTGTCTATCTCTGTCGACAAAAGTAAACCAGGAGGCACTACCCCCTCATCTACAACAATGACAAAAACAGACAAAACACCAATTCAGAAGTTAAACATTTATTCTTTATTTTTTAATTTTTATTGGAGTATAGCTGATTGATTACAATGTTGTGTTTACTCTTAACTCTCAGTGAGTTCCAGCTATGTTATTGTTGAAACTGACACTTAAAATTATGGTCTAGTGGGGTCACCAAAACCCTAAGGCCTCACCCTGGAACTGAGATTTCTCTGCTGCCTACAGGCCCTTTCTCCCATATGACCTAAATTTTTCTCTAATATCAATGACCTCCAAAACCATGATTCTCATGAAAGGAAGCGCCGAACAGCCAACGGAGTCAATACTTGTCAATGTTCCTCCCACCACTGTCTCATCTGGAGAATGAAACCCCAGGCTTCACCAAGATCCAGCCCGTGTCTCCTGACCAAGCCTCACTGGACAGTGCAAGCCACCCCAGAATGTGCCTTAGTGGCCAGTACAACTGCTGCCTCACTCGCCCCGATTAGGGTCTCAGGGCACCATGCATTCTCAGGCAAGCTCCCCTTCTCATCAGTGTCTCTGACACACTGCATTACTTTCACACCAGCATTATTGTTCAGATTTACATACAAGTACAGGGAACTTTAGGCTCTCACTGGCGATCCACATAGCTTTCTCCAAGTCTGACTCAACATTCAGTCATACTTTTATTTCTGCAATCTTTTTACGTTTCTGCAACCTTTTTAGTGCTGCTTCCTACTGTTTCAAAAAAAACAATCTCATTCATCTCTCCTTTGGGCCCCCAGATTTCATGGCAGTCAGCCTCTGGGGCACACAAACCATTCCGAATCAATACACACTCCCTCTGTAAGAAATTCTGGAACTAATAATACCCTTTCTCCAGAGTTGCCAAAAAGTACAAAATCAGAGTCTCTTTGTATCAGGAAAGATGTTCATAATCTATTCAAATTTATTTATATAAAATCAGTCAACTGTGGATTCTTCACTAATAAAACAGGTCAACACTAGCCAGCAGAAGTGCGAAGTAGTAAACCACCTTTACTCAGATCTTTGTGAGTCTGTGACACAAAAATGTACCAGTTAAGGTAGGAAGCCTTTCAAGTACCGCCAAGGTTCCCTTTCACTTGCTTCTTTACCATCTAGCCAATCTACCTGATAGCCAGATGTCAGTTCATAAACATCCAAAACGTGAAACAAACTGGGCATTGATCCGACTAGTAACTCTCTCTCCTCTCAGTAAAGAAAAATAAAGGGGGAGGGAGGAAGAAAGGGGGTTTCCATGGCAACTAAATCTAAGCCAAAGTCAAAAGGCCACAAAAACAAATCTCCAGTCACCTCAATCCAGACTGCAGCAGGAAAATAAACCCATTCCCACTGGAAGCACCATGGATTTCAAGGACACTCAAGACGTTTAGCATGAATCTACACCAAGCCTCTGATCAATCAGTAGAGAAAGTGAGCTTTTCAAGTTTGATCAAGTGACAGCCAACATCTATGGAGCAAAAGAGAACACAGGTCAATCCTATTTGTCATTACAAAACAGCTCCACCAGCACAGGAGGAATAACAGCATTGCTTTTTAAGACAAACCAAACCAAAGAGGAAAGTGGAAATTAACTATTTAATACCTATGAGAAACAAAGGTGTAACTACTTCACTCTTTGACAACAGACTTCTGGCAATCTCAAACCACCCAACCAACAATTACAAGCTCTTTCCTCTGAAGCCTCTAGGGTCTCTCACTAAAAGTATGTTCACTTACACCACATTACTCAGTTCACAAGCTGAGTTACCTCAGCACAAAGCACATCTCTTGTCAGTGCCGCCTCCCCGCAAAGACTGAAAGTCCTTAAGTGCCTGTTCATGAGTGAATCCCTAATACTGTTCCTGACAGAATAAGGATTCAATATATTTGCTGATCAAATAAATGAAGACTAGATAGCAACATTCATGATTTTCCTGTGAGTGATCCCATTATCTACCTGGTAATGCTCTGTTCCCACCACCTCCATGCCACAACACTGCACTGGGTTTAGGGCAGCCAAGAGTCGAGGAGACTTGTATGATACTGTATGGTATCTCTTATGTGCAATTTAAAAACAACTCAAAGGAATATACATGCAAAACAGAAACAAACTCAGGTTTAGGGGTTTCACTGGTGGCTCACTGATAAAGAACCTGCCTGCCAATGCAGGAGACGTAGGTTCAATCCTGGGTCAGGACGATCCCCTGGAGGAGGGCATGTCAACCCACTCCAGTATTCCTGCCTGGAGAATCCCATGGACAGAGAAGCCTGGCAGGCTGCAGTCCATGGGGTCTCAAAGAGTCGGACATGACTGAGCGACTACTCACACAGAAGAAACCGATGGTAGCGGTCACCTGTCACTCTCAGCAGCTCAGTGAAAGTCGCCCAGTCGTGTCCGACTCTCTGCGAACCCACAGACACATCCAAATTTCAGGACAAAGGATCAGATCTCCCAGATCTCCCTTTTACACATCCAAACTTGAACATTCACTTGGCAAAAATCTGTAGTTTTATAGTAACATTCTTCCCATTCAATACACTAGGATCATCCGTATTCTAAGGATGTGAGAGAAAAGGATTTCTCTTTCACTGCACTTCATCTCCCCAAAGGGAAAAACACTTGCCCACTTGGGTCAGAGTCCAGAGTTCAGGCAAGCCCCTGGTGGTAGCAAGCAAGGGTCACTGTGCTAAAAGATAAGCATCCAACCGGCCTCTCTCTTGCCTTGCAAAGGGCAGATTTGGCAAACCAATCCAGGGCTAACTCTCTGAAAACAGGCCTTCATTAAAATAATAATAATAATGAAGCTGGCATCTAAAAACAGAATTGACAGCTGACTGACAGGATGAGCGCAATAAAGACAAAACTCAAAAATCACAGCAGGATACGGTTATTTGGCATAGCCATTAAGGCCCCGAACACCTAGAGTTTCAGCACAACATATTGATGGATTCTCATGAAGCAAGAGAAAAGAAAAAGTTTCTCAATTACTTTATAAAATATTCACTTCTAAAAATTTTTTTTAAAGTTCAGTCTTCAGGCACCTGAAAATTCTGTATACCATCTTTCCCCATCACTAAGTCACATCCAAGTAGGATCGAGGTATAGACAGAGCTCACAGGGAACAGAATGCCTTGACCTACATGTAGCTCCTAAAAGTTGTGGTCCAGTGGTTCCAGAACCTGGCTGCACATCCGTATTACTTGGGAGCTTTTAAAACCATTCTCACTCTTACCACACGTTTACAGAACAGTCTTGACAAGTATTCCAAGTGATCCCAAAGCAGGTCAGATCAGCATCTATCCAGAGCAGGGTTGCTCGACCTCAGCACTACTGACATCTGGGGCTAGCTATCGTTCTGTAGAGGGGGGAGGTTGCCATCTTGTGCATCACAGGGTGTTCAGCTGCATCCCTGGTCTCTACCCTCCAGAAGCCACTGCCCAACCCCACAGATGTGACAAGCAAAATTTACTCTCCAGACATCAGCAGATGATTCTTGGGGGCAAAATCCACCCCCCTCAAGTTAAGAACTGCTCTAGAGTAAATAAAAAAAAGTCATCTGAGTCTCCTTTAAGAAAGGAAAAAAATAAGAAAACTTCCTAAAGCCAAGACATCAGGTCTATTTTTTCCATCCAGCTTACCTAAGAAAAAGTAGTCAACTCCACTAGGCCAGGGCTTGGATCTGACTTATGAGAACCAACCACAGCTTCTTGTGCTTTGTACATAAATAAACGCAGTGCTGAGTTTTAATTGAGCAGATGGTTACAAGAACTTCACTGTCACTACCATTCTTAACCATTCTATATCAGTAAGAAAGCATTGTAAAATCTTAGACAAATATATACTCAGGCTGCCTCTCAAATATCCAAAATATAAAACCGCAAGATTCAAGTTTATCAAAGAAGCAAACTAAATACCAATCCTGACAAATACTGTTTTAAGGAAGATGTCTTGTCTGTAATAAGCACATTATCTCTGTACCACATCAGTGCCAAAATTTATTTCAAAGAGACTAAGCAAACCTCACCCTGTCAGGCCTTAATTTCATCACTATTCATTTTCTGTCCAGTTATGGTCTGATTCTCAAATTGCCAGGCAGTTAATTGAAACCAGCAAGTTTTGGTCTGCTATACTTTACACAAAAGCTAGTTTTCTAATCTAAAACAATCTTCTTCCTGTTCTTCAGTAAGTTACACCAGCAAGATGTTCATCTCTACTTAAGAAGGAGTCTATCAAAATAACATTTCCCAGGGCAACAAAGGAAGCCAGGTCCCAAGCAGGTAATTCCAGGGGAAGGACAAGCCTGGTTTCCAGCAGCAGGGAGAAGAGCACAGGGCGGGAATCAACAGACTCAGTAGATGCATGAGTGGATGGCATTCTGTTAGATATTCTAAACTCTCTGATCAAACGTACCTGAAATGCAAAATAACTTCGAAAGCATCCACCCAGGACAACAGTTATTTCCCAAACTAGCTTCACTGAAGAATATCTCAATACACAGTAACCTTTCAAACCTCAATAAGAACCCAGGAGTACACTAAGAAACTCTGGAGTTACTACTGATTTGGGGGCCAATCACACGCAATAAGCGGTATTCAAACGTACAGGAGGAACAGAATCTGACGTGAGCTCCTGGTGGCCTTTCATTTAACCACGTCGTCAACAAGCCAGTCTGAGGCGTCACCACTAATGACTCCAGAAAACATCTGTAAACGTAATCAATCCTCAGCCACCCTCTCCTGGGTGGTTCTCAGCCGGAAAGACTCTTAAAAACACAGGGCTTTCTAAAGACAGCCACCAAAAGCCAGGACTTAAGACAGGCACGTGACTTCCCAATAGTATCTAAACATTTAAAAATCAAATCCAAATTAATAATAGCCACTAATTACTAAGCGGATTCTTCACGCCAGGCACCGTTTCTAGCTGCTTTACACATATTAACTCTTCCTCCCGACAGACTTATAAGGCAGACACTGCTATTATTCCCTTATTACAGAAGAAGCAGAGAGGTTGAGGGACTTGTCCAAGGTCACAGCGCCAGAAAGTGGTGAAGCCAAGATCTGGAAACCACGCAGTCTAACTCGACAGCAAAGGAAGCTCTAACACCACCCTTTAAGTGGATTTTCCAGCGGCTAGAAATCTGGAGCCTGTTTCCCACTTGCTGCCTACCTACAACGTGACCTTGAGGACAAAATCGCAGTCAACTCCACGTTAACAAAACAGCCACATTCACAAGTGCTGTGACGATAAGCGGAAACAACCCCCAAGCGCCCCTCCCAGAAAAGCAAAACAGAAAAGCTCGATCCGACCCACAGAGAAAACGGGTTAAGTACAGCGATTACACGGAGCTCGGAAGGTGAGACGCCAAGACACACAGGTGCATCCAAAGACTCGTGCCGTCCACCTCCAACCACGAGTCCAAGTTGTGGTCAGAGCAAGCCTGACCGCAGGAAACCCCTCCAAGGGAGCGGCGAGAGGGCTTCTTTAAGAGGGAGGTACTTGCGGCCGAGAGAAGGACCACCCCCCCACCCTGGCGCATATTCGCCAGGGAGGCTTTCGCGACCAGGTCTGCGCTGGAGTCGCAACCCTGGAGTTTAAAAAAAAAAAATCACTCGGAAGGAGGTTTTAAACACTCCGAGCCGGGCGCCGGCGTATCCCGCTGACTCTGAGGCGAAGGGGCAGAAACCCACAGAACTTGTTTCCCGGAGAACCGAGTCCAACAATGGCCTCTTCGCGAGTCTCCGGCGAGCCGCCGCCTCCTCAACTTGACACGCTCCGGGGCCCGCGCCCAGAGAACTCGTCCGGGGCCCGCGGGCGGCGGGCGGCGCTCGCTCGGGGCGCGCCGGCCGGCGCGGAGCGGGGCCCGGCCGGGCGAGGGGCGCGCCAGGCCGCGGACGTCAACCCGGGCGCGAAGTTCGCCGCCCGGCGCGCGGCCCGGCCCGGCGGGGGCCCCCGCAGCGGGCGAGCGGGCGGCTGACAGGCGCGGGCGGGGACGGGCCAGGGCGCCCGGGCGCCGCGCCTCCCCGGCGGCCGGGAGGCGAATTCCGGGGGGGAGGGGAGGGGGCCGGGACGCTCCCTCCCCGCGCCGCCGGGGCCGGCCGGAGGGGCGCCGCCGCCGCCGCCGCCCGCGCGCCGCGCGCCCAGCGCACCCCGCGCCGCGGCCCGCTCCGCCGCGCCCCCCCTCCTCATTACCTGGAGGTGCCCGCGACTCGCCGCTAGTTGCGCTCAGGCGGGAAACGCGCTCACCGACACCATCAGCGAAGCGCCCAAAATGGCGGACGTATCAAGCAGGCCTTGAGTTCCCCCCTCCCTCCCTCCGAGCGCCTCGCGGCCAATCACGACCCTGCCCCCGCCCCCGGCTCCGCGCTCATTGGCCTTTCTCTCCCGCCCCCTGCCTCCTATTGGGTCACCCTGCGGCCCCTGTTGAACCTACTCCGATTGGCTCGCGGACGCCGTCCGTCAAGGGCGATGGGGCGCATTCTTTTCCCATGGACTTGACGGATCCGGAACCTCTAGGACCCCGGAGTCTAGAGCCAACAAATCAGAAACCGAGGGAAACCTTGACTGGGTCCCCCTCCACTACGCCATAGCAACAGCAGGGCCTTCTCTTGACGGACAGCTGGCGCCACCAATCGGATGGCCAATGCTTTTTAAAACTAAAGTGAGCCAAGCCAATCATGGCAGTAGGTCTGGGAGCTGCACAAGAACCAATGGGGTAGCGGGCAGGTGGGCCAGAGGGCCTGGAGGAAACCGGTGATGACGTGAGCCACCATGTGTTTCGGTGGCGGAAGTCTGCCGAGAACTGGGGAATTAGCTCAAGTGGTAGAGCGCTCGCTTAGCATGTGAGAGGTAGCGGGATCGATGCCCGCATTCTCCACGGCTGAATTTTATAAAGTTGGTGAGGGAGCGGGGAAGGTGGCGGTCAGTGTCACTTGCCTCAAAGGTGGAGTTTGTACCAGATGTTGAGGACAAGGTGTGCTAGGTACCCCTATCTGTGCATCCGCCTCTGCTAGGGAGGAAAACTGGATGGATTGGGGGCTAGTCTTCCTTTTGCCTTTCGGAATAAATTATACGAAAGCAGCTTCTTCAAATCTAGTGAGCACTCGCTCTGTGCCCCGCCGGCCGGGGTATGCAGGAGCAGAGGGTCCTGGACGTCACACTCCACCTGAGCAACACAAGTAAAGCAGGCCACAGAGAGATGGTGGTGGTGTTTCTGAGCAAGTAGACATTTCCACCCACGGGACACGGAGGACAGAGCCGCGGGGCTCAGTGCGGGTTGGCAGCAAGGACTCCGGCAGGAGACTGTGGCTTGGTCAGGGATGATCACTCCGGCTCACGGAGCGGAGGCAGGCTTTTACTGTGGGGCTTCCCCCAGCTACCTCCCAGATTCCGGGCCTGAGCAAAGTGACAGGGCTTGCCTCGGGTCTGCCTTGCCAGTGCTTCCCTCTGCACCCCTTTGCCTCGGCCCCAGCTGGCCCGCCACCTCCCTGACTCAGACTCTCTGAGTCCCTCCCCTGACCCCTTGCCAAATGGAAGGGAGAGCCCAGCTTGAATTGGGTCAACCCTGGTGGGCTACAAGCCATAGGGTCGCAAAGGGTCGGACACTACCGAAGAGACTTAACACACAGGCATAGTGCCTGGGGAGCTGGGTCTCCGGTGCAGACATGCCCATCCTCCAGCTCCCCACTTCGGCAAACCTTCAGCTAGCCAACTCAGAAAGACTTCACTGCTGGTGAATCATCATCCCCATTTTACCCATTAATTAACTGAGGCCCAGAAGGAATTTACACACTTATATCGGCTGAGCAACCTTGGATGGGTAATCTAACCCCTCTAAGTCTACAGGAAGAAACTGATGCTGAAGCTCCAATACTTTGGCCACCTGATGCAAAGAGCCGACTCATTGGAGACGACCCTGATGTTGGGAAAGACTGAGGGCAGGAGGAGAAGGGGACGACAGAGGACAAGAATGTTTGGATGGCATCACTGACTCAATGGACGTGAGTTTGAGAAAGCTCTGGGAGATGGTGAAGAACAGGAAAGCCTGGCATGCTGCAGCAACTGAACAACAGCTAAATCTCCAGATCTTATCTGTAAAGTACCAGTGATTGTAGATAATGGTGACACTGCCTGTGTCCATGCCCTGAAGGGTATTGGGCCTCTAGAGTGGCAGAAACCAAGGATGGATATTACTTCCCTGATCCTACTGTTCAGAGAGGCTCCGAGCCTTGCCCAAAGCCCTACAGCCAGTGAAGAATTAATTTCAAGATTGAAGCCAGGAAATTCCCTGGCAGTTCAGTGGTTAGGACTCTGCACTTTAACTACTGAGGGCACAGCTTCAATCTCTAATCTGGGAACTAAGATCCCACAAAAAAGATTGCAACAAGTTCAAAATCTATATACAGATAACCTGGGTGGGCAGGGGAGGAGCAGGGAACTGCAGAAGCATGTCTGGGGGGAAAGAATGGGAGGGAGGGACTCATGGCAGCTTTGGAGGATAAGCAAAGGAAAAACTTCAGAGCAACAGAGGGCAAATTCAGGGCTGGCCGTACTTTAGAAAGGATGGTTTGGATTTCAAGCAGCAAGGCTGTGCTCTGTGAGTAGTGCTGGACCAGAGAGGCTTGCCCTGGAGCACAGGAGAGGCTGCAGGCAACCCTAGGACAGTAAAAGCACTCTATACAATGTGATGCTTTCAGTAACATTAAGCGTAAGATGGACCGTGTGCTCTTGAGCAGGACTGAAAACGCAGCTTTCTGTCTCTAGACCCATTGGAACAGAAGCTTCATGAGGTTAGCTTTTCCTTTATTTGCTGCTATACCACAGAGACTTCCCTGGGGGCTCATATGGTAAAGGATCTGCCTGCAACATCGGAGATGTGGGCTTGATCCCTGGGTTGAGAAGATCCCCTGGAGAAGGGAATAGCTACCCACTCCAGTTTTCTTGCTGGGAGAATTCCATGGACAGAGGGGCCTGGTGGGCTACAGTACATGGGGTTGCAAGAGTCAGACATGGATGAGTCACTAACGCTTTCACTCTCTTCACCCCGGTACCTAGTACTTAGCACTCACTGAATTGAATTGAAAGTTGCTCAGTCATGTCTGACTCTTTGCAACCCCCATGGACTGTCCATGGAATTCTCCAGGCCAGAATACTGGAATGGGTAGCCGTTCCCTTCTCCAGGGGATCGTCCCAACCCAGGGATTGAACCCAGGTTGCCCACATTGCAAGAGGATTCTTTACCAGGTCAGTAGATGCTCAGGAAATACTTGTTAATTTCATTAAAAACTCTTTTTTAGAGAGTTCCCTGGGGGTCCACTGGTTAAGATTCCACCTTCCAGTGCAGGGTTAGTGGGTTCCATCCCTACTCAGGGAACTAAGGTCCTCCTATCTGCTGCTCAGGGTGGCCAAAAATTAAAAAAATAAAAAAACTTTTTAAAGACCTCCTGACCTTTCTGATTTACCAGATTTTCTGAGAATTGTCCTGGGTGTGACCCTTCTCTGCAGCTGGGACTGCCTCTTTCTTCCAACGTTACCTTCTATCTGGTGAGGAAGTCTTAAGCCTATTTATCTCCTGCTTTTCCTTTCCAAATAATCCAGCACAAAGCCTTCATCCTATTCAATCTGGTCTGTTTCTTGCATATGCAAGTCAGTGTTGTTTTTGACAGGGGTTGGTGCCTCAGAGGGACACCTCTGAGTGTGTGGGCAGGAGGGGGCAACCAGGGCTAGGACTGCCCTCCTGTGGAGGAGTTGGCCCAGATACCCACAGATCCCTGAATCCCTTTACTCATTCATCATCAAAGGACTTGTTGGTACCTGCTTCAGACTCCTCCACCCCAGACCCAGGTGGATCACAGAGCCATGTGCACTATGATTAAATGAAATAATGCAGTCCCTCACCAAAGTCACCATTTATGATGAGCTCCTAGACTAACTAGAAGGGTTGAAGTCAGGGAGAACTTCCTGGAAGAGGAGACCTCTGTGTTCAGCCTGTCTCCTGAGGACCATGGGGAAACATTGACAGGCTTCATGGAGGACAGTGATTTCAAAGTTCTGCACTGGCCTCACCATCATAAAACTTCTAGATTTCTCAGATCACCACCTTCCCCTTTTTCTCCGTAATCCCTTTGTAATTTGATTTTTCATATTTCAATTTTCAACCCATTTCGACTTCTAGAAAAATTACATGAAAAATTTCACACACACTCAACAGCAGAGAGAAAAGTCTAATGAACACACATGTGCCCATCACCCAGCTATGACTCCTTAACTTTGGGAAACACACAGAGCTGCCAAATTTTAATCCTATCAAGTAACGATTTTTTAAAATATTATTTACTCTTACTGTGATTTTATGAAAGAAAGGACATTTCGGACTTCCCTGGTGGCACAGTGGATAGGAGTTCACCTGCCAGTGCAGGAGACATAGGTTTGATCCCTGGTCTAGGACAATTTTCGTGCTGCGGAGCAACTGGGCCTATGCACCGCAAGTACTGAGCCTGTGTACTGCAACTGCCAAAGCCCACGTGCCCTCAGAGCTGCACACAGAAACTGCAGGGCACGTGCTCTGCAGCTGGAGAAGCCGCTGCAGTGAGAAGCCCACGCGCCACAACTAAAGTGGCCCCCACTCACTGCAACCAGAGAAAGCGCGTGTGCAGCAACCAAGACCCAGGGCCGCTGAAAAGTAAAGAAATAATAAAAAGAAAGGACATTTAACGCCCTCAGAAAAGACCAGCTCAGGATAAAGAAAAGGCTCGAAATGGAACGAGCTCGCCTTGAGAACAAAGATCCACATTGTCTTTCCTTCTGTTATGTCACCAGGGCTCAGTCCTGATCCGAGGGGTGGAACGGGGCTGCCCTGGCAGAGGACATGCCCTGGGAGGCCCCGAGCCAGTGCTGGGGGGTTGCTGGGTGGTCGGGCTAAGACATGTTGAGGCTGGAGAAAAGGGGGCAAATAGGGAACTCTAGCAGGATGTGAAGGTGGGTCCACTTTCACACGGAGATTTAACTTGTTTCTTTCCCTTTTCTTCACTGCATTAAGAGTCAGTCTGGATTGGGGGGAGGGGATCGGGGTTTGGGTATTTCCCTTCCCATCAAAGGACTTAGTAGGAAGGAGAACCACTAGGATTGCTAATAACGAGGGGTCACCACTGAGCTTGCCGGGAAAGAAAAGAGAAAACGGCCTTTGAGGGAAGAGGGAGAGGCCAAGAAGTGGAAATCTGGAAGAGGAGCCAGTATGGGGATTGCTTGGTGGGACCCCAGCTGCATTATCGAAGGGTGCGGTCCAACAATGGGGTCCCAGTGCTGGAGGCACCAGAGAAGGAACACTGCAGGGGCCAGGAGGGATCCAGGCCCACCCAACTTAGCAACCACCCGGGCTTCTCAGGGACGGAACCCTCTCCGCTGCCCACATCCTGGTTCCCCAGTGTGTGGCCTGACAGTGGACGTGCCCAAGATCTGGGCACATAGCTTTTAGTCAACTGCCCAGGGCAGGGAAGAGCTCCCACACCTCTCCCGGGGTTGGAGGCAGGCTGAGCTGAACAAATGGATCCCCTCTTATGGGGTCGGTGAGGAGGGAGCCCACTACCTGAGGGAGACCCCACAGGGCTCTGGAAGCGATGACAGAGCCTTGGGAAGTAGTGGGTGACAGTGCAAAGGGAGAGGGTTTAAAGGGAAGGTGGATGCCCTTCTGGCGACATTGAGCAGCACGCAGGAGCCAGTTGGTAACATTTGCTGGACAAAGGAAGAGTTGAAGAAATGAATGAAAAAGATTCTGTCTTTACTTCTTTTTCCCCAAGCCTTGGTTTCCTCAATGGCAAGTCGGGGATACCATTTACCTTGCTGGGCTGTTGTGAAGTTTGAATGAAATAAGCCAGTTAAACTTCATCCCCTTGCTGAAGACACAGATTAGATATCACCTCCTCCAGGAAGCCCTCCCTGCCTTCCTGCATATAGGCCCCAGGATATCTCAAAATTGTGCTTTCCACAACTTAGGAAGCTGCCTCTGTTACTAATTTTGAGCACCTTTAAGGGAAGGGTCCCATCTGGCTACTGTTTGAGTCCTCCATCGTGGGACTGACATGCAGAGTTCTGCACTCAGTAGCTGCTGACTGAAGGCTGACAGATTTACTTGGCACATGGTAGAAGGCCAGTGGGTTGACCCCACTCCACCAGCTGACCTCGCATGGCAGGAACGGGTCTAGTGGCATGCACCCTCAGGCACCCCAGGCCACGCAAAGGCTCTATCCGTGGGCCTGCAGGAGAGGGAGAGGAGGACCTCAGGGGGTGGTTCGCCCCTTCTGTCCGTGCACACAGCCCAGCCACTGCCCCCACCCCGACCCTGCCGCCAGATCCCTGGCTGCCCAAGGGAGAGGGAGGGCAGGAGGGGGGGTCTCCCCCATGATGCAGCCGTTCCTCCCTCCCCCACTGGCCGCCTGCATTGCCGTGCTGTCACTTCAGACATGTCCGACTCTGTGTGACCCCATAGACGGCAACACACCAGGCTCCCATCCCTGGGATTCTCCAGGCAAGAACACTGGACTGGGTTGCCATGCCCTCCTCCAGGGGGTCTTCCAGACCCAGGGGTCAGGCACACATCTCTTCAGTCTCCTGCATGGGCAGGCGGGTTCTTTACCACTAGCGCCACCTGGGAAGCCCCGCCCGCACGGAGACAGGTGCTTTAATGAGCACCTTGGGGCACGGGGCCGAGTGTTAGGAGCCCTGAGCCTCCGCAGGCAGCTCTGTGGGCAGGAGATCCCGACTTGGGCCTGGGAGCGGGACACACCCTAGTTCCGCTGGTCCTTAGTGCTACGACCTTGAGCAAGTATGTCACCTCTCCCATTACCAAGGACCTGCCGCTTGCCAGGCCCCGACTGGGCAAGGCTTATCTCACGGAAGCCTTACTCTAGTCCCGGGGCAGGCAACGGCACCCTTCCTTGACAGACGGGGGCAGCTGGACGGAGTAGATAAGAGATGAAGCTTTCCAGCAGAGGCAGATCCGACTCCTGTAGTCTGCAAAGCAGCCTTGGGACTTTCCCACTGGTCCAGTGGCT
Source organism: Moschus berezovskii (assembly GCF_049115385.1). NCBI lineage: Eukaryota > Metazoa > Chordata > Mammalia > Artiodactyla > Moschidae > Moschus > Moschus berezovskii. The sequence goes on from NC_142484.1 coordinate 5,180,008, forward strand.
AACACTCCACACTCCCAATGTGGGGAGCCTAGGTTCAATCCCTGATCGGGGAACGATTAAACAGATCCCACGTGCTGCAACTAAGACCCAGCACAGTCAAATAAATGCATGCTAAGTCGCTTCAGGCAAGCCGGACTCTGCGATCCCATGAACTGTAGCCCCCCAGGCTCCTTTGTCCATGCCCTCTCCAGGCAGGAATACTGGAGTGGGTTACCATTTCCTGTAGGTAAAAATAAATTTCCAAGGGGCCTTGAGCGTGGACCCCACCCCTGATCAGCACTCAGGACGGGCCGCCCACTCTCACAGTTCGTCTGCACCAACGGCCGGTCACCCCGTCCCCCGCATCTGTTCTCGAGGTCCCAGCAGTGGTGGCACCAGCAAGCCCACCTGTGTCTACCACCGTCAAGGCTAATGAGCCATGACCTCAGGGGACTCCCAGGCAATCAGGGCTCAGGGGAGGCTGCTCAAATTCTGTCCCAGGGCTTCCCTGGTGGCTCCGTGGTAAAGAATCCACCTGCCAATGCTGGAGACGTGGGTTCGATCCCTGGTCCGGGAAGATCCTACATGCTGCAGAGCAACTAAGCCCGTGTGCCACAACTACTGAGCCTGCGCTCTGGAGCCCGTGCTCCACGAAAAGCCACTGCAATGAGAAGCCTGCGCGTCGCAGCTGGAGAGTAGCCCCCGCTCCCTGCAACTAGAGAAAAGCCCTCACAGCAACAGAGACCCAACAGAGCCAAAAAGTGAAAAAAAAAGATCTGTCCCAAGAAGCCAGGCCCATCCCAGCTCTGACCCCTGGGCCCGCCCTCCTCACCCCACCAGACTCCCCTCCGTCATCTCTCACCCCACCCTCCAGGCCTTGGGGGTCAGGAATGAAGTGTTCTTCCAGGTCTTTGTGGTTTGATTCTCCAGTGGAGGGAGCACCAGCACTGCCCCGATTCTCCCCGACCTCCCATCCACCTCCCCGAGGGTCAAGCCCTTCCTGGCTGTTGCCTTTTCCTTCCTCCCAACCCTGCCAAGGTGGTTCTTCCTACCCGACCCCAGAACAGCCTAGCCTGCTCACAACACACCATGACTCTCACAGCCTGGGGGCCCCCAGGGCAGGGACCAGGCTGACCCATGTCTCCTCCAGTACCACCCGGGTGGGCACAAGGCAGGCCTCAGGTAGCGTGTATGGACCATCTTGGTGAGGACTGGACTGTCCTTAGTCCATCTGCAGAGATGGGTGTGGAGGGGGCCAGGAGGGCTGGGGTCTCCCCGCCCAGGGCAAGTGTGGCTTGGCAGCACCATCCACTGGGTCAACACGGATGGCAGGGCCCCCAGCGCTTTTTTTTTTTTGCCACACCATGCAGCTTGCAGGATCTTAGTTTCCCTGCCAGGGATTGGACGGGGGCCCTTGGCAGTAAAAGCGCTGAGTCCTAATCACTGGACCACCCGGGGGGGTGGGGGTGTCTTGATGAGCAGTAGCAGTCCTGAGCTGGCACACACAGGTCAGACGGTAGGAGGGACCAACCAGAGAATAGCCCAAAGCCTACGTATATAACCTGCAGAGTCCAATGCCGAATGAAATGCAGGGCCTCAGTCTTCAAAATCATCTAGAATTTCAGGACGGAAATCACAGAGCATAAAATCAAACATCAAGTAGTGCATGAGTCAGGCATCCATGAAGCTGATCCCCCGCAGGCCTCTTCCCAGAGGTCTCACCCCTCCTTGGGGGAGCCTGAAGGTGAGATGCCCAGGAGGATAAGGGCAGGACTCCGACAGCTGCCCAGGGCGGGCCGTTCACTCCTCAGGGACACGCAGCTCTCACACACACGGCATGAAAGAATGGCAATGATGTTTTAAAAAATTAGGTTTATAAATATTTTCTCCATTGTACAAAGTTTTTCCCTGTCCTGCCCACCCATCACTGTTCACATTTCTCCTGTTTTTAAAATCCCAACTATATTTATTTTTTTTAAATCATAAAATATATTTTTTTCTTTGTTCATATTTAAAACTATGTACAGGGGCGCTGAGAGGCCGGGGTGGCCCGGCCAAGGTCAGGAGGAGTCCGTGCAGGGGGACGGCGGGGGCGGGAAGAGGTGGAAGTAGCTTCTCTCTGTGGCGGGCGACGGCGGGCAGCTGTCCTCCGCCGACAGGTACTGGCTGTGGGGTGTGGGCGGAGGCGGGTAGGGGTCTGAGTCCGAGTTCAGATCCAGGTAGTACTTGCTGGCCTTCCAGCGGCTGGCGCTGTAGTCACTGTCACACACGTCGGTGCTGCAGGGCGTGGTCGGGGGCGCCACGCCGCGGATGATGTAGGGCCTGGTGGGGATACAGGGAAAGGGAGCCTGCATTCAGAGTGGCCCACCCACACATGAATCGGGCCCCCTGAGCCTCCACAGCGCCACCTCTAAGGTGGGCGCGCCTGCACTTATCTTGCAGGCTGCCAAGTCCGGACCCTGGCAAGGACTGCAGCCCCGGGCTGAGGTCACCTTTATGGAGAACAAGGCCTCCAGAGCCCACTTGGGACTAAACTTACTTAACCTCTCTGAGCTTCCATTTCTCCTTGACAAAAATGGGAAGGATGAAACGGTGTCTGTTTCAAAAGCGGCTTGTGAGGATTAAAGTGAGATTCTGCATGGAACGTGCTAGAAACAGTGCCCGACACCAGAAGGTGCTCGACAGCTATCCCCTCTTGTATCATTCCTGTAAGTAGTGGAGACCAGCCGGTCCCGTCTTGATCCCGGGGATGTCTCCTGATGACCCCCATGACAGCGCCCTGTGGCCTGGGCCCGAGGTGGGGCTCACAGTGGGCAGGAAGGGGGAGCCCTGGGAGGGAGCAGGACCCCAACAGACAGTGTGGAGGGGAAAGGCACCGGAGGCAGGACCAGAATGAGGACAAGCGAGCCAGCAGACTGGAGGCTGAGAGGCAGCCCTGGAGACGGGCTGTGACGCTGAGGCGCTGGGGAGCCACTGCAGGTTCTTGAGCAGGGTCGTGACCCCTCGCTCAAGAGGGGAATCGGCCGGCTCCCCTTCCAGGCCCGGGAGTCCACCAAACGGCCACCAGAGGGCGGGCGGCGCCGCTCTCCGAGGGTCCGCGGCTCCAGGACCACGGAGGCGCCTCCCGCAGCGCCCCCAGACCCCGGCTCTCTCGACGTGGGAGGCGGGAGGCGGGGGGCAAGCCTAGCGGGGCCCAGCCTCCACGAGCTCCATCAGGTAGCCCGCCCGGGGCGGGGTGGGCCCTGTGGGCTGAGGCCGCCGGGTGGTTGAAGCTCAGCAGGTTCAGCTCGCCCAGCCTGGCTCCGACCCGCCCCTGGACACGGGCCAGCGGCGCCGGACCCGACGACCCCTGTAAAGGATCGCCCAGTCGAGGGCCGGCCTCGTCCGCTCCTTCCCGGGGGAGGCACCGCGGGCTGGCGGTCCCCGAGCCGGATTCAAACACCGTCTGAGCGCAGAGCCCTCGGGGACCCGGCCAGCCGCGGTGGGGACCCCCGGTGGCTTCCAAAGACCCCCAGGGCTCCCACCCGCGGGTTCCGGGTGCTTTCTGACCTCAGCGCCCCCGCGCTGCGCCGACCCCTCCCCGCCGCCTCTCCCGGGAAAGGGGGCCGGGACCGCGGGGGGCTGCGTACCTGTACGGCCTGGCGGCGGCGGGAATGTTGGAAGAGTAGAACACGTCCACGTTGTACAGGGAGGGGTCCGTGGCGGGGGACGGCGGCGGGTTCAAGATCTGTGGGGAGGCCAGGCGAGGTCACACGCGCCCCGGAGCCCGCGGTCCCCGCCACCCCCACCAGCCTTGCCTCCTCCCACGACCCCTCCTGGTCTGGGGACAGGAAGCGGCAGCCGTGGCCTGCGGGTGGGCACGGGGAGGGGCAGAGAAGAGTGGCCGCCGGGGCTGCCCCGCTGACCAGTGGTGACCCCAGGCCAGCGCGTTCAGGTCCCTGAAGGGTCCTGCACCCTGGTCTCCAGCGGGGAAGTGTCCCTGCCGGCCTGGGCGTGTCGCTAGGCCCCAGAGAGCCTGGCGAGGTTCCTCTGGGACTTTTACTTCCCCATCTACTTCCACGTGGTGCAAAAGTCTAATCTCTCTAATTCACTCCTTATTCCAAACACTCCTGGGGGAACCCTGAGGACGCGGGGGGTCCACCCACCAGGGAGGGGCTACAACCTAGCTGTCCGCCTGGCCAGCATCTCAACAAACCAGGAAAGGGTGCCTCTTTCTCAAGGGACTATACTGCCCCAAACTATGGTGCTAAAGACACAACTCTTCCCCCGAAGCTTGCACCCTCCAGAGCCAGGCAGCACTCGACTGGCCCCATAAGAGGGGCCGTGGGACCTGGGGGTCAGGTCTGCACTCCCCCGCCCCACCTCCTGCCAGCTGTTCCTGCAGGGGGCACAGCAGGCAGAGGGCTATCACTGCGTGTGTGCCCTGAAGGACGGGCTCTCCCCAGGTCCCTGGGGTGGTGGACAGGGCACCCCCTGTCCCAGGGAAGATGTGGATTGAGTCCTTTGTAGCATCTCCCAGCTGCAGCAGGCTCCCTGGTGAGGGATTTCTGAGGCCTCAGTAGCTTCATCTCTAAAATGGGGCTAGGGACTTCCCTGGTGGTCCAGTGGTTAGGACTCTGCGTTTCCAACGCAGGAGGTGTTGGGTTCATTCCCTGATCAGGGAACTAAGATCCCACATGCCTCACAGCGAAGCCAAGAAAGAAAGAAAAATTTTAAAAAGAAACAAAAAAATTAAGAAGACTTGCTTCCTAAGGCAATCCTGACACTTGGTGAATAAACTACAGGAAAGGCCCAGGCCCTTCCCCTGCCCTTCAGGAACCACATGGACCCCTCTCCTATTCTAGGGGAAGGGTCCTCTTCAGTCCACAACAGCCAGTCTGGGGATGCTCAGGATTTGACCCCAAAGCTGGGAAGGTACAGCTGGGGAGAAGAGGGAAGCAGAAACCCGTTAGGGAGAATCACCAGCAGAAAGGGCCTGGCCCCCCGCTGCCTCTCACCCCAGGCTGGGGAGGGGGGGGGCTTTTTCTGCATCAGCCCTTGAACTTGACCGGACCTGGCTCCTCTTCACTTCCACCTCCAAGGAGCTCTGGGATCCTGCCCATAACCCCCTCCCTGCTGGCTGTCAGAGCTACCTCCCCCAGGGCGCTGGGGAGGTGAAGGTCAAGGAAGGGTTGTGGGGAAGTCTTCCCAGTACAGCAGTAGGCAGATCTCTAGCAAGTTCTATTGGTGCAGCACCTTGGCCACTCTTCTGTCTTCTGGTGCGTGGCAGCTGGGGGCTCTTCCCTGGTCACTCCCTCCCAGATAACCTGCTTTTCCTGTGTTCTAAAGAGTCCTCTTTACCTCTCACTGGCCAACGCCCTGGAATTCCAATCCCTGCTAATAATGTATTGAACTTTCTCTGTTCAAGTCACCATATGGTTTCTGTCTCCTGATTGGACCTCAACTCATAAAAGCTGCCTGAAAGCCATCAGCGCAGAAATAGTCAGTACCTCCAGACTCACTCAGACCTTCTAATTACATTCCAAGGGCAAGTTTTAAATACAAACATGAAACCTTGAGAACATTAAGAGAACATGGAAAGAAACTATTTTATACGAGGCAGGAAAGCCTTTCTGGGCATGACCAAAATCCCTCCCGACTTAATTTCATGGTATAAAGGGCAAATCACAACATAAACCAAATCAAAAGACAAAAAGCTAGGGAAAATATTTCAACCCATCAGTCAGTCAGTCAGTTCAGTCGCTCAGTCGTGTCCGACTCTTCGAGACCCCATGAATCAGAGCACGCCAGGCCTCCTTGTCCATCACCAACCCATATCCCCGGCTAATTCTTTTAATGTGTCTGCATCTCTCCAGAAAGAGCCCGTGTGCTGAGCTCAGTCATTCAGTCGTGTCTGACTCTGCAACCTCATGGACTGGAACCCACCAGGCTCCTCTGTCCACTGAATTTTTCCAGACAAGGATACTGGAGCCGGTTGCCATTTCCTACTCCAGGGGATCTTCCCAACCCAGGGATCGAACCTTGCGTCTCCTGCATTGGCAGTGGAGTTCCTTACCTCTAGTGCCACCTGGGAAACCCAAAGAGCCCTTACAAATGGATAAAAAAAAAAACAAAAACAAACAATCCAATAGAAATAGGACATAAACACACCTTTCTGAGAAAATAAAACTACAAAGGTTATTAACCATACAAAAAGATGTTTGACATCATTTGTGAAATATGAGTGAAATATAAATCACACTGCTGCTGCTGCTGCTGCTAAGTCACTTCAGTCGTGTCCGACTCTGTGTGACCCCATAGACGGAAGCCCACCAGGCTCCCCCTTCCCTGGGATTCTCCACTAGGATACCATTTTTACCCTAAACTGGACCTGAGGAGACGGAGAGGGACAGTCATGCTGGTGTTGCCCTCTGCTGGTGGGAAGAGGGACTGTCGTCTCTTAAGGACCCCTTGGCAAGAACTATACAGTCCATGGAATTCTCCAGGCCAGAATACTGGTGTGGGTAACCTCTCCCTTCTCCAGGGGATCTTCCCAACCCAGGGACTGAACCCAGGTCTCCCACATTGCAGATGGATTCTTTACCAGCTGAGCCACAAATGGCAAGCCACTCCAGTATTCTTGCCTAGAAAATCCCAAGGACAGAGGAGCCTGGTAGGCTATAGTCCATGGGGTAGCAAAGAGTTGAATGTGACAGAGTGACTTCACTCACTTGGCAAGAAAAGTCAAGATGACCTTCAGCCTTAGCTATAGGGCATCTTCCTGGAGTCTCCCCTAAATGAGAAAACTGCAGGAGTTCTGGGCATTGCTGTTGGGGTAACAAGATCCTGGGGTGACCAGACACCCACTCGTGTGGCCCAGCCACACCCCAACAAAAGGCGCTGTCCAGTCACTAAGAAGGGAACATGCTCTGCCCGAGAAGGAAAACAAACTTCAGGGTGCAGGAGAGACAGGGCGCGGAGTGGTCAGCTCGGGCAGAATGGCCCTGGGGGAGGAGTGGGGCAGGTAGTTACCACTCGGTCCTCCTCAGTGTGGGGACAGCACCCCCTTCTGGAGTCGGGGTGATGTAGCACACAGAGAGGGCATTCCTCTGAAGTGCTGGGTAAAGGCCAGCAGTTCACTGAGCCTCAGCCACAAAAAGGGAGGCTGAGCCAGTTCCAATGAGGTGGATGAAACTGTAGCCTATTATACAGGGTGAAGTAAGTCAGAGGGAAAACACCAATACATTAACGCATATAAATGGAATTTAGAAAGATGGTAATGACGACCCTATATGTGAGACAGCGGTATAGAGACATAGGTATAGAGAACGGACTTTTGGACTCTGTGGGAGAAGGCAAGGGTGGGGCGATTTGAGAGAACGGCACTGAAACATGTCTATTACCGTATGTGAAACTGATCACCAGTCCAAGTTGGATGCATGAAACAGGGCGCTCAAAGCCAGTACACTGGGACAACCCAGAGGGATGGGATGCGGAGGGAGGTGGGAGGGGTTCTGGGACCGGAGCAGGGACACATATACACCCATGGCTGATTCATGTCAATGTATGGCAAAAACCACCACAATACTGTAAAGTAATTAGCCTCCAATTATAATAGATAAATTCATTAAAAAAAAAAAAAGTGAGGCTGAGAGAGGAACTACCATTACTTGCAGATGCTGTCATGTGGGTTTTAAAAAGTACACACGAAACTACACTGTACGAGATGCTAATGGTGGATACATGTCTTTACACATTCGTTCGAACCCACAGAATTCTACCAAGAATCCAAACCACCAAGCGTGAACTCAGATATACACCGTGGCCTCTGGGTGCAGGTTCATGGACCGTAACCAGTGTCCCACTCTGGTGTGGGAGGCTGATCATGGGGGCAGAGGGGGGATTTGGCAAGTCTCCCTACTTTCTTCCCAATTTTGCTATGGATCTAAAATTGCTCTAAAACTAAAAAGTTGTCTTTGGGACCTCCCTGGTGGTCCAGTGGCTAAGACCCCCTGCTCCCAACGCAGGGGGCCCGGGGCCCGATCCCTGATCAGAGAATTAGACACACATGCCTCAACTAAAGGTTCGCAGGCCGCAACCAAAGACCCTGTGTGTCATAGCTAAGACCCAGAGTAGCCAAATAAACAAGCGAATAAAAGTAGATTTTTAAAAAGTTGTCTCTAAAATATCCATATGTAAAATTGGTGAACTCTAAATAAAGTCAAAGGGAATTGTATCAATGCACTGGTTATGATATTGTATTACTGTTGTAGACTTAATGTCTGGGTCTCCCCCAAATTCATATACTGAAACCTAATCTCCAACATGATGGTTTAAGAGTGGGACCTTCTGGAGTGCTTAAGCCACAAGGGTAGAGCCCTCAGGGATGCAATAAGTGTCCTTAAGAAAGAGACCCTAGGGGCTTGCCTGGTGGCCCAGTAGTTGAGACTCCACGCTTCCACTGCCGGAGGTTGCAGGTTCAATTCCTGGTCAGGGAACTGGTCAGGGAACGAAGATCCTCAAGGCACGGCCAAAAAAAAAAAGACCTCAGAGAGCTCCCTCATGCCTTCTACCATATATGAACTAAGAATTGGGCTTTCAACAGGGAGAAACCAGAACCCTGATCTTTAACTTCCCAGTCTCTAGAACTGTGAGAAATAAACGTGTGTGGTTTAAGCTGACCAGTCTACGGTATTTTTGTTACAGCAGCACGCATGCGCTAAGACAACCGTAGTTACATAAGATGGTTCCGATGTGGAAAACTGGTGAAAGGGAGATGGGACCGCTCTGTATTATATTTTACAACTACATATAAATCTACAATTGTCTTCAAAATTAAAGAAAAAAAAATTACTGTCTTTGCTGGAAAGATAAAGTCCGTATTCTCTATGCTCACTTACGCCCAGATTTCCTCTGGGAGGACACATTATAAACTCCGCACAGGCTGTGCCTTTGGGGAGGGATGAATTCCTGGTCATGGCAAAGGCTGGGACCTCTTTTCACTGTGCCCTTTGAATTCTGTACCATGAACCTATATTACTGATTCAAAGCAACATAGTTAATTTTTAAACAGCTGGCTCTACACAGGGTTTCTTTTGGGGATGATGAAATGTTCTAAATTTAACCACGGTGATGACTGCACAACTCTGTGAATATACTAAAAACCACGGAATTGGACACTTTAAGTGGGTGGATTGCATGGTATGTGAACTACATCTCAATAAAGCCATTGTAAAATACTGCTGCTGGTCAGTGTCGTCTCTTGATGCCAAGTATGATCCCCCAGCTCCCAGCTTCTCCAGAGGCTGCAAGCATCCTGGTGTCCCTGTCGCGAGCGGGAGGGGGTGGGCAGGGGGCTGTCCTGGAGTCAGCTCAGTCTCACACGGGTTCTTGGGGCTTCTGGCTGGCTACATGGGCCATCCGAAGGTCAGGTGACGATAGCAGCAGGAAGGACAAGAACAGTGGGGAGGGTTCCTTAACTCCACTCTCCTGACTCCTTGCTTCCCCCACCCCTAAACAGCCCAGCCCTGCAGCCTCCAGGAGACTCAGACTGAATCCTGCGGACCCGAGATAATAACCCCCGCTACCTCCTCCTTCCTAGACCCTGCCGGGACCAGGCGCAATAAGGAAGGGCAACACCCTGGATAAGGGGACACTCAGAAGGGCGGGTAGGCCCCATCCTGGTGGGTGGCACTTGCTGGGACCCCCCAGAGGAAGTTCAAGGGGCCATCTTCACCTCAGAAGAATGTTCCATCACAGAGAAGTCAGGTTTTGAAGAATTAAGCAGCACAGAACCAGGTAAAGTCAGAACCTGACACGTAGCCCCAGATTCGCATCCATGCATCAAGCTCACCTGGTTATCCCAAGCCACGCTCCTGGCAATGGGGGTGCTTTCCCAGCCAGCATGGAGGAGAAGGTCCCCCTCGGGATCCTACAGCGGGACCTGGACACTAAGGGCTTCAGATTGTCACCCTCTACAATCATTTCCTTCTAGGCTGTGGCCTGGAGCCAGCCCACACCCCACTTGGGCTGCTGGAAGCTCCAGGGAGCAAGAGTCAGCACAAAAGTCACCCTGTGAGTGCCTGTCCTTAGAAAACAACCCAGCTACTTTCTGGGAACCAGCAAGGCCTTAGGCGAGAAAATAGGGTGTTTCTGGTGGGGACACTGAAGGGAAGCTCATGTCCAGCCAGACAGGCCCTGTGGACGGGGGAGGCCTTTGGAATAAAGACTGGCACCCAGACCCGAGGACGCCCAACAGCAACCCTGGGAGGTGGGATTATGGGTGCGACTTCCACTTTTTAGACTTCACGTGACTTCCGGATTATCCACAATGAAAAGGGAGTGCTCTTTTCTAAACAGAAAAGCCAGGGGGCGGGAGGGAGGTCCAGGAAGGAGGGAATGTATGCACACACACAGATGGTTCACTTTGTGCTATGGCAGAAACGAACGCAGCGCTGTAAAGCAATTCCACTCTAATAAAGGAAGAGAAAGGGAAAAACCACAGGGCAGGACGGGGAGGTGGGCGAATGCATCCACCGTCCTGAGGGACAGAACGGCTGGCTGGTAATTCTAGAAACCCTGACGTCATGGGTTGCGGGGGACCCCGAGCTGGCTGGGCTTCCTCCTGCCCCCACTCACCGGCGGGTACAGCGTAGCCTTGGTGCTGGACGAGCTGCTGGAAGAGGCCCCGGTGACGTGGTTCCGGTCGTAGAGGGGCACCCCGGCCCGGGCCCCCATCAGGCTCACAGAGCTCATCATGGACTTGCCGCATGAAATGCCTGTGGGAGGGGGCCGGGGTGGGGGAAGAGGCCTGGTCAGGGGCCAGGGCGCCCCACGGACACGGCATGCTTTCTCCAGCCCCTCTGCCCAGGAGACCCAGGCTCAGGAAAGGAAGCCTGACGGGTGTCCCCAGTGGGCGACTCAGAGGAGCTCGGGTCAAGTCCAAAGAGCATTTCTGACCCCCTCACCCCGCAGCCCGCCCTGACCACCCTCCCCACCTCCTCCAGGGCCTTCGCAGGGCTCAGGCTCCTCACCTGTGAAGGGACCGTGCTGGGAGCCGCCGGGGGCGATGAAGTTGAGGGGCACGTGGGGGGTCCCGCTGACGTACTCGTGCGGGAAGGGCCCGTTGGCACCGGCGTAGCGCTGGCACACCACGCGCTGGCACACGAAGTAGACCCCGCCCATGATGAAGAGTGACAGGATGATGCCGATGACTGGCCCGATGGCGCTGCTGTGGGCCGGGCCGTCGTCCGAGGGCAGCTTGGTGATTTCTGCCGGAGGCCGGGCAGGGAGAGACGGTGGACGTCAACCCAAATGGAGCAGGTCTCCTGCGGGGGGGCAGGCGCTGTGTGCCCTGGAGGGCTCGTACCCGCCCCGGCCTAGCACCCACTGGTGGAGCTGCTGGGGGACTGGGGCAGCACCCCTGAAGGGTTTGCCCCCTCCAGCCTCCCCACAACAGCCTCCTGGCCCTCCTCAGCCCGACTGAGCTCTCCCACCACCCCCAGCCCCTCACCAGCGACTCCTCCGAAGTAGCCTCCTCCTACTCACATCCTGACCCGGAGCTTCCTGGTCTGGGCTCTAGACTCAGCCTTATCCAAAGAACACTCACTTCCCCATCAGATCGGCTCAACGGTTCTAGGGACAATCAACTCCGTTCCCTCCAGCTGGCCAAACCCCCCAAAGAAAGGGAGGAAAGCTGCTGGTTCCAGCAAGGAGGCCTGACTATGGATAAAAATCACCCCAATGACTGGGGCTACAGTCACACGGGAGGCCGAAGACAGAGTCAGCGTGGACAACTGCCCACCAGAGGAGCAGGGCTCAGCTGCCCTCTGACCTCAGGCCTCAGCCCTGAGTGGTAGCTGAGGGGCCTGCCCTGGGTTGACGGGACAGTGCAAAAGTGCTCGGTGAGTCCCCTGGAGACCCCTCCTTCTTCCCCATTCTTAAATCGTCTCTATCTTGCAGTCAGAGCTCTCAACCCTGGTCCATCTCCCGTGAACGAAGGGGCCACGTCCCCAGATGCATGGACACATCCCCACTTCCTGGGAATCCAGCTCCCTTCCTGTCTGAATCTGACAGCCTTTCAAGACCCACTGCCTCCAGGAAGTCTTCTCTGACTGCCCTCATTTCCCATCCTCTGTACCCCGGTACCTCTGACTGTACAGACCATGTCATCCAAGGGGCACGCAGCACGGTGTGTACGTATATGTGTGTGTGTGCGCGCGCGCATGCGCATGTGTGTTTCTGCGCAAGGCCACACACGGCTCCTCCTCAGCCAGACAGCAGGCTGCCAGGGAAGGGACCCAGCCCCTACCCCATCAGGCGATCTTGTCTGGCAGACGCTGCTGAGTGGGGTCTCTGGGCAGAAACATGCTGCCTCTGCCTACCATTCAGGCCCGGCCCATCACAGTCAGCCCCGCCCACCTCTGCCTTTTCCAAAGGGGGCCTGCTTCTGTGCGTCTGTCCCAGCTAAAATGCCCCTTAGCTCCATCTCTCCCTCCTCACAGCTGCCTCCACCTCTAGAAAGGCTTCCCTGACTCCCCCAAGGCCTGAGACTCCCGACCAGCCAGCCTCTTCAGTCCTCACCATTTCCTCCCTCTGGACCCCACGGTCCTGGAACAGAAGCCCAGCACAGAGTGACCACTCCGCCCCCGACCCCGCCCTCTGCAGGAAGCCAGCTCACCGCACATGAGTTCGTCGGAGCCGTCGACACAGTCCGGAAAGGAATCGCACTGCTGTTTGATGAGGACGCACTGGCCGCTGGCACAGCGGAACTGGTTGGGCAGGCAGACGGCTGCAAGGAGGGGCCTTGCGTTCAGAGAGGCTGGAGGGCATGACGCAGCCAGGAGCACTAAGCAGATGACCACAAAGAGGTGCACCCAGCCCCGCGACCCAGACCCAGCAGCGGAGGTCTGGGGTCCAAACGCAGAGCAGACAAACGGACCCCTTCGAGGACCAGGGCGGGGCACCGTCCCAGCCAGACCAGCCTTCACCCTCCCCTCAGTGACCCCCGTTTCAAGGCCTGTGAAATGCTGGGGACGGGCTGGCAGGGAAGAGACCTCACGACCCAGGGAGGTAATGATTCACCAGGATGCTACCATGGGTCAGGCTTGCAAAGCACCAGACCTCCCACAGCCCCTGAGCCCAGGCTCCCTCCCAGGTCATGGGGTCAGTGGACGGCCCACAGGAGCCAGGCTCCTAACCAGGCGGGGCATGGGACAGCTGACGTGCCCGCAGAGCTCCGGGGGTCAGGAAGCGGGAGCAGAGCTCAACCGGAAAGGCAGAGGCCAGCCACGCAAGCAACTGGTGCAGCTCTCAGGCTTTCAGGGGAAGAGGAAGAGAAAGGTCGGGTACTGTAGCTGCCGCTGCTTCCCTGCTGACCTGGAAAGGGCCCTGGCCCTGTGAGGAAGGGAGCTGCCTGGGGGCTCGCTGGTCACCTGCCCCCAGGACTTCCTGTCTATGCTCCCCACCTGCCCCGGCCCAGGAGCCCCACGCTCAAAACTGGAGACAAGGAACCCTGTCCATGCAACAAGTGGGCAGATCTCCTGGTCACCGAGCAGGAGAGGAAACTTCTGAAATGGAGGGTGGAACCCAGAGCCTGCACCAGGGCCTGCTATTCCCCCAGGGCTGCCTTCCACCAGGAGAAACTCTCACAGTGGGAGGAGGGGGGAGTGGTTCCTAAACAGGGCTCCTGCCACCTGCCGAGATCTTGGCCACCAGACCGAGCTGGGGCCAACAGTGTAAGGCAGGGCTCAGAAAACTCTTCTGTAAAGAGACAGATAGGTCTCTACAGTAACTACTCAACTCTGCTGTTTTCATGCAACACCAGCCTCAGACAATATGTAAATGAATGAGCCTAGCTGTGTCCCAATAAAACTTAGGCGGCTAAGTTGGTAAAGAACAACCAACTTACCCTGGTGGCTCAGATGGTAAAGAATCTGCCTGCAGTGCAGGAGACATAAGAGACAGGAGTTCAATCCTGGGTCGGGAAGATTCCCCTGGAGAAGGGCATGGCAACCCACTCCAGTATTCTTGCCTGGAGAATCCCATGGACGGAGGAGCCTGGTGGGCTACAGTTCATGGGGTCCCAAAGAGTCGAACATGACTGAGGTGATGTAGCATGCACCCAAAACTTTATTTACCAAAATGGGTTGGTGGCCTGGATTTAACCCTTAGGGCACAGTGTGCTAATCCCTGTCTAGTCTCCATCAAGTTCTCAAAGGGTCTATGAGCTGGAAAGACTTTACAACTGTAGCTTTATAGAAACATTTGGGGGAATGACCCCCAGGCCTTCACCTTCCACAGAATGGCTGCTTATCATGAGTGGGCAGGTAACAGATAAAATCTGAGTTATCCAAGTACAGGACCCAGTAGCTATGGGGGTAGCAGCTAGAAAGACCTATTAACAGCTAGCTCAGCAGCAATCAACACGGGGCCGTGGTGCTGACAGTATATGGCAGGAACCGACCGAGAAGGTCATTTATAAAAGAAAAAACTCAGAGGGAGCACAGACATTTGCTTAACTGTCACGGTCTAAAGGATGATCCTGCTGGTCAGAGTGGACCCAGGCTGACCAGACAAATCTTTCTATAATTCCTGGTTCAGTGGGATGCTAGAAATCACCCAGAAATAAGCATTAACCCACAGACTCGTTGGTGGAGGACAGCACTGCCTTTGGGGATGGGAATTAACCAGGGTGTAAACCAGGGAAAGCCAACTGACTAATGCATTTGTCTTGGATTTCTGTAAAATTCTTGACTTAATGAGGGAAAGCAAGATAGATTCTCATAGTCCACCTTCATGTCAAACTGGTAGGGCAGACGGCAGGAGCCTTCAGGGGGCCTAAAACTAACATTTTTTCCTTCCCAAGCTGAGCAGCCTTGGCAAAGGTTCTACAGTGACCCTGCTCATGTGCGGCCTGATAAAGCCCAAACTCCAGGAGGGCAAGGGGGTGCCCTAGGGGATGGGCGGGGCCTTGTTGGGGCGGGGCCTCACCGTCGCAGTCCGCCTCATCCGAGCGGTCCTGGCAGTCGGCCTCGCCATCACAGCGCAGCCGCAGGTCCACGCACTGGCCCCGCGCACAGGGGAACTGCGCGGCCGAGCACACTGGGCAGCCCTCCTCGTCGCTCTGGTCGTCACACTCGGGGAAGCCGTCACAGCGCCAGGCCCCGGGGATGCAGTCGATCTCCCCAGTAGCGCAGGCGAACTGGTCGGGGGAGCACGTGGGCGGCTCTGCAGAGCAAATAAAGAACATCTTGGGCTCCGGCTTTTGAGCAAAAGCTGAGCGAAGCACGTCTAGCTTTCAAAGCGGGGAAGATGCTCAGTTCATACATGCTGTATCCACCTCGTCTCCACTGCCCTGAGTCGTGTCGGGCTTCCCACCTCCAGCCCCAAGTAGGCCATGAAGCTGTCGACCCAAAGCATAGGGTGAGTGTGCAGGGCATGGCTACACCGGCGTGTCCACTGCACCCCCGCCGGAAGTAGAAGGGTCAGAAAGCCAGTGGTCAGCACCCCCACCTATTACACATTTGGGGCAATGGGGCCAGAACACTGTGAGTGCCAAGAGAGCCCACAGGCATGGTGGTGGGGCCTGGTGGAGGACCCAGGCCCTTCACTGAGGGGTGGGCTGAGGAAAGGCAGGTGGTAAGGGTACCAGAGCGGGAAGCAGAGTCGATGGGGAGGGGATTTGAAAGTTCCCTGGTGGAGGGAGTCATGGGAGGGTGGTGAGCTGAGAGGGTGAAGGACAGGAGATCTGGGGCCACTTCCTACCAGTGGCCATGGGAGGCCATTCCCCTCTCGGGTCCACTGCTCTGGTGCAGGCCAAGTGTGGACAGTAGTTCTCAGGGAGGGGCACTGTCCTGGAGGCCTGGACACAGACGGGCATGATGAATGCCAAAGTGCCAGCAGACACACTCAGGAGGAGCTCCTGGGCTGCCCCCCTTCCCCGGGGTCCTGTCATCATCTCTCCCTCCTCTGCTGGAAAATCACAGAAAACTGGAGGCCCGGAAATCAGCCCAAACTCCATTTCAAGTTTAAGAACTGTCATCGACATCCATAAAATCTGATTAAGGAAAAAGGTATTGGGAGTTCCCTGGTCATCCAGCAGTTAGGACTTAGGCCCTGTCACTGCTATAGCCAAGGTTCAATCCCTGGGGGGAACTAAGATGCATAAGCCACAGAGCATGGCCAAAAAAAAAATTAAAAGACATCAATTTCACAAAAGTATTGACTTCATGATGTACTAAGACTTTCAATATTTGGAACCTGTGTGCCTCCCCCATAACTGCGGGGTCCACACTGGACTGACTGGGGATGGGAGATGGGGGAAGAGTTGTGAGCAAAAATGAACACAATTCTGCTGTTCCCACTGCCTTTGGCCACAGAGGACACACCGGGGACAAAGGAGCCAAAGATGGATGTGTGCGCAGTGAACTGCCAAGGAACACAGGGACGCTGGCCATGGAAAGCTGTGTGTGGACAGTGGCCCACACCCCACTCCTGAACTCCAACCAAAGGCCTTGTGCCTTTGATCGCTGTTTCTACTGCCCGCCCACCCTCACAGCCCAGCCAGAAGAAAGAGGGTCCATGTGGGGCAGGCTCTGATTTCGCGAAGGGCGCCTAGTCCTGGCAGATGTCGCTGGAGAGCCAGGATGTGGTGGGGCGGGGTGTGTGTGTGTGTGTGTGCGTGTGTGTGTGTGTGTGTGCGCACGGAGGTGGGGTTGAACCCAGGCTCCTCTCAGCAGCTGGGCAACCTGAGGAACCTTCAACCTCCCAGGGCCTCCGTTTCCTTGTCCCTAAAACAGAAGCAGCCCGCCTAGATCACCGGTTCCCCCCGGAAGTAAGAGAGCGGGGCAAGCACGTGCGCATGCATGTGCGAGAGTATGTGCGCATGCGCGAGCGCCTGGCTGGGCTGGGCTCGCACAGCGTGGGTGCTGCGGAGCACACCCTGCCATCGCGGGCCGCACCCTGCCCGTCTGGGTCACTGCCTGAGGCACGAGGCTCCATGGCACATCCTGGGGACCTCCGTGAGCCCCCGACCTTCTGAGAGCCCTCAGGGAAGAATGGAGATGGGGACGCAGTGAACACAAGCCTCTTAGGCCCTGAGGAAGGGTGCCAGAGGGGCACGTCCTCCCGTGGGGAAACCCAGGGCTGGGGTCCCAGGGAAAGCTGAGCGCTTGGTGCAGCTATCGTCCCTGGCCCCGTCTCCTCCAGGGCAGTCTGGATGTCTGTGAGCGCAGCAAAGCCACTCTCAGGCCACAAAGCCATGTGGGCCCTGGGGCCGGAACTCAGAGAAAGGCCACTGGGAAGCTCAGGAGAGCTGAGGTGTCCCCGCCAGCGGACAGTCATCAAAGGGCCCCCTCTTCTTGGCCTGGGTCTCCAGGGTTTACAGTGATGAGGTGGGGCAGGAGAAAGCTCCAGAAAGACAGGCCCGTGGTCCTGCTCCCTGAAATGTGCCATGTGTGGGACAAGGCGTGGGGATGATGGCGGTGAGGGGGAGAAAGGAAGGGGCAGGGGAAGACCGGCCCCCTGGAGCTCAGAGGACAGGAACACAGGAACAACACACCCAAGGCCTCCTGGAGGACCTGCAGGAAGAGGAGAGGAAGCCTGGGGGCTGAGTTTCGTCACAGTGACAATGACAGTTCAGCCTTTCTATTACCACTGCCATCCTCACGATCGTAGCAGCTGGCATCCCGTGTGTCATGTGTCAGGGACCACGCAAAGCACTCGTTTACTAATAACAACCCGCCCGATAAATGCTCCCAGTTTCTCTATTTCACAGAAAAGCAAGTGGAGGATAAGCGGAAAGTGAGCAGCCCAGGGTCACTCAGCTGGGAGTGGCAGAGCTGGCATTGGAACCCAGGTCTGGCTGACCCTAAAGCTTACAGTCTTAACCACTCCCAGTGCAGCCTTTGGAAAGAAGAGGATCAAGGGTAGAAGGAGGGGCAAAGAGAGAACTACTGAAAAAATCAGACAAATCCATTATTGGGGATTTCAGCGCCTCCATCGACGACTGATAGCACAAGCGGTCAGGAAGGATACAGAGAACCTAAACAGCACGGTCCCTCGACTGGATCTAACCGACATTTACAGAAACACTCCACCCAACAACAGCAGATGACGTAGCTTCTCAAGCTCATAAGGAGTATTCACCAAGGAGAGGCCACATGCTGGGGAAGAAAACATATCTGAACAAAGTTAAGAGGATAGAAATCATATGTGTACTCTTAGACCACAATGGTAGTAAACCAGAAATCAGTAACAGAAAAATAGCTAGAAAATTCCCTACTAATTGGAAATTACACAACACACTTCTCAATAACACTAGGGCCAAAGAATTATTAAGAACAATTTTAAAATATCTGAACCAACTGAAAATGAAAATACAATTTATCAAAATCGGTTCAGTTCAGACGCTGGGTCATGTCCCACCCTTTGTGATCCCACAGATTGCAGCAAGCCAGGCTTCCCTGTCCATCACCAATTCCTGGAGCTTGCTCAAACCCATGTCCATTGAGTCGGTGACGCCATCCAACATCAAAATCTGTGGGATGCAGCTAAAGTGGTGCTTAGAGAGAAATTCATAGCCTTGAAATGCATGTGTTAGAAAAGTGGACAAATAACAAGATAGTCTGCTTTGAACACGATGCCACAGGGACTATGGATTTTTAAAAAATGCCAGGCAACAACCCAGCAGGCAGAGAACCAGGTCCCTGTTCAGTGTCCCAACAGAAAGTGCCAAGCTCACACCTACCCCCACAAGTCAGCAGGTTCTGCAGGAGCACGAGGTGGACCGGACACGAGCATCGCGGCGTCCCGTCGCCCTTGGCGATGCAGATGTGAGAACAGCCTCCATTGTCACGGGCACAGGGGTGGGCTGCTGTGGAAAGAAATGAAGGAAGGAGTCGGACCCTGCCTCCAGTCTCAGGACTTCAGCCTAGAGGAGGCAGGGGATGAGGGCCAGGCTAGACCTCACAGTAACTGGCACTCCTACAGGAGTGCAGTCAACCCTCGCACTTCATTCCCAGGGCAGCCAGGCGAGTCTGTGTCTGTGGACGCTGCATTTTGCCAGTGAGGAAGTGGCGACCAAAAGCACTTCTAGAACTTTTCCGACATCACACCCCAGCCTTCTGCACCAGCTCCCACTGTGCCCACAACCATCATGCTACACTGCCCACCTATGCGTCTGTCTCTCATGGTGTAGTGGGCTAGTGGTGGGCCCCCCAAAAGATATGTCCACATCCTAATGCCCAGAATCTGAGGATGCGACCTTTACTGGGGAAAAGGGTCTCTGCAAATGATGTGATCACATTAAAAATCTTGAGATGGGGTCTAATTCTGAATTATCTGGGTGGGCATTAAATCTACTAACAATGTCCTTATAAGAGACCACATAAGAGGTGAGGGCTTCCCAGGTGGTGCTAGCAGTAAAGAACATGCCTGCCAGTGCAGGAGCCATAAGAGATGCAGGTTCAGTCCCTGGGTTGGGAAGATCCCCTGGAGAAAGGCATGGCAACTACTCCGGTACTCTTGCCTGGAGAGTCCCATGGACAGAGGAGCCTGGTGGGCTACAGTCCATGGGGTCGCAAAGAGTCAGACACAACTGAAGTGACTTAGCATGCAAGCAGGCAAGAGGTGAGGACAGGGGAGAAGGCCATGTGACGGCAGAGGCTGCAATGGTGCAGCCGTAAGAACACCTGTAACCGTCTTTGTCATCCCCCTGGTCCCCATCCCCTCAGCCCCCTCATTCCCAGCCTCCAGAGAGAGCACAGCCTTGGAGGCACCTTGGCTCTGAACTCCTGGCCTCCAGAACTAGGAGGGAATACATTTCTGTTGCTCTCAGTCAGCCAGTTTGTGGTCGCTTGTCACAGCAGCTGCAGTAAACTAACACATGTGGAAATTAACATAGTAAAGGTGGTGAACCCCGGGAACCCTGAATATGTCAATTACATTAACTTCCTGTGCCCAATCTCTGGACCATGGTTAGGAGCCTGGGAGGGTGGCTGACCTCCCCCAGGTGACAGGAAATGGCAAGAGCACTCTGGTCCTCACCCCTACCCCCGAAGACAAGTCACGGCTTTTTCCGCCTCCATCTCAACGATTAGGTGTTTTTAAAATGGCAGAGTCGTAGCTGAGAGCAGGGTCAGCCAACTTTTTCCATAAAAAATGAGAAAGTAAATAATTCTGGCTTCACAGGCCAGGCCGCCAGTCGTGACTCCCGGTCAGCCAGCTGCAGGGCAAAGGCAGCCAGGACGACGGGGACCCACAGGCTGCAGAGGGCCACCCCTGGTGTAGAGGTTAGCTGTGGGGTCATGTGCGGAAGCAGGACGGGTGGCCCATGTCCCATATCAACATGGCAGAGCCCTCCACAGGCCTTCCCGCGCTCCCCCAACACGAGGAGCCTCTCCATGTCACCCCAGATCCCACAGATTGCTGCTCACAGACACGCCCCTGGTTTCCAACCCCAAACCTGCTTGCTGAACACTGCCTGGTCCTCCCAGCCCCAGCCTCCAAGCCCGGTCAGTGCACCTGGCATTCTGACGACACCAGCAGGCAGCGGGTCCTGACCTTTGTGGGCTGGGCATTCACCGTTCTGACTATCTGCCAGTGACACCCAGGAATCCGTGACTTAGCTTAGCATGGACTAAGGGGCCAGATGAACACAAACATGCTAACCCATAAGCATGGGGCGCCTGGGTTATCTAGAAGCTAGTTTCCTGGTGACTTCACTTATCTGGGACCCAGCTGATTACCACAGAAACTTCCATCGAGCAGTCAACAAAGAAGTGACCGATTTGGAGGTCATGTCCCTGATTCTGAGCAGGAAGCCTAACAGAAAAAATCCCAGTGGCTAAAGCATGGGCTCTGGCTGCAAACCCAGGCCCCCTCGTGTTTATTGGCTGGGTGACAGGGGAAGTAATACCCTTACTGAGTTCTACTTTTTTCAGCTGTAAAATATAATTTCATTTGAAATTATAAATTATTGTGAAATAACATATATAATGTAATAATATACTGAAAACAGGGCTGGGGTGCAAAACAGTCAAAATGCAGTGTGGCCAAGGCAACAGGCCAACAGGGGTGGGCTGGGGTGAGGCTGGGCAGCCCCAGGGCCTTGAAGGCAGCCAGACCGTGGGCATCACAAGACAAGGACAGTGAAGGCCCTGCTCACTCAGCTGGCAGCCCAGGTGTACGTACTGAATAAAGAGAGAAAAGCAAGGAGGCAGAGACGGGTAGACACTTGCACACACACACACCTCCGTATCCACATATAGGCAAGGGCCGGGTGGAGGAACCAGAGGTCCTGATTACGGACATCCCTCTCACAGGCCCCTGGACACAGCCAGGCTGTGGTAGGCAGAATCCTAAAGTGCCCCCAAATTCCCCACCCTGCTCCCCAGCTGGGGAGGATGTGGTGAGCTATCATGCCCGTGGTTTTATCACCTTTCTTGGCAAAGGGACATACAGATGTAATTAAGGTTACTAATCAGTGGATGCAGAGTCAGTCTAAAGGGTGATTCATCTAAAGCTGGACCAAATCTCATCACAGGCACTTGGAAAGCAGAGTGGGTTCGAGAGCTGGGAACGGATGTCAGAGCGGTCCGATCTGTTGCTGATGGAGAAGGGGATGGGGTGAGGGCCTGAGGGTGGTCTCTGGACACCGAAACTGGGCCCAGCCAAAACCAGAAAGAAACGGCAGCAGCCGCACCCTCGCCTCGGTCCGCCCTCCTCCCTTTCTCCAAGGGGGCCGGTCCAGGGGTTGCTGTGCTCTGTGCAGAGGCGTTCCCTCCCCTCGGGAGCCCCGCACACCCCCACTGCCCGCCCCACGTACAGAACTCCTCCAGACTGATGTCCTCCACAGCATGAATGCCGGTCAGGTGCGCGACACGGCCCTGGACTCGTGTCCGTGCGTCCCCCGTGGTCTTGTCCACACGCTCGATCATCTGCTGCTGGCGGTCAATCCAGTAGAGATGCTTGCCCAGCACGGTCAGGCCCACAGGCTGCACGATGTTGGCGTCCTCCAGGGTCAGGCGGTTGGCTCCTGAGAAGGGGATAAGCGCCCCCTGAGTGGCAGCTGACCCCGAGAGCTCAGCCCATGCTCCCTCCGGGAGAACGGAGGGCTGCCGGGAGCCTGGGGGACGCTGGGCTCAGGCTGGCCACGCTCCCTGGAAGCAGGAGACCTGAGACCTCCTCTCAGTCAGCCTTGCTTCCACCTGGGTTGGCCTTGTGACCATGGCCATGGACCCAAGTTGCTGATCCCCTGAAAGCACGGTGCCTCCCCTTCCCCCAGCCCACCCCAACTTCTGGCAGAAAAGCCCCTCCAAGCTCCCATTCTTGCTCTTCTCCAGCCCAGGGGCCTCCAGACTAAGGCAGCCATGGCCAAGCAGCTATAAGTGCGGGCGCTGGAGGCAAAGGGCACAGGACTCCTGTTCCACCCCAAGCTGGGGGCCCCGGGCAGCTGGCTCACCCTCTCTGAGCCTCCCTGGACTCTACCGATCAGGAATCATTCGGGTCCCACATTCTGGAATGTGGCTGGCAGACTGCATGTGCCTCCTCGCAGCAGGCCCAGGCAGACTGTGGCATGTGGCCAATGACCAGAAGGCGGGCGTTCCCGGCGGGTCAGACAGGGTGGCTGTCGAGGGACCAATCCCCAGGGAGGCCCAGGACGCGTACCTGACAGGTCACAGCTCTCGATGCGCTTCAGGTCCGCGTCCACCCAGAAGAGCTTGCCCAGCGTGTTGTCCACCACGAGGGCCACGGGGCGGATGAGGCCGGTGGTGAAGAGGACCTCACGCTCGGTGCCGTCCAGGGCGGCGCGCTCGATCTTGGCGGCGCGGTCCTGCATGTTGGTGAAGTACAGGTACCTGCGGAGGGCGGCAGTGAGGACCTGCTGTGTCCTGCCCCGTCCTCGGCAAAGCCCCAGAGAGACGGGCCCCGACCCTGCAGACATCCAGCCAGTGAGCGGTCACATGACCCCGGCTTCGAGGCAGTAGCCCCCGGAGGTGAAAGGTCACACCCTGGAGGGACTGGAGAATGTCCCCCAAGACCTCATGGCTACCTGGAACCTCGGAATGTGACCTTACTGGGAAACAAGGTGTTTGGAGATGTAATTAAGGATCAAAATGAGGCCACCCTTGGGACTTCCCTGGCGGTCCCAGTTGGTTAAGGCTCCAAGCTTCCACTGCAGGGGGGCACTGGTTCAATCCCTGGTCAGGGAACTAAGATCCCGCATGCTGTGCAAGGGCCCTCAACCAGTGAGAGTGGCCTTAAGAGAGAGAAGAAGCCACGGGACACAGAGAGACGTCCATGTGATGACACGGACAGAGGGGAGGGATGCAGTCACAAGCCTAGGAGCACCCAGGGCCCCCGGAGCTGAGAGGCAGGAAGTAGCCTCCCCTCCAGACTCTGGCAGGAGAACGGCCTTGCTGCCCCTGACTCTGGCCCTTGGAACTTCAGGAGAACAGGCGTCCGTGTTTGAAGCCCCCAGTTTGTGGTCACTGTGGCAGCCATTCCTCTGGTTCCTGAAGAACCACCAGTTCTAACTGAGCCCCTGGGTGCTGCACGGCTGGTGTCCGTGCCGGCCGCTCTCTTCACCAGGAAACTGAGCCCCTGGGAGGCCATGTCACACAGGCAGTAAGTGATGAAATCCGGATTTGAACTCGGGTCTGCACGACAGCCCCTGCGCAGAAGCTCCAGCACACAGTGCCGGGACAGGTCTGACTCTGGCTCTGAATGGCCAGCCCTGTGGGTATCTGGGGTGACCACCATGCTCCTGCCTCCCACCTCCAAAAGTTCCTAACCTCACGTCATGGGGCTTTGGGTGCCCCCCTGCTCTGGTCCTCTCCTCCGGGACCCTCCACATCTGTCCGCATGTCTCAGCCTACCAGAGAACCTGAGGGCTGACGTCAGAGCGTCAGGGAGCTTCATAGAAGGAAGAAGCTCCAGTCAGGTAGTGACCTCCCTGTGGTGGGACCTATGCAAGTCAATAACTTGCCATCACCCGGGGTGCCACGGAAGGGATGGTTGTACAGGGTTCAAATTTGATGGGATGGTGCGACACCTATGAACTAGAGCTCACATCCTGCCTGTGTCTCTCAACAGAGCCCCCACCCATGCACAGGCTTTCAGTCCAGGCCGTGTCTCTGCTTCCTCCCCACGACTGGGAATGAGCTGGTGTTTCCTCGCCCCGCCGACCCCTGGCTGTGGTGGCAGGGACCCTGGGGAGCTTCTGATGTTTGGGCGTGTTGGGGGTGGAAGATCCCTCCCGGCCGGAGAGGCCAGCATGCACGGGAAGGGCGCCCGGCGCACCCCCACAGGGACAGCAGCCCAGCCCATAGCGGCCCCGCACCCGCGCTCGGCGTTGACAGTGATGGCCCTCGGCTTGTCGCGGTCCCCCCGCAGCACCACGCCCACGGCGTCCCCATTGAGTCGGTGGACGTTGATGGTGTCGGTGGCCTCGCACGTCCAGAACAGTGTCCGGCTGTAGACGTCGATGCTGAGGTCGTGCGGCTGCCTGTCTGGGTTCTGGCTTTGGCCCGGAGAGGTCAGAACGAAGGGCTGTAAGACGGTAAAGAAACGAGCATCCGCTGGAGACGCGGCGGGGAGCATGGAGGCCTCCACCCCAGTCCACAGCGAGCGTCAGAATCTCAACCCTGTTTGGAACTTTTCCTTTCCAACCAGCTCTTGTCCACACGTCCACCGGAGAGTGAAGGGTTCCCCCGACAGCCTCCGGGGGAGTTCTTGCCACGAGCTCTGGGCCAGGCCCGGCCACTGCTGATGACACAGGACCCAGATGGTAGCCACCCCACCCCAGCTGGCCAGCCCGGGCCTGCTCGCAGAGAGGGGGACCGCCAGGCGGCCAAGTGGTCAGCCAGGATCACAAGGCCCCCGGCTCAAGGCATCTCCTCCCTTCTTGTTTCCTTAGACCCAGGCTTTTGGATTAAGACTCTCAAGTCTTGCTTTTAAAGTACACAGGGATTGATGCTGAGGCTGAAGCTCTAATACTCTGGCCACCTGATGTGAAGTGTTGACTCATTGAAAAGACTCTGATGCTGGGAAAGATTGAAGGCAGGAGGAGAAGGGTACGACAGAGGATGAAATGGTTGGATGGCATCACTGACTCAATGGACATGAGTTTGAGCAAATTCCGGGAGCTGGTGATGGACAGGGAAACCTGGTGTGCTGCAGTCTGTGGGGTCGCAAAGAGTCAGACATGACTGAGCGACTGAACAACAACACAAAAATTTAGGGTGCCGTGCTAATGGGTGTCCAGCTTGGAGGTTCACCTCTCAGTCTCCTCCCTGAGGGTCAGAGGCTGGGGATGGGGTTTAAGGGCAGATGAGGGTACAGGCCGCCCCGCAGGGTATCCTGGGAGCCCAGGGGCAGTGCGTGCCCCTCTCGGAGGCTGTTATCCCTTTGGGTCTCCACCCCGAGCCTCTCCCAGGAACTCTGCCCAACTTTGTGCCGTCCACTGCATCTCAGGGAAGAGCCTGGCTCTCAGAGTCACCGACAGAGAATGCCATCAAGGGGCGACCTAATTTCATGAACTGACGCCGGAGGAGGAGCACCCCTCATTGCCCTCCCAGCCCAGAGCCCAACTCCCTGGTGGATGTGGTCCCTCTGGGTGCTTGGGCAACTTGACCTGGTGCAAAGGGGCTTCCCAAGCTCCTGGGCTGCCACCACCAATGGTCTGGATGAAAAGCCCCTTCTCCTGAGAAGGGCATCATCTTTTAATGATGCTCTGACCACAGCTCATCACAGACCCTCTTTATCTGCCTCTTTTCAGGCGTTAATAAAACAACAATTCACCAAAGGGGGAAGAGGCGGCTTGCAGGCAAAAGGAAGCCCCCTTCCCCAGGCCCAGCCTCTAGGACCCAGCTGGAGAGGAACCCCCCACCCCCCCACCCCCCCACACCCGGCAGCCTCTGGTCCAGCCCTGCTGGGCAGCTAGAAGTGTGCCACTCACATCTCTGCAGGTAACAACATCCACATCCTGGGAGCTGTGGGCCCTAGGAGGCAAGTGTCAACTCCAACCAGCACCTTCCTTTCTCAGGAGCCACGGAGCTCTCTGGCCAAAGACCACAGACCAGTGTAGCCAACGGCCTGGGAGTAAGATTCCAGCCAGCCCTGACCAGAGTCAGGCTCCCCCTGAAGGGTGGGTATGTGGGAGCCGGGCACACACTCATCGGAACAACCAGCGGAGAAAAGCGCATGGTGTAATGACACAGCACCCACGTCCCTCCCCGGGCAGACAGGAACGAGGAGATCAACCTCACATGGCCGGCCAGCTTCACAAAGCCCGAGCTCCAGTTTTAACATAAGAAACAGCACAATGCCAGCCCAAAAGGTCTTAACAGAAGCCAACTCAACGTCACCAAGACAGCCTGCCCCATCACAGTACAGAGCGGTCCTTAACCAAGTGGCCCCAAAGCGGATGCAACCCGTGTCCACTGGTGGGTGGACAGGTAAGCAAAGCGTGTTCTGTACACGCAGTGGGATGTTATTCAGTCTTAAAGAGGAAAGAAATTCTGATACCTGCCATGATGAACCTCGAGGTCACTGTGCTCAGTGAAATCAGCCAGTCACCAAAGGACAGACATCAATCGCGTGGTTCTAACTATATGCAGGACTTAGGAGCTGTCAGATTCACAGAGACAGAAAACAGGACGGTGGGTGCCAGGGACTGGGGGAGGAGGGGGGCGTGGAGAGTAGTGTTTAATGGGGACAGACTGTCATCAGAGACAGACAGTGGTGACGGCTGTTCAACAGTATGAACGTACTTAATGCCACAGAGCTGGACATTTAAAAACGGCTAAAATGGTACATTTTATGTAATGTATGTTTACCACAATGAAAAAATACAATATTAAATAGAAAAACAAAAGCCGAGTAGATAATAATGAGCTTCCCAGGCAGCACCTGTGGTAAAAGAAGGAGGCGCAAGAGACGCGGGTTCGATCCCCGGGTCAGGAAGATCCCTTGGAGAAGGGAATGGCCCCCCACTCCAGTATTCCTGCCTAGAGGATTCAGTGGGCACAGGAGCCTGGTGGGCTACAGCCCATGGGGCCGTGAAGAGTCAGACACGACTGAGCAGGCAACTAATAATGAAGAACACCGTCCTTGGGCTGGGGGTGGTGCTCCAAATAAGCAAAGCCACAGGAAAACGGAGTTCAGTAGGGAGGGAAATGAATGTTATCTAGATTAAGTCCTCTTGCTGCTGCTGCTGCTAAGTCACTTCAGTCGTGTCCGACTCTGTGTGACCCCATAGACGGAAGCCCACCAGGCTCCCCCGTCCCTGGGATTCTCCAGGCAAGAACACTGGAGTGGGTTGCCATTTCCTTCTCCAAAGTCCTCTTAAAAGGGCCTTTTTCTTCAAAGTCCTCCCCCCCTTTTGCAGACACCATAAAAGAATGCAAAAGAACGCTGCCTCTCCCTGGGACTTGAAGGCAATTTGCACCCAGCAACTTTCTCAGCAGGGAAGCCACAGTCCATCAATTAACACTTCACGTTCTCCAAAGGGCTCAAAGTCACTCTCACCTGAGCCGAGACAGAGATGAAAGAAATCCATTCCCACCATCTTCCCCAGGCTCTGCTCCCATCTGGGCACAGCTGGAGCTTCTACCATCCACCAAGGACAGACACATCAAAGGACAGTTAACTTGACACTGTTGCTGGATGAAGTATTTCGTGCTGGCCCGCTGTACAGGCAGCACTGGTACCCAGCTCGGGGCAGGAAACAGAAACACTTTACGTTACAGACAGGAAGATCTGCTGTAAATTCCTCCTGACACAAAACAGCCTTGCTGTCAGGACAGAGCCAAGACTCCCCCACGATGACATAAGCTATTACAGTGACTACTTGATCGAGAAAGATGGCTGGGTTCCGTAGCTTTTGCGAAAGGAGACTTTCGAAACTGGCATGACCAGGCAGACGTGTCCTACTGGGATTCTGGCCACAGTTCCCTGTCACACGGCTGGATACGCCGGATGAGCCCGGAGGCTGCAGCGACAATGTCTTTCCTGGCCTGGGCACAAACTCCTAACACAGAAAAGCAGTCAGTTCTGCGAGACTCAGGTTTGGGAAACGTGCCTCTGCTCCCACGCCGTGATGTATCAGGGACACTTCAGCAGAGCGTGGTTTTCGAGTTTGCACAACTCCATCCAGGAGAAACACTAGCAAGTGCAGAGCACGCAGCTGGCCCCGCGCTAAGCAGGGGTGAGTAAACACACACCTCCAGCGTCCCTCAGACCTCATGCACTGGGAGCCACACCATCCATGCTGGGGTTTCAAAGTTACGTCCCATCTCAGGCAACCCTCCTTCCACAGTTCCACCAAAAACCCACAAGCTGCGACCCTCCAACTCCCGTGTCCTCAGCCAACTTCGGGTCTCTGAAAGGTCAAGGGCTGTATCTGCTGTAGCATTTATGTATCAAACCATTTAGGGTGCAGGGTGGGGCCCCTGCATCGCCAGGTTCCTCTTTTGCTTAGTTTGTCATTGATGGAGTTTTGAGAGCTGCGTTCCTAGTCCCCCACCCCGCGCCACCAGCCCTGGGGTCTGTTCTGCACCATTTTACACAGTGCGGTGATTTTCAGAAACATACATACTGCTTCACAGCAGAAATGACTGTATACAACTCCTCTGAAATAAAAAATAAACCTAGAATAACCAATACCAACTGTTCTTGTGCAAAACCACTGTGAAAGGGAAAAAAAAAAACCCACGGGGTTTGACATCCACCAGCACTCTGTAAACAGCTGCAAAATCCAGTTTCTACACAGAGTCATCATCTCAGGGTTTCGCACGACTCAGCCTGACACCCCACAAGGACATAACTGGGGTCCAGATCATCACCTACCGCCCACCGTGCTCCCCTGGCACACCCCCTCTGCTATGAAAAGAGGGCGGCAGTGGCCTGGAAGCCTCCAGGGCCAGCTCCTGTGGAAGCACACCCCGCCCCGGCTGCCCCTCCGGACTCCAGCGCTCCCAATAGGCACACTAGCCTGGGTTCCGTCGTCCTTGGCTCGTTTGATGTTCTGGCGCCCGTCCACCCAGTAGATGAACTTGTCCAGCGGGTCATAGTCGATGGCCTTGACGTTGCGCAGGCCCTGCAGCGGCAGGATGAGGTCCGGGCTGCGCTGGTCGTCGGGGATCATCCGGCTGACGGCACACTTCTGGCTGAACAGCAGGAAGGTGGTGGGTGCTGGAGGGGGCAGAGAGAGGAGGGGCCGCCGGTCAGGGTCGGAGCGAAGAGGGAGGGGGCGGGGAGGATGGCGCCGCCTCCTACGGGAAAAAGTGGGTCCGTGTGTGTACCTAGGAGACGGGCGTGGAAAACGGCTGGAAGACACAGTTGATTCTTGGTGGGGACTGTGAGGAATTTGACTCTGCGTGTTACACATGCCTCTGTTGTTTCAGTATTTTATTATAAGGGTATGCGTTATTTTAAAACTAGACATCCATTTCTTTTTGAAAAACATTTACTTGGCTGCGCTTGGCCGTAGTCGCAGCACACAGGACCTTCGCTGAGGCATGCGGGACCTTCAGTTGCAGCATGCACACTCTTAGCTGATGCATGTGGGACTAGTGCCCTGACCAGGGGTCGAACCCAGGCCCTAAGCAGATGGAAAGCAAAGCCTTAGCCACTGGGAAGCCCTGTGGAAGCCCCAGGACCACCTGGGAAGCCCCTCAATAAAAACAAAAATTAAAAAAACATCTTTTTTTGATGTGGACCATTTTAAAAGTCTTTATTAAATTTGTTACAATTCTGCTTCTGTTTTATGTTTGGTTTTCTTGGCCAAGAGGCATGTGGGATCCTATCCCCGCAACCAATTCACACCCCCTGCACTGGAAGGCAAAGTCTTAGCCACTGGACCACCAGGCAAGACCCCCATTTCTTTTTAGATTATCAAGACTTAAGTCGGAAGAAGGGAACGGCAGTGAGCCTCAGACTCTGATCGACAATGTGTGAGATGCTCTGGTGACTGTGGGATTCTCCAGGGGCGTCTATGAGCTCCAGAGAATGGCCGAAAACCGTGGGAACAGTGAGACCAGGAGGGGGCGCTCCTCAGGGCTGTCAGGACCCAGAACGTGCAGAGGCCACTGTCAGAGCTATGGCTGCGCCACGTGAATCCAATCATGGCCCTGGGTCTGCAGCCGTGGGAGCTGGCACCCAGGTCACATCCCCTCTGGGGCGTGGATGACTTGCACCTCCATTTGACTCCTCGAGGTTATGGCCCCCCTGGAAATTGGACAACAAGACCAAAGGGAGCCCAGGAGTGGGGAGTCCCAGGCTGTGGCCCCAGGCCCATCACATACCAGCCGAGGACTGCCACCAAGTCCCTCCACCCTTTGAGGCTGTGGGTCCCTCATCCACACTTTTAGACCGTGGATGCCCAGCCCTCCCAACGCCCAGGGCCGCGAGAGGCTCACACAAGGCCCCGGGTGACAAAGAGCTTTGTAAACTGTCTACAGCTGCTCAGAGGCCGAGTTCTAACCAGCGCCCTGGTGATGTCACAGGAGAAAAGCCTGCCAACAGGACACGTCTGCTCTCCCTGCGGGCCGTGGGGAAGTCATGCTCCAGCTCTCTGAACCTCGCTTTTCTGAGTAACGAAACGAAAGATAAAAGGCCGGCCTCATTTAGAGCGTCAGTGTGAGGATCACATAAGCGGACGTGAGGCTGGCAGTAAGGGGTCGGGGCGGGGACTCTGGAGCCAGCCTGCCTGGATTCAGATCTGGTTCCAAGTCTTACTGCTGTGTGGCCTTGGGTGGGTAACTACGTGTCTCTGTGCTCAGGCTCCTTGTCTGTGAAATGGGGACAGTGATGTTGCCTATCCCATAGACTGGAGGACTGCAGCTGCTGGTGCTAAGTCGCTTCAGTCGTGTCCGACTCTGTGCGACCCCATGGGCCGCAGCACACCAGGCTCCTCTGTCCATGGGATTATCTAGGCAAGAATACTGGAGTGGGTTGCCATTTCCTTCTCCAAGACTGGAGGATTAAGTGCTCTAAAAAGCATTTGGAATAGTGCCCAAATCTGTAAGTGACAGAGACTGTTTTTCACAGACAAAGAGCCTCCCACGGGACATATCAGGTGAGGGCTTGGCCCATCTAATCATGTTGTGATGAAGCAACAGGTCTTCTACCCAGCCCGGGCCTCCAGGTCACACTGTGCATATGTGCAGTGCACAACCTGCCCAACTGCCCATGTGCACCCCGATAGGACGCTCCTTTCTGCCTTATCCGTCAGAGGCAGGCTGATCGCACGTGGGAGCGAGGGGCAGGGGGACAGCGAGGCGCTTACGGCTGCAGTTGCGGCTGCTGGGGTCCAGGGTATAATGCGAGGCGCAGCCGCAGCGGTGGCCGCTGGGGACAGCGAGGCACAGTTGGCCACACTGCCCGTTGTTGTGCGTGCAGTCGTTGAGGCCGTCCTGGCGGGAGGAGTGGAACACCAGGATGTCCATCACGAAGTCCAGGTGGCCCTGGATGAGGGTGCGGTTCCGGCCGCTGGTCTTGTCGGCCCGCTCGATGCTGTGCAGGTTCCAGTCTGTCCAGTAGATGTAATCGCTGTACTGGGTCAGACCGAAGGGGTGCGGGAGGTCATCCGCAATCACGACGCGCTCCTGACCTGCGTGGAGACATGGGGGTGTGGCGTCAGCCAGGGCACCGCACGGGCGCCAACCCACAGCCTGGCCACCTAGGTCGGGCTCATAAAGCGTGCAAGCACTCTGGGAAACCAGCAGGGCCCACTGAGCCTGGATGTGCGCCTAACCTGAGGGTAGGCAACTCCCCTCCCGCTGCACAAGAGACGTGCATGGAGCGTTCCCCCAAATGACACAGCTGAGACTGTGTGCAGCAGCAACTGTGTAACAGCCACGGCAGCAAACAACCCAAATGTCCGTCAACAGTAGGATGGGTATAACCTTCATGCCATGGAAATGACGCAGCCGTAAAACAGAATAACAATGTGGGTGAAGCTCAGTCATTAGATTGAAAGAAGCCAGATGCTGAAGAGCACACGCTGCACGGTCAGCGATAGAAAGTTCTAGAACGGCACAACTAGAGCATGTAGACAGACGTCAGTGCAGCAGTGAGCCCTGAGGAGGCCGCTAAGCTTGACTAAGAGCCTTTTGGGGCCTGGAGACTTCCTTGCTTTGATCTGCATGGAAACTGCACAGCCTATGTTGATGCTTCTATGGATGTACAAGTATCGGTATGTAAAAGTTCTCCAACCTGACCACTTTTTTGTACTTTACTGTATTTGTACGTCAGAAAATATTTCATTTTGGCCACATCATGAGGCTTGCAGAACCTCAGTTCCCTGATGTCAATAAAAATTTTTAAATTAAACCTTCTGTCTAGCAGTCTACCATAGGGATGGGAACCAGGCTCTGGAGTCAGCCTGGGTCCCCTTGCTCCTCCACTGATCACATGACCTCGAGCAATCTGTGTAAGCTCCTTGACCCTCATTCTCCCCACCTGCAAAGTAAGTATTCTTCAGAGTGCCCTCAGGACTTCCCTGGCGGTCCAGTGGTTAACACTCTGTACTCCCAATGCAGGGGGCCTGGGTTCAATCCCTGGTCAGGGAACCAGATGTCACAAAGTGAAAGTGGAAGTCGCTCAGTCGTGTCTGACTCTTTTCAACCCCATGGACTATACTGTCCATGGAAATCTCCAGGCCACATACTGGAGTGGGTAGCGTTTCCCTTCTCCAGGGGACTGTCCCAAGCCAGGGACTGAACCCAGGTCTCCCACATTATGGGCAGGTTATTTACCGTCTGAGCCACCAGGGAAGCCCATGAATACTGGAGTGGGTAGCCTTTCCCTTCTCCAGAGGATCTTCCCGACCCAGGAACTGAACCGGGGTCTCAACCAGGGAGGCCGCAACTAAAGATCCCTCATGCTGCAACAAAGAGCTGAAAAACGAAGCCTGTCCTCATGCGTACCCATGGCACTTAAATGTAATAAATTATGATAAAAAAATCAACGAGGTCTGTGATTATCACTGTGATAAATATTCAGTGAGATCATGTAGAATGCACGGAGAATGGTCAAAATGCCAGTACAAAATGAGTGCTTGGTAAAAGTTACGTGCAATGCAGGAGACCCGGGTTCAGTCCCGGGGTTGGGAAGATCTCCTGGAGAAAAGAATTGCTGCCCAGTCCAGTATTCCTTTTATTTATCTGTTTTTGGCTGTGCTGGGCCTTCGCTGCTGCTCAGGCTTTTCTCTAGCTGTGGCGAGCAGGGGCGATGCTCTAGTTGCAGTGAGTTTCTCACTGTGGTGGCTTCTCTTGCTGCCGAGCACAGGCTCGAGGGTTCAGTAGTTGAGGCCCATGAGCTCTAAAGCACAGGCTCAATAGCTGTGGTTCGTGGGCTTAGCTGTTCCGAGGCATGTGGGATCGTCCCAGACCAGGGTTGGGACCAGTGTCTCCTGCATTGGCAGGCAGACTCTTTACCATGAGCCACCTGGGAAGCCCCCCACTCGAGTATTCTCGCCTGGAGAATTCCATGGATAGAGGCACCAGGTGGGACTCATTGGAAAAGACCCTGATGCTGGGAAATACTGAAGGCCAAAGGAGAAGGGGGTGGCAGAGGCTGAGATGGTTAGATAGCAACACCTACTCAATGGACATGAATATGAACAAACTCTGGGAGACAGAAGGAAGGGAAGCCTAGAGTGCTACAATCCATGGGGTCACAAAGATTCAGACACGACTTAGCAACTGAACAAGAAGAAGAAGTTATGAGCAGAATAACATTCTCCTCCTTCTTTTCCAGGGCTTTCCTCATAGCTCAGTTGGTAAAAAAAAAAACTGCCTGCAATGCGGGAGACCTCGGTTCAATTCCTGGGTCAGGAAGATCCTCTGGAGAAGGGATAGGCTACCCATTCCAGTATTCTTGGACTTTCCGGGTGGCTCAACTTGCAAAGAATCCTCCTGCAATGTGGGAGACCAAGGTTCGATCCCTGGCTTGGGAAGATCCCCTGGAGAAGGGAAAGGCTACCCACTCTGGCCTGAAGAATTCCATGGACTGTATAGTCCATAGGGTCACAAAGAGTCGGACATGACTGAGCGACTTTCACTCACTCACTCCCTCTTCTCCAAAGAGGTCCACGTTCTGATTTCTAGGATTTGTGAACATCATGCCTTACACGGCTGGGGGCTTTGCAGGTGTGACTCAATTAAAGGTTCTGAACTGCAGAGATGATCCTGGATTATCCCAGGACAGCCGGTGTAAACAAACAGGTAGAGAGAACAGGACAGTGAGAGGGACTGGTCACTATAGCCGCCTTTGAAGTTGGAGGAAGGGGCCACGAGACGAGGAGGCAGGCAGCCTCCAGAAGATGGAAAAGGCACTGGGCCCAGACAGCAGCCTCCGGAAAGGAGGGGGCCAGGCTCACACCTTGCTTGTAGCCCACTGACCCCATCTGGGGATACGGCTGCTCAGGCTAATGCCAGCAGCAGAGGAGACGTGTCAAATGAACCAGGGTCTGAGCACCGAGCAGCCGCGTGCAGAACACACACAACTGTGGGCAGCTTCTGGGGCTACAGCGGCAACAGGCAGGCTCAGGGCCGGGAGGGACGGCGCACAGCGGAAAGGACGCAGGGCGGGGCTGAGCCCTGCAGGAGGGAGAGAGCACGTGCGGGGCCCAGGGACTCTCAACCTCGACCCCGGTGTGGTATCCTAAGTCTTCCCCCGTCAAAGTGTGTGCTGTACAAATGCCTCACGTGTGCTGTGTGCATGCTGAGTCACTCAGTTGTGTCCAGCTCTTTGTGACCCCCATGGACTATAGCCTGCCAGGCTCCTCTGTCCATGGGATTTTTTCCAGGCAAGAATACTGAAGTGGGTTGCCATTTCCTCCTCCAGGGGATCTTCCCAACCCAGGGATCGAACCTGCGTCTCCTGCACTGCAGGTGGATTCTTTACCACTGAGTCACTGTGGAAGCCAATGTACACATATGCTCTATTTCACGGTAAAAATGATGCCAATGATGAGAATTTTCCTGGTGGTCCAGGGGCTAAGACTCAGCATTCCCAATGCAGGGGACCAGGGTTCAATCCCTGATCAGGGAACTGGATCCCACATGCAGCAACTAAGAGTTTGCATGCTGCAACTAAAGATCGAAGGAAGATCCTTCGTGCCACAGCTAAGACCCCATACAGCCAAATAAATATTTTTTAAAAAATGAAGCCCATGAAAACGAATCATTGACGTGTGTACATGCGCCTCCTATGTGGGAGTAGGAGGAAGCAGAACGGAAATCATCTATGGCACGATTTGAAATAATGTTTTGAAAATGATTTTTAAAAAGGAAAAAAGGGGAAAAAAAAAAAAGTTCACAATCCACGCTCAGCTGTTACACACAGGCACTCTTCCCACTGGGGCCTCCCCTGTTGTCAACCAAGCGCTCTGAACACGTCTGTGCCGTTCAGTGGGAAACCTGCCATGGCAGAAAACAGCCTGGCCGGATGCACCCAACTGGCCTCGACCTGCAGGCTTGGGCGGCTTTCCAGGGCTTTCACTGCTTTTCCTCCGAGTGTGTCATCACTCTGGGGTAATCAGGGAGCCTAATTGTTTCGGGCAACCACAGCTGTGCTGCAACAAGTTTTCCACCTGCCACCAGCCTCTTATAACTCTCTGCGGGGCTGGGGTGGTGGCCTCGAAGACGCAGTCAAGCCTCGCTCCGGGCCCCATGAACCAGGACAGTCAGTGTGCAGGGCGGGTGAGCCCACTGCAAGCAGAAACCAGAACACAGGGCTCTGTTCACACGGTACCTGGGACAAACGGTTCGGCCCACCAAGGCCTCAGTCTCCTCATCTGTAAAGTGGGCACAACTGCGCCTACCACAGGTGGCGGCAGCAGCGGTAAGGAAGGAAGCCAAACTCTGAACTGCACAGGGCAGCTCCACCACCTGGTACCACCCAGGAGAGCCACCCCCCTGCCACCAGCACCACCAAGAAGTCCAGTCACGTTCCAGGTTCAAATCCTGCCCTCACTGCTAGGTGATATGGAATAAGGTGGGTTTTTTGGCTTTTTAAATTATTATTTATTTACGTGTTTTCAGTTACTCTGGGTCTTTGTTGCTGCCTGTGGACATTCTCCAGTTGCCGTGTGCAGTGAGCACTCCCTTCTCTTGTTGGGAGCACAGGCTCTAGGGCTTGGGCTTCAGCAGTTGTGGTGCAGCGGCTTAGATGCCCCCCGGCATGTGGAATCTTCCCCGACCAGGGACTGAATCTGTGTCCTTGCATTGGCATGTGGAATCCTAACCACTGGACCACCAGGGAAGTCCTGGGTTTGGTTTTTAATCTAATCCCAGGGTGCTGTGTGGCCCCAGAATGATGTCTGGTACCCAGGAGGAATTCAGGGTCAGAGGAGAGGAAACATGTGGTCCTGGAAGCTAAGTGGCGCTCGGTGACCTTACACAGGTCCCGTGACCTCCCTGGGCCTCAGTTTTCCCATCACTGAAAACCTATGCTCTGTGGTGTTGGGTCAGATTAGAATCCTGGCCTGGGGTTGGCCCGGACCCGGCTGTCAGCACCAGGGCCTCTACACAACAGCAGCAAGGGTGGAAAGGGACACCTCTGGTGGCATGCTGGGTCAGCACTCGGGGCCCGTCCACACCTTGCAAGCCCGAGGGCGCAGTGCCTTGGGGGTGAGGGTGGCTGACACCCCACCAGGGGTGCCCCCTCCCGGCAGGACCCACCGGCTCTCACCCAGCATGTTGGACGACTCGATCATGTTGGTGTCCAGGTCCGTCCAGTAGAGACGCTGGTCAGCGTAGTCGATGGTGAGGTCGTTGGCCCGGCCCACCTTGTCCACCAGCGTCATGCAGTTGGTCCCGTCCATGAAGGCCCGCACGATCCTGGGTTTGCCGCCCCATTCGGTCCAGTAGATGTAGCTGGAAGACACGGGAGCGGGGCGGGTGCAGTCAGCGTGTCTGCCCTCAAGTCAGGGCAGGGAGCCTGCCTGCCGCCATCTCCTGGGCTGTGCTGAAGGCATCTTACAGGAAGCAGGGACGAGGGGAGACCTGGGAGCCCTCCCAACCCACTGTCCCTCCAGAAGCGTCCACAGAGCATCCTGGCTCTTGGGGTCGCACAGCAGCCCCCCTGCAAGCTAAGCCCTGATACTCTTGTTCAAGTGCACAAACGTGGTGACCATGTGCCAGGACATCCAGGCGGGGACCCCATGTCAGGGACAAACGCTAAGTAGGCTGGACAGGAGAATGTGGGCCGATCAGGGCATCCAGTCCCCTTCCTCAAAGAAGGAAGAAAACGAGAGCCCAAGACAAACAGGCTCTGCAGGGCCGGGATTCGAACTCGGCTCCACCGCCTCCACCAGAAGTCCTCCTTCCTGTCTCCTCAGCAGCAGCTCTGGGAAAGAAACCTCCATCCCAGACTTGTGTTTCCTGGTTCTTTCATGAAAATCTGGACCTCTCCCTTTGTTCTGCAGGAATCTTCCTTCCCTAACAGCACGCAGCAGGCAGGGTTTGGGATGCTCCGTACACATCACTGATGCTTTATGGGGTTAGCACTGCAGACAGAGGGAGACGCCACCTGGCCCTCTGGCCCAAGGACAGGGCCCCCAGGCTGCCTGACAGATCAAAGCATGTGCCTTGCAAGGCAGGTTTTAATCTGCAGCCAAGCAGCTGCAAGAGGCCAGGAGAAGAAACTCCGGACAGGGGTGTGGACAGGACTTCCTGGCCCACTGACATGACCTTCAGTGACCTTCGGTCCCTGAGCTTCTCCAAGCCTCAGTTTCTGCATCCGTGAAATCAGGTACAAAGACACCCACCCTGGCAGGGCCCCTGGGCGCTCCGACGAGAGGCTCCCCTGAGAGGGCCCGGGTGGTGCCTGATATGGGGGCCTCCCTTCCTTCCTGCTTCTGCTCTGGGCCTCAGTGTCCCGACTGTGAAATGAACCAGATGACCCCCCTCAAGAGTCCTGCTGGTTCTGGCCACCTCCAAGCTCGTAGCGGTCATTACTACTCTCAACTGCAGCATCGACGGGCAGTGGACAGCCGTGTACCTCGGGGCATCGCCGCACCGGCTGGTGCAGAGGTGGTGGGGACACGCGCGCACGGGCTGGCAAAGCGGCCCTTACCCCTTGGTGGGGTCCAGGGCCAGCGACCGCGGGTTGTCTAGATCCCTCCACACAAGGACCTGCCGGAACTGCCCGTCCAGCCGGGCCACTTCGATCCTGTTGGTCCCGGTGTCTGCCCAGTAGAGGTTCTTGCCCATCCAGTCGACGGCCATGCCTTCCGGGTAGTCGAGGCCAAATTCGATCACGTGCTCCACGGAGCTCCCGTTCATGAAGGCCCGGCTGATGGTCTGGGAGTGGGGAGGAGGAGAGGACCACCCGTTAGGAACCAGAGTTTCAGCCGACGTCTCATCAGATGATGCTGGAGTGACTGCTGACCATAACCACCATCAGCAACTGACCAGCCACTGATGAGGGGCCAGATCACAACATTTGAGCTTCTATTCTTTTTATTTCTTCTATCTATTCCCCCTCAACATTCACGTTTTTAAAGGAATTTTTGAAACACAACCTTTTTAGAAGAAACAATTTGGCTATATACATATATGATACATACTTTTAAGCTATGTGAACATATATATAATAGTACATAATTATAAAATAATATATCTTTATATAAGCTATATTATATATACACATCTCAGGACCCTTCAAAATAGTTACATCGTAAAAAAGAAATTGTTGAATCTTTCACCTAGTAATCTTCCTCCTGAAATGTTATTCAAAGGAGAGGAAATACAAAAGAGACATTATACGCAGAGATATCTGTTACTGTGGTGTGGTTTAGAGTTGGGAAAAAACTGGAAGGCCATTTAACATAAGGCAATGATTAAGAAATATATGCAGAGTAGAATACACATTTAAAGAATTATGTTAAAGAGTTTGTAATAGCTTGACAAAATATGTTACAATGTGATGAAAAAAAAACAGGATACAGGATTCTATGTAGCAAATGACTGATTAAGAGAAACACTAACATAGGAAAAACATCTAAGGAAATACACTAAAATGACATCGGTGGCTGACCCGAAATGATGGAGATTTGGGTGTTTTATTTTCTTCTTTATACTTTTTCTGTATATTTTTCTCTCTTTCTACAGTGAAACCTGTGACTTTTAAAATCAGAAAAAAATCTCACGAACCACATAATACCAATGGTAGAATAAAAGATAGATGATTAAACCATTTCAGTTGTCCAGTACTTTAGAACAGGGGTTAGGATTTTTTCGGTAAATATTTCAGGGGTCACAGGGTAATGGATTTGCCACTACCCAGTAGCTTCCCTGGTGGCACTTGTGGTAAAGAACCGGCATGCCAATGCAGGAGACACAAGAGATGAGGGTTCGACCTTGGGTCAGGAAGATCCCCTGGAGGAGGGCATGGCAACCCACTCCAGTATTCTTGCCAGCAAATCCCATGGACAGAGGAGCCTGGTGGGCTACAGTCCATGGGGTTGCAGAGTCAGACACAACTGAAGTGAATCAGCACGCAAGCACAGTGGCACAAAAGCAGGTGCGGACGATCCACAGGCAAATGGGCACCACTGTTCCAATAAAACCTTACTGACAAAATGAGGAGGCTGGCTCAAGGACCAGTTTGCCAAACTCTACTTGAGAAGTTAAAGGAGGCTCTCCTGTATTTATCCAGGATACTTATGTTAGCACCCAGAGCAAAGAAAGTTTGTTACGTAAGTGGGCACTTGTGAGGGAGTGAGTGGGGTGAATCAAAAGACACATATGGATACATAATCACTCCAGAAACGGCCACCTGT
This sequence comes from Moschus berezovskii, assembly GCF_049115385.1. Lineage (NCBI taxonomy): Eukaryota > Metazoa > Chordata > Mammalia > Artiodactyla > Moschidae > Moschus > Moschus berezovskii. Next base: position 5,219,762 of record NC_142484.1, read on the forward strand.
GTGTCCACTGGATCTGCTCGTTGTAAGCATTCATGCTTAGGTATTAACATGGGTTCACTAGTGTTCTATTGGTTTGAATCAAACCATAATAAATATTTTTTTAATTTTTGTTTTAATTTTTAAAAACCTATTTCTTTTTAGCCGCACCCTGCAGCTTGTGGGATCTGAGTTCCTGGAACCAGGGACAGAACCTGTGCCCCTTGCAGGGGAGGCAGAGTCCTAACCACTGGACCACCGAGGACCTCCCTATCATTTTTTTCTTTTAATTTTTTATACTCAGCCATAAGAAAGAATGAAATTTTGCCATCTGTAACAACATGCACAGACTCTGAGGGTATTATGCTTTGTCACAGGTCAGACAGAGAAAAGCATATCACTGATATGGGAATCTAAAACCTGTAACAAACAAGTGAATATAACAAAGGAGAAGCAGACTCACAGACACAGTTACCAGTGGGGAGAGAGCAGAGCGGGTGACATCAGGGTAGGGGGGGAAAAGGTACAAACTATCGGGTATAAAATAATCTACGAGGATATACTGGGCCACTCGGCATAGAGCCGATACTTGAACAGCGATAAACGGAGTGAAACCTTCCAAATGGCAAGTGCTACTGACACTGTGCAGCAACTAAACTTCAATTGAAAAACAAAACTGTTGGGACTCCCTGTTGGTCTAGGGAGTAAGACTCCACACTCCCAATGCAGGGGGCCCGGGTTCAATCCCTGGTCGGGGAGCAAGATCCCATGTGCTGAGACCAAAGATCCTGCTTGCACAACAAAGACTCAAAACCCCAAGTGCTGCAACTAAGACCTGCCCCAGGAAAATAAATAAATCATTAAAAAATATATTAAGGGACTTCCCAGTGGTCCAAGGGTTAATACTCTACTCCCAACGCAGTGGGGGTCACGCATCGTCCTCTCTCGTGATTGGACAGCTAAGATCATACATGGTATGGCCCCCCAAAACAGAAAACCTATTAAAAAAAGAAAGCCTTTTTTAAGCCTCTGAGGCTATACCATTGCTGGCAGGTATTCACAGGAGAGGTGAACAGCAGGACACCCCGCCACCATACCTTCAGGCTGACATCGGTCCAGTAGATGTGATTGTTGGACACGTCGAAGTCCAGGGCGGACGCCTCCTTGACGCCCGTGAGGGGGATGGCCACGTCGTTGTTGTTGGTGTCCAGGGAGATCCGGTGGATGGCGGCCCGGCTGGTGAACACCAGGAAGGCCTCAGGCACGATGCAGGTCTTCATGTCGCTCAGCAGCTCCAGGCCAATGGGGCAGCCACACTTGGTGGCGCGGGGCGTGAAGAAGCACAGGTGGCTGCAGCCCCCGTTCCTGTCCGCACACGGGTTGGTTCCTGGACGGAAAGACACAGGTTCTAGACCCCAGTGGCCCTGCAATGGCGGCGGGGGGGGGGCAGTGGCTCCCCAGTTGTATGTGGCTTCATTTCCCCCAGGCGCCACAAGGGGACAGCAAGTAGGGTTGGTGAAAACCCGGGTCCCTCCTGACTCAGGGACAGGACGGAGCAAGACTCTGGGCCCGGGGCCTCCCTGCACACTTGAACGCCCGCATCCTCAAGGTCACCTGGGGACACTGCGCTCTCTGCTCCCCCTTGCCCGCTGGGCCTGGCCTCCCCATCTGCTGACCAACCAGACTGCAGCCCAAGTCACCACCTGGATGGGTCCTCCTTCAAGTGCCCAACATTCTCAGCACCCTGGAAATCTCAGATTCACCCAGGATGGCCCAAGGCACCTATTTCTTATTCCAGCAGACGGTAGTCAGCATACATTTTATTTCGGGCCAGCCTGTGAGACTCACTCTGCCGCAGTGCTGTTAAAATTGGCTTTAATTTCGTGTTAAATATTTCAGCTAAAAAAAGCAATCCTCTCTGCCATCTCTCTCAGTAAATCCCGACAAGAGAGAGAGAGAAGGTGGGAAGGGACCCAATTTCTCAACTTTAAATCACACCCCACGGAGGCATCATGTTCCTTATCTCCGCGGTTTTATTCTTTGCTTTTCAAACGCCCACTTGCTGGTGGGCCTCGCGCTCTGCCGTAGATCATGAACATACTTTCCAAGGCAGCTGGAGAACCAAGTGTGTTGATTCCATCATCTGGTCTCAGGAGGGCAGGCTGAGACCAAAGGCCTCTCCTGGAGACAGGGGTGCACCATTCCCTGCCCACCCCCCAGGTGCCCCTCAGGCTGCACCTCCAGGCTCGTGCTCAGCTGTCCCTTCTGCTGGGCAGACCCTGCCCCCCAGCTCCCCAAATTCCAAGTTCAAATGCCCTCCCTTGCATTTTAAAGCCAGGCATCCCTTTCACATCTCAGCTCTACTCACCAGCCTGGCAGCAGAGCTGACAAAGCGGTGTCTCACCCACTGGACTAGAAGCAGCTTGAGGGCAAGCCCTGGGGCCTCTCTGGTCAGTCCCCCGCCCCTTCCTCCAGCGAAGGCTAACCGAGTGTCTCTGACGAGAGGGTGTAGGACTAGGCACCAGGGCCCCAGGTGGGGACAGAGTCCCTGTCCCCAAAGAGCCCACTGTCCCGTCCCCACTTCTGTCCCCCCCGGCACAGCTGGACACTACTGTCCCCAGTGTAGCTTGTGGACTTGCACTGGGAATCCTAGTCATAAAGAGACAAGTCATTGCATTAAGGGAACCTTCTGCAGATCCCGGCTTTTAGATAAAAGGTGTGCATTTTAGGGTCCAGTCTGTCACACTGGACAATGGTCTCAGCCCAGCCCAGCAATGAGGTCGGGGCAGCCCCAGGAGTGAGTCCTGAGCTCGACCACCCATTTGTATGCGCTTTGCCTCCCTCTCCCCAGCACCAACGGCGCCGCCTTGTCAGTAATGCAGAGGGCTGCACTAAGATGCTTAGCCAGAGCCTGGCACACAGCAGGCGAGCGTCAGCCACCGTGAGAGCAATTACTGCCAGCCGCGCCCACTCAGTGTGCCCAGTCCACACCCCACCCCATCCCATGTCCTGGTGTTCTCACCATCTCCTGCCCTGTCTAGCCCCAGAGTGGGTGCCCCAGCCCGGCACATACACCCTCAGCTTCAGCCTCCAGCTCGGCTGCCTGTGGACCAAAGGGGAGCCACCAGCCTGTGGCAGGGCTGACCCCCGGCTGGAGGCTGACCGGACTCACCAACGACCTTGGCCACGTTCACGGCCTTGAGCCCCATCAGGTCGGGCAGCTGGTCGATGATGACGTCCCTGCTGGCCTTGACCTTGTGCACACGCTCAATGCTACGCCGCTGCCAGTCGGTCCAGTAGATGAAGTCCCCCAGCAGCGTGAACCCGAAAATGTGCGGGAGCTTGTCTTCCAGGAGCGTCCGCCGCTTGGTCCCGTCGACATTGATCACCTGCAGGATGGCAGACACGCGGCTGAGCCAGCCTCAGGCCTGAGCGGCCTGGAACAGGACTGGCCCCAGCCGCATCTGGCCAGGCCGGGCACCATGGCTCACTGAGGCAGCTGGATGAATGATGTCTTCAGTGATGGTGCCGTTCAGGGGCTCTTCCCTACTGCCTCCCTGACCTGGGTGTGCATGCTGTGCTGAGAGGGGCAGGCAAGGCAAACAGGCATCCTCTGCCTCGCCATCGCTGATTAACTGGCCATGGCAGCCTGGAGTACCAAGGTGTAGGGTCTCCGACCGGGGATAGGCTCATTGATTAGCAATGTCTGCCCAGACGCAGCATGAGAAGGCACTGATCACCATCCCCAACACAGAGCCCAGTTTCAAAAGGCTGGACCATGAACGCGCTAACCCAGACAAGGCCTCCCAGTTGCCTGTGGACTAATTTCTTGCTCGGTCAGGACCAGGTGAACTCTGAGGACACTTGTGCTTCTAAGTCTGAGCTCAGAGCTCTAAGACGATATCCGACCCCAGACATACTTGTTGTTGAGTTGCTAAGTCCTACCCAACTCTTTTGTGACCCCATAGACTCTAGCCCAGCAGTCTCCTCTGGCCACGGGATTTCCCAGGCACAACACTGGAGAGGGTTGTCATTTCCTACTCCATGGGATCTTCCCAACCCAGGGGTCAAACCTGCATCTCCTGTATTGGCAGGTGGCTTCTTTACTGCTGAGCCACCAGGGAAGTCCTCCCAGATACACACTGGTGGCCGTTGACTCTGAGATGGAAACGCTAAATCTTCTTGAAGAGTCAGTGCTGATTAAAAGCATCGACCACAAAAGCCACAGATAAGGAAAGTACTATCAAACATAAGAACGCCTTAACCAACCGAAACACACAGACGAACAGGATAAGACGTGTCCCTGATGACAGACGGTCCAGTAGAAGCAGATGTGCAAGGACGATTAAAACGCAACATCCGAACTTTCGGCTCTCAGGCCAGGAGCAAAGAGACACGATGAATTAAAGGCAAGCCTCAACAGGCCTCCTGCAGCCAGATTGTATTTCCAGCTCATCAGAGAGGATCCAAGCCTTCTGTTGTGCACACACGCAAGACAGATCGGGTATGTGTTGAACAGAAAAGACTTTGGTCCTCTGTTGCTGGACAGCACAGGACAAAACTCAAAACTGCTGGGTCAAAGGGTCGGGGGAGGGACAGGCAGCTCTGGACCCTGCAGCCGGGGACCCCACCCCTGCTCCGTCCTTGGCCGAGTCCCTGCACCCCATGGACCTCAGTCTGTCCACCTGTAATTAAGGGGAGCAGCTAAGTTACCCTGGGAACTTAACCAAACAACTGTGGCTGGGCCCCCACCAGGGGCAATTACATCAGAACTGGAAGGCCAGGTACGGGCCCCCATGGGGGCGCCAATGAGCCGTCCAGGTGAGGGACCATCTCCTGTGTCACGAGCTGGCTTGCAGACCTCGGGCAGCAGGATTTCTGGGTAGAGCTCTGGGCTCCATTCCTGGCCTGTGGGTTAGCCCCAGGTGTCAGGCGATGGATGCAGGAACACTCCAAGTTGGTCCAGGGTGCTGGTTCCAGTTTTGGCCCCACAACACGAAGGCACATAAAGCTGGTGAACACACACTTTACACAGAGCTTGGACCTGGGAAGAGGTCTCGCCTGAGGAAGTGCAAAGCAAGAGGAAGAGCGTCTCCAAGAACACACGGCCCGTCTCACACTCACAAACACACAGGCAACACGCCTGCTCCTTCTCTGACACTGAATACCCAGGGCTAGGCAGGGGCCGTGGATACAGATCAGTACAACAAAAACAATCCACGTCTGGAAAATAAAGACTCTGCCTGCCATACACCGAAGGGTCAGCAGCATCGGAGACTTTTCTCGCCCTTCTCTAGGTCCGCATTTTCTTCATTTCCTTTAATAACTCCATTCCAGACATAAGTAAGCACATATTCTATTGACTGGGGTGAGGAAGTACATTTTCCCAGCTTAGGAATGATGAACGTGAGCCCACAGAAGACCCAGGACGATTGAGCGGGGCAGACGCTGCCCAGAAGCACCTCCCTGTTTCTGCCTGTCTCCCCCTCCCCTGCTGTCTCAGTTGTCCAGAACAAAATGGTGGGGGGGGGGCTGTGAGCTGCTCCCTGGGGCCAGGCTCCCACCACAAGCACAGACCCGCGGCTCTGGGCTGGCAGGGTCCCCCTCTGCCTCGGAAGCCCTCCCCGTTTCCTCTTTGTACAATTACAGACCCCATGAAACAACCAGCAAGCCCTCCAACTTGGAAGAACATCAAGACTCTAACACTCAAGAAAATAAATGATCCCACAGCAGCCTTTTTCACAGCAGCTTTCAACACACCTTGACCAAACCCAACACATCTGTTAAAGTAACTCTGCTGGGCCAGACCTTTCCCAAATCCTGGAGCAGACGAGTGCGGCCTGTCTAAAGGGAGACACATGTCAGCCCCCCAGGCTCCCTCTGGGCCCAACTTGAGGACCTTCCGTGGCCCCTCTGATGGAGGGCGAGGAAACAGACATGGGAACCCATCCATCAGCCTCGGGGGTGGGCAATGCATCAGAACAGAATCCAGAAAAAGCAGATCCGAACCTGGGAGATCGACAACATGCGGGCCAGGAGAGAGCGCGGAGGGGCAAATGGTCCAGGACAGGGGCTGGCAAGCAGTTTCTGAAAAGGAGCGTAAATGTTTTCGGCTTTGAGGCCGTGAGGTTCTTGTCACAGAATAGCAGCCATGGAGGGAGCCTAAAATAAGTGTGAGTGTGTCCCAATATCTCAGATATGCGGATGACACCACCCTTATAGCAGAACGCGAAGAACTAAAGAGCCTCTTGATGAAAGTGAAAGAGGAGAGTGAAAAAGTTGGCTTAAAGCTCAACATTCAAAAAACGAAGATCATAGCATTTGGTCTCCTCACTTCATGGCAAATAGATGGGGAGACAATGGAAACAGTGAGAGACTTTACTTGGGGGGTGGGGGCTCCAAAATCACTGCAGATGGTGACTGCAGCCATGAAATTAAAAGACGTTTGCCCCTTGGAAGAAAAGTTATGACCAACCTAGACAGTGTAGTAAAAAGCAGAGACATTACTTTGCCAACAAAGGTCTGTCTAGTCAAAGTTTTGGTTTTTCCAGTGATCAAGTACAGATGTGAGAGCTGGACTACGAAGACAGCTGAGCGCCAAAGAACTGATGCTTTTGAACTGTGGTGTTGGAGAAGACTCTTGAGAGTCCCTTGGACTACAAGGAGATCCAACCAGTACATCCTAAGGGAAATCAGTCCTGAATATTCATTGGAAGGACTGATGATGAAGCTGAAACTCCAATACTTTGGCCACCTGATGCAAAGAACTGAATCACTTAATAAAACTCTGATGCTGGGAAAGATTGAAGGCAGGGGACGGGGACAACAGAGGATGAGATGGTTGGATGGCATCACCAACTCGATGGACATGAGTTTGAGTAAGCTCCGGGAGTTGGTGATGGACAGGGAAGCCTGGGGGTCCGTGGGGTCGCAGAGTCGGACATGACTGATTGACTGAATGGAATGGAACGTGTCCCAGTAACACTTCATTTATGCAAAAAACAAAAAATTGGAATTTCATATAAATTTCACATGCCGTGAGATACTACTCCTTTGATTGTTTTCATTTAAAAGTTATAAGAAATTCCTTGATGGTCCAGTGGTTAGGACTCAGAACTTTTATTGCTGGGCCCAGGTTCATTCCCTGGTCGGGGAACTAAGATTCCACAAGTCATGCAGGTCAGCAAAAAAGGTCAGTGCAGAAACCACCGAGCATTTGACAGTGGCACAAATCAGGCAGTCTGGCCTCCAGTCCACAGTTCTCTACCCCTGCTCGAGAAGTTCCCCTGCCCTTGATTTTCAGGAAAGGAAACTAGATGACTCCAGGAAGTTATGTCCAAATGGCTACGCCAGATGCAGAAGGGGCCCGCGTGCAGCGTGCTCTCTCTGACCTCCAGGCCTCCGGCCTCCTATGCTCAGCTGACCTCACACAGCAGACCCAGGTCTGGGGAAGGGGAAGTGGGGAGTGGCAGGAAGAACACAGCGGTCCCCTGGCCGGCTCACTGCACGACCTGCAGCACAGCAGCTGTGCGATGAGAGGAAGGGTGGGCAGACCGCAGAGAAGCGCACCCTCAGCCGTGTCCAAGCGGCAGGACCCACCGCTGCGGGGCGCGCATGGCCACCCACAAGCCAGAGGCCCCAAAGTCACCTGGAGTGCACCTTCCCTACACTGAATGCTGTTGTCAGCTCGCAGCCGTGCAAGGGGTGTGACTCCCAGGACGCTGAGAGCACGACTTTTAAAGGAAAAAGAGGGAATTCCCTGGCGGTCCAGTGGGTGGGCCTTTGCCTTCCCATGCGGGGCGGCGGGTGTGGATTCGATATCTGGTCAGGGAGCTGGGATCCCACAGGCTTCGAGGCCAAAACATACCCAAAACATTTTTAAGAAAAAGGAAGCAGTGTTGTAACAAATTTGATAAAGACTTTAGCAATAGCCCACATTAAAAAAAAAAACAAAAAACCAAGGAAAAAGAGTTCTGTTCTCTGATGGAATAACTATACTCACATAAAACCCCAAATTAAAACTGCCCTGGTTATTTTGATTCACGTAATTCAAAAGATCTTACACACATACCCAATCACACCCGCAGAGCTCGTGGAACCGTTGCTCAGGGGTCTTGCACCCTTCTTCCCCAGGGTTCGTGGACCTGGACACACAGCCCATTGGTCACTCCTCCAATGAGGGTTTATTCCACATGTGCTGGAAGTCACCTCCACCAACTCAGGAAATGTCAGGAGCAGAGGGACAGACTTATTTTCATCTTGGTCTGTGATTCCTCCTTGGCCCGCCTGCCCCTCTGGGCGTGTTGATCCCCGCCAGGTACTTCCCACGAGCACCCACCCTGACAGCAGACAACCACCAGCGGATGTCATCTTCAAGGACACCAGCTCCCCAGGATCCTGGCTGAGTAAGACATCAGGGTGCGGGTGGGGGGAGCCGCAAGGAGTCCAGGTGACCCCTAGGGCCTCCAGCAAGTACCAGATAACCCACACACAAGTGACACTTCCTGCCTCAAAGATGGGCCAAACAGGTCTATGGGGTCGGCCCATGAGACTTCTGCTTCTTGCACCCGGGTGTCAGAGTAGCCCTGGGGAGAAGTGAAACTGAGAGGGCTCTTCACTCAGTCGTGTCCGACTCTTTGCGACCCCGTGGGCTGGAGCCCGACAGGCTCCTCCGTCCACGGAATTCTCCAGGCACTGCAGTGGGTAGCCATTCCCTTCTCCAGGGGATCTTCCCAACTCAGGGACTGAATCCCAGTCTCCTGCATTGCAGACAGAGTCTTTACCATCTTAGCCACCAGGGAAGTCTCTAGGGAGGAAGCTTTAGAAGATACTGCAAGGCCACAGAGGGCAAGACTCGACCTTGCTCTTATTCAGGAATGGCTGGAACTGCCATCCAGGGACCTTGCCCGATCACGGTGTGTGCACAGGGCTGTGTAAATGCTTTGCCTATTTCAGGATTAATAAAGGGCGGGACTCCTGCCTCTACTTCAGTGGTCCCCAGCCTTTTTGGCACCAGGGACGGGTTTCGTGGAAGACAGTCCTTTCACAGGCCAGGGTCAGGGGATGGCTCCAGCACATTACATTTATTGAGTACTTTATTTCTGTTCTTATTACACTTGTGATATATACAATGAAATCTGCAAGTCCCTTTGCCACCACAAGGCTGTGATCCATGAAGGGGTTGTGTATTTCATTATACAGTCAAAAGCTCTAGCTGTTCCACATCATGTTCAGATGTGAGAGTTGGACCATAAAGAAGGCTGAGTGCCCAAGAATCGATGCTTCTGAGGGAGAGGGCTGGGGCAGCTGGACATGTGGCCTCGAGAACAAGCTCTGGATGGATGTATCCACTGCAGGGAGAACCCTCGCTAGGCTGTCATGGGCTTGGCGTCCACCAAGAAGGAGGTCAGAGAGAAAAGGAGGGAGATGCTGGGCCAAAGGGGCCGTCGATTTGAGACTAAATAGGAAGCCAAAGTCCCAGATACTTTTACCAATAAAGCTGAATCTTATGGCGCAAGAGAGCAGAGGCAGGTCAGAGGGGTAGGGGCTGGGAGCCTGGCTGGGAGCGGGAGGGGAAAAGGTGCAGGAAGCGGGTGAGAGGCCGGGGCCCCGGGTGTGGCTGGAGTCACAGGAAGGGCTGAGCACCGGTAACAGGAACTTCCAAACCCAAGGGCTCCAGACTCAGGACAAGGGTTAAGGAGGCGCCGCAGGGGAACTCCAGACCCAAGTCAGTAGGGCAGGAGGCACAGGCAGCTCTGGGGCTGCAGGGAGGCAGGCCCGCACCCACACGCACCCCAGACAGCTCCAACCCTGACTGACCAGTCCACCTCTGGTGCCCGAGGCTGGGGAGGGAGCCTCAGGGCTGTCTCCCTGGGCAAGCCGGCCTGAGCCCATCCCCACCTGTACCCCATGCTGGGAGCCGCCCCACGCTGGGAGCCGCCCCGCGCTAAGCCCCCTGAGGGGCTGCTGACCTGGGCTGGCCTGACCCTGCCGTCCAGGACGCTGTCACAGACAAGGCGGCAGGAGGCCCGCCTGCAGGGTTTCGCAGCCCCCTCCCCTGACGCCCCCCACCCCCCTGCAGTCTGGACCCTGCTCCACAAATCCATCCATGTGCCGCCACTGCTGGCCAGCAGAGGCCAGAGGAACCCCCGCCTCGTGGGCTCCAGAGCTCCGTTGTCCTCCCCGCTCGCCCCGGGGACCCGCCGCAGCTGCCCCGGGAAGCAGGAGCTGGACCGCGGCCCGCTTCAAAGGGAAGCCGGCTGACTCCACGCAGGGCTCCTTTCTGTGGTGCCCCGGCTCGGAACTCAGAGCCAGGCCACAGGCGCTGAAGAGACTCCCCTCTCCCCTCCAAGGCAACCCGGCCTGACAAGCCAGAGAAGACGCTCGGCGCCTTAGCCTCTGGCGGGGGCATAACCTCTTGGAGACGGAGCCACTGCCGGAAATCACCCCATCGCCGGGAGGACTTGGAAGGGCCTCCTCTGACCGTCCTGCCCGCCTGGAGTCCGACGATGCCATCAGGAAAGGAGACGCGGCCCCTCACCTGAGGCGTTCTCCCAAAGCCCCAACTCCACGGGACCCCAAGAGGGGCGTCCGCGCTTGGGCTGACGGCCTGACCCCCAAGGTTCGTGAAATTTGTCCTTTGAGGGGTGCACCGGAGAAGCCGGTGGCTCAGAGGTAAAGAATCCGCCTGCAATGCAGGAGACGATGCAAGAGATGCAGGTTCGATCCCTGGGTCAGGAAGATCCCCTGGAGGAGGGCATGGCAACCCACTCCAGTATTCTTGCATGCAGAATCCCATGGACAGAGGAGCCTGGTGGGCTATAGTCTTTGCAGCCTGGTCAGACACAACTGAAGCGACTAGCATAAAGGCAGAGAAGTATCTGCTGGGCACATCTACCCAGACCTGCAGCAGAGCTGGCGCTCACTGGGTACTCAGAGCCAAGCTCCGAGACCCAAGAGGGGGCAGCCCATGGCAGGAACACACGAGCCAGTCTCCAGGAATGCTCAGGCCACCTCCAGAAAGCTCACCCTGCAGCCCCTCACCACTGAAAAACATGCCAGAAGGGTCTGCCCTGTGCTCCAGGCAGGACCCAAGAAGGTGGAAAGCCCCAGGGCCAGGGGCTGACAGGCCATGCCCCCACCTCCATGGAACAGCTGGGGATCCCCAGTGGGGATGCTCACCTCGATTTTGTCTGTCTTGGCGTCTCCCCAGTAGAGCTTGCCCTCCTGCAGGTCGAGCGCCAGGCCGTTGGGCCAGCCCAGGGAGGTATTGACCAGAATGTGCCGCTCCTGCCCGTCCAGGTTGGCGCACTCGATTTTGGGGTGTTCCCCCCAATCTGTCCAGTACATGAGGCTGGAGAAGAAGCACACGTCCGTGAGGCTGCCCATCTGTCATGTCCTGGGTCCACCCCTGGGACTGAGAAAGGCGCCCACCCTCATCATGCCCGAGCCCGTGGGCAGCACCAGGAGCTCTGGGGGGAACAGCAGGAGCTTAACCAGGCGGGGCTCTGGGACTGCAGCCAGCAGACACCCCGCCGAGTGTCCGGGGCTGCAGGGAACGAGCGCCCAGAGGGAGAGAGGCAGAGTGGAACCTCCTTCAAGTAGCTCAAGGGCCCTGCATGCCAAGCACAGCAGGCAACAGGCTGTCTGTGTCTGAGAAACAAAGTGAGATGCGTGGGGTGGCGGGGCTTTCTGGTGGCGGGTGTGTGTGTGTGTGTGTGTGTCTGTGTGTGTATGTCTGTGTGTGTCTGTGTGTGTGTGTCTGTGTCTGTGTGTGTCTGTGTCTGTGTGTGTGTGTGTCTGTATGCGTGTGTGGTGGGGCTTTCTGGTGGCGGGTGTGTGTATGTGTGTGTGTGTGATGCGTGGGGTGGCGGGGCTTTCTGGTGGCGGGGTGTGTGTGTGGGTTTGTGTGTGTGTGTCTGTGTCTGTGTGTGTGTGTGTCTGTATGCGTGTGTGGTGGGGCTTTCTGGTGGCGGGTGTGTGTATGTGTGTGTGTGATGCGTGGGGTGGTGGGGCTTTCTGGTGGCGGGGTGTGTGTGTGGGTTTGTGTGTGTGTGTCTGTGTGTGTGTGTGTCTGTATGCGTGTGTGGTGGGGCTTTCTGGTGGCGGGTGTGTGTATGTGTGTGTGTGTGATGCGTGGGGTGGCGGGGCTTTCTGGTGGCGGGGTGTGTGTGTGGGTTTGTGTGTGTGTGTCTGTGTCTGTGTGTGTGTGTGTCTGTATGCATGTGTGGTGGGGCTTTCTGGTGGCGGGTGTGTGTGTGTGTGTGTGTGTGTGATGCGTGGGGTGGCGGGGCTTTCTGGTGGCGGGTGTGTATGTGTGTGTCTGTGTTTGTGTGTGTGTGTGTGTGTGTCTGTATATGTGTGTCTGTGTGTGTGTGTGTGTGTCTGTGTTTGTGTGTGTGTGTCTGTGTTTGTGTGTGTGTCTGTGTGTGTATGTCTGTGTGTGTGTGTGGTGGGGCTTTCTGGTGGCGGGTGTGTGTGTGTGTGTGTGTGTGATGCGTGGGGTGGTGGGGCTATCTGGTGGTGGGTGTGTGTGTGTGTGTCTGTGTCTGTCTGTGTGTGTGTGTCTGTGTGTACACTTCAGTCCAGGGAAGCATCCACAACTGTGCCCTGAGCACACCCAGCACTGGGAAGGACCTGACTCCATCTCACAGCGGAGGATGAGGTCCCAAGTGAGGCTGGCAAGGCACTGACCTGACAGCCTCCATCAGGGCAGTGGGGGAGCAGGTCCCCGTCTCCCCGGCCCAGAGCCCAGGTCGCATCACTGGTGATGAGCTCCTGCCTCCTTGCCCTGCAGACCCAGGGGACTGGCTTCTCGTGCCCACCTGCCCTCCCCGAGGGACGGTCCTGCTCCCTGGCAGATAATACGGAGCTGCGTCTGGGCTCTGAGGTGCTCGAGGCTCAAGGCCTGGGCCTGTCCAGTCGCAGCCCTGTGACCCCCAAGGACCATGCCGCTGGGCTTCTGGAGACAGAGTCAGCTCCACATGGAGCAGGGCTGAGAGCGCAGGTTCCCCGGGCAGATGGACTGCAAGCCTGCCTGCCACCAGGCCCCCTGCAGGGTCAGGTCACTCGGAGCCTCAGCCCCAGGGGAAAAAGGAAGAGCACCTGGAGACCCCTGGGTGCTACGGTTACCATGGTTACGGCCAGCGCAGCTCAGTTCCACCCTCAGCGATCACCCCTGGGGTTGCCTCCCAGGGCTGCCCTCCCAGCTCCTCCAGGCTGGCCCTGGGACTCGGGCCCACTGAGGGAGGCCTGTCCCACAACGAGGGCAGGGGGCTTCCCTGCAGCCCCAACCCCAGCCCTCAAGAGCTCTCAGGGTTTCCCACCCTCCACTTAGGGTCTGCCAGTTTCATGTTCTTGGTCACGAAGCTGCAGGAAGGTGCTCAGCTGCTACCCTCTAAGCCTCTGGAGGGGGGCGGGGTCTCAGAAAGGCTCCTACCCTGATGGACAAGATTCACAGAATCCTACATGGGAAAGTTGGAACCAGACTGCCAGGTCCAAGTCCCGCCTCCCAGCTGTGTGACCTTGGCAAGTCACTTAACCTCTCTGGGCTGCAGCGTCCTCCAGTGGACCTACCCCGGCAGGTGAGGGCAAGAGGGAAACGTGCCTGCAGCATGGACCGTGCGCAGAAGAGATGCGGCACGTGTGGAGTAAGGGCTGCGGTGGCCGTCACTCCGGTCACCACTGCTGGCCTAGAAATCACATGGTGGACAGCTCTATTTCACGGGTGAGGAGACTGAGTGAAGCCCAGGGTGGGAAATGACCTACCCAAGGTCTCTAGGGTTTTCTATAAACCTAACCAAGCTCTGTGTCGGAGCTCCTCAGTCTGGTTCCCAGATCAGCCCGTCACCTGGGAGCGCGTTAGAAAGGCAAGCTCTCCTAAACCAGACATCTGCTTCCTCCTGAAGGGGAGGCAGCTCTGGGACCCCCGGCCCGCTCGGGCTGGCTCCCAGCGCCCCCGCCCAGCCTCACCCCATCGCGGGGTGCAGCACGATGGCGCGGGGCTCGTCCAGGTCCTCGGACACCAGGGTCTTGCGGGAGGTGCCGTTGAGGCGCGTCACCTCGATGCGATCGGTGCCAGTGTCGGTCCAGTAGAGGTTGCGGGCCACCCAGTCGACCGCGATGCCGTCAGGGTCGTTGATCTCGGTGTTGACCAGCGTCTGCGCCCCCGACCCGTCCAGGTGCGCCCTGCGGATGGCCCGCACCTCGTCGTCCGTCCAATAGACGAAGCCCTCCAGCGGGTCGTAGTCGATGGCGATGGCATGCCGGATGTCGTCCACCTGCAGCACGATGTCCGTGAAGTCCGGCGTGTCCAGCGAGATCCTCCGCAGGTCCGTCCGCCGGGCCAGCAGCAGCACCTCCTCCGCCCCTGTGACCGATACACAGGAGCAGCGGGGTCAGAGGCGGGCGGCACAGCGGGCCTGCAGGGTAGGGGCGGGGGTGCAGCAGGGGAGGGGCTTGGCCAGGTCCCCGGGGCTTCCTTCCCGGGCCAGGTAAGGTTAGGGAATAGTCACGAGATCGTCCTAAGTGATCCCTAGTTCATCTGGCGCCATTTCCACCACCGTCTTACAAACGAGACAACAGAGGCCCAGAGAGGTTAGGCAGCCAGTCAAAAGCCACACAGCCATCCGACTTCAGCCACTGTGAGAGCTGCTTCATGCTCAGTCCACCTTTTTCCCTGCAAGCCCCTCTCCTGGCCACACACAGCTCCAGTTACCAGTCCTGCCTGGGCTCTGGGCTCCAGGCCCTGCTTGCTCACTATACTCCTCAAAGCTCCCACTGGACTCAAATGCCACCTCTTCCCTGAAGCCCACCCTGCCTCCCTATACCCACCCAGCAAGGCAGCTTTAAGTCCTATGACCACGCACATCATCACGAGTCTGTCCTTCCCAGGCAGCCATCTCACCATCACGGGTAAGCGCCTGGGAGGCAGGCGTCCCTCCTTCCCCTTTGTCACCTGGGCTGTATTGTTTTGTTGTGTTATTGATTTGCTGTGATTTCCAATCGGCTTGTTCACGACTTAAGTGAAGCTGTTTTGATCTAAAGATGAATCTGTTTACATGGAGGAAACCAAGCCCGGGTGACGTCATCGATACCTTTCATGGCTGATACGTTCAGCTAGTGACAAACTCCAGGCTCTGCTGGGGGGATTCTTGATAGGGACAATGACTCAAAGGACATTTAGACTCTAAATACTGAAAGTCTGTGAGTCCTGGGCAAGGAGACTCTTGGCTGACCTACACTGCTCTCCAAAGATCTTGAGAGCTCCAGCCATGGCCAGGCCACTGCCGGTCAGCAGTGCTGTGAAAGCGTGCGGCCATCTCAGGAAGGGAGGAAACAGCTGTTCCTGCCCTGAAAAGGCTCCTCCACACAGACCGTGGGAGAGCCGCATAAGGGCCCCTGGAGTGATGACGTTGACAGCAGCCCACCTTGCCCACCCAACAGGCGCTGTCACCCACTAGGCAAGGGACCTGAGCCAGCAGCCGATATGCAGCTTTTAACTGGATGGACCGACTCTACGGAGAACCAACTCATAAGAAAGGCACACCTTAACTGCTCTTGCCTCCCCTTTGCCTGGAACAATAATGTAACTGGTTTTGAGTACACGGATGTGAGAGTTGGGCCATAAAGAAGGCTGAGCACCAAAGAATGGATGCTTTCCAGATGCGGTGCTGGAGAAGATTCTTGAGCATCCCTGCAAGGACAACAAATCAGTCAACTGTAAAGGAAATCAACCCTGAATATTCATTGCAAGGACTGACGCTAAAGCTGAAGCGCCAATACTTTGGCCACCTGACAAGAAAAGTCGACTCATTGGAAAAGACCCTGATGCTGGGAAGGATTGAAGGCAAAAAGAGATGGGTGCAGCAGAAGATGAGATGGTTGGATGGCATCACCAACCAAACTCCAAGAGACAGTGAAGGACAGGGGAGCCTGGAGTGCTGCAGTCCACAGGCTCGCAAAGAGTCGGCCACGACTTAGTGACAAAACAACAACGATATTATTTCTTTACTGACTTATTAAGAGACTCTGTGGGAGAGGGTGAAGGTGGAATGATTGGAGAGAATGGAATTGTAGCATGTATATTATCATAAGTGACCAGTCCAGGTTCGACGCATAAATTTTCCTCTGTTCATTTCTTTGCATTTGTGCTTTTTTAATAAAATTCTTTTTTAGAAATAAAAAAAAAAAAAAGAGTTCACATGCTGCAACCAAATAAATAAATATTAAAAAAAAAAAAGAGACAGTATTCCTTATGGTATTGGCTTGTGAACTGTTAACAGCATCAATCACAGTTCCCCACAGTGAACCTGTGTTAGATGAATCACTGGCAAAGACAGTCTCGGCCTCTGACCAGCATCTACTCTGAACAAGACACATCCTGGATCCTCCCAGGGAGTCATCAGAACTCCCAGCCAAGGGAGCCTCGCGTGCTACTACACAGAGCCTCATGTGTAGGGCCCCGGGGGTGCTGGCCAGCCCTGACCCGGACACCCCAGAGGCTGCTGGGGCCAGGATGTGGCCCTCCCCTACCACCACCCTTTCACTCACTCTGGCCCTTTCTGGTCTCGAGGATCCACAGAAGCAAAAAGATTATGCTCAGAGGCCACCTCTGGCACTCAGGGGGCCCCTTGCCTGGTCTGAAGAAAGGCCCAGAATGGGCAGGGACCCGCCTGAAGTCACACAACAGGGAGGGGTGCAGACAGAGCGGGGACCAACCCGGCACCCCTCATGCCGAGGCCCCCAGGACTGGGCTCTGCACCCGACTGCGCAGTCTCCTCACACCTGGTCCAGCCAAAGGCCTCAAAAGCCGATCAGCTTCTTGCCTCAAGGATGGAGCCCTCGGAACCCGGTGTTTTGCCGAGTGATTTCCAGTGAGGGCAGGAACGTGATCCGAGGCCCCGTGTTCATAACCCAATTCCCCCACTAGAGGGTGCTCACGGACAACAACGGCTTCACGAACCTAGGGCTGGGGAAACTGAGGCAGGTGGGGGAAAACGGGAGGTGCAGGGAGTGCTGGAGAAGGTGCTCAGGCACCCGACTTCGTTGGAAACCTCCCCGAACTCAGATTTAGCTAGAGGTGCTGATGCGAGTTCTGGCTTGGGGTATGGCGGACGGAGAAGAGGGGAGTTCTGCTGGGCTCCATTCCTAAACCGTTCTAGTGATGTAGGGTCTGCTTTTCAAGGGCCAGGTCACAGGCTGCCTCCTCCTCCAGGAAGCCATTCCTGCCTCCCCTCCAAGTGGTCAGAGGGACCACATACACAGGCACCCCCCCCACGCTGCCTCACAGGGATGCTGGCCCATACCCGACTCTGTTCTCTGCAGTCTCCCAGCACAAGGCCCTGCCCAGAGCAGGTGCCAATCTCCTAGGACAAGCAGGGAGAATTCAGGGCAGAAACTTCCTGGACCCGCTCCTGCTGTGTGACGTGGGGCAGGTCCCTAACCCTCTCGGGGCCTTGGTTTCCTCATTTAGAGTGAAGAATCAGCCTGACCTGATGGGAATCCCCATCTAGCCCTGACATCAAGGAGAACCATAAACCAAACTCTATGGCGGGTTCTGCCTTAATCTTCCCTCAAGGGAGCTGGCGAGAGCGCCCAGAAAATGCTGGTTCGTTAGGGAACCAGATACTCGGTTCCCAAACATCTTTTGAGCCTGTTTCACCCATCCCTGTTCCCACGATCCTCCAGACACAGTTGTCTGAGGTAGCACCATCCTCACACCAACCCCTGAGATGGGTTCATGCTCCATTTTACTGAAGACAAACCGCGATGCACAGAGAAATTAAGCTCCTCACCCAAGGACACACAGCAGCAAGTGGGAAAAATAAAGTACCACGAACACTTCAATTCCCGGAGCTAGATGCAGGAAGCCCAAGGTCAGTGCACTGGCCCCGCAGGCCTGGTCGCCCCACCAGTGGCTTTGTGGGCAGCGGCTTCAGGCCAGGCCCCGAACCAGGTGCTGGGGTTGGGAGTGGACAGAGGAGATGTGGGCACTGCCCGCGTGGTGCAGGACAGAGGCCTTCAGTGAGCGAGACCGTTAATGAACCAGTGCTGGGAGGAGAGCAGGGGACATGGGCACCCGCGAAGGGGGCCGGCTGAGACTAGGGGTCTGGGGTCCAGCAGGAGCCTCTAGGATCCAGGGGCCTGTGACCACGGATGCAACATATTCCATCAGCCTGTCCCCGAGGGGCGCAGAGCCACCAGAGGCGAAATGTGCCCAGAACCAGCCCTCAGGTAACCAGTCAGTACGAAGCCTCGAGCACACCCCACCATCAGGGAGCCCCATCATCAGCGTTTCTTAGAATCAAGTCTCTGCAGCTGAGGCAGTAATTAAACGCTGGGATAAATCTGTAGGTGTTGACTGACTCCAAACCAGGATGTGGGGGGGTCCTCTGACACCCCTTGGGCCACGGAGCCTTTGAGGTTTTTAGTTGAGCTTTGAAAAAAAAAAAAAACGCAGAGACCAGGACCCCCAGGAGAGAGCCAAGGTCCGGCCACAGTCAGCCTGAAGGTCTGAGCAGGCGAAGCCCAACACAAAGATGTGGGGTGTGCGGTCCCGGGCCAGGTCGGCAGGGCAGCTGCAGAGAGAAGGCCACAAAGAGGGCCTGGACCCCTTGGTCGGCAGACGCTCACTGGGGTGACCTCCAGGGTTGTTCGCGGGGAGGTGCAAGCAGCAGCTGGCCTTGGAGTGGGTGCAGGGGGAGGGCCGGCCCAGCAGGAAGACAGGCCAACCCCCTCCAGGGGACCAGACACAGGGCCTGGGGAGGACTTTGTTTAAACACCAGGGAAGTAAACTGTTTAGAAACTTAACAGTTTGGCCAAATGGTTTTCTTTGGGGTTGTTTAAACAAATAGCCTGCCTCGCGGCACTGCCGAAGAAAGTGAAACCTTCCCGTGCTGGCTGGGCAGCTATCCCTGGAGCCTCCTTGGTGGCTTCTGACCCCTCCCCTCCCCCTGCACCCATTCACGCAGGAAAGAGGGGCGCACCCCTGCCTTGGGGTCAGGCATCGGGCTTGGGACACAGCCCTCCCTGGCAGAGTGTTCGCCTCAAAATGGAAAAGCAGACCAGAGGGAGAGCCCAATGCCACGGACATGTCCAGTTCAAGCCCTCCTCCCTGACAACACAGCATCCAGACCGAGCCACCGGCCCCACAAACAAGGGCTGCAGTCACATCCCCCGCAAACTGGGCAGCTCTTATCAGCAGAGACTGCTTCTCTGACAGTCCCGGAGGCCAGAAGTCAAAAGTCAAGGTGCTGAGGGCTTCCCTGGTGGTCTAGTAGCTGACAATACTCTGCACTCCCGATGCAGGGGGCACGGGCTCGATCCCTGGTCGGGGAGCTAGATCCCACATGCTCAACTAAGACCCAGAGCAGCCAAATCAGTAAAATAAATAAAGTAAATATCAACCCATCAATAAAATAAACACTGATAATACATAAATGAATTAGATCTTAAAAATCAAGGTGCTGGCAGGGCCAAGCTCCCACGAAAGACTCTGCGAAGAGTCGTTCTCGGCCTCTTCCCACTTGTGGTCACTGCCAGCAATCCCAGACATCCCCTGGTCTGTGGCTGCCTGCCTCCGTCTTCACACGCCTTCCTCCCCCGGGGTCTGTGTCGAAGCTTCCCTCTGAGATGACTGGTCCCTGGGTGTCGGCCCCAAACAAACACCACACAACCTTGTCTCGTTTCCCGCTGCAGACTCTATTTTCCAATCAGGTCACAACCACAGGCTCCAGGACTGGGGGCTTCACCGTTGTCTTTTGGGGGGATATGATTCTGTTCCCAACAGTTGGGGGGCATGGGGCGGGGGCACACTTTCCACAGAAGGACGGGTTCAAGGGCAGGAACTCCAGACAGAGGGGCGCTGTGGAGGCCGCTCTGCAGCCCCACAGGCAGGCGTGGGGCAACCCTCCACCGCCCCCTTCCCGTGGGGTCTGATCTGAGCTTGGAGGCTGGGTACGCGCCAACGGTGGTCCAGCAGACCATGACTCTTTCCTGGATACCTTCTGCATGCTGAATGCCGGGGCAGCTCCGAGCCCACCCCTGGCTGCAAGGAAGCCTTGTGGAAAGGGCAGCCCATGGGGACAGCAGAGCCCAGCCACGAGACACACAGAGCCCCCAGGACAGAGGCCAGAGGAAGCCCCCGCGAGCAGCGTCATCTCTGCACCCTCCGGCCCGCCTTTCAGTCCCCACAGGGCTCTGTGTGCCTTCTGTCCAGGTGTCGGACGGCAAACACTCTGGGCTCCATGAGGCCACGGCCGCCTCTCACGGCCCCTCAGCTCCACCACCGTGTAGAAGCTGCCACAGTTGATGCGTCAGCAAAGGCGAGCAAGCAAAGCGTTCAACGTGGGCGCCGAAACCTGAAGGTCCTACCGCTTTCCCAGGTCACCAAACACTCCTCTCGTGATCTTCGTTCAACTGTGTAAAGACCGAACTTCGCCTGCAGCTGCCCGTAGGCCGCAAGCCGTCTGGCACACAGGTGGGGCTGGGGTTTGCTAGCTCTTGCGTGGGACAGTGCGTGTGACTTTTACAGTATCAGAACTATATTCTAATAACACAGGAAACCACGTCAGGAGGGAGGAGGACACAGAGCGACCGCAAGTGCTCTCCACTCCACTCCCCTGTAAACGTAAAACTGCCTGAAAAATAAAGTCCATTAAGTATTTTAAAGAAAGTTAAAAGGCATATAGATCAATAAGAAAACTACCCAGACCCCAAAAATAAACAGGCAAAGACCATAAACACAAACTAATAGAAGACAAAAAACACAATCAATAAACACGACAAATGGGTAACTTCTAGGTAACTTGACCATTTGAGCCACCAGGGATGCCGAAGTGTTAGTCGCTCAATTGTGTCTGACTCTGTGAACTCTGGGACTGTAGCCCGCCAGGCTCCTCTGTACATGGAATTCTCCAGGGGGTTTTCCTGACCCAGGGATCGAACCCGGGTCACCTGCATTGCAGGCGGATTCTCGCAGGTAGAAGTGAGAGGCCTGTTGCTACCAGCTGGGTCAGTATGTCCCCCCCTCTCAGGGGACTGTCCCGGGCACGCTTCCTGGATGGCAGTGTGGCTTAGGGACCCTCTGACCAGGCAACTTCCCCTCCGAGAAGCCAGCCCAAAGCAGCAGCTAGAAATGCACATGGATTCTCCATCACAGAGGGTCCCCAAGGCTTCGTGAAAATAGCAAAACCCAAACCCGAAAGGAAGAACCTGTAAAGAACCTAGAGATCTCACTAAAGGAAAAAAAGTGAAAGTGAAGTTGCTCAATCATGTCCAACTCTGCGATCCTGTGGACTGTAGCCCACCAGGCTCCTCTGTCCACAGGATTCTCCAGGCAAGAGTACTGCAGTGGGTTGCCTTTTTCTTCTCCAGGGGATCTTCCCGACCCAGGGATCGAAACCAGGTCTCAAGCATTGCAGGCAGATGCTTTACCCTCTGGGCCACCAGGAAAGCATTACATATATGAAGGGGCTGGAGTCCAGGTCAGTCGTTATACAGGCTCCAACGGCACCCTCTGGAGAAGGCGGGGGCAGGACAGGCTGGGGAGGCGGTAGGTGGGAAAGTCAGCGTGATGCTACTACACACACGATCCAAACAAATCACGCAAGATGTGAGTGCGTGCATAGGAGAAAGGACAGGGTGGCCCCTCCACCCTGCTGGTCCAGTGGTTAAGATGCCTCGCTTTCACTGTAGGCGGCACGGGTTTGATCACTGGTCAAGAAACCAAGATCCCACATGTGACAGCCAAAAAAATAAATAAAAGGACAAGAAACACACTTCAAAATATTAACAGCAGCTATCTCTAGGTGGCAAAATTATGAGAGTTTTTTATTTTCTCCAGTTATTTTTTATGTTTTCCTTCCTACAGTGAACACAAATGTCACTTCAAAACAAGAAAAACAAAAGCTTTAAAAGGCAGTGCAAGAGTTCATCCCAAGGGGATCTCACAGACTCGGTGGGACGATGGTTGTAATTCCGGGGACCCATGACGGCTTTCTCAAGGGTGACCTGGCAGGGAGAGCCCTAGCTCTCCACTAAATTGCCACGGGGGTAGAGGGGTTGGGGGGGGATATATTCAGCCTCCAGGTTCTGAGCTGTTTGAGCTGGAAGAACAGGAGAAGGGAGGGATGGGGAAGAAGTGTCCACAGCCCTGGCAGACCAGGAGGACACTGCTGGTGGCAGTCGCCCGGTGTGGGGACCACCTGAAAGGGCCTCAGGGTTAACCCCTTCCACACCCCAACTAGGAAAACGACTTTTCACGACGGGCAAAACAAGAGTGCATCCCAGGGCCTGGACTGACCACATCAATACACACAGATGGGGCGGGGCCTGTGAGTTCCCCACCCCCCACCCAGCAGGCAGGGTGGACAGCACCCTGTCCCCCACTGAACCACCTGCAGCTCCAAGGTCATGGGCCCCCACGGGAAGGACGAGGCACAAACCTCAAGGTTCCCCCAAGGCCGCACCACCCCCGAAGGCTCCTCCTGCCAGAGATGCCTCTCCGCCCGCCTGACGCGTTCTCAGCCCCTGCCCTGGCTCTCGGGTCTCCCATGTCCATCTCCCCTCACTGCTCCTATGGGAAGCAGAGCCAGCCTTGACCGTGACCTGGGCCCAGAGCCACACGGGCAGAGCTGGGCCCAGCGTAGGCCGCAGTCCATGCTGCAGCTTCTAAGGCCATAAACAGCTTCACAGCAGGCAGGGAGCCGGCTTGTTTTTGTTTTTGGCAATAGATTTTCTCCACTGCCCCCCTGGGGGTAGGCAGTTGGACAAACAGTGAGACCACAGGCCGGCACCCCAGCCCAGGAAACCACGCCGAGTGACCACAGGGCCACAAGGCACAGAGGAAGTGGCCGGGCCGGACGCTGGCTCCGCTGGAAACCTGAGGCCCGAGCAGCTGTCCCCCTGCACGGCCCACCTCGGGCCTGCCAGCCAGGCTGCAGGGAGGCTATGGCCCCTGGGAACCATGGGCCGGGTAGGCATCCTGGCCTGGGGCTGGGCCTGCGTGCACAGCTCTGGGAGGCCGGGGGTCACTGGACAGCGGCCAGGTCAGTGCCAGCTCTGTGACCCACCCCGCAGGCAGTCGCCTCCAGTCCCGTCCCCAGGCGCCTCACCTGGCTCTCCACAGGCAGCACCGCCCGGGGGTCACACCTGACCTCACCCCCCAGCCCCTTTTCCCTCCTGAGTGACCCTGAGCAGGCAAGCTGGCCCATTCCTCACAGGTAGGACTCAGGTGTGGATAAGGCCCCCATGAGAGGCTGGGAACAAGAGAGACATGTTCCAGCAGAGTGTGGTTCGGTGGGCGGATGAGAAGTGGGCAGCCAGGCTCCCTGAAAGGTGGGAATGTGGGGTGGGGGGCCGGCAAAGAGCCCGGGACTTGCACGAGGAAGGCTCCGTCCCACCTCTTCAGGCAGGTGGCTCCGCTCTTTAGAAAGCCCACACGGGGGTCGCTCGGAGCCCAGGCAGACCAGCAGCATCCCCCAGACGACTCTGGCGCACTGCAGGCAGACGTCCCCGGGCCCGGGCGCAGCAGGGGCGGGCTGGGCGCAGACCCCGGGCCGGGCTGCGTGGGCTCAGGCCTCGTCTCTGCCCCTCCTTCCATGCTCTGATGGTGCGTGCGGACAACGCAGGCTGGCCAGAGACCCTGCCTCACACGGCGTCACCCTTAGCCCCCAGGAGGCGCTGGGGGCTGGGGCGTCCGTCCACCAGGGCCCGGACCTCAAGAGCACAGAACGTGTCCCTGAGGGGAGCCGTCTCAGCCCCTGGGGTCCATCCAGGGCCAGGCTGGAGCTGGGCTCGAATGCAGAAGCAAGGGGCACGTCGGACAGGCTGGGAGGGAGGGGGCCACGTGTGGAGTGACCACAGTCTCACTGCGGCCGGTGGACACGGGCATCCACGCGCCTGACCGCACCCAGGAGGCGCTGCCTGCCCAAGTAGCCCTAGCCCCACGACAACACTTTACTCTTTCAAAGAATATGGCAGGCTCCCCTCTCCTCTTTTATTAGTTTTAAAAAGTTAGTCTTCAGACTCAGACACAAAAGAACACATGCTGTGTGGTTCCATTTCTATGACTTCCGGAACAGGCAAAACTAATCCTTGGTGATGGAAGTCAGGACAGCGGCCGCCTCAGTGGGGGGGATGGGGGTGGGGGGTTGGTTTGTGGCGGGAGGCTGCCAAGGGCACCAGGGAACTTTCTGAGTGGTGGAAGTCTTCTGTATCTGGTGTGTGGGGGGGGTGGTTATGTAGATGCATATAACTGTCAGAGCTAATCAAAATCTACACTTAGAACCTGTGCAATTTACTGTCTGCAAGTTATATTCAATACCTCAATTTCTTAAAAAAGAGGAAAAAAAAAAGTCAGCGCTTGGGCTTGTGACACCACTTCCTGGGACGGTGCAATCTGATTTTCTTGCTATTAAACATTCACGGTCCGTGGCTGAGAACAGCAGCTGCCTTCTGTTTGCAGAGTCGACGCCAATCACTGTCCGGGTGGCGGCAGCCTGGGCCAC
This sequence comes from Moschus berezovskii, assembly GCF_049115385.1. NCBI lineage: Eukaryota > Metazoa > Chordata > Mammalia > Artiodactyla > Moschidae > Moschus > Moschus berezovskii. The sequence continues at coordinate 5,244,247 of NC_142484.1, forward strand.
AAGGGCCTCCTTTCTTTTCCCTTCGACCTACTTCCCCGATAAGTGACAAGACAGCCAGACTGGGAACAAACGCACCCCTTATCCCTCGGGCCTGAGCCTCGGCTAATCCTCCCGGACAGACAGACGGACGCGAGGGGCCCAGTTGTCAGCTTGCCCGGCCACATCCCCACCGCTCTTTCGTCTCCTGTCCCCACAAACATCTGTTAAAACTCCTTCCTGGCGAGGTGCAGCAGGTGGGCCGTCAATCAGCGGGCCCCCGCCTCATCTGGAAAGGCCTGGGCTGGGGGTACAGAGAATGACACCCCCGCACCGCCTGGCTACCCCTGGGTAGCGGAGCCACATGCCCCAGACACTGGCCCGCAGGTAACCTGCCCAGGTCACTCAGGCCCCGAGGAGGGGTCTGCCCCACAGGCATGAGGAAGGCCCAGGGACAGGAGTCAGGAGAACAGGGCCGGCCCCACAAGGGGCGGGCCCCGAGCGGCTGGGAGCAGCGGCAAGAGCGGGCGCCCCGGGTCGGTGGTGGTAACTCCCAAATAAGGCCCCGCTACTGCTGTTTTTAGCCCATTCCACATAATTGGAAAAACATGGGGAAAACCAAAGCCAGCCGGGCACCTCCTTGGCGTGGCTGCCAGGGAGGGGGCAGGGAGGCTGGCACTGGAGGGCACGTGGGCTCGCTCGCGGTCTGGCCCGGGGTGGGCTCCTGGCCCAGGGCAGGCTCCCCGCCTCAGGGACCAGAGTCACCCAGTTCCCCTCAGGCTTCACTCAGCCCCCAGTAGGGCCAAGGCAGAGGAGGGCCACTTGCTGGGACATCCACTCCAGTCTTGGAACCCACCGGCGCCTCCCTGGGTCTCCAGAAACACGGACCCCCAGAGCCAGTGGGTGTCACATCCCTGCCCAGGGGGCTGTGGGAAACAAGACACCCCTCGGCCCACAGGCAGGGAGTCCTGGGGCTCCTGTTCTGTCTGTGTGCCCCCGCCCAGCAGGCTCTGCCTCTCCCCTGACACCGGCTCCAGCCCTGCTGAGGGGCGTCCTCCGATCTCCCCACGTCACCAGCGAGGAGGCCGCAGCTCAGGGCACTGACGGACTCCCCGCTCTGTGGATGTTCAGCAGCAAGTGAAGCAGCCTCCACTCCACCCTCCACTTCCCAGGGGGCCCCCACACCCACCTCAGGATGTCTCAGGCTCCCATTTGCTGGGGTCCAAGCATCATCCCATCTCAGCTTGGCCCCTGGGGAAGGTGCTGACCCCTGCACAGAGCCGGCTCTCCCTGGCTCAAAATCAGGAAAAAAACAGGATTCATGCAGTTCACACAAATATCTTCAAGTTCAACTCCATGGGCTTCTCTGATGGCTCAGCTGGTAAAGAATCCGCCTGCAATGCAGGAGACCTGGGTTTGATCCCTGGGTCAGGAAGATCCCCTCGAGGAGGAAACGGGAACCCACTCCAGTATTTGTGCCTGGAGAATCCCACGGACAGGAGCCGGGCGGACCACAGTCCAAGGGGCCGCAGAGAGTCAGACACGACTGAGTGACCAGTACACACACAAGCATAAAAGGTCAGGCACCTGGGGTGAGAGTGCCAGGAATCCGCAAGTCACACCCGAGACCCTGGTTTCCCATCCTGAGAAGTTTCCGGCCGTGCCCGCTACCTGGCAGCTGCCTTGGGCACGCATCCAGGGCAGAGGCAGCACTCCACCGCCCACACCTGGTTCCTTGTCATGAAGGTTTGCTGGGGCCAGGAACCTGGATGTCACGTGGGTGATGGTAATTCCAACACAGCCAGGCCCCTGCCCCGACCCAGAATCCTTCTAGCTCAACACTGGCCTTCAGCCCCAAAAAGGAGAGCCACATGTCTGGCTTCCCTACTGGCTAGGCGAAGAGGGCTCCCCACACACTGGGCCCCCCTCCCAGCTCCTCTGGGTACCAGCTGGAATCCACATCTACTCCTGATTCCAAATGTCCAGGGAAGAACTGCTCTCCTGCCATCCTGCCTGCCTGGCTCCAATTTCAAGTTCGAATTCAAGCACAGCTCATATTTGTTAGGCAGCCAGGCCTTCCTCTCAACAACCCCATGAATCAGGTACTACATGCTTCTCGCTTAGTCGTGTCCAGCTCTTTGTGACCTGTGGACAAGAGCCCGCCAGGCTCCTCTGTCCATGGGGATTCTCCAGGCAAAATACTGGAGTGGGTTGCTACGCCCTTCTCCAGGGGATCTTCCCAACCCAGGGATCAAACCCAGGTCTCCCACACTGTGGGCAGATTCTTTACCATCTGAACCACCAGGGAAGCTGATCATCCCTTTTTACTGCTGAGGGAATGGAAGCACAGAGAGGCTGAGCCAGTTTCCCAAGATTACACAGCCGGCACATGAGTTAAGGTTTCATAAAAGGAAGACTGCACACAGAAAGCCATCGCATGATTGAAAAGTGAAAGTGTTAGTCGCTCAGTCATGTCCTACTCTTTGTGATCCCATGGACCGTGGCCCACAAGGCTCCTCTGTCCATGGAATTCTCCAGGCAAGAATACTGTAGTCCCGGGTTGCCATTTCCTGCTCCAGAGGATCTTCCCAACCCAGGAATCAAACCTGAGTCTCCTGCATTGCAGGCAGATTCTTTACCATCTGAGCCACCAGGAAAACCACTCTAAATTCTGGGAATGCCCAAAAGAGCATTTCCTCGCTACCCAAAAAGTCTTCCGCAGGCTCTCAACTGCAGACCAAAACCGTGTTATATGTCGCAAATGTTGCCTTTGACACACCTTATCCTGGATGCAAGTCGCACAGGCACAGTCTGGGTCCATTTTCCTCTGTCCCAGAGGCCATCCTCCTAGCCCAGCGCCTCCTCCAGAGCCCTCACCACGTGGCTTTGGCTCTTGACCCCCGTGGGACACTGGACCACACTGATTCCACAGCCAAGAGGAGATCCCCGAGTGCTCCCAGGGCCTCCTCAGCTGGCCCCGGAATTCTATCCTCCCTACCGGACACCCCGAGCCTCGGAAGACCCTGGCGGCCCTCCATGGGCACTGCTGCCTTCCGGCCGGCAAGGCGCCTGTGCCAGATCCTCAGAGCCCCGCCAGTGACATTCAATAGGCCTCAGCGCCTCGTTTTCTTCATGTTACCCTCGCATTGCCAGCCTCTGTCTCCAGGCAGTGTTTGCAGCTGATACCCCACACGGCGTCAGCAGTCAAAACACGCATTCCACACATGATTTACGTTCACTAGGACGTGGAACGACACACATCAGCGGCGCGGCCGCTCGGGAGGCTGCGGGAGCAGGGGAGGCAGCCACCGTGCTCAGGAGACGGGGTGGGGGGCGTCCTTTTCATCAAACGTCATCCTTTCACATGACACTCTGTCTGTGGCAAAGAACAGAAACTGGTCCCAAAGCCCCCCGTCTGCCAGGGGAGGCGTCACTGATGGTGACATCTGAAACCTTCAGCCCCACTCAGTCCTCGTTCACAGGACGGGCTCCAACTCACTGCGTCTGTCGCCCAGACAGCCGAGGAGGCCCCCTCAGGGACAGAATCCCCTTCCCATTCACACCCGTGCTCCTCTGGGTGAAGGACACGGGGAGATGTTTGAGGACCACCTCGAATGTCCAGAAAGCCACCATGGGGGCAAATCCTTGAAATGCTCCAAGAAGCTTCTGGGTTGCTTCTCGACTTCAATTAAAACATTTAGGAAACTCTGTTTACCCTTTCCCATCCTGGCTGCCCCCAGATCCCTTCAGCTTCTAACTTGGAGGGAGCTACGTAAGCTACCCTTGACCCCCCAGAACAAACCCGTGTGTCAGTGAGAAGCAACTGGGGTGCGAACCACCCTCATAAAAACTGAGCCCTGGGCATCCCGTTCTCATGCAAACCAAGACTCCCATCCACAGCTTTTGTCTCTCTAAGCTGTTCCCTCTTCTGACCTGACACCCTGGTCCTGGATGGGGCATATGGAGCAAACGCAGGTAGATGCAGCCTCAGTGTGACGACGTCCTGTCTGCCTCTATGCAGACCCCCGTCCCATCCCTGGCTCCCACGCAAGCAGGGGCCCCTCGGAATGACAACAAAAACATTTTTCTTCCATGAGCTTGGCATTCTCCAGCTAAGTCATTTGAAGAAGTTTCCTTCACAGCTGGGGAGGGGGCAGTTCTGATAAAACCAGGGAAGGTGGCCCCCCTGGCTGACTCCCAGGGGCTCTGCAGGAACTGGATCAGCCCCAGCCCCACCCCACCCTACACCCTGCACACCCCACCCTCAAGGCCTTGCTTCCAACAGGAAAGACAGGCTTTGCTGCTAATCCCTAGTTCCCCTCATGGGTATCTATGTCAGCTCTCCAGCACAGAGCTTCCAGCCCCGGGTACTGCCTCTTCCAGGAAGACCTCCCACCCCTCTCCCTGTGGTTGATGCCTGCAGAGGGTACACAATCCTCTCAAAGGACTCAACCCCAGGCAGCGGCCCCCAGAGCTCAGAGGCCCCAGGTACTGGGATGGTGGAAACCCGAAAGAAGCCTACAGTCCCCACTTGTTCTGGTTGGAAAGGAATTTGGGCCCATGGCAGGACCCCTGGACAATGGAGGCAAACAAAGCTGCGTGGGCCTGACACGACGTCAGCGGTGTGAATGATTGGCATGGCTACTGTATATACGTGCAGGGGGTCCCACACAGCATTTGCAGCTCCTACTGATGCCCTGGGTTCTCCACAGCTTCCGTGGGAGGGGGTGGTCTCGACCCGCCCCCCCCACCCCATCTCACAGATAAGGAAGGGAGACACAGAGTGACAGGGCCCCAGGGCGGTCTGGTCAAGTCCCTGCTGGAACTCCAGGCTTCTCTGGCTGTGCCACTTCACTGGGCCGTGACTCTGGGCTTCAATGAGGGTTCACAGCCCATTTCTGCCCACACCCACTCGTGGAACTTTGACGCAGAAAGGCCCCTTAGCAAATGCAGTTGTACAAGGCCCCCTCTGGGGAAGCACTACTGCATGATCTACCTTCGTGGGGTTGTGTCTGTCAACTACAAACTGGTACCTGGCATAGGCACTTGCCATCCACCTCTACCAAGATTAAATCGTGTGCTGCTGCAGCTGCTGACTTTCAACATGTCCTGAAAGGAGCTCAGGGTAGAGAATAGAAATGGAGGCATCTGTGCTCCAGGAAAAACTGGCAGGACAGGTCTTCAGATGGTTAGATATTTTCAGACGCCAATTTTATGAGCCCAATTCTTGTATCTCCTCGAGTCTAGAAAAGCGCTACAGCCCTTCATGTGATATGACGTCTGTTCCTTGTGACTAGCAGAAACCTTCTGCAAAAATATGTGTTCGATTGCATGGACTTCTTCACCAAGATCACATATATACTGACCTGTTCCCCTACCTCTTTGGAGAACTTTCTCAGCTATCTGAGATGCTATCTCTGGGCTATCGTCCTCATTTTGCCCCAGATAAAACGTAACTCACAATTCTAATACTGTGTATTTTTTAAAGTTGACATATCCATCCCTGGTCCTTCCCCAAATGTCCACATGCAGCCTGGTTCTAGATACTTGGAGTGGACGGAGATGGCAACCATACCTGTATCCCCCCCGTCCCTCTCCCAGAGCAGACATCACCAACCGATCCAACACAGGGCTAAGGCAGATAGCACCCATTGATGGCAGATAACAGACAGTAGATCCAGGTCCTTCTACCTCCAGGGCCAGGCCCCAAGCCAGCCCTCTCACAGTAGCAAAACTCGGAAATTGCAAAAACACAAATAGAACAGAAATGCCCAACAGGAGGAAGACGATTTGAAGGTCTGCAAGCTTGATAAAACATTCTTCAGGCAGTAAAACACATGCCCTTGAAGCGCTGTGTGTGCGTGCTTAGTCATGTCCGACTCTTTGTGACCGCATGCACTGTACCCTACCAGGCTCCTCTGTCCATGGGATTTTCCCAGTAATAATACTGGGGTGGTTGCCATATCCTCCTCCATGGGATCATCCTAACCCAAGGATCAAACACACATCTCCTGCGCCTCCTACACTGGCAGGTGGCTTCTTTACCACTGAACCACCTGGGACATAGCTCACGTAACTGCAAATACTCCTGCAATACTGTCAAATGAGATTTATAGACACATATGGACAAAAGAGCAGAGAAAGATACACCAAAATATCTCCACTATTTCCAGATTTCCCTTTAGTTTCTGCAATACACAAAGCAGAAATGGCTCCATAATTTGCAGGGACCACTGCAGAGTGAAAATGCAGGGTCCTTTCAAGTTGACAACAGAGCACAAAACAGGACTCTTCTGAACCTGGGGCTCCACGTGCCTGCACAGATCAGACGCCTGTGAGGTCAGTCCTGACACCGACTTGGCTCCTGCCACAGGGCAGCCACACAGGCTGTTCCTTCTAGCTCCTCCCCGCTAATCCCCACATCTCAGCTTCAATGGTGGTGGACCTTCTCCGGCCGTCACCTCAGGCAGCCAGTCCCCTCTACCCATTCCCCTGTGCACTGCAGTGAGCCCCCCACATCCAAGCCGTCAAGTCGCGAACTTTAAAGATGCGAACACGCATCTGGTTCCGGCGGGGATCAGACCCCGCGCCATCCACGCCAGGTGTGACCGACACTGCAGCTCGCCCTCGGTCTCCTACCGCTGACCATCCCTCAGCTCTGCCACCTCCCACCTTCTCTTCCTCCCCCAGCCAGGAACTCTTCCTGCCTGTTCACTGGATGCCAGCCCCTTTTTGCCGTTGTACCTTACTACTGTACCTTTCAAGGTACTATAAGGTAAGAAATGTCTTTGGAGAAGGAAACGGCAACCCACTCCAGTATTTCTGCCTGAAAAATCCTATGGACAGAGCAGCCTGGCAGGCTACAGTCCATGGGATTGTAAAAGAACTGGATACAACTTAGCGACTAAACAAGAACAACAATATTCCATTGTCTATATGTACCACATCTTTTTATTTTTGTTGCTTCCATGTAAATTTTCTCCATTGCCTTGACTCTTCCATAAAAGTAGTTAACACCCCCAAAAAAGAAATGTCTTAATTTTCGTGTTTGTTTGCTTTTTATGTATTATTTGCATGAAAAATATTATAAGCCTATTACAGTACAGTACTATACACCTGATTGTGTTAGTTGGGTTACCTTGGCTAACTTTGTTAGACTTACCAACAAACTGGACTTACCAACGCACTCCCAGCAGGGAACTCCTTCAGATGTAGGGGACTTACTATATTCTCTGTCGCAGCCCCTTTCCTGTGTCTTGCATTAGATGGATGAGATGGTAGTCGCTCAGTCGTGTCCGACTCTTTGCGACCCCGTGGACTGTAGCCCACCAGGCTCCTCCTTCCATGGGATTCTCCAGGCAAGAGTACTGGAGTGGGTGGCCGTCTTGCATTACTCTGATCCAAATCTGTTAACTTTATTCACGTGTGTGCCTGCTTCCTGTCAACCTGACCCAACTGGCATGTATGCTCTGTGAGCGGCGGGGAAATAGGCCTACCCGGCTTGCTACCTGCTTTAGCCCCAGCACACAGCAGGCATATGGGAACGACCTGGGGGTATATGGAACCCAGCGGATGCCATGTTTTTCAGATTTGCCATCATGAACTTTTGTTTTAAATCCAGGACCAAGTTCTACTACTGCTCCTCCCTTCTGCCCCCAGCCCACCAGGGAAGCCCTCGCCTTCCCTTTCTTTCCCTCAAATGGGGCTGGCCCAGGGGTGGCTGCTTCCAGTCACCTCTCACTACCCGCCTCGCTGGTCTGGCCTGAGTCCACCCTGGTGCTGCCCGGCTGTGCTGGGCCCTGGACATCCCCAGGGACAAGCTGTATCCTGGACACACATCATTTCCAGAAGAGTACACTCTGAACCCCACACCTGGCAGTAAAGGTCCCCAGCCAGTGCCCCAAGATGGGTGACGCTTCATTACAAATAATCACAGCATGAGTGCTTGAAGCAGCAAGTGTGCGAAAAGCAAGGGGGAGAATAAAGAGGCAGAAAAATATCAAAAGCAAAGAATATCACTCATGCGGGGTGCGGGGGCAGGAAATCAGGTAAACTTCATGCATCCAGAAGATAACTCCCGTTAAGGATGTGTTCACGACCTACGTTTCCAGCAGGTTCAGGAAGGAGGGGGGTGATTACGGCACGAAGATCCCACGGGAATGGGATGCAAGGGTCAAAATGAATTACAGGATTTCCCTGGTGGTCCAGGGGTTAAGACTCTGTGCTTCCATAGCAGGAGGCGCAGGCTCCACCCTTGGTCAGGGAACCAAGATCCCACACTGCCACACAATGTAGCCAAAAAAAAAAAGTAGTGATAAAAAATAAAATGTTTTTTAAATGAATTATAAGTTCCACAGCAATGCTTACGAAGAAAGTAGAAGAGCATACACAGGAGCTTTGGGGAGGGCCCGCAGTGCCGCAGAGTCTGGAGCCCTTGGAAGAGGCGGGAGGAGAGGACAGCGTGTCTGCCGCTGCCTCCTGCCTCCCAGTTCCTAGCACACCACCCTTCTTACCCTAATAGTTAACAATAGCCAGTTTTTAGGGTGTGATCACACAAGCAGGCAGGGTGCTGGGCACTTGGGGTCTCAGCCCATCCAGCACGACCTAGTCTTATAGATGGGAACCCCAGCGCACCCATCGGGCAGCAGAGCCCAGATCTGACCCAATCCCGGCGGCTCGGAGCCCAGACCGTGTAAGCCCCTCCCCAAGGGAAGCAGACGGTGGGCACCCAGGCCGGCGGCCGCCCCTCCCAGCTCACCTGCCTTGCACGTCTGGCCGTTGTCCTGAAGCTGCACGCCCGTGGGGCAGGCGCAGGCATAGAATGGCTCCCGCGGGGACAGCAGGCACAGGTGGGAGCAGCCGCCGTTGTCATCCTCACACCGTGTGTGGTCTGCGGGAAACGGGGAAGGGGACACGGTTCCGGAACTCACCCTCGACCCCCACTCCCGCCTCGCCCGACGTGGGCATCCTCCCCGCCCCTCCTCCTCCTGATTTCCTACACAGAGACACCCCGTCTACATCAGGGCCCCTCCAAGGCCACCTCCCCCGCGGAGGCCACCCCAGCCCTCACTGGCAGGATCCCAGGACCTGCCCGCCCGGCAGTGGTGCCGCCCTGGGTCAGGGGTTCCTGGAGCGGAGGCCTGTTTTATCTGTCACGTGCTTGGACCTCATGAGCTCTGCACAGGCGCTCGGTGGCCACACAGGGCCGAGTCTCTCGATGCTGATGATGAGGCTTTTCGCTCTCCCTGGCACAGCCATCATGCAATTGAACTGATGAACACTCCTGGGATCTCACTCTGCCCAGGACAGGATGGGGCAGGACCCAAGAAACACGAAGTGCTCAAAGTGTTAGTCGCTCAGTTGTGTCTGACTCTTTGAAACCCCGTGGACTATAGCCCGCCAGGCTCCTCCATCCATGGGATTCTCCAGGCAAGAATAGTGGAGTGGATTGCCATTCCCTTCTTCAGGGGTATCTTCCCAACCCAAGGACTGAACCCAGCTTGCATTTAAGGAACACGGAGCTCTCCCCAGAAAACAACTTCAGAGAACCCCACCCCCTGGACCCCGACTCTTAAATTCAAAGTTGGGACCTTCAACAGCATCAGAGCCAGAATCCATCCCCACCCTCTGTGGTCCCCATGGGAACTGGTGGAGGTCCCTATAAAATCAGGTGGTGATCCTTGACGGAGTGGGTGGACCCTAGGCCCTGGCCCTGCTGGCTGCCTGTGACAGGGGCTTTTCACCATCAGAGACCCTTCCACGACCCCACGGGGAGCCCAGGCTGAGAACTCAGACCTGGAGCAGATTTTATATAAGTATGTAACCTCCACTGGGCCTTGAAAAACAGGGCAACCTTCCTTGGGAATCCTTCTGCCACCCTTGAGGACAGCCCTGCCCAAAGCAGCCCCCACGCCAGCTCTGCAGAGGGACCTCTCCCAGCCTGCCCCCTCCCCAGGTGAAGACACCAGCCTCCCGCGGTCAGCCCCGGCCCGGCCCCTGACTTACAATAAGGCTGCCGCTCCGGGCTGAGCACTTGAATATCCATGGGCGAGTAGAGAGCACTAAGGATCTCCTTCCTCTCGTCTCCAGTCCTCTTGTTACAGGCGTGGATGGAGCGGGTCTGCCAGTCGGTCCAGTACAGAGTGTCTCCAGAGAGCGTGAGGGCAAAGGGGTGCGTCAGACTGCCCTCCACGACCTTCTGCCTGCAGGGGCGGGTGGGGAATCCATCAAGGGGGGTCCCCACTGCATTCTCCTTGTGAGCCTTCCATCGTCACTGCTGACCCATCAACATCACACTGGATCATGGAGCGGTGATGGAGCAGCCTGAGATCCCAGCATCCCTCCATCAGGTTGCACCTTCCAGACCCAGCCAACCTCCTACCACCCCAGACAGTGACATGGGAGCCCTTGCACACAAAATTGCTTCCCATCCAACCTGATTCTAGAATAGGGGATGCCGACAAAATACCCCACAAGGAAGAAACACAGACGAGAAGTGGCGAGCAAGAAGCCACACCTGCTGACACAGACTAATGGCAAGCATGCCTGTCCCACCCTGATGCTTTAACAGCTTAACACGAACCAGAGCACCGTGCTCTTTCCTCTGAAACCAATAATTCATTTACCAAAGCAAATTAAACTTGCATCAATGTGAGGAAAAAAAGGTATTCTCTTCTGTGTATTTAGGGCATCCCAGGTGGCTCAATGACAAAGATTCTGTCTGCCAATGCAGGAGACGCAGAAGAGGATCCCTGGGTTCGATCCCTGGTTCAGGAAGATTCCCTGGAGAAGGGAATGGCAACCCACTCTAATTTTCTTGCCTGGGAAAATCCCATGGACAGAGGAGCCCGGCGGGCTACAGTGCACGGGGTCGCAAAAAGTTGGACACAACTGAGCGACACAGCACCTAGAGGGGCAGGGAAGAAGAGGCCTGTGTTTTTATAATACTCGGCAAACAGAACTTGTTTTTTAGTGAAATTATGCATGCTGGTAATAGAATCGTAATTGACACAGCTGGTAGCATGCAATTGCCTGGTTTAATGACTCTCGCCCCACTATAGGGTAGGAGGTAGGAGCTGTGGGTTGGTGGTCACCAGCACGTGCTCAGCCCCGGGCACAGCACCCAGGAGACAGTAATACTCGAGAGGCACCACTGACCGAAGACCACACACTCACGCTCGGTGTCGATCTGACCCGACATGGCCTCTTCCCTGCTTTTCTCTTTTTGGCCGCGCCACGCGGCATGTGGGATCTTTGTTCCCCAACCAGGGATCGAACCCGAGCTCCCTGCAGTGAAGTACACAGTCCTAACCGCTGGATTGCCAGGGAAATCCTTTCCCTGTTTCCTTGATGTCACTTTTTTAAAAAATTTATTGAATACAAAGGATCATTAGAGAATGTGTTCAGTCACTAAGACGTGTCAGACTCTTTCACCATCCCATGGACTGGAGCCTGCCAAGTTCCTCTGTCCATGGGATTTCCCAGACAAGAATACTGGAGTGGGTTGCCATTTTCTTCTCCAGGGCATCCTCCTGACCCAGGGATCAAATCCTGCATTGCCGACGGATTCTTTACCACTGAGCCACTAGGGAAGCCCTCGTAAGAGAACACTAAACCAACAAACCAGACAACCTAGAGGAAATGGATAAATTCTGAGAAGCAGACAATTTCCCAAGAGTGAATCAAGAAGAAACAGAAAATCTGAATAGACCAGAAACTAGTAACAACATTGAGTCAGGAATCAATAAACTCCCCCCAAACAGAAGTCCAGATCCAGATGGTTTCATAGGTGAATTCTACCAAATATTTAAAGAAGAGTTAATACCTATCCCTCTCCAATTATTCCAAAAAAATAGAAGAGGAAGCGGAGAATAGTTATCACCAAAAAGACAAGAAACAACAACGCTGGCAGGGATGCAGAAAGAGAAACCCTCGTGCATTGTTGGTGGGGCTGTAAATTGGTACAGCCACTATAGAAAACAGTATGGAGCTTCCTCAAAAGACTAAAAATAAAACTACCGTACGATCCAGCAGTTCCATATCTAACTTCCCTAAGAAAATGAAAACACCAACTTGAAAAGATATAAGTATCCCTGTGTTCATTACAACTGTGATTACAATGGCCAATGTATGGAAACAACCAATGTCTGCAAACAGATGAACTGAGTCAATAAAGAAAAGATAGTGTGTGTGTGTGTGTGAATAAAATCCAGCGGACTACTACTCAGCCATAAAAATAATGCAATCTTGTCACTTGTGGCACCATGAATGGACCTGGGGATTATAATGCAAAGTGAAAAAAGCTCAGAGAGAGAAAAGCAAATACTGTATGATTTTCTTGACACGTGAATTCCAGAAGACAAAAGGGAAACAGACTCACAGATACAGAGAACGAACAGGTGGCTGCCGGAGGGGAGGGGCTGGGGAAACAGATGAAATAGACGGAAGAGATCAGAGGTACAAACTTCCAGCTACAAGATAAATCAGTCATGGGGATTTATGTAATGTACACATAAGGAATATGGTCAATAATACCGTAATGACTTTGCTTGGGGATAGAAGGTTAAATGTTCTTGCTGTGATCATTTCATAATTGAGTCACTATGTTTTACACCTGAAATGAATACAGTAATATTGTATGCTAATTATAACTCAATAAAAAATATTAAAAGCCCAAACTCATAGATACAGAGAATAGACTAGAGGTTGCCAGGGGTGGGGCGGTGGGTGAAATAGGTGTAAGAGATCAAAACATACCAATTTCCAGATTTAAGGTAAGTCAGTCCTGGGGGTGTAATGTACAGCATATACATTAACAATACATAACAATGTACAATGAACAATATTGTATTGTAAATTTAAAAGTTGCCAAGAGAGCAGATCTTGTAAGTTCTCATCACAAGGGGAAAATTGTAACTGTATAGGGATAGAACTAGACATGGAGCAACAGACTGGTTCCAAATAGGAAAAGGAGTACATCAAGGCTATATATCGTCACCCTGCTTATTTAACTTTTATGCAGAGTACATCATGAGAAACGCTGGGCTGGATGAAGCACAAGCTGGAATCAAGACTGCCAGGAAAAATATCAATAACCTCAGATATGCAGATGACACCACCCTTATGGCAGAAAGTGAAGAACTAAAGAACCTCTTGATGAAAGTGAAAGAGGAGAGTGAAAAAGTTGGCTTAAAGCTCAACATTCAGAAAACTAAGATCATGGCATCCGGTCCCATCACTTCATGGCAAATAGATGGGGAAACAGTGGAAACAGTGGCTGACTTAATTTTGGGGGGCTCCAAAATCACTGCAGATGGTGGGTGACTGCAGCCATGAAATTAAAAGACGCTTGCTCCTTGGAAGAAAAGTTATGACCAACCTACACAGCGTATTAAAAAGCAGAGACATTACTTTGCCAACAAAGGTCCATCTAGTCAAGGCTATGGTTTTTCCAGCAGTCATGTATGGATATGAGAGTTGGACTGTGAAGAAAGCTGAGCGCAGAAGAATTGATGCTTTTGAACTGTGGTGTTGCAGAAGACTCTTGAGAGTCCCTTGGACTTCAAGGAGATCCAACCAGTACATCCTAAAGGAAATCAGTCCTGAATATTCGTTTGAAGGACTGATGTTGAAGCTGAAACTCCAATACTTTGGCCACCTGATGTGAAGAGCTGACTCATTTGAAAAGACCCTGATGCTCACAAAGATTGAGGGCAGGAGGAGAAGGGGACGACAGAGGATGAGATGGTTGGATGGCATCACCGACTCGATGGATATGAGTTTGGGTAAACTCTGGGAGTTAGTGATGGACTGGGAGGCCCGGCGTGCTGCAGTCCATGGGGTCACAAAGAGTCGGACACGACTAAGTGACTGAACTGAACTGATTGATAGGGATAGGCGTTAACTAAACTTATTACGGTCATCATTTTGCAATATATATGTACAAGGGGGAAAAATGTAACTCTGTGATAAGAATAGAAGTTAACTAAACAACCAAACTTATTATGGTCATCATTTTGCAACATACACGTGTAACAAATCACAGTGTCATACACCCAAAATGAACATAATTGTATATGTCAATTATATCTCAATAAAAACCAAAACCGAACAAACAAAAAAAATGTCTTGAGGTGAAATTCACATAACACAAACTAACCATTTCAAAGCGAATAATAATTCAGGGCCACGCAGCACATTCACAGTGTTGGGCAACCACCACCTCCAGCTACTTCCCAAACAGTCCCATCCCCGTAGGAAAACCCTGAACACACCAAGCAAGTAATCCTCATCTCCTCAACTCCCTGCCCCCACAGCGCCTGCTGACACCAGTCTGCCTTCTGTCCCTAAGGACTGGCCTGCTCCGGACTTTCCGAATAAACGGAGTCACACAATATGCGGCCTCTCCTTCAGGGAGCAGCGTGCTGTCAAGGCCGTCCGTGGCGTGTCGTCTCCCTGCGCTTCATTCCTAAGGTATGGGTGAGCAACACTCCGTCGCACAGCTGTGGCACGCCCTGTGTATCCATCTAGCGTTCACCCGCTGGTGGGCATCTGAGCTGTCTCCACCTTTCGGCTATTGTGGATGGTCCTGCTATGGATATTTACGGACACGCATTTATTTCAATACCGACTTTCAATTCTTTGCGGGTACAAACCTAGAAGGCCTTCCCAGGTGGCTCAGTGGTACAGAACGCGTCTGTCAATGCAGGAGACACAGGAGACGCGGGTTCGATCCCGGGTTGGGAAGATCCCCTGGAGCAGGAAATGGCAACCCACTCCCATATTCTTGCCTGGGAAATCCCATGGACAGAGGAGCCTGGCAGGCTACAGTCCATGGGGTCTCAAAGAGCCGGATAGGCCTGAGCACACAGGCACAACTCAGCAGCAACATAACCCTAGGATCAGAATTGTTGGATCCTACGCTAATTCCAAATAGGAAAAGGAGTACGTCAAGGCTGTATATTGTCACCTTGCTTATTTAACTTATATGCAGAGTACATCATGAGGAATGCTGGGCTGGAAGAAGCACAAGCTGGAATCAAGGTTGCTGGGAGAAATATCAATAACCTCAGATATGCAGATGACACTACCCTTATGGCAGAAAGTGAAGAGGAACTCAAAAGCCTCTTGATGAAAGTGAAAGAGGAGAGTGAAAAGGTTGGCTTGAAGCTCAACATTCAGAAAACAAAGATCATGGCATCTGGTCCCATCACTTCATGGGAAATAGATGGAAAAACAGTGGAAACAGTGTCAGACTTTATTTTTTTGGGCTCCAAAATCACTGCAGATGCTGATTGCAGCCATGAAATTAAAAGACGCTTGCTCCTTGGAAGGAAAGTTATGACCAACCTTGATAGTATATTAAAAAGCAGAGACATTACTTTGCCAACCAAGGTCCGTCTAGTCAAGGCTATGGTTTTTCCCGTTGTCATGTATGGATGTGAGGGTTGGACTGTGAAGAAAGCTGATCGCCGAAGAATCGATGCTTTTGAACTGTGGTGTTGGAGAAGACTCTTGAGAGTCCCTTGTACCGCAAGGAGATCCAACCAGTCCATTCTAAAGGAGATCAATCCTGGGTGTTCATTGGAAGGACTGATGCTAAAGCTGAGACTGCAATACTTTGGCCACCTCATGCGACGAGTTGACTCACTGGAAAAGACTCTGATGATGGGAAAGGTTGGGGGCGGGAGGAGAAGGGGACGACCGAGAATGAGATGGCTGGATGGCATCACCGACTCTGTGGACATGTGTTTGAGTGAACTCCGGGAGTTGGTGATGGACAGGGAGGCCTGGAGTACTATGATTCATGGGGTCGCAGAGAGTCGGACACGACTGAGCGACTGAACTGAACTGAACTGAACGCTAATTCAATGTTCACATCCCGGGGAACCATGACGCTGCTTTCCATGACGTCACTGAGAAGCCAGACGCCCGTCACTTCTCAGGGCTGTTTCTCATCCCTGAGCCCTGCCTCAGCTGGAGGGCTCCCAGGAAGCCAGTGCCAGACTCCGCTCACCTCACCCACCCTCACTGCTCCTTTCAGGATGCCCCGGGTCCCTGGATGCAACTCCACCCATGCCCCCTCTGCCTCCCGGGAACATCCCAAGAACACCTGCCTTCACTGAGGGCTTACTGTGTCCAGACACCGCGCACAGTAAAATCAGACCCTGTGAATACCTCCGGGAAGCACTATTACAATCCCTAATCCCATCCCAGGCCCCAAGGCTCAGAGCAGTGAAGCAACCCAGCCCCAGTCATGACCAAGAGAGAGGCCCGGCAGGTCCGTCTGCTCCAGGGCTCACCCGCTTTACCAGGAGGTCATGTGCCATCTGAACAGCCCTGGGCACATCCATAAAGAGCACCGACCATCTGCAGAGCCAGAGAAATCAGGCAGGTAGAAGACGGGACTCGCAGTGCCTCACTTCCAGCCTCGGCTTGGACTAGCTGTGCGGCCTTGGGCGGGTTCACGCACCTCTCTGTGCACCATCATGAGGGGATCGTAACAGCAGACACAGGGCTTCCCAGGTAGCGCCAGTGGTTAAAAAAAAAAAAAATGCCTGCCAATGCAGGAGACGCAAGAGACATGAGTTCGAACCCTGGGCTGGGAAAATCCCCTGGAGGAGGAAATGGCAAGCCACTCCAGTGTTCTTGCCTAGAGAAATCCATGGACAGAGGAGGCTGGCAGGCTACAGTTCATGGGGTCGCAGAGTCAGACATGACTGAGCACAGGCATACTAGATAGCAAACACTTCCCAGGGTTGGTATGAGGGTGAAGTGAACTGACGGATGTCCAGGAAAACACCAATGTTATACAAGGGTCAGCCGCCACATCCTCACGTTGCCAACGTATCCTCGCCAGCATCACGTCATCACCACCTTCATCAACACCTTCATCACCTTCGCTACCATCACGTCATCCTGCTGCCACCTCCATTAACCAACACCACCACCATCACCACCACGAATTTCACTACCACCACACCACCACCATGTTTTAAATGCCACCACCATCCTCACTGCCCCTCATCACAACCCCTTGAGCAGGGCACTCCCACCTGCAGCCTCTGTAGACTCTAATGCTCACCCTTCATAACTGCCTGGATCACTCAGCTCTGCAAGGACCTCAGTTCCCCAGGCCACTAAACCTCAAAGCAGGCCCCAGGCCAGGCTGTGGTCCAAAGGAAAATGGGATGGAACGTTTCAGATCAGCTGGGGCACACGGCTCAGCTCTAAGAAGCCCGAGAGGCACTGAGGCTTCCTTCCGACAGTCAGGAGAGTGACCTCAGAGGTGGGTCTTCCAGCCACAGTCCCGCCTTCACTGACTGAAGCTCCAGCCGGGAGCTTGGCTATAACCTCGGGATACACTCAGAGCCAGAACCCCCCAGCTAAACCCCTCCTAAATTAAGATGCCCTCAGAAGTCTGTTCGCTGTTTCAGGCAGCCAGCGTCTGGGGTACTTTGCTACACAGCAGCAGATGATCACGGCACACGGCCTGGATAAAACATGGCAAGGCTGCCACCTCTTCACGTCTGCTCCAGCTGGTGTCTGCCTGTGTCTACAGAGGTCCGGCTGCTGCATCCTCCCCGTGAGGTGTCACCACAGCCCTGAGCACCCACACACTGCCCACCTGGCCCAGGAGCCCCGCGAGTATAGGTTCAGAGTCTGTTCAAGCGGGAGAAGCCCCAAGACCT
This sequence comes from Moschus berezovskii, assembly GCF_049115385.1. Lineage (NCBI taxonomy): Eukaryota > Metazoa > Chordata > Mammalia > Artiodactyla > Moschidae > Moschus > Moschus berezovskii. The sequence continues at coordinate 5,261,913 of NC_142484.1, forward strand.
GGCACAGAGCCGGCAGGCAGGAAGCCAATGAATAAACCACCCTTGACCTGTAAGGGCGGGCAGGGTGGGGGTGGGGGGGTTTCCTACATGTAAAATGTCATGAAGCAGAGGGGCTATTAAGCTGACCAGCTGACCAGCAAGCCCTAACAGCAATTACCAACAAAGACAGCACCCTTTCCATTCATTCAGCCTATTTTATTGAGCACCTACTCTGCGTAAGGCCCTCGAGCCAGACAGGAATGCAGTGAACACAATTCCGGCCACGCTTCTGCCTCCAGAAGCTCAGTGCTGGGGGGGAGGCAGGTATGCAGAGAAGTCATCACAACCCCATCAATTCATGGGCCCGAGTCTACAATCGCTCATCTGCAATGCTGAAACCCAAAAAACTCTGAAATTTGAAAGCTCTTTGGTGCTTTGGTGGCAAAACCTGGATGTGGACAAGGGGTTCTTTATAGCCTTTTGCATCCCACTTAGAATGAACCGTCTACATCTTGCCATAAAATAGATACAGGTACTTCCCCAGACCCCACTCGGGTGGGATGTCAGATACAGTGTGAGCACCATCACTGATCTCTGTTCTGAGGAGGCCTGCGTGCCTGAGGCCCCCAGGGTTTCAGGTGCAAGACCTCCGGCCTGAGTTGAGAAGGATCAACCAATGCCCAGCGGGCACTTGCGGGCCAGAGAATAAGAGGAGGACCCAGAGCCGGGACTTACCGGAAGGAGCCGTCCAGGTTGGCGCGGTGGATGAAGCTGAGTTTGGCGTCGGCCCAGTACAGCTTCTGCTCCTCCAGGTCGATGGTCAGCCCGTTGGGCCAGTAAATGTCCGAGTCCACGATGATCTTCCGGGTGCTGCCATCCATCCCTGCCCGCTCGATCCGAGGTGTCTCTCCCCAGTCTGTCCAGTACATGTACCTAACGAGGACGGAAAAGCTTGCTTTTGTTTGGTTTCTGTTTCCTGTCTACATGAATGCAAGCAAACGAAACAGAGACGATGAATCTGCCTGGAAATCTCACCCAGTGTTTAGGCCGTGGGGTATTACTACTTCTGATTTGCTTTCTAAGCAGTTAGTACCATGTATATTTTTTTTGTCCGGGAAGCTTGTGGGTTCTTAGCTCCCCAACCAGGAGTTGAACCCACACCTTTGGCAATGCAAGTGTGGAATCCCCACTAATATATTATTTATTAATCAAAGGTGGATAATGAAATATCCTTGTTTCCACTTGTTCTCATTGAGTTCTGAGTTCTCTCTTCTTACTAATAGGAGTCTTTCTTGTTCTTTTAATGGGAATTTTGTTGTTGTTTGGTCGCTAAGTCACATTCGACTCTTTTGCAACCCTGTGGACTATAATCAAGATTGCTGGGAGAAATATCAATAACCTCAGATATGCAGATGACACCACATTTATAGCAGAAAGCGAAGAAGAGCTAAAGAGCCTCTTGATGAAAGTGAAAGAGGAGACTGAAAAAGTTGGCTTAAAACTCAACATTCAGAAAACTAAGATCATGGCATCTGCTCCCATCACTTCATGGGAAATAGATGGGGAAACAGTGGAAACAGTGAGAGACTTTCATGCTGACTGCAGCCATGAAATGAAAAGACGCTTACTCCTTGGAAGGAAAGCTATGACCGACCTAGACAGCGTATTAAAAAGCAGAGACATTACTTTGCCAACAAACGTCCGTCTAGTCACAGCTTTGGTTTTTCCAGTAGTCATGTACGGATGTGAGAGTTGAACTACAAAGAAAGCTGAGCACTGAAGAACTGATGCTTTTGAACTATGGTGCTGAAGACTCTTGAGGGTCCCTTGGACTTGAAGATCCAACCAGTCCATCCTAAAGGAAATCAGTCCTGAATATTCGTTTGAAGGACTGATGCTGAAGCTGAAGCTCCAATACTTTGGCCACCTGATGAGAAGAACTGACTCATTTGAAAACACCCTGATGCTGGGAAAGATTGAGGCAGGGGAGAAGGGGACGACAGAGGATGAGATGGCTGGATGGCATCGCTGACTCAATGGACACGAGTTTGGGTAAACTCCGGGAGTTGGTGATGGACAGGGAGGCCTAGCGTGCTGCGGTCCATGGGGTCGCAAAGAGCCGGACACAACTGAATGACTGAACTGGACCATAACCCACCAGGCTCCGTAAGTTATTTAAGTGATTCCACACGGAACGTTTGCAGCTGCTTCTGATTTTTTGCTCCTATAAAAATGCCATAAATGAACTTCTAAAAGGCAGCTAAAACCTATATAATGGAATATTACTGTGTGCTAAAGAGAAATGAGCTATTAAGCCGCGAAAAGACACAGAGCAACACGAAATGCATATTAGTAAGTGAAAAAGGCCAGCGTGAACTGGCTGCATACGCTGGTTCCCGCATAGGACGCTCTGTTAAAGACAAAACTATGGAGACAGTAACAAGATCAGGGGCTGCTGGGGGCTTGGGAGGGACGAATGAGTGGAACGCAGAGGGCAGTAAAATGATTGTACAGGATAATATGGGACTTTCCCTGGTAGGTCAGTAGATAAAGAATCTACCTGCAGTGCAGGAGACCAGAGTTCCATCCCTGGGTTGGGAAGATCCCCTGGAGAAGGAAATGGCAACCTCTTCCAGTATTCTTGCCTGGAAAATCCTATGGACAGAGGAGCCTGGTGGGCTACAGTTCATGGGGTCACAAGAGCTGGACAGGAAATTAGCAAAGGACTGAACCACCCACCACCACAGGATAACATAGTGGTGGATATGTGCCATTCAATCTCTGTCAAAAGCCAGTGAATGTTTGTGGATATGTGGGAACTCTGTACACTCCTCCCCTCATTGTTTCTGTGAACCTAAAACTGCTTTAAAAAAATAAAGTCTGCTGGGGCTTCCCAGGTGGCCCAGGGGTTAAGACTCTGCACTTCCATCGCAGGGGGCTAAGATCCCACATGCCCTATTTATTTTGGTGTGGCCAAAATAAATAAATTATAAACATCTCAGTTATTCTTAGGTGAGGTTTGGGTGATTCTGCTCTGTTTAACCATGAGCTCAGGGTCTGCAGGAAGAACCCACTGCCTCTGTAGAGGCTTCCTCATTTGATGTCCCACCAATACAGCAGAGATAATATGCATGCATCTCGGGTGACGGGTTCAAACCCCACCAGGGCCCAGCTGTCCTAGTGGGGTGCCCACTCCGTGCCGCCCTTCAGTGGAGAGCAGAGGGGACCCACACCAGCTGGAGGGCACAAATCTCCTGAGTTCCTGGCCCCTTCGGCTCTGGGGGAGCCACAGGATACAAAGGGGCAGACCTATTCTACTCTGTCCATCAGCGTCTCTCCACGGTGGAGGGGGGACAGGGTCTGGATTCCCCATGAAAGGCCCCCGTCCTTCTTGAGGCCCATGAGACTCTCCAGCTGGTGTGGTTGCCCCCACTTCCCCCTTCTAGGGCGGCACAGAAGTCTTGAGCAATCAGCAAACCCCACCACCCTCGGCCTTAGCAGCTGCTTTAGAGACAAATGATTGGTTTACGCTGGGCAAACAGGCATCAGCCTGGAAGGGCTGGCTCCTACGAGCCACCTGACCTGTAGTGGGGGGATGGCCAGCCAGGCAGGGAGCTCAAGCCCAGATGGCAACCGGAGGGGCTGTGGGACACCAAGAGTGATGACAGGTGACTTCACGGGCATCCTAGTTCCGTGGACCATGGGCTTCCCTTTCAGCAGCTTCTATTACCAATCAAGCTCCTCCCCCACCCCCAGCTCTCACCTCCACATCTTCAGAGGTAAAACCTCACCACAAACCCTGCGCTGCTGTCCACCAGGGACCAGCCAAGCCGGCAGGGGCGTGGGGGAGAACAGGTCCAGACTTGCCCTTTGGGGGTCTCTGTCCAGCGGGAGAGAGAAAATGACATGCACATGGCTGCCATTCCCTCTGAGATGGAGCTCCGAGGACCAGCCCCATCTGTGAGGTCAAGCGACCTTGGATTGGGGAGTCATGTCAGAGTTGGTGCTGCTGGGCTGTGACAGATGACGAGAACGAGGTTGCGGGGGCTTCACGTGCAGCAAGGGGCCTGCCGTACCCCACTGCTGTCACAAGCTCCCCTGATCTCCAGCCCCATGGGGACAGAGAGCTCAGAGCACCTCTCCAAAAAGCCTCTTATGCATGCCCCTTTGCATCTAGCGAGAAGCGATGCAGTTGTTCAGTCGCTCAGTCGTGTCTGACTCTTTGCGACCGCATGGACTGCAGAACGCCGGGCTTCCCGGTCCTTCACCATCTCCCTGAGTTTGTCAAACTCCTGTCTACTGAGTCAGTGATGCCATCCAATCATCTCATCCTCTGTCGCCCCTTCGCCTCCTGCCCTCAGTCTTTCTCAGCATCAGGACAGGGTCATTTCCAAGAGGGTCGCCTCTTCACATCAGGTGGTCAAAAGCATCAGTCCTTCCAATGAATATTCAGGGTTGATTGCCTTTAGGATGGAATGGTTGGATCTCCTTGCAGTCCAAAGAACTCTCAAGAGTCTTCTCCAGCACCACAGTTCAAAATGCAGGGAGAGCGAGAATTACTATTCCAGCGGGACAAGTGAGAAAACGGAGGCTCTGAAAGGGTGTGCTGCGCCGCTCACAGGCTCCAGGAGCACAGCGTGGCTTTCTCGTTGGGGCCAAGGCCTGTCCACCTTGGGACACATGCCCCTCTGCCAGCCTGGGGCGATGGTGAACCTCTCCTGGCCCCTGAGGCTCACAGGTGCCCTCAGCCAGCTGCAAAGTCTCCCGCAGGCCTGGTGCGGCCATGTCTCCCTCCCTGCGTGTTTCCCACCCCCAGCAGCCTGGAATGAGCCCAGCCTCCAGCCCCCCCAGCTGCCCAGAGGTATCAGGAGAATAAATCTCAGAGCCCTCCACTCGTGCCCTCCCCAAAGGCTCCTTGGAGGCCAGCAGGAAAGGCCGGAAAAAGTGCAGGCTCAGGACCTCCGCGAGGAGCATAATTCAAATTCCTTCCCCCGGGTTTCATAACAGAGGCCGGCTGGTTTCCTTAAATGGGGAACTCGCGGGTCACCCCGCTCCCAGAGCCCAGCCAGTGCGGACGTGCTCGTGCAGGGCCTGGACGCTGCCAGAGGCCCCGCCAAGCTCCACGGAGAAGCAGCAACTTCCGAGGCACAGCACTGCAGCCTGGGCTCAGCGCAGAGGGCAGTGGCTGGTGCGGTTGTGGTTGGATCTTATTTTAGGGAAGGGCCATTTTGCATTTTAAAGAGGGGGTTGGGTTTCAGCCTGGCTTCAGCTGGAGACCCAGGAGCCACCGCAGCCCCTCGTGGGCTGGTACAGGCATGCGCCCCATCACCTGCCCCTGTGCAGGGCTGATGTCCTCCAGCCCCAGAGCCTCAGGGCGAGAGGGGCCCGCTCTGCCCCTCACCGGGGCACCTGATGCTGGCAGCAGAGGTGCCTGGCCTGGGCACTGCACTGTGCCACTGCTGAAACGGCCCAAGTCCAATCCCCAGAGTCTGTGGGCCCTTCTGCCCATGGGGCTCTTGGTCACACGCACCCTGGGGTGCACATTAGGACTGAGGACCCCCTAATGACATATGGGGCAGTATCGCTTCATCAGAGGAGGGACCCCAGTTGTGAGGCAGAAAGAAGACACCACAAGAGGACACAGGGAGATGGCAGAGGCGCCCACGGGGCTGGGGGAGGGGGTGATGCCCCTGCAGCCTCACGTCTGTGGCCCCAGGACGCAGCTCAAGTGCACACCAAGGGCCACCACCAGGCCAGTGTTTAGCGAGAATGGGGTGCTGCCCTTGGTCCCTCCGCACCAGCCTAGAGTGGTCCCCTGCTGGGCAGCGACGCTTAAGAAGACAAAGCAGGCACTGCTGACCTTAACCACACCCCAGCCAGCCAGCCTAGGACCACAGTGCAGAGTTCTCACCCTGGTGAGGGTGACACTTCGCGGCATCATTTTCGCTGCATCACACATCAGACACATTACTGGGGAAGGAGGAGCTTAGGGGGAGAGGCTGGGGCCTCAGAAATCCTGCCCAAGGTGTCAACACCTAAGTCAACTCTGCCCCCAGGGGCAGGGGTGTGATCCCAGCAGGGTTTGACGAGAGAATTAAAAGGCAAGATCAGAAAAGATTTCAAATAAAACAAGCCGGAGCCAGAGACGGACCAACTCCTGTGGATGCTACAGGCAATGTCAGCACGGGTGTGAGCAAGAAGACTGTTCTCAACTGAGCACCAAGTACTTCTCAAACAAGTACCAAGCACCTCCTAACCAAGCACAAATACCTCTCAACTGAGTACCAAGCACATCCAAAACAAGCACCCAGTACCTCCCAACTAAGCACTAAGCACCTCCCAACTCAGCACCAAGCATCACTCAACGAAGCACCAAGTATCTCCTGAGTACTTCCCAACCAAGCACTAGCAACTCTCAGTTGAGGACCTTCCAACCACATGACACCTCCCAATTGAGCAACAAGCACTTCTCAACCAAGTACAGAGCACCTCCCAATTGAGTACTGAGCACTTCCCAAATAAGCACCAGCACCTCCCAACTAAGCACCTTCCAACCACACCAGACAAATCCCAACTGAGCAGCTTCCAAACAAGCACCAAACATCTCCCAACCAAGATGGCAAAAGGCTGCAAGGAAGAGAAAAAAGAGAAGTCTGTGCACAGATATGAAGACTACTTTTCAGGGAGGTGTGAGGGGCATTTTTAACATAACAACAGTGACCATTTACTGACACCACAACCATTCTTGGTGTCCATGACATGGGGCAGGGTCACAACCCTGTACAGACGGGGATGCTGAGGAACAGCGCAGCCCTGCACCGTCCTCCCTTCTTGTCTAAATCCAGATGGTTCCAGCTTCAAAGCAGACCCCGCGCTACTCAAGCCCACTGCCTCCAATCCATTCACCTCCCCCCAAGCCCAGGCCTATCTACCTTCTCTTGCCAGGAGCACAGTAACAGCTGCTAACGGAGCTCCCAGCTCCCACCCTCAAGTTTCCCCTCGTTCCAAGAGCCAGAATGAGCCCCTTAAGCAGGAGTCAGACCCGCAGCCCGGCCCCTGGAAGCCCGGCCCGCCCCCGCCACACCCCGCCTTGCAACAGCCCAGGGCCCTCACACTAGCTGCGCCCTCTGCCCAGAAGCCCTTCCCCCAGATGTCTCCTGCCCTCACCTCTTCATGTCTCTGTTCAAACGCTACCAAGAAGCGTCCTGGGCTCCTGGCCGACTGCAGGAAGCCCCCGCCTCCCCTCCCTGTGCCCGCGCCCTGCCGCCCCCTCCCCTGTGGCACACGGCATCTGTTCACGGTCCCCCAGCGCACTGTGAGGGCCTCGGGGCTGCTCCCCTCAGCCTGTCCCGCTGCTGATGGTGCCCCTCTTAGCCAGCGGGACACAGCCACCCCAGCCACCACGACCCAGAAGACAGTGACCCTCTGTGACCCCCAAGGCCACACTGAGGGATGGAAGAGGCCCGAGGCAGGGACCATTTCCCGTGCAACTCACAGACCCTCCTGGAAGATCAGCCTGGCCCCCCGGCATCTGGAGGGGCTCAGCCCTCCTCGGGGGGTGAGGGGGCCTAAAGATAAGTCACCGCCTGGCGTGCCCCCGACCTGGGATGCTGGGGCAGCCCTTGGGAGCGGGGGCACCGGGCTTGTCTGGCCTGACCTTGGCCAGTCAGCTACCAGGGCAATAAATCTCATGCACCCACCCCCAATGCGTGTAGACACTGATACAGACACACGTGTGCTCACAGGTGCGCTCAGAGGTTCACCCAAATAGGTGCACACAGGCTCACACCCTCCAGTCCCATACTCAGTGGCTCAGACACACAGCAATGCACACACACACACATTCAGCTTTCACACAACCCAGCAGCTCCAGAGGCACCACTCTTCCCCGGTATCAAGAGGCAGTAGAGTGTGCTTTCTCAGTCAACACGCCAAGAAGCCCACGGAAGGAACCTTACTCAGCCACTCAAGTACCCACCCCCTCACCCAGCGTGCTCCCCGAGGTACCCAGGCACCCGCCCTGGCAGGATAGGCCTCCGCCCTGAGCCCTCATTCCACCCGTCCCAGGTGGGCCAAGAGGTCCCTCCAACCCAGGCTGCACGCAGGGCAGCCAGCACCACCCCCAGGGCAGCAGAGGGCAGCAGGACCAGAAACCAGGGTCCTACTTCATTTCTCCTCAAAAGATGCCCGACAGCCGCTTCTGATGAGCGGACAGCAGTGGAGCTGGCGGACACAGCCCTGGGCTGGGCGTGGCCAGTGGGCGGGCACCAGGCCCAGCTAAGGGTGTGTCCTTCCCAGGCGGTGGGAAGACGGGGAAGAGGGCCGAGGGTGATTGAGCCAAGAGCTCCCGCTAGGAAAGCCTGCCATGAGCATGGCCTGGAGGGCAGCTTGCCATCTCCCCTCCATCCCTCCAGCCCAGCCTTCAACTCTGCGTACGTTCTTAGTTTTCCCGCCACTCACAACACCCCACCTGGAACTGGGGCTGGGCCCTGAGCCTCTGGGAGTCACGTGAGCTCAGCCAGACCACGAAGCAGGGGGGAACAGAGGGCTTCCACCAGAGCAACAATTCCGCAAGTTCTACATCCGGACGGGGAGTTTCACTTTTTCCACCGTGTTCAGCTGATGCAGTCATAAAGAAGGTGAAAGGTGTGGGTTCTACCTGGCTGAGTGCCCAAACCCTCCTCCGACACTCACACACACACCGAGATGCTTAACAATTCAGATCCACGGCCAAGCACATCAGTTGCAGCAAGTTTAGAAAAGAAACACGTTCCAGGGTGTTTCAACAAATTCTGCCAGGTGGACTCATTTTAAGACTGCGGGTTTCCTCTGAAAATGGTACTTGGTTGGTCTCAAGTAAATTCAAGAAGGAAATCACGGCCCCACCCACCCCACCATCAGGAAAAGAAACTGATGCTGGGAAAGACTGAGGGCAGGAGGAGAGGGGGGCAGCAGAGGATGAGAGGGTTGGATGGCGTCACCGACTCAGTGGAGACGTGGGTCTGAGCAAGCTCCGGGAGATGGCGATGGAGAGGGAGGCCTGGCGAGCAGCAGTCCACGGGGCTGTAAAGAGCCAGACATAACTAAGCAGCTGAACAACCCCCCCGCAGGGAGGTGAGGTGCTGGGTTTACCCGTGCGCGGGGTCCAAGGCGATGGCCCGCGGCTGGTCAAGGTCCTGCCAGAAGAGGACCTTCCGGGACGTCCCATTGAGGTTGGCCACCTCAATGCGGTTGGTCTCCGAGTCCGTCCAGTACAGCTTCTTGCCGATCCAGTCGCAGGCCAGGCCGTCGGGTGACACCAGGCCAGAGATGACCACGTTCTGCACGGCGGCGCCCGTCTGGTTCAGGTAGGTCTGCTTGATGGCCTCCTCACTCACGTCCGTCCAGTACACGGCCCCCTTGGAGAACTGGAAATCCACAGCAGCTGCGTCCTCCAGCCCGCTGACCACGATGGTGGACTCCACCTTGACTCCGCCGGCGTCCACCAGCCGCACGTCCCGGCGGTTGGCAAACAGGAGGAGCGGCGAGGCTGTGGGACAGAAGCAAACCGTTAGGACTCTGGCTGAGCTGCAGGCCGCACAGCCTGGGATGGGGGACTCTGAGCCCGGACCACCCCGGGGCCCCCACCCGGCCTATGCCCGAGGCTCGCGGCTCCTGCCTTCCATCCCGGGCCACTGCCGGGAAGCTGCCTGGGTGGGCCCAGCACTCGTTCAGAGGCTCTTTCAAGGCAGCTGTAGTTACTGAAACCACCGAGGGCTGCCGCGTGTCCCCCCCTACCCCCGCCAGGCCCCAGCAGCCCTTCCTGCCATGCCTATCACCTTGCCCACAGATGCCACCACAAGGCCACACTGCCAGGGTGCACACTGGCTCGCATCCTGGCCCCTGCCCCTGCAGGACAGAGGCCACGCGGAGGGCTCCAGGTCAGGACCGCCCACAGGGCTCCATCACTCCCACCATCACCATCACCACGTTACGTCACACGGCAACAATCAAACAATGGGATGTTACCACTGCATCCGAGGTGGGCATCCGGACATTCTTCAAGGAGGAGATGGTACACGGAGAACACCTGTCCCAAATCTCATCCCTCCCTGCCCCGAACAGGTCCGAACAGACAATAAAGAGCATGGGTCGTCACAGGCCGACAGCTCTCTGCCGGCCACACAGCACGCAGGGCTGGGCGGGCTCCTCTCTGAGTGCCCCTCAGCCCTCACTACAGAGGCCTGGGTTGTGGGTGATAGCTGGCCCATTTTACAGAAGGGGAAGTTAAGGCTTCAAGAGGAACGAAGTTCAAAACACACCAGAGGTGCCACACTGTGGAACACTCATACTCAAGTATGCTGCTTGCGTGTGTATATTTAGTTACAAAAATGCATTCCTTTTCTGTGTATAGGCACCTCAATAAAAAGGTCTTTTTAATTAAAAACGGAAATTACTGTTTTCCCAGCTGCTACAGCATGCCGAGGGTTCCAGTGGACCCTGCACTCCAGGAGGGCTCACCTGCCCATCTGAAGAACGCCCCTGCCCTGCCCAGGGCCAGCATAGGCAGCTGCTCTATAAATGCATTTCACCCTCCCTCCCCCTACCCCCTAGCATCCCAGCTTCAAGACGGTGAGTCTCTTCTGTGCTCTGAGAGGGAAGAAGGAAAAGGATGGGCAGCCCAGAAGGGTCCAGAACCCCGCCATCAGCCGGAGGCCCAGCAAGCAGAGAGGCAGTGACACCCACCACCGGAGGCCCGGCCGGAAGTCAGGTGCCCTCCAAGGGTCAGACACCGACCAGCTGGAGGACAGTGGGTGAGGGAATGGCAGCCTGGATCCGGGAGGGTCCAGACTGTCAGAGGAGGAAGAATCGTGAAGGCCAGAAGTGAAAGGGGGCCTTCGAGGTTAGATCTGGAGGCCAATGGGGGAGGCAGCAAAGCCAATGCCAACCAACCCCCAGAGCATACTCAGGGCAACAGGACCCCCAGGGCACCTGCCCACTCATTGTCACCAGGGTCGTCCCGGCCACTGGAGCACAGATGACCGGTAATCCCACCCTGCCAGCATTGCTCAATGTGCCCACGCTCCCGAGATTCCTCGCGGCAAGGTGTCCCGGCTCATCCCCTCTCATCCGGCCAAGGTAGGACCTGCCGGGTGGTTCTTAACCTCCTGGGAGTCACAAAGCTCCTGGATAAGCTGATCCTCTCCCCCGGGACAGACACACACACAGGTACACACACCAAGGCCTCATGGCCGCCCCACCAACAGGGTGTACCCAGCCCCAGCCTGAGGATGCAGACTCCACTTTCTTCTCTAAGTTAGCATGTCTGAAGACTTCTCTGGTGGTCCAGTGGCTAAGACTCCACACTCCCAATGGAGAGGGCCAGGGTTCGATCCCTGATCAGGGAACTAGATCCTGCATGCCACAACTAAGACGCAGCACAGCCAAACAAATCAGTAAACACCAAAAACGCGTGCATGTTAAGTCACTGAAGTCGTGTCTGACTCTGTGACTCCATGGACTGTAGCCCGCCAGGCTCCTCTGTCCATGGGAGTCTCCAGGCAAGAATACTGGAGTGGGTTGCCATGCCCTCCTCCAGGGGATCTTCCCAACCCAGGGATCAAACCCGTGTCTCACGTCTCCTGCATTGGCAGGCAGGTTCTTTACCACTAGAGCCACCTGGGAAGCTCTGAACACGAAAAATAAATAGACAAATTAGCATCTCCGGGCAACAATGCGGGGACTCTCTCGGGAGAAAGTAAGCTCCCCGATGCCACAGGTATTCAAGTGGACATTGGTGACCACAGGTGAGGGACGAAACTCACCAGACATCCGCACCAAGAGGTGGACGGCCCACACCCAGGGAGTCTCAGACAGGAGATTTTCCAGCCCTGAGGGGAAGCTCTTTGGAGGGAAATACCCAGGAGGCGAGTCACTAGCCCCAACTGTTGGCCAGAAACCCAGTAAGTAAAGCCTTCCCCGAGGCAAAAGTCCCAGAGGGGGACGGGGAGCCGGGGCTGGGGAGAGACGGGAAGGAAGCCGCCCCGGGGAACAAAGAATCCTGGTTCTGCTCTGCTGTTTCTCCCCAAACTGGAAAGACCGCATTTCCACCACCGTTTACACACTGGACTGTTCAGGTGCACCCTTCAAAGGCCGCAGATGATGTTAGGGGGTGGGGGCGGTCGGCGTTCAATTTTCTGTGCTTTCCCAAACGGAGACTGGTGCGGGGAGCCGCTCTGGAGAGCCAGGGGCTGGCAGGCTCTTTCCAGGAGGACCAGCTCCTGCCTCGAAGATGGTTGGAGACCACCACACACTCAATTCCTAAATCTGCTTCCCTTGTGGCTCAGCTGGTAAAGAATCCACCTGCAGTGCGGGAGACCTGGGCTCGATCCCTGGGTTGGGAAGATGCCCTGGAGAAGGGAAAGGCTACCCACTCCAGTATTCTGGTCTGGAGAGTTCCATGGACTCTACAGTCAGTCCACGGGGTCGCAAAGAGTCGGACACGACTGAGCGACTTTCACTCACTCACTCACTCTCTGGGTCACCTGGGGAGCTCACAGCAATGGGGGTCTCTGTGACGGGGCCACCTGCCCGCCCAGGGCCCCTCCTAGGGCCTGGGAAGCCCTGGCTGATGTGGCCCCAAGCCTATCAGGGGCTCCGGCTTGTCACAGAGATGTGGCTTCCAGGGTGGGGGTCCTCTTGCCCCATGGGAGGGAAAGGCTGAGGCCTGGGCAGGATCGGAGCACCCAGGCAAGGGGCTGGGGTCCAGACAGGCAGTCCTGGGAAGGGATGCGCTGGGATGAGACCGGAACCAAGCCGGCCAACAGGCTGGCGGCAGAGTGTCATAAAGCCCATGCCAGCCTGTCTGGGACATGCAACTGAACCAAGAACCCACCCTCGCACCTTGTCTTACGTGGGGGGAAAAGACAACCAGCATGGAAGAGGAGGTGAGGTCAGTCATGGTTTGGAGAAGCAGCGCCGAGTGAAGGGTCTGGAGTGGGCGCTGCCGTTTCTCCTAAGATGGTCAGGGTGGCCTCATTGAGAAAGTGACCCCTGGACAAAGACTCGAAGGGGCAGAGAGAAGGGCAGAGGGAAGGCATCCCGGCAGAGGGAATGGCTGGTGCAAAGGCCCTGGGGTGAGGCCTGGGGGAGACGGCACACGACTACGTGCTCCTGCCCAGGTGATGTGCCCACAGGCCCTGGACCTGGTAGGTCCAAGTCCCAGGCACACATGCCCCAGGTGAGGACTGCGGCTCTTAGAAGGCTGCCCTGACCTGCCCCAGGCCACTCGGGGATGCTCTCTTACCAAGTGGCCCAAGCTTCTGGAGCAGTGAGGGGAAACAAGGAGTGTGAGGAGGGAGAGGAGGGAGAGCAGACAGGCTGAGAGCCAAGCCTCCGGCCCGGCCACGCCTGGGCCACCAGGACCCCTCGGGGTCGGTGGAAAAACAGACACGGCCACCTGGCGGCCACAGAGGCAGGCACAGCCCTTTCAGGAAATGCCTCGTCTGCTGGTATTGAGGACCACAACCGTTTCAACGCTCTCCCCGAGGATCAACCTCGCAGGCCCTTATCCCAGGGAACACCTGAAGGAAGGAAAACGTCCTAGACACAATATTCGCTGCAGTCTTCCTCATAAGAAGAAAAATAAACAAATACAGAAGCTCCAACGTCGGGTACCTAGACTGTTCTCAGTAGACGGTTGAGTCTGTTAAAGCAATAAGACAATGACTGCAGTGACTCCAGAAAATGTGTAAGAAATGTCAAGTAACACACACACAGCTATGCACCCTGGTTTGTACTTGAACTGCAGGGATGAGAAGGCGCTAGGTGGGAACCAAGACTGAACTAGAGACTGGATAGTGGACACGACTTAGTGACTGAGCACAGTGAAAGATGACTCTGTTGAGTCACTGGATAAATGTCTTTAAATGGTTGATGGGTTTTTTTTTTTTTTTAAATGTATCCATTTATTTGTCTGTGCTGGGTCTTAGTTGCAGCATGTGAAATCTAGCTCCCCGACCAGGGATGGAACCTGGGCCCCCTGCCTGGGGAGTGCAGTCTTAGCCACTGGACCACCAGGGAAGTCCTTATGTCTTTAAACATTTTAATCCCAGGTTCCATGTATGTCCTTATGTCTTTAAACATTTTAACTCGGCTTCCCTGGTGGCTCAGATGGTAAAGCATCTGCCCACAATGCAGGAGACCTGGGTTCGATCCCTGGGTCGGGAAGATCCCCTGGAGAAGGAAATGGCAACCCACTCCAGTACTCTTACCTGGAAAATTCCATGGACAGAGGAGACTTGTAGGCTACAGTCCATGGGGTTGCAATGAGTTGGACACGACTGAGCAACTTCACTTCACTCCATGTATGTTGCAATGGCATTCTCTGTGCAAGTATATATATACATATATATATTTTAGGACCATGTATCACAAGGACACATAGCCCAGGGCAGCTCTCCAAGTAAGAGACCTGGAGCCAGCTCAGGGGAATGTCTGAGACCTGGGCCTCTCTGAGCTCAATGTTCTGTGAAATGTGGGTCAACACTGTACCCCCACATTGGAGACTGTGAGGCTTCAACAGAATGATTCACACAAAGCCTCAGCCCGGCAACAGCACGTTTTAGGCACTCAATAAATACCATCCAGGGACTTCCCTGGTGGTCCACTGGTGAAGACTCTGCACTTCCAGTGCAAGGGGCGCAGGTTCAATCCCTGGTCAGGGAACTAAAATTCCACCTGGCAATGTGGCGCAGTAACCAAGGACATTTTTTAAAATACATATATGTACGCCACTCAGGGCAGGGCCAGTGGTCACAGTTAAGTGTTTCATTCATCCAGTCCTGCTACAAAGGAAAGTACTCAGACGCAGACTCAGGGAGCCTGGTTCAAAACTCAGCCTGACCTGCAGCTGGGAGACTTGGGGCCAGATGTTTTATCTCCACTCTGAGCCTGTTTCCTCATCCATCCAGCAGGAAACGGTAACTACTTTAAAAAGGCCCCGCTGGCCCCTGTTGCTGTGGTGCAGAGCCTCCCAGCTAGTCCTTAGAGGTTACCCACTGAGCTACCGCGTGACCAAGAATTCTACTCCTAGGTGGGTACCCAAAAGACCGAAGTCAGAGGACGATGACAAACAGTTGCACACTCAGGCTTCTTTGGTGAGTCAGTGGTAAAGAATCCAGCTACTCATTCAGGAGACACGGGTTCGATCCCTGGTCTGGGAAGATCCCACATGCCACAGAGGGACTAAGCCCGTGTACCACAGCTCCCGAGCCGGCTCTCTAGAGTCCAGGCTGGCAACTCTGTGCACCCTACAGCCTGTGTGCTGCACAACGAGAGAATCCACCACAATGAGAAGCCTTCGCACCACAATGGAGGGTAACCCCCACTCCCTGTGGTGCTGCAACAAAGCCAAAAGTAAATGAATAAATAAAATTATTTAAAAAGATACTTGCACACGCATGCTCACAGAAGCATGACTCGTAATTGCCCAAATGTCCATCCACAAATAGATAAACCAAGTGTGCTTTGTCCACACAATGAAATATCATTTGGCCATAAAAAGGCGTGGAGGACTGAACAGGAGATGGCATGGAGCAGCCTTGAAAACATGGTGCTCCGAGAGGAAGACAGACACGAGACACCACATGGCATAGGGTCACGTGAAAGGTCCCAAATAGGCAAATCCATAAAGACAGACAAAACAGTCGATTAGTGGTGGCCAGGGGCTGGGGCACGGGGTGCAATGAGGCGAAATCACTTAATGGCTCCCAGGTTTCCTATGAGAGTGATGGAATGTTCTAGAACTACACGGTGGCGGCTGCAACACTGCAAATGCACTGTGTGCGTGCTAAGTCACTCGGCCGTGTCCAGGCTCTTTGCGACCCCGTGGACTGTAGCCCTCCAGGCTCCTCTGTCCATGGAACTCTCCAGACAAGAACACTGGAATGGGGCGCCTTGCCAACCTCCAGGGGATCTTCCCGACCCAGGGATCAAACCTGCATCTCCTGCCTCTCTGCATGGCAGGCAGATTCTTTACCACTGAGCTGCTGGGGAAGCCTGTGAATGCACTAAACGCCGCCAAATTATTCACTTTAAAATGGTTAATTTTAGGGACTTCCCTGTTGGTCCACTGGTTAAGAATCTTCCTTCCAATTCAGGGGACGCGGGTTTGATCCCTGGTTGGGGAAGGTCCCACATGCCGCAGGGAAACTGAGGCCCCTAAGCTACAAGAAAGATCCTGTGTGCCACAAGTAAGACTCTACAAAGCTTAAAATAATAATGGAATAATAAATACATTTTTAATAATAACAAATACGCTTTTTAAAAAATGATTAATTTTACACTGTGTGAATTTCACCTTAATAGATAATTTTTTTTTGCCACACCATGCAGCATGTGGGATCTTAGTTCTCAGACCAGGGAGCAAACCCGTGCCCCTGCAAGGAAGCTGAGTTTTAACCACTGGACCACCAGGGTAGTCTTTTTTTTTTTTAATAAATAATTTTTAGAGGCACTGCTGCACGCCAAGTCCATTGAATTCCCCCCCATGACAGCCATCTTTGGGCCTGGCTTCCCAACTGGCTTTCTCAGGCAAGGACAAGCCCCTCTGTGACCCTGAATTCACACAGCCCCTCTTAGCACAGCCCTCGGGACACCCACAAAGTCCCAGGGGTTCTCCCTAGCTCCCTGCCTGGGGACGGAGGGCAGACCACTCCCACCTATTTCTAGGGTGGGTCTCGGACCGTTCCCAGCACCCTCGGCCCATCAGTGTCAGAAAAAGGCCACTCTCTCCCCTCCCGGCCTGGGTACTGGGACCCATGGTTAACGTGCAGCCCCCACCACAGAGGAATCGGGAGTCTGAGAAGCCAGAGCCAACAATCCCATTTTAACCCACGTAAAGTAAGCAGAGCCAGTATTTATATATAGAATTCATAGCAGATGTCTGGGCTTCCATTCCGATAGCCTCTGTTTTACACTGTTCACATGGTTACACCAAACACAGCCTAACTCACGGTAACCGAATCCTCCGCTATGGCACCAAAATAAGCAACATCTTAGTGCATGCCTGATTGATATTCACCAAGCATTACATTGCTCGCTGGAGCAGCCTGGAACCTGGACACAACCTACAGATTTCTTGGTCAGGAACAGTCCTTCGGCTCATGCCAGCCCCACGAAGAAGGCCAAGAAATGAAAGACAACGTGGGGCCGCGTTCAGGGCACTCACAGAGCAGTCAGGCAGGACACACATTTTACACACACACACACGCACATGTGGGGATAAACAGCCACCAAGCAGGAAGAAAAGGCAGATGAGTGACATTGACAGGCGGTGCCTGGAGGTGAATAAGCTGCCACGTGGACCTGGCAGGCTTCCTGGAGGAGAGAAGAGCTGGCTGTGGGGACCCCAGTGGGCTTCCTGGAGGAGGGAGACTGGGACCTTAGCCAGCATGCCGACACCCAACCCTAAGATGCAGCTAAGGCGCTCAAGGGAATGACTTCTACCCACAACAGCTTTCCTGACACCTCATGGCTCCGGGTGCCTTCCAGCTTGGGCTTCTCAAACTGGGTACTGGCCCCTCTTCCTTTGACCCCGCCGGGCCTGGCTGCCACGGAGATGGTCCCTCCCAATGCATGTCCCTCAGGATGTCCCAGCTGCCCCAGGCCCACGACCTCCTCTCACACAGCCCACCACCACCTCGCCAAGTCCCATAAAATCCCTCTGGGGTTCCTCATGGCATCGTTTTTAAAAAGTGTCTACAATGTGAAAACCTGGTTTTACTCATTTATTGAATTACGGTGGGGGCTGGATGGAGGTGATGGTTGGACAGCAATGTGAATGGACTTCACATTACTGAACCAGACACGTCAAAATGGTCCAAGGTGGTAAGTTTTAAGGTATATGTATTTTAACACAATTCAAAATAGTTAACACAAATATACATAAAACCTGACGGTCTAGTGATACTATCGAATATTAAAAGCTACAAAAAAAAAAAAAAAAGGAAAGACTCAGGGGCTTCTCTGGTGGCTCAGTGGTAAAGAATTGGCTGTCCATACAGGAGACACAGGTTCGATCCCTGATTTGGGAAGACCCCACGTGACACAGAGCGACTAAGGCCATGAGTCACAACTCCTGAGTTTGAGCTCTGAAGCCTGGGAGCAGCTTCAGAACTACTCGAAAGCAGTTTGAATCCTTGAGCTGCAACTACTGAAGCTGGTGTGTCCCAGAGCCCATGCTCCGCAATGAGAAGTCTGCACACCACAGCAAGAGAAAAGCCCGCACAGCAACAGAGACCAGCACAGCCAAAAGCAAATAAATAAATAAAATTATTATTATTAAAAGAATGATTCAGAACTACAACTACAGACTTCATCCAGGGATTTTTATTTCAAATGCTGGCTGGTCATTAAAGCATGTCCACTACATACAATACTGGGTTGGCCAAAAAGTTCGTTCGAGTTTCCATACCACTTTCTTTTTGGCCACCCCAATAATTATTAATTAATTGAAGCCAGGGTAGACTCATCTATTCCTATTTCATCAAACAGGTTAAGATGCAATATCCCCACTCACTTTGACGTTCAAGTGTTTCCCAGGTCTGGACAGTGAGAGCCCTTTACACCGTCCCATGTCTTTTTAGCATGTCCCCACGTCATCCCTTGAGGGTTTCTTTACTTTCTTTCTAGAACAATAATATGCTCCAGGCTCAAGTGAATTTCTCCCTGCTCTAGCCTGAGAATCAGCCCTTTCTCAATGAGCTCTGGCTCCTCTGAGTGGAAAGTGATCCCTAGGAGCCCAGAGCTGGGCGCTGGGGATGCTCACTGCTCCTGGGCCTTCTCATCAGGCAGTGCTGGGAAACATTCCCACAGTCCAACCAACCTCCTTGTTCACAGATGCCACCTGGAGTTGCCCGCTGGACCATCGATGCTTGGGAGCCTGTGGTCATTCCTGGACATGCACAGAACAGTGAAAACACTGAGTCACCCCACACACGGGCCCCTAGACGAGGTGACACAGGCTAGCTCCAGGTTCCTGCCTCAACTCACACTGTAAATGAGCACCCTCTCCACTCGATGCCACGCTGTTTGCATTTCTGTGCTTTTTGTGGGTGATTTCACTGTTGGGCTCCCCTAGTGGTTCAGACAGTAAAGAATCTGCCTGCAATGCAGGAGACCCAGGTTTCATTCCTGGTTTGGGAAAATTCCCCTGGAGAAGACAATGGTAACCCATTCCAGTGTTCTTGCCTGGATAATCCCATGGACAGAGGGGCCTGGTGGGCTACAGTCCACGGGGTCAAAAAGAGTTGGACATGACCGACTAACACTCAATGTTGACAATGGCCCCAGGCACAGGACTGTAGGGCTGTCAGAAGGCAGGGTGGCTGGCAGTGTGGTGTGGGTACAGGGAAAACAGGGTTAGGTAAGCTTACAGTGCTGGTGGTGGTCAGTGTGAATGAAACAACAAGCATGCGTGCTAAGTCGCTTCAGTCATGTCCGACTCTTTGTAATCCTATGGACTGTAGTCTGACAGGCTCCTCTGTCCATGGGATTCTCCAGGCAAGAATACTGGAGTGGGTTGCCATGCCTTTCTCCAGGGGACTTTCCCGACCCAGGGATTGAACCTGCATCTCTTTTGTCTCCTGCGTTGGCAGGTGGGTTCTTTACCAATAGCACAACCTGGGCATGAAACAATAATTCACATTAAATCAGGTGTTTAATGGCCCACAAGGCTGTGTACTGATCAGCAGAGGAAAATGAGACCCGAGGCTCTGGGAAACCCAAGCCTGTATCTCCTCCAGGACCAACAGTTCAGAATTTGCATCATTCAGAGTTTGCAGCGGCTTTATAAAACAGAACGACTGTGAATAAGGAAAATCTGTGTGTACATGTGTTGTGGCTGTTTAGTCGCTCAGTCACGTCTGACTCTTTGCAACCCCATGAACTATACAGACCACCAAGCTCCTCTGTCCACGGTATTCTCCAGGCAAGAATGCGGTGTGGGTTGTCGTGCTCTCCTCCAGGGGATCTTCCCCTGTACATACACATGGACACTCGCACGCACACACCACACAGTCAGACACACACACACACAGACACACCCCACACACAGACACACACCATAGTCTCCATTTCTGCGTGTGTGTTTACGGGGTAAAAATCCACGCATTCACAGCTCTTCTTGCAATGTTATTAAACATTTCCTCAGGGTACTTTCTTTAATTTTTATTGTTTATTATTATTTAAAATAAGGTAAGACCATTCATTGACTTTTTTTTTCTAAATTTATCTTTGGCCGTGCCACACAGCATGCAGGATCTTAGTCCCCTGACCAGGGATCAAACCCTGCCCCCTGCAGTGGAAGTGTTGAGTCTTAACCACTGGGCCGCCAGGGAGGTCCCTCCCCGAGATACTTCCTAGCCTTCCCTTCTCCTTCGACGTTTGTTAGTACCCTCTCCAAAGTGGAAGCATGGCTTTTGTGATTGTCAACATATACACTTTATCAGCTCAGTATCACGCACCTCCAACCACTCCCAGAGCCCCTGCTGGCCTTCCCCCTCCACTCCTCTGCCCCCAGGTCATGTCACCACTGGCCCTCTACTTGGCACCCCATCACCACCACCTGTCCTCAGATGCCAGGCATCAACATTTCTGCTCGGGGAAGGGAAAGGCAGGGAATCCTGCTGAGTCTATAGCTCACTGTGGGGGGAAATGGTGTTTCTACGATATTGTCTTCCGAGTCATAAACATTTATTTAGGTCTTCTTTTGGTGTCTCTGTAAAATTTTATTATTTCTTGTGCATACAATTTTGCACATTATTTCTTAGATACAGTTCCAGGTGCTTCAAATAAAATTCAAAGCATTAAAAAAATAATGAAACTAGCATGACTCTAACAGAGATTGCCAAATTCCCATGAATCTTACGATAAAACATGAAACTTCAAAGACGCTTGGGTTGGGGTGTGGACAAAGCCTCCCCCAGCCGCCAGACAGAAAAGTTCTATTTACCCCTCTAAGAAGAACTGGGTGAAAAGTGCTGATCCAGCTACAATGACGGGGACCAAGGAGAAACCTGTGGGGTCCCCCAAACTGCCAGTGAACAAGCCTCCCTGGCTCTGAGCACAGAAAAACTCCATCCCTTGTCTCCAAGTGTGATATAAGAACCACAGAATGGGGCTCAGGGACCTTAAAATGGGCTGGAAATAGTCACTGCTGAACCATTAGCAGCATCTCTGCAAAATCACAAACACCTCGGCTTCTCCTGGAACTTTCCTAATTAAGGGAGAAGAAATACTGTTCATAAAAATCCAAGCTCACTTTTCTGCGGGCAGTCTCTCGAAGCCCAGAGCCCCCCTGCCCCAGGTTTCCGACCCGACCCTCAGTTCCCAGGGGGCCCTCACCACCTGTACGGCTCTCGCGGGGGGCCACAGAAGCCACGGGGACCCTTGTGGAGCCACAGGGACCACAATCCCAGCCACAGATTCCTACGTTTTATCCCAGTCTTCCATCCAACTGAGACAGGCTCGACTCGGGGACACTATCCCGCAGTTGTCTAAATATTCTAAAGGAGAGACCTGACATTTACGACAATAATAAAATCTTAGATTTCCTTTAACTGAACAGATGTTCTCTGCCTTTTATGGAAAGCTCGGCAAACTGAAACTTGCAGGCCTGAAAGTGGAATCTTTGATAACATCTCTGAATGCTGGGGAATGAGTCTCCTCCCCGCCTTTCACCTCAGCTAAATTATCATAGACCCTCCCTTCATAAGAAAAGTCCACACCCCCATCCATCCTCCCTCCCACCCACCCACCTCTGGACCCACTGAGCCAGGGAACATCCCCGAATTTCAATCTTCCTTCTCCACCCTGGCCTCAGGCCCCCAGGCTCCCTTTCACAGACTCCTCCCGTACCCTCTCCACCCCCATGCCTTTCGCGGTTCCCACCCTCTTCAAACCCTCCCTGGCTGCCACACCTGGCCCAGGTGAAAGCCTGTGTCCTCCCTGAGCCCGCCCAGTTGGCCCTGCTCCCCTGAGCGCGTTGTCTTCCTCATCAGGCGGGGCCCACACCCCACTCCCCTGGGGGCAGGGATGGGGTGCCACCCACAGGGCCCCATGCAAAGCAAGGCCGGCTGCCAGTGGGGCAGCTGTCCACCCTTCCCATCCCAGGCGCTGTCAGGATAATGATCGACTGACCAAGCTTGTGAGTTGCTGACATTTGCGTACAAATAATGAAGAAATGGATGCGGGCGTGTACGCTCAGTGGTGACTCCTTGAGACCCAGAGTTTGCTTCAAATCCACAGCAGATGAAGAAGCCACGGCAGGCAGAAGACTGGAAGCCGCTCTGAAGAACAGTCTGCCTCTTCCCACGTCCGGGCCCCTTGGGTTATCAAGGGTGTTCAGAGCAGAGCACGCTAGAATTTGGTTCCTAGGGTCCAGTGCTTGGGTGAAGGCCAGGAGGCAGTTCAAGGAATCTTCAGGAACACTGGAGGTTCTACGCTTGATCCGGGCAGACGGGTGAGCTGTGGACGTTCACTCATCAAGCTGCGTTCCCAAGTCTGTGCCTATGACCAGGGACAGGACCAAGGCCACCCCCTTCTGACCTCTTCCCTGCCCTTGCCCCGGCACGTGGTCACACCCTGCTCCCCGCAGTCTGTTCCACCTTCACCCCCACTGCCCGGTTCCCGGTGCCTCCCTGCCTGCCCCCCATCACCATGTGCTCCCCACCCAGACCCACAGCCAGGCCCGGGCTCTCAACACACCCTCTCCCCTCCAGCTCGGTCACCCCCATTTCTGCTGTTCCCAGCCCCCATCCCAGTCTCATCTCCCCACACACACTGGGCCCCGTGGGAAGGTGGTAATTAACCCTGGGCCCCGGCAAGCTTCCCGAGCAGGGACCACATTTCAAAGGTCAGGGAAGCAGGCAGGAAACGGTCAGGGGCAGGTTTGGGGGGTGGAGCAGGAAAGAAGAAATCAGTTGCAAAAGATAAAAGGAAAATGAGGTGGTTGGTGTCAGACACCTTGGAGGACAAAGAAACTAAGGATGTGGGCTCCCAGTCTTCAAGAAATGGGGAGACGGGCTAGGGCAGGGGAGCATCCCTGCTGTCCCCCACATGGGGGGCCATCGCCCTGACACGGGGCCACTACAGCCCTGGGACAGCAGGAGGGCACGCAGGCCGGGCCAAGAACAGGACTGAACCTCTGTTTCGGAAAGAGCCTGGGCTTGGAAGGTTCTGGAAGGCCCAAAGGACAAACAAAGGGCCAGGGCCTGACCCAGGCCCACTGCCTGCAGAGGGATCCCTGGATGTCAGTCAGGGCAGCCCAACACCCCCAAGGGCACCTTTGAGGGTCCAGACCCTGAGCCAGGTAACTTGGGACCGTTCCAGGAATGATCGTGTGGCCCCAATTCCCACCCAGCAAAAGGGTCACCCCCAGCCCAGGATCACTCCCAGGGATGACATCAACTTGTCCTCAAGTCGCGCACCTTGCGAGTGATGACCACTAGTGCCCAGCCTCCAGCCCAACACCCATGAGGACGGAAGGCAGGGGGGTGCCACACCACAGGGGTGGGGCACAGGGGGTGCCACAGACCCCATCTGGCCAGGCAGAGGAAGAAGCACCTGCTGTGGGCTCCCCATCCCCTATCTTTGCCCCACTTACCCTCAGGGCCCTCTGCTGAGACAGGAGCGATCTTAGCTACCGCTTTAAAAAACAGATTTCCTTTTTATTGATTATTTATTTGGTTGTGCCAGGTCTTAGCTGCCGCACGCAGGGTCTTCAATTTTCGCTGCAGCACCAGCAATCTTTAGCTGCAGCCCATGGGATCTAGTTCCCTGACCAGGGGTTGAACCTGGGACCCCTGCACTGGGAGCACAGAGCCTTAGCCACTGGACCACCAGGGAAGTCCCCCCATAATTACATTTTAATTAGGCAAATATATTCCACTGCAGAGGCTGGGCAAGTGCTGACAGGCTGGTGGGGGGGGCGGAGGGGCTGGAAGCAGAGCCGAGGGAAGGAAACATGCAGCGGGGGCTCACCAGGCACACCTCTGTCCCTCCCTGCCTCCTGCACCCACACACACAGACAGACACATACACACCACACAGTCAGACACACACACACACAGACACACCCCACACACAGACAGAGACATACACACACACACACCACACACATACACACACCACACACATACACAATGCACACACACACAGAGATAGACAGACAGACACACACACACAGAGACAGACACAAACACAGACACACACACACTACACACAGACACACACACCCCCCCACACACACACCACACAGACACACACACCCACACACAGACACACACCACACACAGACACACATACACACAGAAACATACACACACACACCACACACAGAGACGTGACACACACACACCACACAGACACACACACACCACATAGACACACATACACCACACAGGCGCGCGCGCACACACACCACACAGACACACACACACACACAGACACACACCACACAGACACACACACCCACACACACCACACACAGACACACATACAATAGAAACATACACACACGCAACACACAGACACACAGAGACATGACACACACACACCACACAGACACACACACACCACATAGACACACATACACCACACAGGCGCGCGCGCACACACACCACACAGACACACACACACCACACACATACACACACCACACACATACACACACCACACACATACACAATGCACACACACACAGAGACAGACACACACAGACAGACACAAACACAGACACACACACACCACACACACACACACAGACACACACACACCACACACACCACACACATACACACACCACACACATACACAATGCACACACACACAGAGACAGACACAAACACAGACACACACACAGACACACACCACACAGACACACACACCACACACAGACACACATACACACAGAAACATACACACACACCCCACATACAGAGACACACACACCACACAGACACACACATATACCCCCAAACACACCCACCCACACACATACACACAGCCCACACACCCCACATACACACACCACACACACGCACAGCCCCACACCCCCACACACAAACCCGCACACTCACCCACACACGCACTCTCCTCTGGAAGCCCTAATTTAGCAGCTGTAGAAGGCTACCCACTCAGTGATACCAAGGACAAGTTTTTAGGGGATACGACATTTGATTTATGTCTGCCAATGTGCGTTTTCACTAATTAGAAGGTTTAGGGCAGAACAGGAAAAATATGTATTTCAGAGTCCCAGTTTGACTTGCCAGAAACCAGCCCGTTACTAACATTCTTATTTTCGACAAAATATAGCATTCTGATTACATACCATTTCGGTTCCTCGGCTCTGGGCCTGCCAGGCTCCCGGAAGTGGCCCAAGGTCACAGCAAAGATAGGAGACACAGGTCCTTGGATGGGGACAGGCTCTGTCCATTCTGGGGGAAGGCAAGCCTGTGGCTTTCGCCCAAAGTCCCAAGGCCCTAACCTGAACAGGCATCAGGAGGCCCCCTGGTTTGTACAGAAAGCGGGGCTCCCCCCAGAGAGGGATTCCCAGGGCAGTGCCCCCTGCGTGCCTCAGTTTCCTCGCCTGGTAAATGAGGACAGGGAGGTCTGGGCGGAAGACTCAGCACCACATTTACTTAAATGCACTGGGCTTTTCAGCCAATTCCTTTTAGATGGAAAGAAAATACTTTTGTAGTTCAAATAGCAATTAAGAGGCGGGCTCTGGGGCATCATCTGTCAGCCAGGTGTAGTGCCCGCCTGACCCTGAGAGCTCCTCAGCTCTCTGGGCTTCAGCTTCCTCGCCTGTAGGCTGGGGACCGGAAGGATTCAATGAGTCAATCAGTGAACATCTCCTAGAACCTGCCTGGTACACTGTAAATGTGCATAAATGTGAGCTATTTTTATCTATTAAGTCTAGAGCACTGTATCTTCGGTGTTTTAAGGCAGGATGCAGTGGTCAAAAAAAATAAAGATTTTCGTTAAATGCATACTCCAAATAAAGTGATCCCATAGAGATCGTTCTTAATGGAGACCAGTATCTGAAGAGCCCTAAGTGCAAGTTTTCAGGGTCTCTTAGCTGTTCTTGGAAATCAAGCAAGGAAGCACTTCTAAGGGTACTGTGTGTGTGTGCATGTGTGCGTGTGCATGTGTGTGTGCGTGCGTGTGTGTGTGTGTGTGTGCACGTCACAGCTCCCATAAGGAACACAAACATCCCATGTGTCAAGTAACAAAGTGACCAGGCCCTGGTTATGCCCACCTGGTCCTACCTGGCTCTCCAGCAAACTCTACACCTGCACTGTGTCCTGGAGGTCTGCCCTTGGCGGGGGGCCGGTATATGATGCAATAAAGACAAAAAATAAGAGGAAAGGGGCCAGATCAACTCCTGGTAACAGAGACAGTACCGAGCCCCAGGTCCACAAATGCCATGCAGACCCAAGAATTCAGCACTAGGCCACGCAGCAAACTCAAGGACTAGGGACGAAGGTGCAGCCTGCAGTGCCTCTAAGTCACAACCCTCAGATCACCCCCACCGGCCAGCAGACCGCTAGGCCCTCGACAGGCAGCCAGGGCCTCTCACCAGGTTGGCACGGACTGGTCGTTTCCACCGAGGTGGGGGAAGGTGGGACGGTCCCACCTCCCCCCATGCCCACTGGCAAAGAAGGCGGCGTGTTCCCCGTGTGGTTACAGAGACCTCATTGTTCTGCCCCGCAGAGAGGAAACCGGAGAGCTGAGCTCAGAATGCATTTTGGAATTGGCAGAGAAGAACATCTGGGAAAGGAAACTCACTTCAGAAACAAACATACCTTTGTACCAGCTTTTCTTCTCTTTAAGTGCTGCAGAAAATAATAATAATAAAGATGTGACAAATTGACCATCGCTCTACAAAATCTCCTTTTTATGGGGCAAAATTTGGAGGTTGTTTTCCAATGGTCCTGGAAAAAAATAGCCACCTGGGTGCCAAGGCCCAGAGACTGCCCCAAGAGCCAAAACAAAGACCTCGGGTTCAGGACACCTCTGTCCTGTGGAGAGAGGGGGATGGACGAAAACCATCAGATAGAAGAAAACTTGAATGAAAGAAAACTCTTGCCCCCTGCTCCCAGCTGAAGGCTTTCAGGACGCTGACATTCTTTGAGGAGCTGGCAGCTCTCAATTCCAAGTGTTTATGTTAGTTTGGGGTGCAGTGCTGAAGATCAGCAACGACTGTCTCGTGAACTAAGCTGAGCGTTGGGGCTGCCGGTTCATATAAACGTGGAGATGCCCACAGTTAGGGCTTTGCTGGGCCCCAGCATGCTGGGGGAGCCTGCAGACAGGTACAGAGACGTGCAGCAGGTTTCGCCAGAAAGAAAACTTAGAGGAAACCCCCCACTCCTTCCCTTCACAGCCCCCTCCCTCCCTCATGGTGCCTGGAGGCCTCCCGCTTCCCCGTGACTGAGGTGCAGCACATGTGAGTACCAAGTGCTCCAAGTACCTGATGTCACTTGGTCTCATAGGAAGTGGAGCTGCTGAAACCCCATTTTATGGACAAGGAGACTGAGGCTTAAGGGGACCAAAGTCCCACTCGTCCAATGATGAGAGATCAAAGAGCCAAGTCTCTTGCCACACCTGAAATCCATTCATTTTACGTAACAGGGCAATCGAATGACCCAGGGTCTCTCTGCAACAGGGCTGGACACCGAGGCAGCTGCCACCCCCAAGGCACTGCCATGACCCTTGGCCTCTGACCAGGTTTCCTCGAGCATTTCAGAACAAGCCCTCTGTCCTTGGGCAGCAGAGACACATACATCAGCCTGACTCTCCCTGCTGTCCCTTCTCAGGCAGAAAGAGCCCAGGAAGCAGGACGCTGCTCCGGGTGGGGGTGAAGGGTGCACTGGCCAGGCTACTGGGTCAACAGCCCCTCCTGCTCATCTCTGGGGCTCCCACCCTGGGCCCCCACTTGCCAGCGTGGACAGGGAAGGTAACTGTCCCTGTGCACCACCTGTAGGACTGGACAAACCACGAGCTTCAGCCACGCAACCACTTGAGAGTCCAAAAGCCCATGCCCCAGTGGCTCTCCCCACAAGGACTGTGTGGGCTCTAGTGGTGGGGGGGGGCAGTGCTCAGGTGTTCTAAGCGTGGAGTTACATGTACCCTGCATGATCATGCCTTGAGTCTGGGGGTGGAGGGAGGGGGTGTGTCCCCTCACTGGGTCACCCCATAAACTCACGTCCCCACTCTGAGCCACATCAGTGACCGCGGCGATGAGGCTGACCTCCCTGCGCTTCAGAGCCGGTCGAAGGAGTGGAAGAATAGCGCTCCAGAAGGCAAACACTGCAGGGGGAGAGGCCACTGCGCTTTCTCGAGAGGGGGAGAGGCCGCTGCGCTTTCTCGAGAGGGGGGCCGATCCAGAGGAAGACGGGGTCCAGGTGGCACCCCGGGGGCAGCAGGCACGGGAGGGAAGGCCTTTCACAGCCCTCAGCTCGGAGCCCCTGTCTGCCAGTGTTCATGTGGCTCCTGGGGGCGTGGTTCTGGGCACCCCCTGCCAGAGGCTAGAGGAGACGACAGCAGGGTCAGGAGAGCACCGGAGCCTCCAGCCTGGGGCGGCTGCCTGTCCCACCTGAGCAGTATGGAAGAGGGGCCAGGAGCTCAGGGCTGCAGAGGAGGGGCGGGGGGCTCCACCCTCCAGGCCCTGAGCGGGAAGCCACGTGGAGCAGGAACTGCGGTCAGAGGGCGAAGAGCGGGCACCTGGGCTCCCTGGTCAGCCTTCAGCGCGGGGGTAGGAAAGGGGGGCGGGCAGGCCAGCGATGATGGGGGCTGGAGGGACTGGGGTGGGGGTGGAGGTGACTGGAGCGGGGCCTAGTCAGCCAACCAGAGAGCAGGCCCTGAGAGTCGGCTAGGCCGGCAGAATGACTATGGCCTCTGAGGGAGGGGCAGGGGTTGAGCAAATAGGACAGGGCAGAGCACCCCCGGCCATGCCTCTCACAGAGGCCCCAGAAGGGACCCCGCCCTCAAACACCTGCACCTCCGCCCCCAGCCCCAGGGTTCCCGCAGCCCTCCACAGCCGGCTTCCAGCCACAGTATAAATGCCTCCCGACCTCAACAAGGAAGAAAGTCACCCACTACAGCAATCAGGCCGCCCGGGGCAATTTAACGCAACTCGACACCGCCTTCTCATCAGAGATGGACCGAGGTGGTTCCCACCACGCCACCTTTTCAGCTGGAGTTGAACCTGATCCCAGAAGCCCCTGAGGGCCCTCTCCCTGGAGAACCACAATTATGACTGCCATAATAACCCTAATAACTAATAATTACCGAGGGCTCACAGGAGCTGGCCCGCGCTAAGCACTTTACAGCCTCACCTCTGTGCATCCTCCGGCGTGTCTATGTGGGCGCCCTACAATCACACACACCCCCCTCAGATGGTGGGGAAACTGAGGCCAGAGGAGTTAGCTCGCTTGTCGGAGGCTGCAGAGCGGGGAGTGGAGCCAGAAACGTGAGCCTTAACAGGTGGGCGGGGACCGATGTGCCCCGGGATTCCAGCCTGGGGAGGCTGAGTGGACAGCCCCCAGGCCAGGGCCCCCAGGATCGCAGCTGGGATTCCGCCAGCCGCCCCCTCAGCTGTTCCCAGCAAACCAGGGTGGGTGGTGACAGGGAAGGAGGCCGGGCACTCAGAGTGTCCAAGATAGCAGGTCTGCTCGGAGGCCAGCACTGGACACAGCTGTTGGAGGGGACCACACACCACGCCAGGGTGACCGCCTGGAGTGTCCACTGGGGACCAAGCTGGCCTTAGGTCCTGTGGGCAGGCAAGAGGAAAGAGAGGTCCACCTGTCCTCTTCACACCTACAAAGGGGAGGCAAGGGACACTAGTACCGATTGTGTCCCTTGATCTTGATACCACAGGACCTCACACGTCACAGATGAGAACGCATTCCTAACTGGGCACCCCTACCTGTGTCGGCACCCTGCGCGGCTGTCACCAGCCAGAGAAGCCCAGAAAAACCCTAAACCTCACCAGTTCCCCCTGAAAACACAACATCCCTTGAGATCCCTGCCATCCAGAGACCTTAACCCTTATGACGGAAGATCAGACTGGGGACTAAATGCCCAGAGAGTCTGGAAAACTGCCCCCTCACCGGTCCAAAGTCCCTAACACAATCCTTCAGGCATCCAAGGCTGGAGGGCAGAGTGTGGGGTGGGGTTCCCCCCTTCAGCCATCTTCTACCCTGGCAGGGCGGGGCACTGGGTACCTAGACAAATGTGATGTTAAGACCTGGGCCCTGCAGGGAGGGTCCCTGGAGCCCAGCAGGAGAAAGTCACCTAGTGGGTGCTCTGAACGGGTCTTCCTGGAGCCCCACGGGAAGAGCAGAGCAAGGGGGCTGCCTGAAGCCCAGCGCCCACCTTGAGGCCAGATCTGTTTGGATCCTGGAACCGACCCCATGTCCTCCTCCAAATCAGTTCATTCCAAGCCTGGCTCCACAGCCCAAGGGGCCACATGGTGTGCTGGCCCCAAGAGACACTTTCATGGCTGAGAAGCCAAATGGAAACTCCCTGGTGAGGGACTGATGGAAACCCTGCAAGCCCGGCTTGGCCACTGTGCGCGTCTTGGATCAATAAGCAGAAAAGATTGCTACTTAACAAATGTACTTTCCCTGGAAGGATAAAATCTTTCAAAAGAGGGAAAAATTTTTTTAAAAACTAGACCTAGTAGCCAAAGGGATGGAAATGCTCTTTGGTACTAAGCGTTCTCCGTACTTCGTGAACCACTCACTGCTTGAAGGAGGTGGCACGGGCCGCCCCGAGGGCAGACCACTGCCTGCGCCAAGGTAACCAGGACTATGCTCTCTGCGGGGGGGGCATGCCCAGGTCCCCTGAACTGGGCTCCCCCTGGCAGAGAGCCAGCACCTCAGCCCTGTGAGCCAACACTTCAGCTGGAGAAAACTCTGCCAACACAGGCAACATGGTAAAAGCTAGCACAGGCCACTCCTCCTCTGGGGCACCCTGAGCAGGCAGTCAGCAGCTCGTGGGTTCTGGGCAGCCTCAGAGCCTCAGCAGTGAGCCAGACAAGGACCCGGGCTGCGGTGGCCAGGCGCAGATTAGCGAGTCTCTTAAAGGAGAAGGCAGAAGTGGCAAGCCCACCGCGGCCAGGCTCGGATGCCAGGCACCGCCCGCTTGCCCACGACACAGCAAAAGCCCAGGAATCAAATGGTACCGAGCAAACTCATGCCAACGCCGGGCAGTACCAATGCGACCTGAACAAGCTTCAGACGTCCAAGGAGGCAACTTTTTATTAAAAATTCATTTAACTTATTCCAATGCTTTGAATGGACACTAAATAAAATGGTACAGAGATAAATATACCTAATTAGAAAATCTCCAACACCACAAACCTGCTTAAATATAGAAAAGACAGTCTTATTCTTTTTATTTTTTGGATGTTGACCAGTTTTAAAGTCCTTATTGAATTTGTTATAATATCGCTTCTGTTTTATGTTTTGCATTTTGGCCGTGAGGCATGTGGGATCTTAGCTCTCCGACCAGGGATCAAACCCACATCCCCGGCATCAAAAGGTGAAGTCTTGACCATTGGACCACCAGGGATGTCCCTAACAGTCTTATTTTTAGTTAAGAAAATTTTCAATTTTAACAAGCGATACAACATTCAATTTTAACAAGCAATACAACTGAGAAAAGAACTAAAATATCTTTCAAGGGGGCAACGTTAAAGGGACAATGCTCTCTTAATGCTTAAATTCCTGAAAATTCATTAACAGTATCTGTCATTCAGCTTCCTATTCTGCAGTTGTCACTCAAAAGCACACAAGCTTTCTTTTTTAGCATAAAAATCGTTCGCCCACCACTCCCACTATTTTTGCGTGATTGAAAACGTTCTACACTATTTTGAAAGATGATACAAACTATGAATGAAAAATGCAGGTGTCAGGCCCCCTGTGAAGTCTCAGTCTGGGCTGTGGAAGGTGTTGTTCAGGTGCTCAGTCATGTCTGCCTCTTTGCGATCCCATGGACCGCAGCACACCAGGCTTTCCTGTCCATCACCAACTTCCGGAGCTTGCTCAAACTCCTGTCCATTGAGTCGGTGATGCCATCCAACCTCCATCCAACATCCATGCCATCCTCTGTCATGCCCTTCTCCTCCTGCCTTCAATCTTTCCCAGCATGAGGGTCTTTTTCAATGAATCAGCTCTTCACATCAGGTGGCCAAAGTACTGGAGCTTCAGTTTCAGCATCAATCCTTCCAATGAATATTCAAGGTTGATTTCCAAGAGGTGGGGAGGTGTTATTTGGACCCAAGACGTCACAATCAAGTGCATCTGAGATTCGCTGGGTTTCTTGAAGTAAAACAAAGGCTAGCTTTATTTAAAGCAGGCCATCTTAGAATCCCAGGCAGCTCAAATGGTAAAAAAATCTGCCTGCAGTATAGGAGACCTGGGTTCGATCCATAGGTTGGGAAGATTTCCTGGAAAAGGAATGACTACCCACTCCAGTATTCTTGCCTGGAGGAGCCTGGCAGGCTACAGTCCATGGGGTTGCAGAGTTGGACATGACTGAGCGACTAACATTTTCACTTTTCATCTTAGAACACAGACATCAGAAATATGGGTTCTAGGACTTCCCTAGCAGTCCAGTGGTTAAGACTTCACCTTCCATTAAGGGGGTATGGGTTCAATCCCTGGTCAGGGTTAGGGTCCCACAGACCTCATGGCCAAAAAAACAAAACATAAAACAGAAGCAATATTGTAACAGACTCAACAGACTTTAAAAATGGTCAAGAAAATCTTTAAAAAAGAAATGCGGGCTCTAAGTGGGGGAGGGGGGTCCCACACTTGGCCCCAGAAGCCTTCTGTCATGTAGCAGGACAGGTGTTCTACAACCCGGGAAACAATCAGGGTAGAGTCTGAGATGCAGGCGGGAGTTCACGACACAGTAGATTTAGGGGCCAGAGGGAGTAAGGATGGGTGAGAGCCACTCCCCAGGCAGACGAGGCCTTGGGCATCCTCAGGGCTTCTGCCCACCAGATACCAGGCCAGAGACAGAAGGAGGGGATGGAGACATCTGCCCCCCAGGCCCTCAGACTGGGTGGCCCATGGAAGGTCTCAGAGGAGACCATGGACTCGGAGGAGATGGATCTGCCTGGAGAAGAGCTCACCTTGGAGCGCAGAGAAGGCTAATGCCAGCTCAGTGGCAGCGTGGAATGCCAGGCCAAAGCGTTTCAACTCTGGACATCCAGAAACCAGTGTACATTTTCTTAAAAAGGGGAGGACATAATGAAGCTAGTTTCAGAAAAATGAATCTGGCCAGAATGAAAGATAGATGAGCAAGGGAAAGGTTCTGGAAAGCTGAGACCAACTAGAAGCGAGGCTTCCCAGGTACATGAGAATCCACCTGCCAAGCCAAGGGATGCAGCTCTGATCTCTGGGTCGGGAAGATCCCCTGCAGGAGGAAATGGCAACCCATGGCAGTACTCTTGCCTGGACAATCCCATGGACAGAGAGCCTGGCGGGCTCCAGTCCAAGAAGTCACAGAGTCAGATACGACTGAGGGGCTGAACAGCAACCAGAAGCTGGTGCAATCCTCTCCCCAGAATCTCGTCTTCCGTGGGGCCCTGTGAGGGCCCAGGCAGAGGCCTCAGAGCCAGGAGTCTGGGTTTGGGAAGGAAGGAAGACAGACCACATCCAGAGAGGAGAGGAAGAATGGGCACCAAAGTGCCCCCCACTTCCAGTCTGAGTAGACAGGAAACAGGGCAGGCGGCTGAGATGACACCACCACACCCCAATCCCCCATCCAGTCTTCTTTGGGGAACCAAGCTCACTCTGGGGAAAATTCAGAGCCATGGCCTTCCCCAGTGAATGCTAGCTCAAGCATCCACACCTTGCTCGGCAACCAGCTTGTAGGGAAGGCACCCCCTCGCTCCCATCGAGGACCATGCCTGCTCACTCCAGGGTGGAGTCCATGGTGGCAGCTGCCCACAAGAGGCGGGTCTGGGAGGCCCCAGGCCCCCGCACTCACGTGTCTGGGCCGGGGCCACACACTCAGGCGGCCTCTAATGCCCACTGAGCAATTTCCTGAGAGTTCTGTTAGGCAGGTACCGCCTCCCCATCTGGGTTAATAGAGGGGTACAGCCCAGGGAAGAAATTAAAGTTGCTCACATTTTGTTCTGGAATGAACGAGGGCAGGAGAGCAATCATTTAA
Source organism: Moschus berezovskii (assembly GCF_049115385.1). NCBI lineage: Eukaryota > Metazoa > Chordata > Mammalia > Artiodactyla > Moschidae > Moschus > Moschus berezovskii. Next base: position 5,296,119 of record NC_142484.1, read on the forward strand.
GAGGTAATTATATTTGCCTCTGGGCTGGCACTAGAATTAGTTGCACTAGAGCTTGTGTCCCCAGTGGACGCGGGCGGGAGGCGGGCAGCAGGAGTGGCCCAGGCCATCCGGCAGACACACCGCCTCTGAAGCGCTCCACATGCTAACGGGAACCAAAAATGCGAGCACCAGCTCAATCGTGGCCGCACACGAATCTCTTGCCACAGCCGGAGAGCAGATTGCTTGCTGGAGGCCATATCTAAAGCCCAGCCCTCTGACACCCATCAAATGTCACCAGTTGCTGTCCCCAGATCAAGAGAGCAAAAGACAGAATCTCATAGGCTGACTGTGAAGTTTATTCCCAAAAAGTAAACGCACAAGAAGAGTCAACACAATTTCTCAAAAGGAACAATGGAAGGGTAATTTCACAATAGATCTCAAAATATACAATGATGCTGCAGAGATTAAAAACAGCAGCAGGCTGGTACAGAAAGACACTGGTGGGTCAAGAGAGGAGGGAAGGTTCCAGAACAAGGAGGCAAGCACCTGAGAACACTGTAGGTGAAAAAGTGGCATTTTACACAAATGAGGGTTAGAGTTAGATAAGCCATACCATTCACTCCCTGTTCCTTTACTGGGGGGCAGGGGTGGACCATTCAGATCCTCACCTCATACCATATATCCCCAAAACCATAACCACACACACACAAAGCAACATGAATAATGTCTGAATATAAAACAACAAAATAATAACAGTCCTGGAAGAAAATAAAGGAAGGTGCATTTATCATCTAAGGGTAGAGAAACAAGGCATGGGACCCAGAATCCATCAGAGAACAGACTGAGTTTCATTACATGGAACTTTCTGATGTTTCTGGAATAATAAACCACTAAAAACAAAGAAGAAGGACTAGCTACAGACCAGAAGAAAAATCTGGAGCAAATACATTAAAGAATTCATGTCCATAGCAAATGAAGAGTTCCTACAAATCAGTAGTGAAAGTGAAAGGAGCTCAGTCACATCTAACTCTGTGCGACCCCATGAACTACACCACCCACGGAATTCTCCAGGCCAGAATATTGGAGGGGGTAGCCTTCCCCTTCTCCAGGGGATCTTCCCAACCCAAGGATCGAACCCAGGTCTCCCACACTGCAGGCAGATTCTTTACTAGTTGAGTCACAAGGGAAGCCCACAAATCCGTAGAGTTCCTACAAATCAAGAGGAACTAAAACCCACTCCAGTACTCTTGCCTGGAAAATCCCATGGACGGAGGAGCCTGGTAGGCTGCAGTCCATGGGGTCGCAAAGAGTCGGACACGACTGAGCGCCTTCACTTTCACTTTTCACTCTCATGCATTGGAGAAGGAAATAGCAACCCACTCCAGTGTTCTTGCCTGGAGAATCCCAGGGATGGGGGAGTCTGGTGGGCTGCCGTCTATGGGGTCGCACAGAGTTGGACACGACTGAAGCGACTTAGCAGCAGCAGCAGCAAAGAGCCTCTTGATGAGGGTGAAAGAGAAGAGTGAGAAAGCTGGCTTAAAATTCAACACTCAAAAAATTAAGATCATTTCATGGCAAAGAGATGGGGGGAAAAGTGGAAGCAGTGACAGATTTTCTTTTTTTTGGCTCCAAAATCACTTCGGATGGTGACTGCAGCCATGACATTAAAAGACACCTGCTCCTTTGAAGGAAAGCTATGACAAACCCAGACAGTGTATTAAAAAGCAGAGACATCACTTTGCTGATAGTCAAAGCTATGGTTTTTCCAGTAGTCATGCACGGATGTGAGAGTTGGACCATAAAGAAGACTGAGCACAGAAAAACTGATGCTTTCAAAAGCTGGAGACGACCCTTGAGAGGCCCTTGGACTGCAAGGAGATCAAATCAGTCCATTCTAAAGGAAATCAGTCCTGAACATTCATTGGAAGGACTGATGCTGAAGTTCCAATACTTTGGCCACCTGATGTGAAGAGCCGACTCATTGGAAAAGGCTCTGATGCTGGGAAAGATTGAGGGCAGGAGAAGTGGGTGACACAGAATGAGATGGTTGGTTGGCATCACCAACTCGATGCACATGACTTTGACCAAACTCCAGGACCTATAACAAATCAAAGTGTGTTATAATTTGTAACCAAATTGATTTTAAAAAATAGAATCTGGTAATTTCTAGCAACAGAGAGGTGAGGGGAAAGTGTGTACCCTCAGAGATGCCTGATAGGGTAGAAACTGGTGCAGCCTTTTTGGAGGAATGTCAGTATCTTTAAAGTTGTACAAATGGATCTACTCTTTGATAAGGAAGGTATCATACAAGAGAGTTTATACACAGGTGCACAGGCACATATGCAGTTATTCGCTGTGTCATGACCTGCAATAGCAATAAAGCCTAGAAAAACATAAATGTTCCTCAGCTGGGTAAAAGCCATGAAATACAGTATCCACATACTAGGAATGGGCTGCTCTGGTGGCTCAGATGGAAAAGAATCTTCCGGCAACACAGGAGACCTGGGTTGGGAAGATCCCCTGGAGGAAAGCATGGCAAACCGCTCCAGTGTTCTTGCCTGGAGAATCCCTATGGACAGAGGAGCCTGGTGGGCTATACAGTCCATGGGGTCTCAGAGAGTCGGACATGATTGAGCGACTAAGTACTATACTACATACTAGGAAATACTACTTAGCTTTTAAAAAAGACTGAGAATCTGAAAGTACAGATACAGAAAATGTTAGTGACACAACAGCAAATGAAAAAGACAAGATTATAGGATGACAGGATTTATGTAGAAAATGAGCACATGTTCAAAACAAAACAACACGTTAAACTTGGTGTTGAGGGTATGGCCACCTCCAAGGGGAGAAAACAGGTCATCGAGGACACTGGTTTTCACAGAAAGAGGAACCACGCAGTTAAGTGTTGAAGTTATACATATTCATGATATATTATATACATAATGTATAATATATTCATGCATTTTAATATAAACACATTTGTAAAAGAAAGTGGCCAACAAGCATGTATCAAGATGTTCAACATCATTAACCACCAGGAAAATGCAAGTCAAAACCACAGTGGGGAGCCACTTCACACCTGCCAGGCTGGTGGGGCCCAAACAGGGTGTCAGCCGTAACCAGCACTGGCCAGGATGGGGAGAGACTGGAACCCTTGTTTGTCGCTGGGGGAGGATGTAAAAGGGTGCAGCGGCTATGGAAGATGGCTTCAGGGTTCCTCAAAAATTAAATACAGAATGGCCATATGAAACTCAGGTCCATCAAGACAGTGATGCCATCCAACCATCTCATCCTCTGTTGTCCCCTTCTCCTCCTGCCTTCCATCTTTCCCAGCATCGGGGTCTTTCTCAATGAGTCAGTTCTTTGCATCAGGTGGCCAAATATTGGAACTTCAGCATCTGTCCTTCCAATGAATATTCAGGGTTGATTTCCTTTAGGATTGACTGGTTTGATCTTTCAGTCCAAGGGACTCTAAGAGTCTTCTCCAACACTTCAGTTCAAAAGCATCAATTCAGTAATCACTTCCCATTTCTTACTGGGAACCTTTCCTTTTATTTTTCCAGTATGATAAAGGCAAAAAGAAGAGAGGTTACCAGTGAGAAATAGGGAATGATCACTGAATGGGCACAGTTTCTCTTTGGGGTGACAAAAATATCTGGAAATAGATGGTGGTGACGATTGCATGACATAGTGAGTGTATTAAAGTATGCTCAAGAGTGGGGAGGGCTTCCCTGGTGGCTCATTAGTAAAGAATCTGCCTGCAATGCAGAGGATTCGAGTTTGATCCCTGGGTGGGGAAGATCCCTTGGAGAAGGGAATGGCTACCCACTCCAATATTCTTGCCTGGAAAATCCCATGGACAGAGGAGCCTGATGGACTACAGTCCATGGGGTCACAAAGAGTTGGACACCACTGAGCAACTAACACTTTCAATAGAAGTAAGTAAAAGCAGGCCAAAATGTCAGAGCTGGGAACTACCACAGCCACAAGAGGCCACACTCCTGATGTGAGAAGGCAGGATCCCAGAGGGTCAAGGTGGCGTCAAGTGGGTCTTGCAGTGGATCCATGCGGCGAAGCCACATGGCCCAAAGGAGCAGAGGGGCCAGGGATGAGGCTGGTGACGCACCCCCTTGCTTCAGTTTCAGTTCAGTCGCTCAGTCACGTCCCACTCTTTGTGACCTCATGAACTGCAGCACACCAGGCTTCCTGGACCTTGCTCAAACTCATGTCCATCGAGTCAGTGATGCCATCTAATCATCTCGTCCCTGTCGTCCCCGTCTGCTCCTGCCTTCAATCTTTCCCAGCATCAGGGTCTTTTCCAATGAGTTGGCTGTTCCCATCAGGTGGCCAAAGTACTGGAGTTTCAGCTTCAGCATCAGTCCTTCCAAAGGATATTCAGGACTGATTTCCTTTAGGATTGACTGGTTTGATCTCCTTGCAGTCCAAGGGACTCTCAAGAGTCTTCTCCAACACCACAGTTCAAAAGCATCAATTCTTCGGTGTTCAGCCTTTTTTATGGTCCAACTCTCACATCCATACATGACTACTAGAAAAACCATAGCTTTGACTATCTGGACCTTTGTCAACAAAATAATGTCTCTGCCCTTTAATACGCTAAGTTTGTCAGAGCTTTTCTTCCAAGGAGCACGTGTCTTTTAATTTCATGGCTGCAGTCACCATCTGCAGTGATTTTGGAGCCCAAGAAAATAAAGTCTGTCACTGTTTCCATTGTTTCCCATCTATTTGCCATGAAGTGATGGGACCGGATGCTATAATCTTCGTTTTTTAAATGCTGAGTTTTAAGCCAGTTTTTTCATTTTTCACTTTCCTCTTTCACTTTCATCAAGAGGCTCTTTAGTTTATCTTCGCTTTCTGCCATAAGGGTGGTATCATCTGCATATCTGAGGTTATTGATATTTCTCCCAGCAATCTTGATTCCAGCTTGTGCTTCATCCAGCCCTGCATTTCTCATGATGTACTCTGCATATAAGTTAAATAAGTAGGGGAACAATATACAGCCTTGACATACTCCTTTCCCAATTTGGAACCAGTCCGTTGTTCCATATCCGGTTCTAACTGTTGCTTCAGTTTAACCATTAGAAAAACTACACCAGGCAAACTGAAAGTACTAAACAAATCTACAATGAATTAAATATTATTTTTGTTGTTTAGTTGCTAAGTCATGTCCGACTCTTTGAGACCCCATGAGATTTTTTTTCAGGCAAGAATACTGGAATGGGCTGCCATTTCCTTTGCCAGGGGATCTTCCCATGCCAGGGATCAAACCTACGTCCTCTGCACTGCAGGCAAACTCTTTACCGCTGTGCCCCAGGGAAGCCCCAGTGAATCTGATACCAACCAAGAAAGCAAATAAGAAAATACTCAGAAAGTACAGCATCTCCCACCCCTGCAAAATGGTTCAGAGATGACGTCACCATGACAACCTCCCAGGGGTTGCTGGGCAAGAGAGATCCCGAGAGAAGGGGACACAGGACAGCGGACATGTAACTCTGGGCACCGATGCAATCAGATCCTGAGGCTCCAGCCCCACGTGAAGCCTGAGGTCAGCTGGCCAGCAACGCCTCTCCCCTTATCCCAGCCTTCCACTGGAGGAAGGTGTTTGGGACAGACCCTCGGGCTCTTTTAAAAGGAAAAGGCTGGGGCTTCACTGGTGGCTCAGTGGTAAGGAATCTGCCTGCCAGTGCAGGAGACACAGGTTCAATCCCTGATCCGGGAAGATCCCACATGCCTGGGAGAAACTAAGCCCACGTGTCACAAGTACTGAGTTTGTGCTCTAGAGCCTGGGAGCCACAACTGCTGAAACCCAAGCACCCTAGAGCCTGTGCTCCACAGCAGGAGAGGCCCTCTCAATGAGAAGCCTGCACCGCAGCTAGAGAGTGGCCCCTACTCGCCAGAACTAGAGAAAAGCCTGTGCAGCAAAGATGACCCTGCTGCTGCTACTGCTGCTAAGTTGCTTCAGTTGTGTCCGACCCTGTGCGACCCCATAGACGGCAGCCCACCAGGCTCTGCCATCCCTGGGATTCTCCAGGCAAGAACCCTGGAGTGGGTTGCCATTTCCTTGTCCAAGATGGAAAGGAAAGATGACCCAGTGCAGCCCAAATAAATAAATAAAATTAGTTTTTAACTGTTTTTGTTTTATTTATGAAGATCTCGCCGAGGCGAAGAAGGAAGCCCCTGCCCCTCCTAAAGCCAAAGCCAAAGTAAAGGCTTTGAAGACCAAGAAAGTGGTGTTGAAAGGTGTCCACAGCCACACAAAAGAAGAAGATCTGGACGTCACCCACCTTCCGCTGCCCAAAACACTGCAGCTCAGGAGACAGCCCAAATATCCTCGGAAGAGCGGCCCTCGGGGAAGCAAACTTGACCACTGTGCCATCATCAGATTCCCCCTCACCACCAAGTCAGCCATGAAGAAAACAGAACTCACTGTGGACGTCAAGGCCAACAAGCATCAAATTAAACAGGCTGCGAAGACACTCTGTGACAATGAGGGGGCTGAGGTCAGTACTCTGATCAGGCCCGACAGGGAGAAGCAGCCCTACGTTCCACTGGCCCCTGGCTACGATGCTTTGGATGTTGCCGACAAAACTGGGATCATCTAAACAGAGTCCAGCTGGCTAATTCCAGATATAAAAGTTTTCACTATGTGGAGAAAAAAAGAAAACAGCTTAACAAAAAGGAGTGGGACTCCCCCTGCACCATGTCCTCCCCGATGGACCGTCTAGAAGGCGGCTTCCGTCTCGTAGATGCTACCTTCCTGAGCCCCCGCCAGCACCCCAAAAACACATGCCATCCTCCCCATTTTGCAGATGAGGAAACTGAGTCCCAGAGCTAACAAACCACTTCCCAAGCTGGAGAGAAAGTGGACAGCAGCCCACAGCAGCAGAGGGGCCCCGGGGCCAGCTCTCTGGGTCACTGCCGTCCCCATCAGCCTCCACATCAGCAGCGCTCTGATCTGCAGTGTCCCCGGGGCGCCCGCAGGGTGGACAGCCCGCTGCTTTCTGCACAAATATGTCCTGGGCCCAGCAGAGGAAGGGGCTGGACACAGCCCCCACTCCCATCAGAGCCTCCCCATTCTGAGAGCATGTGACCATCCCAGAGGCCTTGTAAGCCACAAATGTCCAGCTCCTTCCAGGGCTTCTGTGATATCGAAGTATTAAGTCTGCTACGTCTACTCCCAGGGTCCCTCACCCCACCAGAGGCCAGCACTGGCCCTCAGTTTGTGCCCCAGCCAAGCTCCCTTCACCATGGGCTCTCCCATCTCTGAAGCTAATGTGGTCATATCCCCAGCCCAGCTTTAAACAGCCTCCGCTGTCCAAACCCCACGGGGACAATCGGCTCCAAGCCCGTGCCTGCTGGGAGAAGTACCCATGCAAGGTCAGCCCATCAGCGGGTAGACGGATGAGCAGATGTGCTCCGTCCACACGATGGAAGGCTGTCCAGCTGTGAAAGGAGCAGAGCGCTGTCCCGCACCACAGCGTGGACACACCTCGCAAGCACTGCACTAATTATGAAGCCAGAGGCAACAGGCAGCCCAGCCAGTGAGTCCCTGCGGACGAAGTATCCAGAACAGACAATGCCATAGAGACCTGGGGTAGGGGGATGGGAAGTTTAAAGGGTGCAGGGTTTTACTCTGGGCTGATGGAAATGTTTCGTATCTTGACAGAAGGGGTGCTTGTACAGCACTGCGAATGTACCACTGAACTGTCTCCTTTAAAATGATTAGTTTTATGTGACATGATTTTCACCTCAATTTAACAAAGAAAAAAAAAAAAAGATCAATTCAACACCTTTCCCGTGTTTCCTATCTCCCTCCTCCAGCTAAAGTCTCCGGAAGCTTCCAGTGCCTTCTGGACCACATCCAGACTCTGCAGCATGATCTGACCTCTTTCAGCAGAGACCACCGGGTCTCTGAGGACAGGATCCTGGGACAGAGCCCACCTCCCCCAGAGCTGCACAGTCAGCTCATGCCTCCCTGTCAACCAGACACCCTGAGAGCAAAGGCCTGGGCCTCCTCCGCCATTCTACCCCATCCTATCACCAGCGCTTCAGCAGGTACCAACAGTAACAGCATCAATAAAAGAGATGATCCAAGTGCCAGGCATGTGTCAACGCACTGACCTACTGAGAGCAAGTACTGTTACGCCCATTTTACAGAAGAGAAAACTGAGACACACAAAGGTGGAGTCGGCTGCCCAAGCGCCCCCCACAATCAAGGCTCGGCCCAGTTCACCACCACAATATCCTTCACCCAGTGCTGCAGCAAAAAACAAGTCAGATAGTGGATGGGATGTTCAAGGTCCCACACAGGAGGAAAATCCAGACTGTGTGATAAGAGATTCTAGACCTTCCAGGCCAGAAAGATCAAGGACCTTATAACCCAGCAGGTACCACAGCTCTGCCACCAACAGTTCCTCCCCCAGGCCAGGGGCGTGCTAAGGGTTTCACAGGCAGTATTTAACACTCCTGATCAGAGGAAGGACACCAGGTGAGGACACAGGATACACAGAAGCTAAGTAAGTTGTCCAAAGTCAAACAGCCACTGAGCTTCTAGACCAGTGGTCCCTAACCATTTTGGCACCAGAAACCGATAGCTTGGAAGACAATTTTGCCACAGACCTGGGGGGTGGGGGAAAGGTATGGTTTGGGGATGATTCAAATGCTTTACATTTACTGGGCACTTTATTTCTATTATTATTATTGCATCAACTCCACCTCAGATTAACAGGTATTAGATCCCAGAGGTTGGGGACCCTTGCTCTTGTCCCAAGGGGTCTGACCCCCAGGGCCCCCGACCTTAGCCCTGGCAAGCCCAGGCGACAGGACAGGAAGTGCTCACCTAACTACAGCCCCCACCACCACCCCGAGAGCAAATTCTGCTAAATGCCTGAGCAGTGACACAGCGCAGCTGAAATTAAACGGGTTCCAAATACGACGGGATGGCCACAGCAAATGCTGGGACGCACGGGTGGACTGGGTAATTCTTGGAACTGCACGGGAGGGTTACAGGCACGTGGGCCCCAGCTTTGGGAAGCAGAGGGTCCTGCTGGCGGACTCTCCATGGACTCCCCACAGCACTTAATTAACTCGATGCCCACCTGTGGGCCAGGCAGTGAGCATCTGCAGTAACCACCCCCCCCCCGGGGGTGGTCCTGGGGTCAGTGCAGTGGGGCCGAAAGGGAGAGACCCTAGCCATGGACCTTCAGCCGACCACTCCCAGCTCCAGGATCACTCCAACAAAGGCATTTCCTTGGGCTCACCCCTTCCAAATTGCAACAGGAAGCAATCAGGAAAAATAATTAGCTACCAACTTACTGGCTCCACTCTGGACTGTGGCATAAATCTAACACAGAAATCAGGGACAGGACATGTCAAGAGCAGTCAAAATAGCTTCTGCAGAAAGTTCCCTCCCTCTCCTTCCATTTTAGGACCAGATTACCACACTAGTCGGGGCTCGAAAAACCTCGTGTTGACATGCTTCCTTAATGTTAAAATAATCAACTCTATTTTTTGCCTCCTACGCGACCGAGATCCACAAATGTGATCCTTCTCTTCGGGGGCTCGAACCGCAGGACAGGCACTCCAGTCCAGCAACATCACCACCCCAAGGTACAGGAAATCCTAAACTGCAACGCAGTGAAAAGCTACTCTGCCGGCAGAGAAACCCCACCTTTAAAACAAACATCTTCCCCCACCCCCAAAAAAAAACCCTTTTGCCTCCGTGATCCAGGCATTTCCGGAAAGAGAGGCAGCAGTGTCGGCCTGAACTACCCAGATACTGTCCTTTTTTTTGCTGGTATCAGACGGGGCCAAGAATGTAAACAGACTCCTGAAAGAGGCAAATTCAGCCTGAAACTGCCAAGGGTCTCCGGGGATTGGGGCTGGGAGGCAAGTGAACTTGAGGAATTACCCCTTCTCACCCCCCCAAACCTCAGCGGAGGGGCCGCAGCCCCGGGAATGTGACCACAGAGCCTGGCCAGGACACCTCCCTGCAGTGTCCTCGCTGGAAATATTCAGGGAGACAGCTGTTTGCCTTAAAGAGGCCCAGACAAAGGGACCCGAGGCCCCCCACCCCCAACTGCCACCAGCAGAAGAGCAGCCCAGGGCGCACAGGACTCCCGCTCCGGGGTCCACTGGGCCAGCCACACTCCAGAAAAACAAGACACTCACGTCGGAAGAGAATGATTTAGGTAGCGAGAGAGGCTTGCTTCAAAAACCACATGGCAATCTCCAAATTAAAAGAACATGTGTAGCTTTTCACAAGGCGCTTCGTTTCCTGAGTCCTCCTGACCTCAACTCCACCCCTTGGGACACACCAACAGTCGGAGAGAAAGGTCCCCAGGCTCTGATCTCCCAAAGGAGGTGTGTGTATACAGCTGAGGCCCCCACGCCGCAGGCTGGGACCCCGTCACCCCGCGCAACGGCCCCACGCAGCCGGGCCCCCCGGGGTTGGACACCCGCCGGGTGTCACGATTTGGGGACCCCAGCGGCCCAGAAGGGTGGTCCGAGTCGACCGGGCACACCTGGCAGGTGTCAGTCCGCGGGGAAACCGCCAGCGACGCAGGTGAAAGGGGCAGCGCCGCAGGCCAGGCCGCCCCGCGCGGGGTTCAGAACTTTCTCTGCGACTTAAATCAGTTCCCAGAGCGGGCAGGCCGGCAGCGCGGCCATCGGAAACAGGCTCGGGAAAAGAGTTCCCGACGCAGGGCGGCCAGGCCTGCCTCCGGGCCGAACGTCCCCGCTCCGCGCCTGCCCGCGGGGCCGGGGTCCCCACGGTGCCCGCACGGCCTCGCCCGGCCGGCTCGGGGCGAGCGCACTTCCGAGCGCGCCCCGGGGCCCGGGCAGGTGAGAACCCGCCCGCGCCGCACCTGGCGGGGTCGGCGGCGCCCGCGCGCCCCGCTCGCCGGCCCGGGACGCGCGGGACGGGGCCCGGCGTCCCGGGAGGGGCCCGGGCGGGCGAGACAAAGGGCCCGCGCGGCCCCCGGGCGGCGGGCGCGGCGAGGGGCGGCGGGGCCCCGCGGCGCGCGCCCCAACTCGCCCCCAACTTGCAAAGTCGCTTCGGCGGCGGCGCGGCGCACTTGGCCGCGGGGCCAACCGAGTCGCCCGGACCATTGTCCCCCCGGCCCGCGCCCACCTACCCGCGGCGGGGGCCAGGCTGCAGCAGAGCGCGAGCAGCAGCAGCGGCGGCGGCGGCGGCGGGGCGGGAGACCGGGGCGGCGCCGCCTCCATGTTGTCCGGAGCCGGGCGGGCCCGCGCCGCGCTCACTCGGGCTCCATGGCGCGGCGGCCGGGCTCCTCGCGCGGCTCCGGGCGCCTGCCGCCTCCCCCCTCGGGCGCCGCGGGCCAGGACGACGGGGAGGAGGGAGGAGGCGCGGGAGCGGAAGCCGAGCCGCGTCTCCGCCCCCCGCCGCCGCCGCCGCCCTCCGCGCCCCCCGCGCCGGCCGCGCCCTCCTGCGGGCGCCCCCCGGAGCCGGCCCGCCGCCAGGCGGCCGCCGCGCGCGGGGTCCCAGCGCCTCTGCCCGGGCCCCCTGCCCCCCGGGCGCCGGGGCTCCGCGGGGGCGCGAGGGCGGGCGCCCGGTTTGCACCCCGCGGGGCCTGGGGCCGGATCGAGCCCCGGAAGCAGGTGTGTCACCTGTTAAGAGCGGCCGGGACTGAGCTCGCCCGGTGGGGAAACTGAGGCACGGGGCAGGGGCGTGCGAAGGGGGTTGCCCCAGGGCACGCGCGGTCAGGCAGTTTCGGGGCCCCGAGCCAGGTGCGCGCGCTTTCCGGCGACGGCAGCCACCCCAGCAGGGTCCTCCTGGGGGCGGTCCCACGACACCTGTGCTCACCGGGGAGGGGGCCCGGGAAGGCGACCGCCAGGCAGGGCCGGGGCAGGGACAGAAGCGGGAGATGGTGAGAGGTGGGAGCTGCAGGGGAATCGGGGGAGGTTTGAGGTTTGCTTTCAAGCTGAACGTATACCCTCGACATTAACTAGGGTACGCAAACACTGAGCGGTAGACAACGTTGTTCTTCTAAATATGCTTGTAGGCGGCCTCTAGGGTGCAGACCTCACCTTTGATCATTCAACAAGCAGGCTCTGAACCACCCCTCCCCAGCCCCCAGCCCCGCCCCCTGCCCACCTGAGCATCAAGTTCGGCTACTGAACCCTCTGGGGCACAGGAAGCCCTGGGAGGGTCAGTACAAACTCTGGAACCCATAGGCCCAAATTCAAACTCTGGTTCTGCTGCTTCCTAGAACAAGGTGTGCCCTTGTTGAAAGTGTGTCCTTCAGTCGTGGCCTACTCTTTGTGACTCCCTGGACTGTAGCCCACCAAGATCCTCTGTCCTTGGGATTTCCCAAGCAAGAACACTGGAGTGGGTTGCCATTTCCTTCTCCAGAGGCTCTTCCTGACCCATGGATCAAACCTGAGTCTCTTGCATCGCAGACAGATTCTTTACCCTCTCTGAGCCATCAGGGAAGCCCAGAGGTGTGCCCTTGGGCAGGTCCAAATATAACCTTTCTGGGGGGAATTCCTCCCCTTATAAAACAGTGAGAACAACACTTACCTTGCAGGTGCTGAGACAACTCACCAGAACAGCCCCATCCATGAATACAGGCATTCGTCATGTATTTGTGACAACTTTACAAAGCTGGCACTCAGGCAGAATGTCTCTGTCCCCTAGGGTTTATATTCTAGAGAAGAAGACAAACAAAAACAAGAAGATAGATACATTTAAAACCAAAGCAAACAAACCAAAACACCACTAACAGACTCAGGAATGCCGTGAAGGATGAGGGTGTTGGGCTGCAATGCCTAGGGAAGTAGGGATGTCTGGGCTACCACCAGGGAGCAGTAGAAGAATCTGCCTGCCAAGGCAGGAGATGCGGGTTCAGTCTCTGGGTGGGGAAGATCCCTGGAGAAGGGCATGGCAATCCACTCCAGTATTCTTGCCTGGAGAATCTTATGGACAGAGGAGCCTAGCGGGCTGCAGTCCATGGGGTCGCACAGAGTCGGAGATGACTGAAGTGATTTAGCTCACGAGGGTCTTAGTTGCTTTGTGACATGTGGGATCTTTAGTTGCACTATGTGAACCGTTAGTTGCAGTATGTGGGTGGAGTTCCCTGACCAGGGATTGAACCCAGGCCTCCTGCACTGGAGTGCAGATTCTTAACCACTGGACACCCAGGGAAGCGCCGCTGCTGGAACTGCTTTTACGCCTGTTACCCACATGGCTTACTCCCTCGCATCTTCAGCTCCTCAGCCAGAACCCCCTGACCTCGCTTGGAGATTGCACACCACACCCCCTCCACTGCCAATCTTTGCCAGCACTTCCTGCTACATTTCTCTGCTTGAGTTTTCTCCTTTGCACTGACCAACACCTGACAGACACTGTTTGCTTATCTTTCTTCCCCTCATAAGAATAGACTTCCACTTTTTTTATTCCACGTGTATCCCCAGAGCCTACACCAGGACCGGACACAGTAGGTGCTCAATAAAGGTTTGTTGAATGACTGAATGAACTGAAAAGACCTGATTTATATTTATAAAAGGATCGCTCTGGCTGCTAAGTCGGGACAGGACTGTTAGGATGAAAGAGAAGATGCTGGGGACTGGCCAGCAGTGGGTACCACAGTAGCACCCAGGAGAGATGGCAGCTTGGATAGGTGGGGGTGGGGGCTCACAAGGGGCTGATTCCGGGTGCTTTAGAAAGAGCTAATGGGACTCCCCAAAGGCGCTGGTTGTGGGAAGGAGGAGAAGGGGCCCTTGGGTGGCCCACCCTAGGGGCTCTGCTTGTTCAGTCACTCAGTCATGTTCCACTCTTTGCAACACCATGGACTGCAACGCACCAGGCTTCCTTGTCCTCCCCTATCTCCTACAGTTTGCTCAAACTCATGTCCATCGAGTTGGTGATGCCATCCAACCATCTCATCCTCTGTCGTCCCCTTCTCCTCCTGTCTTCAATATTTCCCAGCATTAGGGTCTTTTCTAATGAGTCAGTTCTTCGCATCAGATGGCCAAAGTATTGGAGTTTCAGCTCCAGCATCATTCCTTCCAGTGAATATTCAGGGTTCATTTCATTTAGGCTTGACTGGTTTGATCTCCTTGCAGTGCAAGAGACTCTCACAATGACCACAGTGGAGGGGTCACCAGAGACCACCTGTGGGGGACAGGACTGTGCCCCAGGTCTCAAAGCATCGGAATGAGAGTCCAGGTTGCCTGACTCTGATCAGAGCTTCGAGGAAAGCTGTTTGCCAAGAACAATGAGATTGAATCACTGTTTGATTCTGTAGGATTCCAGCCTCACAAGGGCAGTCATTTTTAGACTCTTCACTAATGTAAGAAGCAACCGGAGAACGTGCTAAGCTTCCACTTCCCCAGAAGGCTGCATGTCACAGCTCATCACGCCACCCAGCTTTTCTTAGGCCTTGCATTTGCAAGTGTTCACTCCCAATTCCTTGCTCAGATGCGAGTTCCATCACAGTGAAGTAAGGGGGTCTCAGCACCTGTCAGATCTAATCATTTCTGGGGACAGGGGCTCATTTGGGGTCCATTTAGGGCCCATCAGAGGATGACATTTCAGCCCGTTGACACTTGGGGGAAAAGTGCCTCTTTGGTTTCCCTCCTAAGCTGGAACATGCTGACTCTGGAGAGTTATTCTGGGCACGTGAGCCCTCCCGCCTGGCAGGCCTGGCTGCTGTGGTCAGAGGTGTGCCCTGGGCTCCAGCATTTCCGGGCTCAGAGCCTCGAGCATTCTCCCGAGGCATGCAGTGGGAACATCATCATCAGACAGGCCGTCTTTCCCATCCCTGAGGGCCTCTCCCCGCCATGACACCACTGCCCGCCCTCAAAGGAAAGAAGAGCTATACCAGTGTTCTCTATACTTTAACACCCTGCATTAACGTGACTCACGATTGACGTGGGTCCACGATAGGGCAAGCGGATGGACTGCCAGGCACCCCTCTCGTGTGGGCACCACCTGCTCACTCTCCTCCGTCCAGTGGTTTTCACCCACCCCTTAGTTCTGTGGCCCTGAGCCTCAGCCCTCCCTGGAGTCTGGCTTGCCTGTAACTCACATCCTGGCAAGGACGCCCTGGGCAGCCCCAGGAGCATCTGGTCCATTTGGCAGTTTTATTTTCACTGCAGCTGAAAGAGTCGACATTCAAATTTCATCCTCCTTTTTAAGCATTTTAAAAGTAGGTTGAATGGGCTCCGTCGCTAAGTCTTTGCAACCCCATGGACTGCAGTCCGCCACTGGAAAGTGACGTGAAAGTGAAAGTCACTCAGTTGTGTCCAACTCTTTGCTACCCTATGGACTGTAGTCCATGGAATTCTCCAGGCCAGAATACTGGAGTGGGTAGCCTATCCCTTCTCCAGAGGATCTGCCCAACCCAGCACTGGAGTGGGTTGCTATTTTCTCCTCCAGGGGACCTGCCCAACCCAGGGATTGAACCTGCATCCTTCTGCTTTGGTGGGCAAATTCTTTACCACTGAGCCACCTGGGGAGCCCATAGTAAGCTGAACAGGTGTTGCTGTTCAGTTGCTCGGTTGTGTCCGACTCTTTGCGACCCCGTGGACTGCAGCACACCAGGCTTCCCTGTCCATCACCAACTCCCAGAGCTTGCTCAAACTCATGTCCATCAAGTTGGTGATGCCATCCAACCATCTTATCCTCTGTCATCCCCTTCTCCTCCTGCCTTCAATCTTTTCCAGCATCAGGGCTGTTTCTAATGAGTTGGCTCTTCCCATCAGGTGGCCAAAATATTGTAGCTTCAGCATCAGTCCTTCCAATTAATATGCAGGACTGATTTCCTGTAGGATTGACTTGTTTGATCTCCTTACAGTCCAAGGGAACGCTCAAGAGTCTTCTCCAACATCACAGTTCAAAAGCATCAGTGCTTCAGTGTTCAGTCTTTTTAATGGTCCAACTCTCACATCTGTACATGACTACTGGAAAAACCATAGCTTTGACTCAACAGAACTTTGTCAGCAAAGTAATGTCTCTGCTTTTTAAAAATGCCGTCTAGGTTGGTCGTAGCTTTTCTTCGAAGGAGCAAGCATCTTTTAATTTCATGGCTGCAGTCACCATCTGCAGTGATTTTGGAGCCCAAGAAAATAAAGTCTGACACTGTCTCCATTGTTTCCCCATCTATTTGCCATGAAGTGATGATACCGGATGCCATGATCTTAGTTTTCTTAATATTACTGTGTCAACTGTTAAATGTTTTTTATGTTGAATGTTAAATAGTATGTTAAATGTTAAATGATGCCATATCTTAGTTTTTAGAAGTTGAATAGTGGTAAAGAATCTGCAATACAGGAGACCCCGGTTTGATTCCTGGGTCAGGAAGATCTCCTGGAGAAGGGATAGGCTACCCACTCCAGTATTCTTTGGCTTCCCTGGTGGCTCAGACAGTAAAGAATCCGCCTGCAATGCGGGAGACCTGGGTTCGATCCCTGGGTTGGGAAGATCCCATGGAGGAGGGCACAGCAACCCACTCCAGTATTCTTGCCTGGAGAATCCCCACGGACGGAGGAGCCTGGTGGACTACAGCCTATGGAGTCACAAAGAGTTGGACACGATTGAGCGACCAAGAACAAAAAATACATCCACACGCTAATCCTGGAATATATGAATATTAACTGATTTGGGGAAAGGGTCTTTGCAAGTATAGTGAAGAATCTTAAGAGCAGGAGGTCATCTGGATTACCCACAGGACCCTGAATCCAATGACATCATCTTACAGCAGAAGAGGAGAGGGCTGTGCAAAGATGGAAGCACAGGACAGAGGGATGAGGCCACAAACCAAGGGACACCTGGAGCCTCCAGAAGCTGGAAGAGGTGAGGAAGAGTCCCTTCCTAGAGCCTTTGGAGGGAGCCCAACACTGCCCACGCCTTGATTTCAGACTTTCGGCCTCCAGATGTTGAGAGAAGACATTTCCACTGTTTCAAGCATCCAGTTGGTGGTGATTTGTCATGGCAGACACAGGAATCTATCACAGTCCCTAATTTTCATAAACCCATTTTATAGGGAAGGAAACTGAGGTCAGAGAGGTAAGGGCTTATCCAGGGATCACCTCCAATTTATTCTGTACAATAATAGCAGAGGTCAGTGGTCACAGCAGAGGCTGTGTGGCCTGTGAAGACTGAACTGTTTGCCATCCAGCCACTTACAGATGTGTTTGCCCACCCCTGCGCTAGGTGGCCCTATGGCAATACCTGTTCTAGAAAAAATAAAGCAGGGCAAGAGGGACAGGGGTAAGGAAGGCTTCATTAGGACAGTGAACATTTGTGCAGGGACCTGGAAGTCCTGTGCAAAGGCCCTGAGGCACAGTGAGGGGCCTGAGTGGCTGAAGCAGAGAGACAGCCAAGGTCAGAGGGGAGCAGAGGGACCTACCTGGTGGTCCAGCAGCTAGGACTCTGTGTCCCAAATGCAGTGGGCCTGGGTTCGATCCCTGGTCAGAGAACTAGATCCCAGATGCTGCTACTAAGAGTTCGCATATTGCAACCAAGACCCAGGGCAACCAAATCAATACTTTTTTTAGAAAAAAGAGCAGGCCAGCTCTGCAGGGTCCTGGGAGCCACCTCCTCCAAGTGAGCTGGGGGACCATCAGAGGGCCAGGAACAGAGGGAGCCTGAGATTTGATTTCCATGTTGCAGACTCTCTCTGCTCCTGTATGGGGCGGGAGAGGGGCCCAGGAGGCCAGCTGAGGGCCTGCCATTCACTATGACATCAGTGTTAGTGACATCCTGCCTTTGAACTCATCTAGCCAAGATCCTAGTAGACTTCCCAGAGGAGAAGCAGAGTGGCCAGGACCCAGGCTTTGGGGAGGAGGGCTGGGCTGGGCTTAGAAACGTCGGAATCTTCAGTATCTGAGGCTGTGATCCTGGAGGAGCAGTTATGAAGAAGGAGGTTCAGGGGCTGAGCGTTTGGGGCCCTCCAAGTTCAGAGGTGAGGGGCACCGAGAGACGGCAGCTCCCCAGAGCCAGGGAGGACGCCGAGTGGAGGGGAAGTGCCCCATGTGCTGCCGCCAGACACTGGGATGGGCGCGGACACATGTCCATGGGGCCCGGGGCGGCCATTCATCTTTGACCTTGAGGAGCTGTTTGGAAATCACGAAGTTGCTCGCACCTACCCAGCTTATATTGAGAGCTGCGTACACCACAGGCCCTTAGCTAAACACAGGAGTTCGGGGTGAGGTGGAGACCTTCCCCAGCAGCTGGATGGAGCCCCGGGCAGCTGCCACACCTCTCCAGTTGCTCTCATGGGCAGTAAATCCTCAGGTCCCGTCTAGTCCCAGGGGCCGCGTCCGCTTAGGAATTACAACTCCAGTTCCAGTTTAATGATCAAAACGACGGTTTATTCCCAATCACGGCTTCTCCCCTCTTCCAGCTCCACTGGGACGAGCAGCAGTGGAACCACAGTGGGGGAGGGCCAGCTGGGTCTCTGCTGGGCCTCCCTCCAGGAGGGAGGGCGGGAGGGGACTGCGACCCTCCAGGCTCAGGGGATTCCGGGTGCTGATCTCTCTCTTTAGGCTCTTTGCGGGACCTTAGGTATTTCTTGGATGGTGCCTGACCTCCCAGGGTGCACACCTTTGCCCAGTCATCCAGAAAACACAGCCACCGGTCCAGTTCCACAGCCAGCTGGGCAGCAACAGGGATGACCTTGGCCTTTAATGCATCCGGCGAGGAGCAAGCAGCAGGAGACACCTGTTCGCCTGGGTCCTTGAAGCCCCTCTTGCCGGTCTCGGGATGAAAGGCACTCTCTTTCTCAAGGTGGGCCGGGAACTCACTGGGGTGATCAACCAGCTTGGTTTGCCTGGAACTGAGAGGTCCTCAGGATGCAGAGCTTTCAGAGCTAAAGCTGGGTGAGTCAAGGCCAACAGGAGCCAGTCAGTCGCCCTCGGGCTGGTGGAATCCGGTTTCCCTCTGCGGGACCCTCACCCCAGGCACGTGGGGCACCAGAACACAGGTCTGAGGCAGGCCCGGTTCCGCGCCTGCCGCTTAAAATTATGTCACTGTCAACACGTCTCTGCCATTGTTTTGTTTTTTCTAAGTGGAGGGATATTTTGGATAAAAAGCGACAACAGAGAGATCCTGATGGATCATTTCATGCTTGTAAAAATAACTCTGATGATATTAAGAATTATGAGTGTTTTTTTCAGAGGAAACAAAACTCTTCTGCTTATGTGAGAGAATGTTCTTAGACCTCTTCCAAACTGTTTAATGGAGACACATCATACTGTCTGTGACATACTTTCGATATTTTTGTTTTTGGCAAATGTGGCAAAACCTTAACAAGTTTTGAACCTAGATAATAAAATTATGGGTGGTAACCATAAAAAAAATGTTATAAATCAGCCCCCCAGACTGTGGAATAAAGAGTGTGGGTTCCCTCTTTATTTGTTGGCTGGACAAATACGCAGTCGTGACACCAGGTAGGGAGTGCCAGGTAGAACTTTTTGGACTCTTCTGCGTTGGAGCCAGGTGACAGGAGACCCAGCCCAGGACCTCTCTGGACTTTCGCCCCAGGGTGAGGTCTGCGGCGGGAGGTGGGGTCTGGGAAAGGCGCCCACACTGCCTGGATTGGGCCCTGTGCTGGGGCGAGATGGGGGGTAGGGGTCACCAGGGATCCCCACGGGTCTCCTGTGGGGAATGGGCAAGCTGGAGGGGCAGAGTGGGCCCCTCCGAAGCTTGGAGCCCCAGGCAAAAGGGCACTGTTTTAGACCTTCAATATCAGACAGAATGGGCTTCTGGTAAAAAATCTGCCTGCAATGCAGGAGACACAGGTTCGATCCCTGGGTCGGGAAGATCCCCTGGAGGAGGGCATGGCAACCCACTGCAGTATTCTTGCTGAGAAAATCCCATGACAGAGGAGCCTGGCAGACTACAGTCCACAGGGTCACAAAGAGTCAGACACGACTGAACGACTGAGCACGCACCAGCGTCAAACAGGATGGAGGCAGAAAGTCCCATCTTAACTGGCCTCCTGGAGACTGGAGAGAGAGCTCAGCGCTTGCGGGAGGTCAGGTCGCTGGACAGCGGCCAGGCTGGGATGGGGACCCAGCCTCCAGGCTCTGCCCCTGCCAGGCTAACCCCCTCCTTGCAGCAACCACCTCCCTTCCCCAGGTCCTGGCCCCC
Organism: Moschus berezovskii; assembly: GCF_049115385.1. Lineage (NCBI taxonomy): Eukaryota > Metazoa > Chordata > Mammalia > Artiodactyla > Moschidae > Moschus > Moschus berezovskii. The sequence continues at coordinate 5,316,235 of NC_142484.1, forward strand.
TGCAGGGACCCCTCAGGCCACAGGCCAGCTCATGCTGCTCAGTTTGCAAACACCAGCAAGATTCTCCCTTCTTAAGAAAGGGTAGCGAAACCTCACCATCCCCCGCCATGCCTTCCTGTCTGTCTGCTCAGCTGCCAAGCCCTTCCAGCCCACCGTCTACACTCGCTGCCGCCTGGCCTCACCACCTGCTCATTCAGTCCTGCCCCTGCGATGACCTTCGGTCGCCAGCTGCACAGGCCATTGCTGCTGCGTCCGTCTTGGTGAGGGTTCTGCAGGTCTCCAACACCCCCTCCCCAGCCTCCCTCCCTTGAGCCCCTTCCCCCTCCCAGACTGTCACACGCTGTCCTGCTCACACCCTGCCCTGTATTAGGCACGGCCCTCTGCTACAGGAGCCCCTGGTGGCTCAGATGTTAAAGAGTCTGCCTGCAGTGCAGGAGACCCAGGTTCGATCCCTGAGTTAAGAAGATCCCCTGGAGGAGGAAACAACAATCCCATGGACGGAGGAGCCAGGCGGGCTACAGTCCATAGGGTCACAGAGTCGGCCACAACTGAGTGACGTCACTTTCTTCTCTTTGCTGCGCTCCCCACTGTGGCCTGTCCGTCAGTGTGGCCAGCGTGATGGCCCTAAAATGCCCACCTGGCAGGGCCCTCCCTTCAAACAAACCGTCTCTGGCTCCCCAGTGCCCCTGACGGCCCTCCCCCAGGAGCAGCACAGCTCCTCCAGCCTGGTCACAGTACCCCTGGCCCCGTAGTCTTGGGTCTCCCACTGGGTCTCTGCAGGCCTGAGGGTCCCCTTTTTCTGGGGGAGGCAGGGGCTGTCAGAGCAGCGTGGCGAGGTGGGCTGCGCCTTCACAGAGTTGGCTGGGACAGGCACCCACAGGGGCTGGCGCTCCCATGGGAGGAGGGCGTGTGCCGGGAACAGTGACCCCGGCCAGGGCCCAGAGCGGCTGGCTGGCTGGTGGGGTGTGGAAGCGGGAGGTGGCCTGTAGGCAGGCCGACTGCAGGGCCGAGAACCCAGGCGGGGTATCCTGCGAGCTCCTCACCGGGGGAACTTTGTGCAGGAGCGTTCCTGGCGCGCAGACTTGCGGGGCGGGGATCTGGCGGTCCCCAGAAGCTGTGATCGCAGATTCTAGATCGCAGATTCACCTTCCGCCCCCGCGGTGGAGGAGGGTGCCTGGAAGGGGTCTTGAATCCTGGGTACCCTGAAGGCTCCGCCTTCCGCCCTTGGGGTCTCAGAAGCAGCAGCAGCCCCCAGGCTCTGGCGGGAGTGGGCGGGGTTATCCCCCCACCCCGCCCCGCGCAGATCCCCTGGATACCCGGGCCTGGTGCTGAGCCCGGAGAGACCCGTGCGGGGGCGCTGGGCTCAGAGAGGACACCGGCCCTCCCTCAGGCAGCGGCGAGGCAGGGCCGGCCTCTCGGCCTTGTCCCTGGGCAGCACCAGGGGCAGCCGGTGCTGGGGCGCGGACCGCGGGGGAGGCGCGTCCTGCCCGAGCCCCACCCGGACCGGGATCACACATCCTCCCTGCTTAGCAGCGAGCCTCCGACCAAAGCTCACCGCCCGCCACGGCCGGCGGGGCGCGCGGGCGCCTTTGAGGAGCAGCCCCCACCGCCCAGTCGGCAAACGCTGCAGACTTTGCACCCAGGGTTTCCTCCTGGCAAGGACGGGGCGCACCCACCGCGGGCTGCCCGCCGCTTTCTCTGGGGTGGGGGTGGGGTGAAGGGGGGTGCGGGGGCTACCGGTGAGTCTTCCCCAGCCCAGGGTTCTCGGTTCTCCAGGAGCACCTGCCTGCTCGTGAAATCCTCCTACCTGAAGAGGGATTATGCCCATTCTATAGATGGGAAAACTGAGGCCCGGCTGGTTAGGTGACTTGACTGAGTTCCCTCGGGGAACAAAGGATGGAGATGCAGGCTTTTGTTATTTCTCCTCTCTGATGCTACCGAAATCTTGGCTTTCTTTGTGCCCACGAAAACCAAGTTAAAAAAAAAAAACATGCAGACAGTTTGGAGGAAATAGAAAGGTGGCTTTAATCCTCAGGTGGGGGAAGGGAGAACACAGTAGGTTTGTGCCTCAAGAACTGTGCCCCCTTTCCATGAGGAATCTGGGGGATTATAGAGATGAGGGCTCGCCGTCAGGGGCTGGTGATGAGGAACAAAGGTGGCAGGATCTTGCATTCTTCTTCCTCTAGCATTCTTTCAAAACAGTCATAGGCTGGTGTGAGGTGGCCCAGTAATCGGGTCTGGCAGCCAGGTAGTTGGGTCCATTGTGTATTGTACTGAGGCCTTCTCTCTCTAAGGCAAAAGGAGAAAAACTACAAGGGACGGTCTGCAAGGAGAGTTCTGTAAAGCTGTAGTTAGCATGGCGTCAAAGGATAGTTGGAAGGCACGGAACCCACTCCAGGATTCTTGCCTGGAGAATCCCATGGACAGAGGAGCCTGGCGGGCTACAATCCACGGGATCACAAACAATCGGATATGACTGAGCCACTGGGCGCACAAACCAAGTAAAAGTTAGGAGTGATCAGGCCTGCTCACTGTTCGATCTTCTTTATTCTTCGGAAAGAAAAGAAAAACTCATTTTCCTTTTTCACCTTTTCACTGCAGCATCCCTCCCAGGCCCTGGGGGTTCGGGGGAGTGAGGGGAGCAAGGAAGAGACTGAGGGTCTCCGGAGTCAGGGGTTCAGGCCCGACCCTGCTCCAGGGACTCCCAGCTCAGGCCTGCAGTGATCCGAGTGGCCATGAGGGGGCAGCAGCATCCTGCCATGCCAGGCTCTCCAGGTGCTCAGGGATTCAAGGAAAGCGCTTTTCAACACCGAGGGGCGTGGAGGAGAACCTGCCAGCCCTCGCATCAGGGAACAAGTTCGACCCTACTCATGACCTTGGGCAAGCTGTGGAACCCCTGGAGACCTCAGTTTCCTAATCTGTGCCAGTGGGGATAACAGGAGCTGCCCGGCTTGGTGAAGCTGGGAATTAAGAAAACCCGGCAGCAGACAGAAAAGCTTGCTCCCAAGGCACAGGCTCTAGTTCGTATTCTAGAACTAACACCAAAAAAAAAGATGTGTTTTTCGTAATAGGGAACCGGAATGCAAAAGTAGGAAGTCAAGAAATACCTGGAGTAACAGGTCTGACCGTGGAGTACAAAATGAAGCAGGGCAAAGGCTATCAGAGTTTTGTCAAGAGAACACACTGGTCATAGCAAACACCCTCTTCCAACAACACAAGAAAAGAATCTACACATGGACATCACCAGATGGTCAATACCGAATCAGATTGATTATATTCTTTGCAGCCGAAGATGGAGAAGCTCTATACAGTCAGCAAAAATAGGACTGGGAGCTGACTGTGGCTCAGATCGTGAACTCCTTATTGAAAAATTCAGACTTAAATTGAAGAAAGCAGGGAAAACCACTAGACCATTCAGGTATAACCTAAATCAAATCCCATATGATTATACAGTGGAAGTGACAAATAGATTCAAGGGACTAGATCTGATAGACAGAATGCTTGAAGAACTATGGATGGAAGTATGTAACATTGTACAGGAAGCAGTGATCATCCCCAAGAAAAAGAAATGCAAAAAGTCAAAATGGTTGTCTGAGGAGGCCTTACAAATAGCTGAGAAAAGAAGAGAAGCAAAAGGCGAAGGAGAAAAAGAAAGTTATACCCATCTGAATGCAGAGTTCCAAAGAATAGCAAGGAGAGATAAGAAAGCCTTCCTAAGTGATTAATGCAAAGAAATATAGGAAAACAATAGAATGGGAAAGACTAG